>NC_080684.1:91987590-92650484 GCF_030445035.2 Dasypus novemcinctus
ACCCAGAGCGGGAGGGCCAGGACTTTCCCATGGATCCCACGGATTGAAAATTTCAAACTATGGGATAACAAGCAGAAACGGCCAGAGCTGAGAGCTGAGAGCAGCTGCTTATCTTCCAAGCCATATGGAGATACAGGCCTTGCCAGTAAATTGTGCGGCCCTAAAGGGCAAAGGGTCAGTGGAGGAGACGCAGCCAGGTCCCTTCAGAGAAGCCAAGGGCGGCTCTTATCCTGTATACCACGTGGCGGTGCAGGCCTGGCTAGTTGCTGTTACACCAGGGCAGGGGTAAGCCGGGTGTTGGCTCGAAGAGAAATTTACACTAATCCAGGCAGGATGACGCAGCACCAAAGATGATTTCTTTGAAGCTAACCCCTCTCAATATCAAGATTTCCAAACTCATGCCTGTTCCTTTCCCACAAGAACTCTCCTCATGCCAAGAATTTCTGTGGACTTCCATGAAGTTCTGACACTCAACTGACCCAGGCTGGACTGACACCCTCCAAGCCTCTCCCCCCTCCCCCCCACTCCTTCTTGCAACACCCAACCTCCTCTCTCAACACTCTCTCACCAACCCCCTGTCCCACCTCTGCACCCTCCGCACCAAAGAGAACTATCTCATCTCATCCCTCCCCTTGCCTCCCAGAGACCGGCTCCATCCATGCCACTTCCCCACTGCTGGACCCAGAGCAGACATGACTAATTCATTGCAGCACTTTTTTCCACAGAGCCCACACAAGGCCACAACCTTACCAACGGAGCCCCAGGAGGCCAATGCCAGTCACCCCAAGCCAGCACGGCAGGCTCATCTCTGCCATCCCTCTCGTGACTGGGAGGGTGCCTAGAGTGGGGTGGGCCCTGTTATAGAGCTGTGGGCGGGGCCAGCGGCCTGTCCAGAGCAGGATTCTGCTTGCCATGGGCCATGACCGCCCCCACCCGCATTACGGGTGTTGGGGTTCCTTCGTGGGCTTCTGCTCCTTTCTTCCCATTTTGCCTGCAGACTGTTTTCACTGCCACCACCAGAGTTAGCTTTCTCAAAAGAGCTCTGCTCATCCTACTTCTGGCCCCCCTCACCCGCCAGGCTTAAAAATCCCTGGCACTCCTCGTACTACAGAGCACTTTCCCAAGTTTTAGGTCCAGGAACCACCTGGCCCCAGCTACTTTTTAACGTCATGTCCAGCCAGTCTCTGCCTCCACCCTGTGGTCAAGCCCCATTCTCTCTTTTCTAAACTGAAATCTCTGAGCCTCTCCATGTGCTGTTCCCATCACTGCTGGAGCAAATGACCATACACTTAGCAGTTGAAAACAACACCCGTGTTATCGTCCAGTCCTGGAGGTCAGAGGTTCAAAATGGCTTTCACTTGGCTAGACGCGAGCTGTGGTTAGGGCCCATCCTTTCTGGAGGCTGGAGGGAAGAATCTGTTTCTTGCCTTTCCCAGCTTCTGGAGGCCACCTGCCTTTCTTGGCTCCTCCCTCCATCTTCAAAGCCAGCAATGGCCGATCACATCTTTCTCAGTGCATCACTCCGACCTCAGCTTCTGTTATCACTTCTCTTTCCATGACTGGCTTTCCTGCTTCCCGCTTTCCCTTCTAAGGACACCTATGATTACATGGGCCCACCTGGGTAATTCAGGGTATTCTCCCCACCTCAGAATCTTAACTTAATCATACCCGCAAAATCCCATGTATTATTGGAAGTAGCATATTCCCAGGTTCTAGGGATTGGTTGGGGCAGGGACCTCTTTCGGGACCATCGTTCTGCCCACCACACCTACCTTTTTCCTATGTTGAATTTGTCCTGCAGAGGCATCTCAAATATTCCCTCCTGCCCATAGCACTCCCTGTTTTTCCCAGACAGAATGACTCCCTCCTCTTGTTTGGAATCGATGGCATTTGCTGCATTGCTCTGTTACAGCACATGTCCCATGGTGGGGTGGCTTTCCGTGCTAGGGTCTTGCTTCCATGGTGGAATGTGAGCTCCTTGGAGATAGGTGCTGACTCTGTCATCTTTGGGACCCAGTGCCTTCTGCAGTCAAATATTTGAGGAATTTGTTGCATTTTGTCTTTTCTTCAAGGGGCATCTCAAATGCCGCCTCCGCCACTATGCTTCTCTCTCCTCCTGACCAGGAGCCCTTCTCTCTTCTGAGCCCCAGGCTGGCACAGAACAGGGCCCCTTAAATGGATCCCAAGGGAGCGGGAGGGCCAGTTCCAGCTGCAGAGCTGAACCCTACCAGCTTTAGTTTCTAAAGTGATTTTCTGGGGTCAGAATTACCCTTTCCCCAGCAGAATCCCACCTGGGGCTGGGCCTAAGGGGACCACGGCAGCCTGTCTGGCATTCCATTCCACCTCTCACCCTCCCACCCCCATCCCCCCAAGGATCGGGAGTTTAGGAGTAAATCTGCCCACACCATCTAGATTTTTTTCCCTCTCCCTCCGGCTTTGGATTTGCATCTGGAGAGTGCTTACAGGAAGGAAGCCACAGAGCCTCCCTTGGGCAGGCCACTCCCCCCACCCCAGGCTGCTTCCCAGAGCCTCTCTGCCCAGGTAACAGATGGCCTGGTAATGTAATGCAGTTCAACTGAGCAGGTTGCTGGAATTTAATTAAAATGCAAAAACACTTTGAGAACCCTTGCTCTGAAAGAGGCATCATCGGCCTGGGTGAGCAGGCCAGCCGGGCTGCACAGTCCCAGGGGGCCCGTCCACACAGCAGCTCCCCCTAGAGTTGTGCAGAGCATGACCTGCTTGTGCTGGGGGACCTGTGAGGGAGAGCTTTCTTCTGTGACCTTCTCTTGCTTCCCACCACTCTAGGCTCTGACCTGCTTGGTCTGCATTTAACATTGGTCCTGCCCACGGGAACATTTAGAATAAAATCCAGACTCTTTTTCATGGCCTAAGAGACCCTCTGTGATCTGGCCCCTGCCTGCCTCTCCAGACCCTTCTAGAATCCTTTGCTCTCTACACTTTGGTTTCTCTAAGACACTGAACTGATTCCGCGGCAGGGCCATCACATTTGCTTCTTCCTTGGCCTGGACATTCTGCCTTCCCCATTCCCCATCCCACCTGGCCACTCTCCATCCTGTTACCCTCAGCTGCTGAAGCCCTCTGTGCCATGGCATCTCACCTAGGAAATAATGCCCCCTACTCCCACAGAGGATGAGTTAGGGGACTGGATGACTTAGTATGTGAAAAATACTTAGAACAGGGCCTAGCACATAGTAGGTGTTCAATAAATAGTAGTTCTTTAATTTGTCATCAACAGTGGTGGTTTGAGACGGAATGTACCCCCAGAAAACCATGCTCTGAAAGCTGGCCTGTTCCTGCGTGTGTAACCCTATTGTGGGTGAGCCCTTCTGCTTAGATGACTTCGGTGAGGTGTAGCCCAGGGTGGTCCCAGTCCTCTTACTGGAGCCCTTTGTAAGCTGGCTGAATTAGGACAAACAGAAAGGAAGCCAGAAGCTGAAGCAACACAACCCCGAAGGGAGAGATCAGCAGGCGCTACCACGTGCCTTGCCGGATAACCGAGCAATCCAGGATTTCCAACTGGGCTGGTCCGTGGGGAGAGAAGGCATCTCTTGAGGCTGCCTTGATTGGACATGCTCACAGCCTCAGAACTGTAAGCTTGCAAGCAAATAAACGCCCACTGTAAAAGCTGACCCATTTCTGGTGTATTGCACTTGGGCAGCCTAGCACACTGGAACATCATTCCTTATCTTCAGCGCGGACTTGAGTCTTCAGAGAGCTTTCTGGCAGACCTGAAGTAAGAACTGAGTGCTAAAGAAGGAACAGGAGTCAGGTGGAGAGTTGGAGGAAAGGAATCCCAGGTAGAGGAAACGGCAGAGCGGGAGAAATAAAATATAATGTTTATGGGGTGAAGGGGGAGACGAGCCTGGAGGAGTCCCAGAAGACCTTGTAGGCCAAGTGGGGAGCTTGGTGGTGGGGAGCCAGGAAAGGGTTTTCAGCTGGGACTTGTACACAGATTTGCTTATTGGAAAGATCGCCCTGCACGGTTTTCCCCGCCTGAGGATCAAGCACAAGGCGATAGTCCCATTATTCCACTGAAACTGCTCCCTTGGGAACCCCAATTTGCAAATCCAGGTGGGTTTTCAGGTGATGTCCTCCTTGCACTTCCTGTGGCACCCGATAGGTGCCCACATCGTCTGTCTTAAACCCCCCTGCATCCTTAGCTTCCCTGACTTGTTACCAGTTCAACTGGGGCTGGCGCAGTGTGCCGGAAAGAACCCCGACTTCCGTCCAGGGTTAGAATTGTGGCACCCCATTACTGTCTCAGCTGTGGTACCTCACACAAGTTACCTGACCTCTCACCTCCAGAATCTCCTCTGAACCCTGGGGATTAGAAGACTTCCCTGGAGGCTGACTTTAAGTACACAGAGGTCACGCCTCACCCCACCCCATTTTCTCTCTCTCTCTCCCTTCCATTTCTCCCCCTGCCCCTAAATGTAGGTTTTCTCCAAGGGATCTCCCTGAATAAATGCCATTCTGAATATATACGCCTTGGTTCGCAATTTTTCTTGCCTCTTCAACCAACTTTCTAAGACGCTGTAAAAGAAAAGAGAGATTTCAGAGGCCCTTGTCTAGGGAAAGCCCACCGAAGGGTTATTTTCTACAGCTTATTCTGAACTTCCCGCCTCCCTGAATACATCTCTCAATATGCTGAGCCTGTTGAGAAAATTTTGCCCCCAAGACAAGGTGCAAGAATAGGCAAAAAGCACAGTCCTATCGAGAGGATAGGACTCTAATTAGCCTCATCTATGGACTGATTTTCTTTTTGTGTTTAAACTACTACATCTCCGTAATTTTAGAGAAATTTACCAGTTGTGTAAGCAAAGGGTAAAAGAACAGGAGAGATTTGCCGTTGGAGAGGAATTTCCTTTCAAACATCCAAAAGCACGGGACCTCTCTGCTGGGACACTGCAGTGGAGGGGGTGGCGAGTACTGACTAGATAACATATCAGAGCCGGAAGAGAGTGATCCCTCAGTGCTTCTTTAACGAAGAGAAAGAGAATCGTGTGGACTTGCTTAGAATGTAAGGCAAAGAGAAAAAGACTGCAGAGCCCTACTGCTCAGAGAAAATGTAAAAGGTGGGGAAAGGACTGGGAGAAAAAGAAACTGCGCCTGTCTGGGAAGACTGCCTAAGCCACCTTTTTTAAGAGCGGTGCGCCTTCGTTTCTTCTGTGGAACTCCAAAATATGAAAATCAGAGCAGAGCTGCTCAGTTGAAGGAAGAAGGTAGCCCTAGAGTCCCTCCCTCCCCAGCTCAGCCTGAAGTGAACTGTACTTTGAAAACCATGGAATCTCATTTAGTCTCTTCTTGGGAAAACTGATGGACCACATTGGGCCAGGTCGTTCATTATTTGCTCAACACGTACTCAGGCTCTCAACAAATATTCCTTGATCCCCTGTGATGTGCCAGAGACTGGGCTGGGCACTGGGCTGCCTCAGTGAACAAGATTACAAAGTCCCCGTTCTCATGGACCTTCCACTCCAGTGGGGAAGACAGGCAGCCGGCAGTGAGAAAATATGTCATGTCAAGCCAGGTAGAGAAGCACTAGAGGGACACGTGGAGGAAGGAAAGGGGGAAAGGTGATGGGGGGGTGGGCATTTTAGCTGGGCTGGTCAGGGAAGGCTTCTGAGGAGGTGAAATTTGAGCAGAGAGGGAGCCAGGAGAACATTAGGGGATGAGGGTTCCAGACAGGATGGAGCAGGCATGGTGGTCCTCAAGTGAGAAGGTCCATGATACAAGCCAGGACCAGCTGGGAGGCCAGCGTGGGCCAGGCTCAGTGATGAGAGGACAGTGATGGCAGAAGGACTGAAGGGGAGGTTGAGCCAGATCTGTGTGGTCTCGCGGGCCTTGGGAAAGCCTTTGGATTTTCTCCTGTGTTGGGTGTCATTGAAGGGTTCCAGCATGGGAGGGAGGTGGTCTGAGTTAGGGTTAAGGGGGTCCCTCTGCCTGTGTGCTTACTGGAGATTAGCCTGCAGAGAGATGATAAGGGACACAGCGAGACCAGATGGTAGGCTTTCGCAGTCGTTTAGATGAGCTGTATCAGTGTCTGGGACCTTGATGATAGCAGCAGAGGTGATGAGACGTGGCAAGATTTGGGATATATTTTGAAGGCAGATCCAGTAAGATTTCTGAATAGATTGAACAAAGGGATAACTTCTTACACCTCCTTTCTGCACAGCACTATTCTAGTTTGTATTAGTCAAGACTCTTGCTTTTAAGAGCAGAAACCCAGTTCAGACTGGCTCCCATATCTGAAAGTCCAGTAGTAGACAGGCTTCAGGTATTGCTGGTTCCAGGGGTGCAAATGATAGCTTCAGGATTTAGATGCTGTCTCTCTTTTCATGCCCTGGTTTCATGTCTCTTGTGGTGGCCCCCAGCAGCTCCAGGCTATGTGAACCTTACCGATGGTGATTGCGATGGGAAAAGGTAATTCTTCCCAATGGTTCCAACAAAATTGACAATTCATCCACCTTAGCCCACCTGCCTACCTGGCCCAATCACTGTATCCAAGAAACAAGTATACCCTGATTAGCCAAGCCTTGTCATGTGCCGTCTGGAATCAGGGGTGGTGGCAGGAGAGAAGTATACCCCCTGCCCCTCCAAAAAAAATAGATTCTGAGAAGGCAGAAATAACCAATTTACACCTCCCAGGAATAATATATGTTTTTTTTAGTAAATGAGAATTCTGCCTTCTCATTTTTCTTGTCACAAAGTATGCTTTTCCAGGGACACAGAAAGTAATTGTAGCAGTGAGAATTACAATGTGCTTGATAGCAGTTTTCAAAATGCTGCCCCACACATTATCCAGCTGCAGAACATGATATCTCCATGCCAAGAAAAGGAACTTGAACCTGAAAAGCTGACAGTCACAGTTGTCTAACCACCTGATGAGCCCAGAGAGAGCAGAAAGAAGTACGGCGTTTTCTCTATTCAGATTGGATGGAGAGCTATTGTGTGGGGAAAATGGAAGATCATAATAGCCCTGGAGTCATAGTGTGTGTGTGTTTGTGTGTTTGTGTGCTGGGGAGAGCGACAGGCAGAAAAGGTGGTGACTAATAAAACAGTGGGAAAACAATGCAGGTATGTCCAGCTTCGGAGCCAGTGGAGGATATTGACTCCTGGACACCAGGTTTTCTGTTTAAAAGCGTGGCTGAGTCATATTGAATTATTTAGATGAAAGTTCAGCGACAACCCGATACCGCTTAAAGCCCCTGCCTTGGCAGCCTGGGCTGCTTGGCCTTGAGAATGCAAGCTGGACTCGTTTAAAGAAACACTCAGAGATATGCTGTTTTTGCTTCATTAAAATAACAGTTCCTCCTTCGCCTCTCATGCTTTAAATGACACCTGATCACTTCTTGCCTGGGTTTTGTTTGCCGCTGGGGCTGATTTATTCTTACCAGTTAAGGAGGTCCCCAAAGCCGCAAATTTGCCCATGAAATTGTTAACTTGCATCTGCTTCGCCACCACAGTACCATAAGCTGGACCACGTGATATGGAAGGAATCAGCTAATGCCATTACCTTGAGCTGCCACAGCCAACACTTAAGTGGTATATAAAAAATTTTAAAAAAATACACAGTTCAGACTCTCTGCCATGGAGATGGCTCCCTGGTTACTTTATTTGCTGCTGCTTCATCCTCTGGATTCTGGGGTCTAATTTGGGTTTTGCAGTGTCTCCAGTACATCCTTGGGAATTTTAAGTGCTTACTTGGAAAACAGCATCTTCCTCCCTCTTTCTCCTTCCTTCTTTCTCCAGCCCTGCCCCTCGCGATGGAAACTCATGGTGGCAGAATTGCTGCTCTGTGTACAGTTGGGTCCTTGTTCCTTCTCTAATCGAAGATTTAGAGTTTGGGGAGAGGAGGGAGCAGTAGTGAAAGAATTTCAACCTGGCTTGATGGAATGCTCGGAGGCTTGGGAACAAGACAGCTATAGGTTTGAGCCCCAGCGCTGCTGCTTCTTGGCTGTGTGGCTTTGGGTATGCAGCATCACCCCCTGAGTCTCCATTCTCCTATCTGTAGAATGGGAACTGTCTCCACCTCTTGAGGCGGCTCTAAGGAGGAAGTGAAGCCTGCTTCTTAAAGCTCCATCTTAAGCCCCACCCCCTCTCCTCGGCCCCAGACTTACATACTCCACTGTAACTGCTGGTGGCAGGTCCACCTGGATGGTGGCCCCATAGGCCCCTAAAACTTAATTCACCTAAAGCAGAATTCCTTCTCTCCCTTCATTCCAGCTCTCGAGCCAGCTCCACCCAAGGCTTGCCTGAGGCCCCTTCAAATCTGTTACCCTCATTCCCCAGGTAGGTGGGCAAGGCCCATTGGCATCCCCACAGCTCCTGCCCTAGTCCAGGCCCCATCACCTCCCAGGAACTGCCTAACTGGTCTCCTCATTTCAGTGGCCCCCACTGTGTGCAGCCGGAACATCTTTTCTAAGATGTGGAGCAGGTCACGTCACACCCTCACTTGCCGTCCTTCTGTGGGTCCTGCCACTTAAGCATACACCTCAGCCAGCCGGGCCCCACCTACCTTCCAAGCCTCATCCCTTGCTGTCCCTCATGCCCAGCCATGCTGACCACCATGAGACCCCCAGAAGTGACCCGGCTGTGTCATGCTTCCATGCCTTTGCCCAGTACCACCTCTTCTGCCAGGAATGCCTTTCTCCTTTGTCTCCCTGACTTGCACACACCTACTCCCTTTTCAAGATCAGCTCAAGAATCACCTCTTCCATAAAGACTTTCCTGAACCACCCACAGTGGAACAGATGACCTTTCCTTGGAGGTCCCTCTCCCAACCATACTCCACCCTTGTTTTTATCAGAGCTCCCTCAGGACTTCATTGCACCCATTTATTTCCATGCCAGTGCCCCAGCAGCCTTTGAGCTTCTCGAGAGCAGGGACCAGGTCCTCTCCATCCTGTGTCCCAGCAGCTAGCACAGGGCCAGGCGTGCAGTGGGGGCTCAGGGAATGTCACTCCTCTGCCCCCTACCTTGTCTTCCTGGGAGGTTGCAACATTTCAAAAACTCATGTTCTGGAGAAGGGAGAAGCCCTCTACCCAGTCGGTTGGACCACCCATCACAGCCTTACATGATGCCTGGAGTCCAGCCTTCCAGGGAATTAGACTGTGGCTGTGGGAGGCATTTGTATTTCCAGCCTGGACTTCCCGGCCCGCCTCTTCCCATCCCTGTTTGGGGCTTCTCAGGCCTCTGGCCTAGTTGCATAAATGCTGGCATCTCCCTTCTGGCTCCTCTCCCAGGTGTTTCCTTTTTATTTCCTAGTCTTTCCAGTGTTGTGCTGTCAGCACTTCACATCGGTGCCCTGTCCCTCTTCTTGGAGCATTTTTAACGATGAGGACAGAACGGGGGCCAAGTAGTGGCCTGCTGGCCCCATTGCGTCTAGGCGGGCTGAAGGTGGATGAATGGGGACAAGGAAGGGGTGGATGGACTCCAGGCCTGCAGCAGTGGCTGCACCTGTGGTGAGTCAGCGAGGAGCCCAATGGGCAGCCCTCCACATCCACCAGGGCCACAACTTGGAATCCACACATGGACTGGTTCTGGCTAGAGGCCTGGAGATGGCTCCGGGTCTGCTGCGTGCAGTCAAGTGCAGAGCTGGGCTCAAGGGGCACGGCCCGACCCCACTCTTCTCCTCTGCCTTCCCAGAGTCATTCAGGCAATACTCAGCTGTTGTTTCCCTGCTGCGCCCACTTCAGTCTCTTAAACATCTTGGCAAGTTTTTTTGTTTCCTAGGCTACTCAACCAAATACCATGAAAGGGGTTGGATTAAACAATGGGAATTTATTTGCTCAGTTTTGAAGCTAAAGGAAAGTCCAAATCAAGATGTCATCAAGGTGATGCTTTCTTCCCAAAGACTTGCATTCTGGGGATGGCTGCTGGTGATCCTTGGTCTTTAGCTTGTCACATGGCAAGGCACATGGCTGCGTCTCCAGGTCTCTCCCTTCTCTTCTGGGTTCCACTGACGTTCAGCTTCTGGCTCTCCCTCCATTGCTCTCTCTCTCCATCTGAATTTCATTCTGCTAATAAAATCCAGTAATAGGATTGAACCCATCCTCACTGAGGTGGGCCACACCTCTTACAACGAAAGTACCCTCATCAAAATGTCCTACTTAGGGTGGGTTCATACCCACAGAAATGGAGTAAGCTTAAGAACATGTTTTTCTGGAGTACATACAACTCCAAACCATCACAGCAAGGGTGGTTTATTGATTAGCTCAGTGGCATTCTCTGGTTTTGCTGAGATGGGGGCTGTGAAAAAGACAGCTGTTAAGGAAGAGGAGGGGAGGGGAGGGCACTGTCTTGAGCCACGGGTGGAGGTAGGATGATCTGGAACTCAAGTCTTCCTTAGAATGCAACATTGCCTCCTCCCCCTCTACCACCGTCCACCTAATCCAGAATCACCCAAACCTGAAACCTGGGTCCTCTCTTTGGCTCTCCATTCTCCCTTCTCTCCCACCTCTGCCAGGTCCTGGAGATTTTACCCTCTTACTTCCTCTCCAGTCCCTCCCCTTGCCCCCTACCCATTGCTTGTTGCTCCTGCCTCACCCTTAAGTCACCACCAGCTGTGGTCTGACAGCAGCCCCCTTACTCTCCAGCTCTTTTCTCAAATTCATCCATTTTCCTCATTGCCTCCAGAGCCATTGTATTAGTTTTCTTACTGCTGTTGTAACAAACTACCACAAGCTTCATGGCTTAAAGCAACACAAAGGTGTTGTCTTACAGTTCTAGATGTTGGCTTCTGAAATAAGTCCTATAGGGCTAAAATCAAGGTGTTGGGAGGGCTGGTCCCTTCCAGAGGCTCCAGAAGAATCCACTCCTTGGCACATCTGGCTTCTAGAGGCTTCCCACATTCCTTGACTTGTGGCTGAAGCATTCCACTCTCTGCTTCTGTTGTCACATTGCCCTCTCCTCTCTGACCTCTGACCTTCCTGCTTCCCTCTTAATAGGAAACGTGATTCCATTGGACCCACAAGGATAATCCAGGATAGTCTTCCCATCTCAAATCCTGAATTCAGTCACAAATGCAGGCCACTCATTCCCAGGTTCCAAGGATTAGAACGTGGATGTCCTTGCGGGGGGGAGGGGGGGGGGCTTGCATTCTTCAGCCTACCAAGCCTACTTCCCAAGATATATGCTGCCTTTCTCTTTAGAAGTCTACAATGGTCCCCAGTGGCTTATAAACTAAAGTCTAATTCTGATACACAAAATGGATGAAGTGTTCACCATGTGCCCAGCTGTTCCAAACATGTTAGCACCTTCTCATGAGAGTCAGGGTCCTCTAGAACAGCATCAACCCTTTGTCCTTCTTGTTTCCTCCTCATCCTTTCCTACATCCCAGGGTCTAGCTATCACAAGCCCCTTGCCTACTCCTCAGCACTGTAGAGACTCCCTCTTTCTGGACCTTCACTTATCCTGGTCCCTCTGCCAGAATGCTTTCCCCTCTTTTCTCTGCCCTACAAAACCCGACCCCTTCCACTTTGATGCTTGTAGCATCTCATACAGGGTCTAGCACACCATAGTCAGTAGGTGCTCAATAGATGCTTGTAGAATGGATGAAGGAAGGAAGAAATGAACAAATAAGCAAATGGAATAAGGGAGACTAGCTTACCTGGTGAAGCCCTCAAATAGCCCCCAGATTTTGGCATAATCAACATCCAGGGATCACAGGATCCACAGCTCCGCATCCACGGCAGCAGTTGCTGTCAGTACCTCACCTGCATCCTCAACCCACTCTGGAAAACACCTGTAGTTTCCATACACCTCCTGCATTTGTGTGCCTTGGGTGTTCCTGAGCTACTGGAGCATGCTCAGCCTGCACCCTGGATGTTTTGGGGACTTTAACACCCAGGAGCAATCTTCCACCAATGAAGGATGGGGATTAGTGGATAAGCACCCGACATCCTCACTGCCATGGCGGAACACCTCTGAAGCATGGTCTGTGTCCCCCAGATGTCCCCAGCAAGACCGAGCCCTGGCTGCCCGTGGCAATGGCTGTCTTGTTAAAGCATCCTTGGTGGACCTCCTGTGTGTCACTCCCCTTTCCCTCATTGTCCTTCCTAGGGTCATCTCCCAAATAAATAACTCACACCCAGATCCCCAGGCCAGGGCCTTCTTTTGGGGATACCCAAACGAAATCACCCATATACTGTGAAGTGGCAAAATCAGGTTAGCATCATGAAGTCTGGCATTTATGGAGTACTCACAAGGGGCTGGCCCCTGTGATAAGCCGCCAACGCTAATCACATCCCTAGTCCTCCCGGCAACCCAGCGGCGTGGGTCCTGCTGGCATTCCTCTTGTAAAGATGAGAAAGTGTTGCCAAGTGGGGTGATGAGATTTGTCCAAAGTCACGTAGCCACAATAGTGCGCCCCCGAGTCACCCGGCTCAGCCTCTAGAGCAGGCCAGGAAGGGAAGTCCCGGGAGAAAGGAGGACTTGTAGCCAGAGACAAGGCTGGAGGGGCAGGGGATCCTTTCTCAGGTTTAGAGGCTGGTGGTGCAAATGCACATGGAGCCTTGTCTTTTATTAGCACCCGCCAGCAGGCCTCCACTCCTTCTTTCTCCAGGCTGCTTTCTGAGCTGAGTCAGTCCTGCTCCAGCCTGGGTGGTGCCTCTTGAAGGGGACAGAACCAGCTGCCAAGCTGACTCTTGCCCACACCCTCCACTCCCTGGAGTCTGAGAGGCTCAGTTCAGTAGCCCACAGTGTCCCCACCCCCTGGGCTTGAGACAAGAAACCGCTCAGCCATCAATCCCGACAACTGGTCAACTGCACTTATCAGCCCACACCAGTTTTTAATTTCTGTTTACTTGTCTGGTCTACCCTTTTCACTGGGAGGTAGGGAAGTGAAGTGTGCAGTGAATCACAGCTGCCTCATCAGCTCACCTGGGCCAAACCCCCCAGGCTGGGCTCTTAGAAGCTCTAACATTTGTCCTCACCTGCCTGGTTTGAATTGCAAGGTCAGCTCCATGGAAACTGCTGATTTCTTGGAATCCCACTAGCTGCCAGTGGGTGAATGGGGGCTTATGAGAAATTTGGCCAATGTGTTCAGTTTTCTCCAGGGCTCAGGGTGCAAGATAGTTTTTTTATGAATGGGTACATCTAGTTTCACTTTGCAGGTATACATGATCCAAGCCCACCATAATGCAAAAAAGCTGCTAGCCCATCAGGGGTCAGTGGACAGGCTTTGCAGTATTTGCCATTGGGCAGCCATTGGAGGCATGACCTTCTGCAGTGCAGGCATGCCTTTAAAAAGCCTGGCAGACAGTTCTGGAGATAGATTCTGTAACCTTCCCTTTTGTAAACATTTTGTAAACTTAATTCTTAAATATACTTTTTGTTTTCTAAGCACTTTCTAGTAAGTACAAAGAATAAGTAAAAAAAAGAACTTTTCACATTTGTGTGGTTGTCTCTCTAGTCTGTCTTCTATGTGTATAGGTATAATTGATATGCAGTTGTACTCTGCATACCATTGGTTCCTTTTCATTTAGTAGTATATCACAAACTCTTTTGGGCAGTAACTAATACCTAAAGTAGAGCTTTTAAGGTGATTTTTATAATCCTTCCATCTCCCAGGGAAATCATGATTTATTCACCCAAACTTCTTTTATTGGACATGTAGATTGTTTCTGCTTTTGAACCTTTGTAAATGACAGTTTTTAACATCTTTGTACATAGCATTTGTCCATGCATCTCAGATTATTTTCTGAATACAAATTTCTAGATGTGCGATTATTGGATTAAAAGATGTGGAAATGGCTTTTGCTTTTGATATTTGTTCTTTCACCATTCTATTTGAATATGCTATACAATTTATACTTCAACAACCAGTGTTTAAGAGTGCCCATTTCCACACACTCTTGGTTTTCTGTGTTGCCAATAACATAAAATCATGACTTAGCCACTTCTTTCTAATATTTGCCTTCCTTCCTTCCTTCCTTCCTTCCTTCCTTCCTTCCTTCCTTCCTTCCTTCCTTCCTCCCTCCCTCCCTCCCAACCACCCTTCAATTAATCTTCCCTTCATTGTATTTGGCTGTAACTTTTAGAATAATGTTAAACTATGATAGTGATAGGCCATTCTTTTCTTGTGCCAGACATGTAGAAATATCTCTAGTGCTTTCACCATTAGGTAAGATGTTAATTATTAGTTAGACCCTCCCCATAACATTAAGAAAATGTCCTTTGCTCTTAGTTTTTCAAAACTTAAAGCAGATTAGGAAATACTCTTTTGTCATCTACAGAATTAATCTTTGTGTTTTTTTCTTTGATCAGTGTGATTAAAATGTTTTATTAATTTCCTAATATTGAGCCACTTTTTATAATTAGAATGAACTCCTTAGTCAAGACTTCCTATTATCATTTTAAAAATATACCACTGTCTATAGTTTTAAGGTTCTATTAACTTCACCAAATAAATGGAAAAGCATCCAGGATCTCCTTTCTCAGTAAGTCACCATACCAATGTGGACAAGCAAGTACTACTGGGTATTTCTAGTAAATGAATCAGGGGCTACGTGACCTGGAGGAGCAGAAAGTGAAGCTTGTCAGACCCAGGTGGGAACTGGGATTTGTGCTGACAAAGTGACTCACTGGATCTGGTTTGTATTCGTGCTAAATGTTGACTGGTGGGTGGCAAAGCACAAAGCAGTCATGACTTAGTCACTTCTGCCTTCCAAGGAGTTCCAGGAACATAGTAGGTCCTTTGAAAATCAACCCAAAGAACTGCAAACTGGCACTTTTTTTCTGGGCCACACATATTTAAGTCAGGTCTGTGGGGCCAGGCACAGCCTGCTCCTGTGGCCTCCCTCCACCTGCTTCTCCCCCTCTCCTGTAGCCAGGTAGGGGTGGGAAGCCCTTGGCATCAGAGGTCACACTGAGGCTGGAGGAGAGCCAGTGGGGATGGGGAGAGGAGGAAAGAGCCTTTTTTTGCTTGCCAGAGAAGGATATGGGTGAGGGGTAAAGGGGTCTGTGAGGGGGTGCAGAATTAGGAGCTGGTTTTGTGCAGGAGAGCCGCTGCTCCATCTCTCCCTCTCTGAGTCACCATAACAATACTGTGTCCCCTGTGAGGCAGGCCCCCAACTCCAGCCGAGGAAGGAGCCTTCCTTCTCTAACCCCAGGGAAGCCCTAGCGCTCCTGACGTCTTTATTGAGGACTTACTGTGTGGGTCCGAGGCCAGTTTCTGGGCCTGAAGGGGGCCTCGCTTTCATTCGGTAAGCACTTGCAGTCGCCCCAGGGGTGCAGCTTTGTGACTGAGGCAGAGGAGGCGGTGGAAGAGATGGAGAACAGGTGAATGGATGGCGTTGACTTGGACCCAGGCACTGGGCCAGCGAACCACAGAGCGAGTCAGGAACGGAAGCGTGGTGCTTCTCCGGGCGTGTGCTGTAGGGTCCCATGCATCAGAGCCCCCTGGGGAAGTTGCTAAAATGCAGACCATCTTATCAGAATCTCTAAGGAGCAAGCCTGCACTATGCATTTATAACAAGCTCCCCCAGGAGAGCCTGCTGCACTCTTAATTCGAGACCCATGCTCCAGGTGATCATTCTTAATGAGATTACGTTGTGAAACGCTTCCTCCCGCACAGCCCACTCATTAACAAGCACACCTATGCGCCTGCCTCGCAGGGTTAACACGTTCAAGACAAGAAGAACGGAGGGAGGAGGCAATGGGCGTTTGTCTGAGGTGGCGCTAATGGATTTATCCAAATCAGAGAGCCGAGTTATAATTGGAGACTGTAATTACCCAAATGGCTGTTGGGGAAATAGCAGAGCATGACATAGGCAGCCCAGCAGGGCTTTGCAGGGTATGACGGACAAGACGGCCCTGGGAGCAGATAGAAGAACCGAGAAGCAGACCCATCTCCTTCACGCCCCACCCTCCAGAATGAAGGTGGAGGTGCCGAGGGCACTGCTGCTGCTCTCTGTGTGCTCTGTGCTCTCTCTCTGAATCCTAGCAGCTTCATCAATAGGGCAGGTTCTCACGCAGGTTGGGTTCCCCCAGGAGCAGACCCTAAGCAAGCATTTGGGAGCTAGAACATATATGGAGGTGAAGGTCGAGGAGTGGGGGAGGGAGTCAAGAAAGGAAGGACAACCCGTGAAAGGTACATCATCAAGCGTGCCACCACCGTGGCCCTGGAGCTTATTCCCACCACACGTCCAGGAAACCACACGTCTTGGAGTTATCCTACCTGCAAGGAGGTATTTACACACCAGCTTCCATCAGGCTATGGTTGAGGGCTGTTCCTGGCCCTTTGCCCTAGGCAGAGAAATGCCAGAGCTGGCGCCCTGGAACCCCGCTGATGGGCACGAGGCGGTGAGGGCAAGGGTGTCCGGGCCGGACGTCCACAGCAGGGCTTCTCATCCATCCACATGGTTAAAGCAAACCCACACGCAGACGCTAACTGGAAGTCAATGTCCAAGAACATTGCCTGTGTTAACAACGAAGTCTGCCTGTGGAGGAGAAGGTAATATGCTTAGGAAAGGTCACCCAGGGGGTGTCAGATTGGCTCTCAAGTGTCCCCAGCACCATCCCCAGGCAGCCACCTTATCCCACGTGCACTCATTGGCCTGGCCCTAATTTTGGAGCACTTTATGCTTAGCTGAAGTTTCTTTGAAACTGTGAACTTCAACTGTTTTAAACCAAACCATCCTTGCCCAACATTGCTGCGACATCTGAATTCTCTTCCAGTCTTTGCTGCTTTTTATGACAGTATAATCGGTGTGCTCTGGCCATCCAGTTCCGGCCACTTACACCTAACACCATCGGCACACATTGGCCGATGCAGACTTTAATCCACACCCTTTGCAGGAAGCCCACCATGCCTTCCCAGGATTAGGGAAGTAAGACACATGGAGACCCTTTGTAGATAGCACTCATTTCCCTCCAGTCCCTCTCTGTGGCCACAAGACTTTTATTTTCTTGATGATACTTAATGCATTTTGAAATAATTTCCATTCATTCCCTTGAAATCTGGCTCCCCGGCTCTGGATTCAAAGCACCACCAGGGAAGAGGACTTCTCTGTCTTCTTTGGCGTCTGTCTCTTGCACTCGACACAGTGCCTGGCACATAGTAGGTGTTTCTTCCGAATTAGTTAGGTTGGATTTTAAATTTGGGTCTGGGTGGAGGTCAGGTGTGACACAGTGGGAAACCAAGACCGTAATGCATGAGAAAAGATAGTTTATAACTCACAGTTCCCAGGAGAGGATTATTTTGTTTGTGCCATGGGCTCAGGTGCCTCAGCCAGCAGGTGGGGAGCACACAGAGCGAGAGGGCGCCGTGGGCTGGCGCTTTTGCTGCAGTGCAGGGATGCAGGGTGGTAGACTTCCTGTGGAGTCAGGGGTGGGTTAGGTTAAACCAAAGGTGCGTGGAAGGGGAGAGGGACCCAAGGGCTTTGGGGATGGTGCCCACAGTTGGGACCAGCTGTGGGTTGTGGGTGAGATGGGTGCATGGTGTGGATGGTGGCCTCAGATGTGGGTTTGAGCTCTGGGGGAATTTATGCCCCAAGGCTGGAAAGAGCTGCTTATAAACCAGGTCAAAGGCCAGTGTGGAGGTAAGTGGCTTAACCAAAGTATGATGGATGCCAAGGCAGCACATAAAAATTTTTGGTAGTTATAATCGTGTTCAACAAGTATTTGTTGAATGAGTGAATGATGAATGAGCCTAAATGTAAGGGCTTTGTAATAACTTTTCCTTCATGACAATAGAGCTTACTTCAGCAGTCTTCCATGCAGAAGCATTTGGGCTGTTTCCAACATTCTCATTTTCAGTGGTGCCCTCCTCCGTAGAGAATATTGTGCTCTACCTTTATTATTTCCTCAGTACTCCAGGTGTAGAATTATAGGGCCAGAGGGATGACAGGGCCCTGTGCTGTCCCACAGGACATTCTGCACTGAGGGAAGTGCTCTGTATCTGGGCCGTTCAATATGGCACCCGTTAGCTCTGTGAGGCTGCTGCGTACTTTAATGCGACTGATGTGACTGAGGAACTGGATTGTTAATTTTATTTACTTTTACTTAATTTAAATTTAAATACCCACATGTGGCTAGTGGTTATCACATAGACTATTTTTTTTTAAAGATTTATTTTTTGTTTTTCTCCCCTTCGCTGGCCCCCTCCCTGCTCTCTGTGTCCACTCGCTGTATGTTCTTTTGTGTCCACCTGTATTCTTGTCAGCGGAACCCGGAATCTGTGTCTCTTTTTGTTGCATCATCTTGCTATGTCAGGTCTCCGTGTGTACAGCGCCACTCCTGGGCAGGCTGCACTTTTTTCACGCTGGGCGGCTCTCCTTATGGGGTGCACTCCTTGCGCATGGGGCTCCTCTACTCGGGGGACACCCCTGCGTGGCACAGCACTCCTTGTGCTCATCAGCACTGCATGTGGGCCAGCTCATCACACAGGTCAGGAGGCCCTGGGTTTGAACCCTGGACTTCCCATGTGGTAGGCGGACACTCTATCCATTGAGCCAAATCTGCGTCCCCACACAGACTGTTGTAGTACCCAAGTGCAGGTATAGACTGTTGTCAACTCTTTCTCTGCATTTCCAGGGCTTCCTCCTCAAAAAATGGAACAGCTAACTCCCTGGGTGGCTATTTGCCCATTTCCCCACACCTGCCAGCCTAAGTGCTTTTATGATTCTTCCCAAGCCAAGATGGAAGCAATGGGAACAGGAGAAAGGTCATTTGTTCACCTCTTCATTCTGAAGCCAGATGTGATACAAGAAGGAGAGAATTCAGAAATGACAGTCAGCCCCTGCCTTCAAACAGCTTACAGACAGGTAACCATCTTCTTTTCGAGAATGATGGGTTAGATGCTGAAAGAGGCCCTGATCAGATACCAGTGGGAGTCCTGAGGAGCGGGTGACAAATAGGGCTTGGGCCTCTGAGTGGGGGCAGCGGTTAGCTCTGGGGATTGTGTTTTCTCTACCACTGATGCAGTCACAGTGTCTAAACCAGGATTTGGGCATCACTCCTGGGTGTGGCAGGCAGATAGGAGTATGGGTGACATCTCTGGGATTTCTGGAACAATCCTAAGGGTCTGAGGGCATTTTGTGGCAATATATCCAAACCTGTGACTGACTCAAAATGTCCAGATGCTTATCCTGCCTGCTGTACGTTCCAGATCCGATGAGCAGTCAGGGCCGAAAGGGATTTGGTCCCAGTGGACAGGATATCCAGACACTGAACCTGTTTCTCTAAGTCTGTATTTTCTCAGTGTGTAGTGGGATGTCTGCTAGCCCTGCTTATTTAGCCCCCAGCCTTGCACCTGGCACATAATAGGGGCTTTACAAATCTGGAATACATGGGTGGGTGATGACATGTGTGGCCCTGGACAGCTCTGGGTCTTTGTGGAGATCTGTGGTGTTTGATACATCTTGGGTCTTGATCTCTTTGGAGAGTCTAATAAAAACCGTGGACACTTTGCTCCTCAAAAGGTCCAAGAACCCAGTCACAGAAGTTAGCCTGCAATTGCAGGGCTAAGAAAGCAATCCGAGAGCTCCTAGGAGTTCACAGCTCCTTCTTGAGTGAGCCGGGGCAGTGGCTGGTGCCACGCTTCCTTGGGGAGGGTCCTGTGAGTACGTGATGTAGGAGCAGGTCTCTTAGTTTCCTCTGGCTGCTATAACAAGTGACCACAAGCGAGAATTTTATTCTCTGACCTTTCTGGAAGCTAACAGTCCCAATCAAGGATCGGCAGGGCCCGACTTCCTCTGGAGGCTCACGGGGACAATCCATTCCTTGCCTCTTCGAGCTTCTGGTGGCTTCCAGCATTCCTTGACTTGTGGCCACATCACTCCACTTCCTGCCTCCTCCTCTTTGTCTGTCTCAGATTGCCCTCTGCCTCTCTTCCTTTGGACACTTGGATTTGGGGCTCATTAGATAATACAGAATGATCTCATCCTATCCTTACCATAATTGTATCTGCAAAGAGCCTTTTTCCAAACAAGGTCACTTCCACAGGTTCCGAGGAGCAGCCCGGCTGTAAATTTTGGGGAGTCACCAGTCAACCCAATACCATGCTTGTCTTTTCTTACTACTTGTCCTGGTCTCACCCTAAACAGCCTTGACCTTGATCCGAGCTGCTAAGTCAGAGCAGCAGGCACTGATCTGGATTCTTCCTACCCATCCACTCTCTCCTGAGGATATTCTGTGGGGAGACCACTCAAAGGTGACCCAGACACCCTGAACTGGGTCTGGCTCAACTCTAAGGTGGGAAAGCCAGGAGCCAAGTCACGGAGGCACTCCCGTTACCCTTATTTGAACACTCTCTATAATCATATTTTCTAGAAGTGAGAAGGGGATTTGAGGAAAGGAGGTGGTCTTCCAAGCTACTCCTTTTTCATGTGTTGGCAAGGGGACCATCAGTAAGCCATTCTCTTGAGGGTGGCTTTTTCAGCCCACAAAGGCAATATTGCCTTAAAAAGTTGTTTTTATATCAACCATGCACAATCTTGCCCTGGCTTCTTTTAGGTAGGGTGTGTGGTGTTTAACTCAAAAGAAGCTGTGTAAGAATTCAGCAGGAGCCTGCCCTTTTCCTGCTTTCCTTTCTGCTTATTTAGCCTTTTAGAAACTCGGGAACTGAAGCCTTGAGAGACATTTGAGTATTCTTTACATGCTTCTGTGCCTTGACCTCAGGAAATGCAAATATCTGTGCTTTCTGGAAACACATCTTCTGAAAGATAAAAGGTATCAGCCATTCTGAAAACCTCTCCCTCCCTTTCTCTTTTGTACCAATAAATTGCTATCGTTGCCCCCACCCTCACTGTAGCTTCCCAACAAGTTCTCACCAAAGATGATATAATGCTATATTAGTTCCAAATCCTTTTTAGTGACAACCTCAAATGAAAAAGAAAAATCCTAGCATCAGAAAGCTGCAGGTACTTGTCCCTCCCAGGGCAGCTTCTCCAGGTGGAACAAGTTGGAATGCAAACTTTTTTCAAAACATCTTACTTAAAATCTGTTTAGGTGAAGAAAATACTCCTGCTTGTGCTAATGTTAGGCAATTAGTAAATGGTAATGTGATTTGCAAACATAAAGCATCACCCGTTTCATTATTGTGGTTGTTAACAGCCAGGAAAGTGAGGCTAACATTTGTCTCTTGAAGAACAAACGGTTTGTTTGTTGCTTCAACATAAAGACTGTTACCCACACACATGAAGTGCTAATAATTGCACGTCTTGAATGGTGCTGTAATTTGTAGATAACAGCACTTCAAACGTCTGTTGTTTTTTTTCCCTTCTCCCAGGATTTAACCTTAGCCAGACATGCCTGGCTTAATAATAAGGTTGGCTGTCTCCGCTTGACATGAGCTTGGTCTGAACTTCAGCTCTGTGTATGTTCAGAATGTGCAAGGAAGCACTTGAGCCAATTAGCCCCTCATTTCTTGGCTTAGGCCTCTTCCTCCCAGGAAGGCATCTACAAGTCAGAAGCCTCACCCCTGCCTGGCTCTCCAGTTGCTCTGCTGAGATGCCCAGGCTACACCGTCCCCTCTGGTGACCCCACGTGGAGCCATAGGTGGGGTGGGGCTCTGATGCACCTGGGGTACCCCACATCAGCCAGTTAGGTGGGGCTGAGACTCCACCCACTGACCCTACCTCTCCTCCACTGCCCCTTCCTTCTCCTGACCCCTTCCCCATAGGCCCCCCCCCCCCCCCCAATCTCTCCTGCACCAGCACAGCGACCCTGTACCTGTCTGTCCTCCCACTCGGGCCTGAGCCGTGCATCCACACAGCAACCGGATTGGGCTTTTTAAAATGTCAACTTGCTGGCCTTACTCCCTGCTGCTTTACCCATCAGTGGCTTCCTGTTGTGCCTAGAATAAAATCTAAGCACTTTAATGTGACTTACTTGATGGCTTGCTAGTTAGCTGGCACACATTGGTAAGGCTACACCTGTTGTTAGAAGACCGCTCTGGCTCATTCCCGAGGACCTCTACCCTTCCCCACTCCCCCAGCGCCTCATGAGCCAGCAAGGGAGGGGTAGCACTCGGCATATGTGGGGCAAGGCCCCTGCTTTAGCACTGTGGTTAGCGTCTGCAGTGGTTCGAAGCCGTGTGCACCCCAGAAAAACATGTTCTGAAACCTAAACCATTCCCCTGGGTGTGAACCCATTGTAAGTAGGACGTTTTGGGTTATCTTTTTATCATTGAGTTTTAGGATCTCTATATGTACAAAGGATTTTTTTTTAAAAGATTTTATTTATTTCTCCCCGCCCTGGCATGGTCTGCTCTCTGTGTCCATTTGCTTCTGCATTCTCTGGTGTCTGCTTGTCTTTAGGCGGCACCGGGAACCGATCCTGGGACCTTCTGGAGTGGGAGAGAGGTGCTCAATCTCTTGCACCACCTCAGCTCCCTGTAAGTAGGACCTTTTGATGAAGCTACTTCAGCCCACCTCAGTCAGGCTGGGTCTTCATCCTACTCTTGAAGCCCTCTCTAAGAGAATGAGCTTCGGAAACAGAAAAAGCCACAGAGGGAGCGGGTAGAAGCTGCACTGTGTCAACAGAACCCAGAAGAGAAGGGGGCACCAGGGGGCACCTTGCCATGTGACAAACTAAGGACCCCAGCCCCAGGACTCCAGTCTTTGGAAAGAAAGCATTGCCTTGATCACGCCTTGATTTGGACTTTCGTTTAGTCTCAAAACCACGAGCTAATAAACTCCCATTGCTTAACCTAAGCCATCTCGTGGTATCTGCTTGAGAAGCCAGGGAACTAAAACAACGGCCCTTCTCGCTGTGGAGAAGCGGTCACCACGCTGCCGTCGCCCAGCTTCTCAGGCTCTACGTCATTTGGCTGCTGCTTGACCTCCGGGGTTCTCACACCTTCGGCCCCTCTGCTCAGCCGTGCCCACTGACTTTCTCCCCTCAGCTCTCTAAACGCCAGTCTTGCGCCTGCTTTTCAGGACAGTCGCCCGCGTTGTTCCCACAGCCGGAAGGGCCTAGTCCTCGAGCCCTTGGCAGCCTTCCTGCCATTCCGCTGTGGCCTCCTCAGGGAGCCTTCCTCGCCACGCTTCCTAGGTGGGGTCCCTCCTTCAGGCTCGGTCTCAGTACCATCTTTATTTCATTCCTACAAGTTAGCCCAACCTCGATTATTTTGTTCGTTTGTCCACATGTGTTTCTATAAGCTCTTCCCCATGAGAACTTACCAGTGGAACATTCTGGAAGCAGACTGGAACCATGTCTGTGATGGTCACCCTGGAACTCCCCAGCACCAAGAACCTACAAGTCACATGATAAGTATTTCTTGAGTGGAAGAGAGAAGGAGAGGCAGGAAAAGAAAGTGAAAGTGAGCAGGAGGGGTACCGCCCCACCGGCAAGACTGGTAAAAACAGCAGCTGCATTTAGTGACTGCTACACCAGGCCCGAGCCTGGTGGAAGTATACGGCATGCATAATCTCCTCAAAACCCTACAGTAACCTTCGTGAGTTTTTGTAGTGTTGCTCCCAATTTAGAGATGAGGAAAGCGAGTTTGAAGTGACTTGTCCTGACCACACAGGCCAATTGAGATTAGGGTTCAACCCCAAATCTGCCCACGCTTCTGTAGGGATGGCAGGCAGGTGCTTCAACTTCAGAGTGCCTAAGAATCACCAGGGGGTGCTTGCCGAGTTCTGGATTTCATGAAGCCCAGAGGTTCTGATTCAGTAGGTCTGGACTGGGGCCCTGAAATCCATTTTAAAAAACACCTTTGTCTACATTCTGAGACATCCTTCTCTTTTCTTCTTATTGAGGGCAGTGAGGAGGCATCGTATCTTTGCATTCCCGGCGCCTAGAACAGAGTTCAGAGCTGGTGCTCTGGAAACAGCTGAATGGGTAGGCGAGTGAGAGAATGAATGAATGAGTGCTTTTAATTTGGATTTTTTCTTTTCCGATTAAGCAAGAAATTTCCAAAGTAATTCAGGTCCTGTTAGAATTTAATAGCGTGTTTGCAGTCATCACTTTCGTCCTTTCTAGTCTGTAAACCTAATTTTGTCTGAAAAGTACGAAAGATTGTATGTAGATTTAATTTCCTTTTTTGCTCATTGGAAGCCAAACACCTCTTTTGTTTAATGTTCTACTGCTAAATGTGGAGGATTGATTGTGAAGGTTTATTCGTTATTATTTATTTTGCTGAAAGTCTTAACATCTGTTGGCTTCTTCTCACCAGGCTCCAACATTTTAGGAAATGAAGTAGCCAATAAGGAGGCTAGTGGAGTTTTTTCGTTTCAACCATTTTTCCTTCGTTTCTTTGCTTTGCAGCTAATCGTGATTCCAGGGTAGGTGATGAGGGACTCATGAAAAGTTTAAAGCATGTAAATCCTGTTAGATATTTGTGCTTCGCAGGGGCCCAGGAGAACTCTTAAGTAAAGAGCACCGAGAAGTGGGGGAACGGCTGCCGGCCACCCCCAAATCCTCCCCACTTGTCTTGGTGGGCTCCATTCCCAGGCTGGTCGTGTCTCTCTGGAAATCCACAGAGGAATGAATGCGTTCGTCAGGAGTTGAAGAGAAGGAAATGGCCGGCTTGTTTTCTTAGGTTTCTCAAGAGCAGGGGGGACCTTAAGGAGTAGTTCCCCTGCGGCAGGCAGGGCTGAGGGCTGGGGCGCCGCAAACTGCCCATCCGGGAGGAACAGGCAGTCAGGAAGCTGACAGCGGGAGGAGTCACGTCGGGAAGTGGTTGGCCTGAAGGATAAGCCACTCACTCATTCATTCATTCATTCACTCATTCTTCAGTCATTCATCAACTACTTATTCAACACCTACAGGTTTTGGTCACTGCAGTATCCTCAATGCTTAGAAAAGGATACAGCAATGAACAAAACAAATTCCCTGCCCTTGTCAACCTTAACGTTCTAGTGGGAGAGAGAGAAAATAAACTAAGAAGTAAAATATAGACTGTCAGATGATGATAGGTTCTGAGGAGAAAAAGCAAGGAAAGAGGAGGCAGAAAGCTGCTGGGGCCGGGGCGTCACCATTTTAAAGAGAGCAATCCAGAAAGGTCTCCCTGAGGGGGTCACATCTGAGCAAAGACTTCGTCGTGGGCTGGGTTCCCTGGGAAGCTCTGAGACAGCAGTGAGCGTGGAGGTGGTTTTCTAGGGACCAGCACCTGGTGGAAACCTCAGACATCCTTCAGGGAGTTCTGAAGAACCGACGGCGCTTCAGCGTGGAAGTGAGAGGGCTGGACTTTATACCCCTGCTCCCTTGACTCCTTGGGCGTGGGCTGCCCACGCTGCTAGCGTGGCCTTGGTGAGGGGCTGCCTTCAGCCAGGCGGCCACTGCAGGAGGCTGACAGCTGAGGGCTGTGGGGACAGCAGCTGGGCAAGTGCGCCCTTTACTTCTGCAGGGGAGTTTGGGGGTGCTCCACGGTGGAGGGGGCGCGCAGGCTGTGTGGGTTTCTGGGGGAAGAGGCCTTCCAGGCAGAAAGAGCAGCAGAGAAGTGGGCCTGATTGGAGCAGAGTAAGTGGGCAGGGCGTTGGAAGAGATGAGGTGGAAGGCGAGGTGGGTGCTGGTGTGTTTAGAACCTCAGAAGGCCTTTGGCTGGTATCTGAGGACTGTGCTGGAATAGACTGGCGGCTCCTAGCATCTAAATGGCAGGAGTCCACATTCATAATCCAGGCCAGAGTCTGAGCCGGCAGGTGGAGGCCCCGGGGGGTCGGGGGCACAGTGTGGGGAGTCCCGCGTGGACCCTGGACACCTGGAGCTGCCTCCTGCCCTTGGACAACGGTCCCTTGACACACTGGAAGCTGGATGCTCCAGCAGATGCTGAGCTGGAGTTCAGAACAAAGGCCACATCCCCAGCCCTCACCTCACGGGCAGGATCAGCCAGGTGGGGAGAGTTGGTTCCAGGGCAGCAGGCGGAAACCCAAGGATGGACACAGAGCCCTGGTCCTAGAAGGCAACTTAGCCTCCCCCACCTTGAATTCCTGGCCACAGGAGAGTGTCAGCATGGCCTGCCAGAGTTGGACCGGCTCAGGAACCAGGGAGGTGGGATGGACACTGCAGGAGCTGGGAGGTTGGGGGTGCACCGTGTCCAGCAGAGAAAAGCTGGGGAAAAGGCTGAGCAAGGTAATGACAGGGTGTTGGGGGAGCTGCCAGTCCCCTACCCATGTGTAGCAGTTTGATACAGTTATAAATTCCAAAAATAGATATGGGATTATATTTGTAAACTTATCTGTACCCAGACATGATTAAATTATGATTAAGGCTTTGATTGGGCTATGTCAGTAGGGTATTGGTGGGTGGGAACTCACAGATAAAAGACATGGCAAAGGACAGAGTTGGAGGGATTTTAATTTTGGAGTTTGATGCTGGAGTCTTGAGCTGGAGCCCCAGGAAGTAAGCACACAGAGGAAAGAGAAGCAAGCCCTGGGAAGAGAGGACCTGAGCCAGGAGAAGAACACAGAGGAATAGAGATGGCTCCTTAGACATGGCAGAATCCCCAGGGAAAGAGACAGAGCCAGTCGCCTGATAGTCTATAGCTGGCCTTGTGGAGAGAGGCAAAGCCTAGAGAGCCTCAAAGTCTACAGCTGACCTTGTGAAGGAAACAGAGGACCTAAGTCCAGAGAGAAGCAAGACCTGGGAAGAGAGGAACCCTGGAAGCCTGGACTCTCACTGTTGGCAGCATTGGAAATAGACTTTGGTGAGGGAAGTAATTTATGCTTTATGGCCTGGTATCTGTAAGCTCCTACCCCAAATAAATACCCTTTATAAAAACCAACGTATTTCTGGTATTTTACATCAGCACCCCTTTGGCTGACTGATACACCATGGTTCCTCTTTTTACTTTCTCCAGATGCATCCAAGGTTTTTCACTTAGGAACCTCCAGCTTCTAGACCACACACTAGGATATGAGACAGAAACCATGCTACGCAGAGAGGCGGAAGGAAAAGAAATCCAGTGTCTGTTGACCCTGTATCCTGGTAGCCAGGTACTGGGCTGACTGACTCATTTTAACCCTATGACCAGCACCTAATGGTGCTCAGTGATCAAAAAGTGATTTGTACAGACAAGATTCTGAAAAAATATCATTGGATTCATGAATGAACAAATGAATAAAATACCTTCCAAGGCAGGCATCATTATTCCCGTTTTACAGGTAAGAAAACTGAGGTTCAAAGGAAGCTGGTAACCTGCCACAGCGATCACACAGTGAGTCATGGGGAGAGGTGAAGTACCAGACCCAAGTCTGTCTGTCTGAGAGGAAATTAACAATGTCTTCAAAACTCCTGTGCATGTATTTACTCCAACTTGTTTGGTGAATTAATGAATACACCACAAAGATGTTCATCTGACGCTTTGGAGGAGAGAGGGGAGATTTTCCATTGATGTGGAAATGAAGGGCTGCTTGAGGCTAGGCCCCTGGTGGGTCCGGTGAGGGCCCAGGAGTCGGAAGATGGAAGGCAGGCCCCGTGGGTGGAGAGGGCACACCTGTGGCCCCCAGGGGCTGGCCGGGGAAGCGCTGCCTTCCCACTCAGGCTTCCCATGGAGCTGTCTGGGGCAGGGCTGCAGCCCTGGACCCGGACATCCCTGACCATTTGACTCTGGTGTGTGGCTCTCACCTCACCTGGAACCTTGTCTGACCTCAGTTAGCTCCACCTCTGCTCAAACTCAGGGCTCGATCCAGGGTGTTCAGACTTTAGGGGACGCCAACTGACCATCAGCAGGTGCAGGGCTAACTCCAATATCTTTGTCCATCAATACACAAGCGTTTACTCAGCAAAACCTAGGCTAGGTCTTCCAAGGTCATGGATGTAAATAAGAAGATAGTTTCCTGGCCTGAAGTAACCTACAGAATTTGGTCAATTCATTCATTTTGTCATTCATCCAGAAAGTATTTATTGGATACCTACTGTGTGCCAGCTGTGCATCAGACACGGAGGATAGGAAAGGAGGATGGCAAAGCTACTGCTCTCAGGAAACTCCTATCTTAGCCTTTATTCACTCATTAAACAGCTTTCGAGCACCTACTATTTACCACGCTCAGGACTGGGTGCTGGGAGATACCGATAATATGCAAACAGCTTTTACAGGAGAAGGAAAGATTAGACTGGAATCGAATCCAAATCTAAACTTCCAAATCCCTAGGAAGAGATGGGTGGGGAGGGCATCCTGGGCAGGAAGGCTGCTTTGGCAAAGCCGAGAGCAACATGCTGAGTGCTGTGGGGACTGCAAAGGAAGAATCAGAGCCTTCCTGCCTCCTCCTGGGGGAGAAGAGTGCCCAGCTCTGCAGTTGCCAGATGGGAGGAGCTGGGGGCCAGTCTGGGTAGAAAGGTGGGCCAGAGGGCTTATCTTGGGGCTATCATGTTGCATAACAAACACGCTGTCTTTACTTGCACGTGTGCTCATTTCTGGTGGCTTCACCGGGGAGGGCAGTTTAGAGATGGAAAGACCTAACTCTGTTCAAACTGGGAGGGGCAAGGGGCACATCTTTGGTCAGGTTTTACAAATTGTAGGGACTGGGCATGACATGTGCCCGTGAGCCTCAGCACCCAACACAGTAAGGGCATATTTGTTGGGGCATCAAATACCTGAAACTCCAAAGAACCAGGATTGCTTTCTTGCCCATGTCCCCCACATGTGGGCAGGGCAGCCAGCCCCAGGTGACTGCCTGGAGGTTTGTCCTGGGGGCAGCAGAGACTAAGCCCTGGCTCCAGTGACCTCTGTGGATGGCCACTGGTGCCAACAAACCATTAGTTCTAGAGAGAAGAAATTGTCTTCTGTCGAATGGAATGCCCAGTAGATGTGGGGTGCCAGGAAAAATGCTGGACTCAAATTCCGAAGACTTGGGCCTGGATCCCAGCGGTCCTGCTGGAAAACACTGTGGCCCTGGACACGTTATGTCAGCTCTCTGAGCCTTAATTTTCTCTTCTGAAAAAAAAATGTGAATAATAAATTTGACTCCAAGGGGCTGTTGGGACGATTCAATGAAGTAATACATTAGAAAGTACCTTACCAATTGAAGCTTTGTAATTGTTCAAAGGTGGGGGATTTAGTTTACTAAAAGCTACTGGGAGCAATGTACTGGAAATGAGTTGGCTTTTACAATGGGAATTTATTGGATTAAAAGCGTGCTGTTCTGAGACCGTGGAAGTGTCCAAATCAAGGCCTCTTCAGTGATGCTTTCTCTCTGAGCTGTACCTGTGAGCGATCAGTCAGGCTCGTGGCGGGGTCTGCTCCTCTCTCCTTTCTCCCGGACCTCCTTGCTTTCAGCTCTAGGCTACTCTGGCTGTGGCTTTTCTCTCTCTTGGGTTCATTGATTTCAGCTACTTGGAGGCTTCTCTCTGTCTCTGCATCTTTTTTCTGTGTCTGCCGCTTTTTATTCCTCCATTTATGAAGGACACCGGAAAGAGGATTAAGACCCACCCTGGATCCCACAATCTAATCAAAGACCCTTAACTATGGTGATTTAGTCCAAAGGTCCCACCTACAACAGGTTTACATGCACCGAAATGGATTTGCTGTAAGAACAGGATTTTCTGGGATCCACCCAGCTTAATCTGTCACAGTGGGTTTTTTTTTTGAAGAGTTTGAACTTTATTTTTTTTTAATTCCACCCCCCTTTGTGGCTTTTTTGTGTGCTATCTGCTTTCTGTGTCCATTTGCTGTGCATTCTTCTGTGTCTGTGTTTATTTTATTTCCCCTCACCCCTTGTGGCTTGCTTGCTGTCTGCTCTCTGTGTCCATTTGCTACACACTCTTCTGTGTTTTTCTTGTCTCCTTTTTTTGTTGCGTCACCTTGCTGAGTCAGCTCTCTGTAGCGCCTGTGGGCAGGCAGCTCTCCATGGCGTGCAGGCTGGCCTGACTTCACAAGGAGGCCTGGGGCCGTGCGCCCAGGGCCTCCCATATGGTAGACGGGAGCCCAACTGATTGAGCTACAGCTGCTTCCCTCACGGTGGTTTTTAAAAATATATTTTACTTCTTGGAAAGGTGGTCAGGATTCCATAGCCTTCTGTTTCCCCGAGCAGTCTGTTCCCGGGCATTGTGGTGGAACAGAGAGTATGGTCCCTGGAGTCTGTAAGGGAGGAAGACAGGTCAGAGTATTAGGTCAGCTTTCTAAGCCTATCCCCCTCCCTGAGCCCTGCCTGGTTTTTCATGTCATTGGTTACCTGAGAATCCAGGTCCCCCTCACTAGCACCCCAAGCCAGAGGTGCGGGTGGGGTAACTGCCCCTTGCTCTCACCTGCACACCAGGATGTTTTGAGCAGCTTGGCCACATTTGAAATTCAAATAGCTGCAGTGTTTCCCTGCAGTGTATTAGCTTTTGCAATTGCCCGGTGGAAAGGCTGACGACAGAACTCCCAGGTCAACCGATGTAATGGTTTTGTACCCATGAATTATGGAGCGGGCGCAGGTCTTCTTGCTGGGAGAGAGGGAGAGCCAGAGGCTCCAGGAACAGCCACTTCATTAAGGCCTCCTGCAAGCTAAAAGTGCGATTTTGAAATTGCTTATTGAGGCCGGGGGAGCACCAACTGTGATTTCTGATCCACCTCCGGGTGTGCCCTGCGGCATTTGCCAGGGCGGGCCCAGGAGCCCCGGGCTCGGTACCATCTCCAGGGAATTCAGGCTCAGGATGTTTTGCTCTCCTCCCAAATGGTTATCTTGGTAAAAAGCCGCAAGGGCCAGGGGCCTGGCTAAGGGCTTTTTCCTCATTATCTTAAACGAGTTTCAGAGCAACCCCGAGAAAGTAAATTCCATAATCCCCACGTTAGACATTAGAATGAGTCCCAGATAGAAGCAGAAATTAGACGGCCCGAGTTGAAAATCCAGTTCCCAAACCTGGCTCCATCACTTAAAATAAGCTGTGTGATCTGTGCAAAATACTGAACCTCTCAGCTCAGTTTATTCACCTGCAAAATGCGGGGAATTTACCTGCATGAGGGGTTTCTGAGTGAGGAGTAACTGAATTAAGGTGTGTAATTACGGTGGGTTCCCTGTGGGCTGCTGTGTGATGTTTAACTTGCTCAAGTCCCACAGGAAGGGTTTGGGGGACCCGCATCTTTGACCCCTAATTCTATCTCTGCCCCAGCGGCACGATTCAGAGTCTAATGTACTAACACTGACACCTGTCCAGGTGAGTGGCTACGCCCGCAAGCCTGGCACTCAGAAAGAAAGGAGGGCAGTTTCCAAATAAATTAGAGAAGACAAGAATAAAATCATCTGAATGTAAAGCAAAACCCCAAACTGAGCCCACAGCGAGGCCTGCAAAGTGCCCATCCGAGTGCGGCAGAGGCTGCACTTGTTTGTAATTGGTCCTCAGGATGGCACAATGTAGGGACTCAGAGTGGGTATCTTGGGTGAGTGAATGAATGAATGAATGAATGAGAACTCAAGCAGTATCTAGAAAGCATGCAGGAGGCCATCACTGACCACAGTGCCCAGTACTGGAGACTAAGAGACAGGAGGAGCTAAGAGCAGGCTCTATGGGGGGAACGGGTGACTTGGGGTAACCCTGGTGCTGCCACGTGCCAGTTGTGTGAGCTCGGACAAGGCAGTGATGAATCTAGGGCTTGAGGTTGCCCATCTGAAGAATCGTGGTGATGGGGTGGGGATTAGGAGATGGGGAATTACTACTTAATGCGCACAGAGTTGCTGCTTGTGGTGATGAGAAAGTTGTAGGAATACGTATTGGTGATGGCTGTACAATATTGTGAATGTAATCAGTACCGCTGTATGCTTAAAACAGGCTGAACTGCCACACACACACACAGATGGTGGCGGTGAGGGTAGGCTGGACTCAGAACTTGTAGACCTGGCCTGCTGGGCTCGAGGAGTCTTAGGCAGGAGCCCAGGGAAGGCTCTGCAGTGGGATTTTTCTCCTTCCTGCAGCAGATCAGTTTTTCAAGAGCACAGGCAGGCCAGGGACACTCCAATGAAGCAGAACTCCGGACCCCTAAACCAGCCATGTCAGCACTGCACCTCCAGATGGCGAGTGGGACAAGTAACAAATGGACATCCCCAGGTGCAGAACTCTAAGGCTGCTGGGACTCTGCTGGGCTCCTTCTTGGACTGCACGCATTTTCCTTCCTGGCCCCAGGAGGCTCTGAGCTCCTGGAGGGCGGGATCCCGCCTTCGACTTCTTTGGAAGCCTTCCAGGGACCTTGCTATTTGGCCGGGGAGCGTGGAGAACCGACCTTCGCTTCTGTCAGCTGACGCTTTGCCTCCTCACTTAAATTTTCAGGCCTTTGTTTTTGCCTCTGAAAATGGGGGTAATGAGACAACCACTTCCGAAGGATAATGTGAGGCTTACTTGAGACAGTGAGTTTAGCTCTGTGCTGGTAGGCAGTACGTGCTTAATAAATGTCAATTCTCTTCTTCCCCCAATAGTAAATTCTTGTTGTCCAAGTGATCAATGAGTGGTCATGAACAGCCCACAGGGGGGTGGTAGGCAGTGATCTGAGACATTTGGGGGTGGGGAGGGCTGGATCATTCCTCTGATCTTCTTTATTTTCACTGATATCTTTTTTTCTCCCTTTGCCTTCCTACCACTTTCTTCTCTTCCCAGACAGTGAAGTACATTCTCATTCCCCCTCTCGTTAAGAGACTTATGAAATTTTCTAAAATGAGCATATGAAATAATTCTAAGGATTCCTAGGTCAAGGAATTTGAAATCAGAAACGGCCCCCTTTTGAGGGGCAACTGGATTCCATATAGTAGCCCCTGCAGTATTAAGCTGCTGCCAGATCCAGCATGTTTGACTTTGATAGGTTTGAAAGAAATGACATTAAAGAGAGAAAAATATGGCACCATGGAGGATGAATTTTTCTACCTTCTCATTCTCTCACAACTTAATCTGTGATAAGATTGGTTTGCTTTGATCGCTCTTTTCACCTTCTTCCTTGCACAACGTGACGCAGAAACCTGATTTCTTTTTCGGCTGGATGGTGTGACTCCAAAGGTGAGCCTGCGTAGGACACGCTGAAGGCAGGGTCATCTGCAGCGCCTGTTACCTACCTGCTGACTTATTGCAGCCCCGGGCCCAGGGAAGAGCTACGTGTAATGGCTGGATGTGCTCCCCGGAGTTATTAAGTAACTGTCTCTGCCTGGCCCCCTCTCATTCATCCTCGGCACAACTGCCAGCACACACTATCAAAAACAGATCAAGTCTCGCTTAAAATTCTTAGAAGCTTCCCACCACCCTCAGGTAACGCCTGGGCGGGAGGTTGGGCTGACAAGGCCTTTGGGATCTGCCCTGTGGCTTCCCCAGCCTCACCCCTCACCGCTCTCTCTCTGCAGACCCAGCCCCTCCCAGCAGCCCCATCGCACCTCCTGCTGTGCATCCCTTCTGGCTGGGGTGCCCCTTGCCCTTCCTGTTTAACTCTCAGCTGTCCTTCAAGACTCCACTGTCAAACTGTTGGAGAATAGTAATGACCCAATACCAAGAGCTAATGGGTATTGAGTACTGCCTGCTAGCCACTGAACTACGCACTTTATGGACATTAATCCTTGTGTAGTGTTTACAGCCCAAATAGGAGAGACACACAACTGTTGTGAACTCCACTCTTGGCCCACCATTTTGGTAAAGATGTGCCTCTTTTGTGCCCCTGAGCATCCTGGGTGTAGACTGGACTGTAATTGTTGATTTACTTCTGTCTCTTCCACTAGGTTGGGAGCTCCTTCCTTCCTTTCTTCCCTCCTTCCTTCCTTCCCTCCTTCCTTCCTCCCTCCCTCCCTCCCTCCATTCCTTCTTCCCTTCCTCCCAAACAAATACTGAGCACCAACTATGTGCCAGGCATATGTTCAGTTCTGGGGGTAAAAAAGTGACTCAGACAGATGAAAAGGTCTCTGTCCTCATGGTGCTTACAGTTTCTGGGGATGAGGCATGGAGGGGAGATTTTTAAACGTTAGAAAAATACATCAATAAAATACTTATCACAAAGTAAATTGTGATAAGTGATGTGTAATAAAACAAACGAGATGTTATAATATGGAATGAGGAAGGGCTGAAACACTTTTAGACAGAGTGGTTAGAGAAGGCCTCTGAGGCGGTGGCATTTCAGTGAGACCTGAAGGAAGAGACAGCCAGCTGTGGCACAGCAGGGGGAGGGTTATCCAGGTCTGGGGAACAGCATGTGCAAAGGTCCTGAGGTGGGGAAGCTTGCTGTATCCAGGGGCCTGAAAGGAGGCCAGCGTGGCTGGCTAATCCTGAGCAAGGTGGAGAAGAGTAGCAAGTGAGGTCAGGAGACCAGTGCTGGCAGCCCGGAGGCCAAGGTGAGGGGCTGGGATTTTATTCTGAAGGCAGCAGGAAGCCATTGGAGGGTTTGCCCCAAGGCAGTGATGTGACCTTAATTACCTTTTAATTCTGCTGGGAAGCAGAGAATGAATGGGACAGACCAAGAATGGAAATGGGAAGCCTGGTTAAGAGGCTGTTGGAGTCCCCAGTAAGAGGGCCTGGGAGCCTGGAAGGGGGGGTACCAGTGGGCATAGGGAGAAGTACCCAGGTGGGTGCCAAATTCTGAAGGTAAAAGCCACAGGATTTGCTGCAGGAATCAAGAATGTCTCCTAGGTTTCTGGCTTGAGAGACGGGACGGCTGTACTGTGTCCTGAGTGGGAGAAGGCCAGGGGTGAGGAGAAGGGAACGGGTTTACGGGGGGATCAAGAGTTTAGTTAGGGGTGTGCAAGCTCCTTGGCTGTAGAGACCTTGGCTCTTTCATTACACATACTCCCAGCGCTGAGCCCTGGGCCTGGCATATGGCAGGTGCTCAATAACTGCTTGTTGAATGAATAAATACCCACGCCTGCCCGACCAAGGGAGGGCCAGCTTTGGATCCATCTGATGGGGATCTGATCTGGGGACTCTTAAGGCATCCACCCTTGGATAATCCCAAAGCAGGAAGGTCTACATTATCCACAGGGCCCCGTGGTACTAATGATGAAGGAGTTCGAGGTGGTGGTGGCAGAGCTTTAGGGCACGTGCGAGGCCGTTCTAAACCCAGGGCGCCAGGCACAGGTTGCATACCCATGAGGCCAGCCTTGCTTCTGAGTCGGAGGGACAGCTGTGGGTTCACCTGAGTTTTCAGAGATAAAGGCTGACGTGGAACTTGCCTTGGTGGTAGTGAAAGGAGTCCAGATGTTCAAGGAGCCCAGCGGGGGCCGGCTGTGTGTAGCCTGCAAGACTTGGGCCTCGATGACGTGTCCTCACTGCAGGCCCTCTGTGCCTGAAATCCTTCGCCTGGCCCGAGGCCCTGGGCCCCAAAGGTGGGCAGAGCCCAGGGCTCCCTGGCTGGAGGGAGGGGATACATTTTCACTCCTTCCGGCTACTCCACCTTTTTCCTCTAACATTTGTATCTCTGTTAAATCGAGTTATTTTGAATTAAAATCAATCATAATAACAAATGGTTTCTTAACTATTTAGCCCTGGTTATGTGTTGGGCATTGTGCTAAGCCCTTTATCTGCACATTAGTTCTTGAGGTTAAGTAGCATTCTTATCCCTCTTTGACAGAGAAGGAAACTGAGGCTTAACAAGATCAAGTCACTTGTCCAAGGAAGCTTGATGGCAATGGTGGATGCCAAACTTAGAGTCACATAAGTGGGAGAAGAATGATAACAAGAGAATGAGCTATTACGGGTTTATCATCTCCTCCATGTTATGGAGAAGACACTGGGATCAAAGAGCTCAAGTAAGTGGCCTGGGGTCACATAGCTGGGAGCTGAACCCTTGTCTCTCTAACTCCAGAGCTGAGGCATGGTGCCACACTGTCAGGAGATGCATCTTAGCTGTTTTGTCTTAGGCAAATTGATTAACCTCTCTGAAAAATCTTACCACTCTAGGTTGTTAAGACATCCTCATGAACCCATCTAAAGAAATGAGCTCGGTGTCTGGCACAGAGAAGGCCATTAGCTATTTGTTTCTCTTCCTTATTCCTTCACCGTTGAGGGATCAGATGCTCATTGGAGAATGGCACTAGATGGGAAAGAAATACTTTAAACATCTGCATTTATCGCCACATCCAAGGAGAAGCAGGTTCGTGGTCCTTTCACACCCCTGTGCCTTAGCACGTGCCAGGCTTTCTGCCTGGCATGCCTTCTCCCCTTCTCAGTCTGGGGCTCCCACAAGGCCCAGTTGTGACGAGATTATTTTTTGGTGGTGTTGCCCCTACCAGGCAACAAATCTGTAGAGGTTGCAAGCAATGTCTCTTCCCCTCTATTTCCTCCATGCCTAGCACACTTGTTAGTATGTAGTCAGTCCCGTATCAGTTAGGTACTGCTGGGTAACAAACTACTCCAGAACTCAAAATGGCTTAAACAGTAAGCATGTATTAATGCCCACAAGTCTGGGGGACAGGTGGACAGTTCTTCTAGTCTTGGCTAGAATCTCTCATGTATCTTCTGGGTCACCTGTCACCTGGGGAGGCAGCTCTGCTTTCCAGGCCAGGCTCTCTCCTGTCTGGGGGTCACGTGGCTATAAGCTGCTCCAGGGTGACTTTAGTGGGACAAGGGGGCTATTCTCCACGTGGTCTCTCACCCTGCAGTAGGCTAGCCCAGGCCCATTCGCACGGCCCAGCTGGAGACCCAGGAAAGGGAGTGGAATTACACTAGATTTCTTGAGGGCTGGGCTCAGAATGGGCATACTGTCAAGTCCACTGCATTCTTTTGGCCAAATGAGGTCACCAAGTCCAGCTAACAGTCAGGGTGGGAGGGCAGGACCAAAGAGTGTGGATCAGCGGGACGTGAAAAACTGGGGACACCATACACAATGAATGCTTATTAAATCAATGAATAAGCATGTGCCAAAGGGCCGTTGTAAGCCTTCTCCGTTTGATCATGACTACAACCTCTGAAATAGTTACTGTTATCCCTGTTGTAGAGATGATGAAACTGAAGCACAGAGAGGTTATGTAACTTGCCAGAGGTCACACAGCTAGGAGGTGGAGAACTGTGGTGGTTTTGGTCATGCGTGTAGTCATACAGTAGTCGTACTCTCTTCAGAGTCATGGGCAGCCCTTAGCATTGTTCCCAGCCAAGGTTAGCCTGGAATAATGGTTTGACCAGCTTGTTTTGGATGGTGGTGCTTGTTTTTAATCCAAGGATGTGGGTCTTTTGAGATATGGCACTCACGGCTCATTTAAATACAAACTGCTTCAAAGGCTATCCCAAACTTAACTGCCTGGCAGCAGAGCCGGCTCACCGGAAGATAGACTCCGTAGTGTTATTAACTGTCACCATGGCAATTCCAAAGGCATTGGTTACGCCGGAAGATTTCCTGACACTTCTCATTCATAATGGTGCCGCGGGTCCCAGGCAGGCTGATCTATGGCTTTTAATCAACTAATGGATGGAGTCTCCGGGTTCAGAGTCACAGCGCTCAATCTTGTTAGAGCAGAAAGGAATCTGTGAGCTCAGAGCTGTCCCAGCTCCCAGCCCAGGGTCACTGTCCTCCTGGGCAGACGACAACAACATGGCCCCCGTCAGCACAAAGAAAAGCACCGATGGCCCTGGCTGGAGGCGCAGCTGGGACTGCGCGCCACACACCATGCCTCATTCCCCATCCCTCCGGTCGGTACCAGAGGTTCCAGCCTTCCCACCTTGCCAGGCAATCAGTACATTACAGGAAGAATGGAGGCTCTGTGCATTCATAGCTGTGTGACCTCAGGCAACTTGCTTGCCCTTGCTGAGCCTCAGTTTCTTCCTCTGTAAATTGGAGATAATGATGTTACCTACCTCATAGGGTTGTTGCAAAGATTAACTAGGCGGTATGTTGGAAGCATTTTGCCCAAGGCTGGGTGCAAAAAGACTCGCTAACTGTTGACTGCTCCTGTCGCCATCCCCTTCCTCTACCTCACTGCTATCATGGCTGATATTAAACATTGCCCTGTTTCTTCTCCCCTTTTCTCTTAGGAAGGATGAGAAGGGAACTAGTGTGTCGTTAGGCAGGCAGCATTGTGAGGGCTTCGCATGGCTCTGTCGTTTAATCGTCACAACTCCCTGTGGGATAGAGGGGTTTCATTGGGATTTGATAGGTGAAAAGAATCGAGTCAGAGAAGTTAAGTCACTTGCATAAGGTCACTCAGCAAACGAGGGCAGAGGTGGGCTTGGGGCCCAGTGGGTATTAACACCAAGACCCACATGCCCGGGTGGGTGACGGGACTGAGCCCAAAACAAGCAGCCCCATCAACACTCGTCAGAGGGGACAGGACAGACCCCAGTGGGCTAGATCTCCTGCAAGTCTTCAGGGCGGACAGCTGGCATGACGGGGCCGGGGGGAGGGGGGGCCCCAGGGGCTGGTGGAACTCTCTTTGGGAGCAGCGGCCCCTGGAGTCACGTCTTGCCTCACGTTGGCCCCTCGGCCTTCAGAATCAAGCCAGCTCGAGCTCTGGTCAGATGTGGGCGGCTTCCAGGGTGGAAAGGAGTTGGTGAGCCTCTGTTTTAGTCTCCTGGTTGCTAGAATAAATACCCTGCCACGGGTTGGCTCGAACAGCGGGAATGTATCGGCTCTCAGTTTTGAGCCCAGGGGAAGTCCCAAACCACGGCGTCATCACGGCGCCGTGTTCTCCCGGAAGACGTGGCACTCTGGGACGGCTGCCGGCGATCCTGGGCTGGCTGTCGGTCACACGGCAGTGCACGCGGCCGCGTCCCTGCACGTCTCCCTTCTGGGTTCCACTGGCCGTCAGCTTCCGGTTGTTTGCTCTGGCTTCCCCTCGCCCTCGTGGCCTTCCCGGTAAGACTTCAGTAATAGCATTACAACCCATCCTGCTTCAGCGGGGACACACCGAAACCCAAGCAAGCTCATCAAAAGCTCTTATTTAAAAGGCTGCTTTCCCAAAGAATGGTGACGTTTAAGGTCATGCTCTTCTGGGGTACGAAGGTCCAAGCCACCACAGCCTTGAAATGTGTGCGTATGTGTGTTGCAGTGGTCAGAGAAGACCAGTCTGAGAAGGAGACCCAAAAAAATGAGGGACTGAGCCGTCTGTGTACCTGGGGGGAGAGCATTCCAAGAAGAGGGAACAGCAAGTGCTAAGACACTGAGTTCGGAGCAGGCTCATGTATTTGAGGAACAGCACAGAGGGTAGCTTGTCTAGAGCAGTGATTCTCAACTGCAGATAATTTTTGCCACTAGGGGACATTTAGCAATGTCTGGAGACATTTTTGGCCATTGTAATGGGGAAGGGGCGCTGCTGGCATCTGGGGAGTGGAGGCTATGGATGCGCCGCGCATCCTGCAGGGCACAGGACAGCCCCCCACGATAGAGAATCACCTGCCCCCGATGTCAGGAGCAGTCAGAGCTAGATCATGCAGGGCTCTGGGGCCGTGGCGGGGGCTGGCCGTAGCCTTACTACGGTGCACTAATATTTCCCACTCTCCTTAGTGGTGGTGACAGAGCAAACGCGTGCAGAACTTTCCACCTGCCCTGCTGCATTCGGGGGACTTGCTCCGCACTAACTCATGTAAAACTCACAACAATCTGGCCAAGCTGGCACCCTTATTTTCCACATTTTTAAGTAGGAAGGACCCTCAGGCACAGAGGTAAAATGACTTTCCCCAGGTCCCACGTTTCGGTGGACCAGGCAGGACAGCTCCAGGGTACAAGTGAGTGATGGCTTAGCTTTCCCTGAGTTAGGACCATCTGTTTAGATCTCCATCCCCCCCAACTGTGAGCCCCTTAATATAGTTCCTTCACATGCCTTGTATCCCCGGCACAGAGCGGCACAGGGTAGAGACTCGGTGATAGTTTATTGGAGGCAGGTGGGCACTCAGCCCTTCCTTAAAAATCAAGTGCATTCTGAAAAACCTCCGAGTGCTGGCTGGAGGGCAGGGATGCCGGAGAACAGGCTTCACCTGCAGGGCTCCGCCCGCACCTGCGCCCCGGGAGGGGCGAGCCAGGCCCTGGGCATCGCCGCAGGGTCGAGCTTGCCCCCGGGGTCCCTCCTCGAGCACAGGGCTGCTCTTCTTGGCTCTCGGCCTCCAGGCTCTGGGCTGGTCCACCTCACCTTGTGGGTCTGGCTTGTCTCTTCTGACCTTTATAAATTCCCAGGCCTAACACCCATGATCCTACTGCCAAAAACACACTTACACGCGTGGGCGCACATGCCTCTTCTTAATCTCAGAGGTTTCAGTAAAACCTCTGAGGGATGTTCTTCATTTCTCATCCATTCATTCCTTTAGTGATCACTTACTGAAGACCTACTGTGTGTCCAGCCTTGTGCTAGAGGCTGAGGAGACAGACCAGAGAGAAATAGATCCTGGGCAGGGGAGACAGAGAGGTAAACTGATATAATAATAAGCTGAACAGTCTTCATCATTTCAGCTGCTGCTTTCAGAATCCTCTGGAAAGGATGCTGTCTGCTTTGGTGAAAAGTTTTGAAGAGCCACTGGGGTAGGAGGCCCAGGGATGGGGAGGGTGTCAGGAGTCAAGGACGGAACTGGCTCATTTCTTCTGCAAAGAAGAAACAGGAGTTGGGTTTGTGCCTAAGAGAGTGGAGCAGGGGCTGCAAGAGGGCAGGGAAGAGGTGGAGTGAAGACGAGAGAACCAGTGAGATGGTGCAAGGCTTGGGACACCGTGAGGTGGAAGACCAAGAAACTCCTGCAGGGGCGACTAAAGGACGTTTAAAAGCAGGCCACCCCGCCTTCAGTTTGAGGCGGGTTGTGTTCCTGCAGTGTAGATACACACCCCGTTCCACCCACCCCAAGGACAAGGGCGCAGCGAGGGCTGTCTTCTCGTGTGCTTTTTGGAGGGGATTCTTGGTGGTCACCAGGAGGGGCTGGCCTTTGCTCCTGGACTGTGAGGCTGTGAGACACAGTCAGCGGGAGAGCGGCCTGGAGGAAGGCCGCCAGACTCTGAAGAAAGTTCCTGCGTTTGTGTAAGGAGGACCACGTAGAGGACCAGGCCCGCCAGCCCAGTTCTGGAGCCAGGCTGCCACGTGCCTGCTGAACCCCTCCGTGCGTCACCCTCCTCTCTGCCACACAGGGCTTTGCATCCTTTTTATTTTTATTATTATTATTATTTTTTATAGACACTCCATACACATCAAGCATACTTCACCCATCTTCTAGTAACCTCTTATCTATTTTCTGTCTCTGCGTATTTGCTGTTTCTAGACATCTCTTACAAGTGACACCATGCAATATTTGTCCTTACGTGGCTTGCATATTTCACCGGGCATAGTGTTTTCAAGGTTCATCCATGTTCCAGCAGGTCTTGGGACCTCATTGTTTCTTATGGCCCCATAATATTCCATTGTGTGGCTGGACCACATTTTGTTTATCCATTCATATGTTGATGGACACTTGGGGTGTTTCCACCTTTTGGTTGTTGTGAATAATGCTGCTGTAGACATTGATGTACACGAATCTGTTTCATTTTCTTTGGGTATATACCTAGAAGACAGATTGCTGAATCATATGGTAATTCTGTGTTTAACCTTCTGAGAAACTGCCAGACTGTTTTCCACAGTGACTGCCCTGTTTTACCTTCCCACCAACAATACACCAGAATTCCAGTTTTTTTGCATCTTCTCCAACACTTGTTATTTTCCATTAAAAAAAAAATAGTCATTCTTGAGGGCGTGAAGTAGTATCTCATTATGAGTTTGATTTTCATTTCCCTAATGGCTAATGATATTGAGCATCTTTTCATATGCTAATTGGTCACTCGTAGATCTTCTTTGGAAAATGTCTGTTCAATTCCTTTACCCATTTTTTTAATTGGATTGTTTCTTTTTGTTGTTGTGTTGTGAAAGTTCTTTTTATATTCTGGAGATTAAGCCTTTATCAGACTATAGGCTGCAACTCTTTTCTCCTAACTTCACAAACTGCTTTATCTGTAAGTCCAAAATTCACAAAGCTCTGAGAACCAGAAGTTTTTCATAAGCTTGACACAGATTCATTTAGCAGCTAAACCTAGCTTCAGTGGACATGAGGCACCCTTTAGCCTTATCATCCCTAGGGAAATATTCATGTGTGCGACTGCGGAAGGGGTAAGGTGTTGGAGTACAGGGACCCTCCCAGGTCTTCTACAAGTATCATAGAATCAGCAGAGCCACTATTTCACCTTTCTGAGATTCAAAAAATTCAGAACTCTGAAACACATCTGGCCCCAAGGGCTTTGGATAGGGATTGTATGTTTGCGACAACCCCATAGGGTTGTCAAGGGAGATAAAATCCATGTATTTAATGGAAACACTTAGAACAGTGTCAGACAGCACGTGGTAAAGCCTCAGCAAGCGGAAGCCGTTTCTACTGTTAGTTTAATGAGCTGGCAAGCTCTAAAATCCTTGGGTGCAGTGTCTTGGCCAGAACTGGCTGTCTAAGTTGGGTGCAGTCAACACCCAGGTAGGGCTGGGCAGCCAGCTGTGTAGACCGCCAGCCTCAGCTTAGCGGGGCCAGAAGAAAGCAGGCCTTTGTGTTTTGTGATTGCCGAGTGTGTTGCTCCAAAGGATGGGCCATTGCCCCCACCTCTCACCAAGGCTCCCAGCGAGCGCCCTGTGGCCCCCCGCAAGCCCAGCCTGGCCTGGCCTGTCAGGGACGGCCCATAAGCTCCAGGCTCCGGGGCCCTCTTGTCACTCTCGTGTCCTCAGCACCAGCTGGGACACTCGAACACTTTGGCTGAATTGAATCCTGCCTCTTGACTGTAAGCAGACACCAGCGTGAGTCACCCTGGCAATGCCCGAACAGCGCGTGCTTCTCCGGCCCCAAGACGCACACACGTGCTCGTGAACACACGTCGAGCACCAGCCTATAAGTTGATCCGCCAGGGCTCCAGAGAAACCAGGTTCTTGAAGCGATGTTCATTTTTCTCCTGCCTTTCTCTAGAAAAAGGGACTCTAGGGAAGGGACAGTGGGAAAATGTTTGTTTATGTCGAAGGTTAATAATGTAAATTATTACTTACATTATAGCAATAATTTCTTTTGTTCATGAAGACTATTTCCTCTCACTTTTTCCTTTTCTGTACTGGTTGCCTGCTTGCTGCCCAATTGTGAACAAGGAGCAGAGGCTCGGCTGACTTCACAGGGCTCCATATGTGGCCACCAACCAATCTTCCAGATGGGATCTGCCTTAAAGGACCCTAAGGGCTAAACCACCTTCCCCCCATTACCTGCAGGAAGAAGCAAAAGGAGGGACCTACAGGGACCCTCTTGTCATCACCTCGACTTGAAAGATTTGGGGGCTTGCTGAAACTCATCCAGCTCTTCACAACTAGCTGATATCAAATCCCTTTGCCTTCTGAGTTTAGCCTAGGAGATGCTGAAGCTCTTTTCTGCACAAGCCGAGCTCAGCTGAACTGAGGAAAACACGTTCCGCAGCAGGCGGGGCAGTGGGGAGCTGCCGTTGTATTAATCAAGCAAAAACGGGAAAATCTGAAGCCCAAGTGCTCCCTGGCAGAAGTGAAGGTGGAGTGGAGCCAGCTGGCGTGCAGTGTTTATTTTTCATTTCTGTGCTCCTGGCCAGGAAAGTGCACTCCTTCCCCCTTTCTGAGGGGAGTGAGGGAATTGGCCTGCCAGCGACCCTGTGTGTAGAGTTTAAAGGGGCTCCGACCTTGTCGGGGATGACCCGTGCTGTGGGAAATGGCAGGTGGCCAGAGGAGAAAGTATGAGCAGCTCACTGCTGGGGGCTGCAGGCCGGGGACCTTGAAAGCAAACAGTGCCCCTTCCAAGATCCACTGGATAAGAGAACGAGCTGCAAAGATGAACTGCTACATACTCGGTGGAAAGGAAGGGAGCATACGTTGTTTAAGGTGTCAAGTTTATTCGACAAGTATTTATTGAGCACCTACTATGTGCCAGGCACCGTTTTAGGTAAGGGGTGTTCTGGAGAGAAGTGAACATGATAGCGAAGGGCTCTGCATCATGAAGCTTGCATTCTGGTGGGGAAAAAAGAGAATATATAAGCGAATAAATACATACTTATTATAACTTAAGGTACTGATGCGTGCTATGAAAAAACAGCAGGATACAGGGGGTAGAAAGCAGGAGTGGGGTGTTTTCCATTTCTCTCTAATAATATTTAACATCAATTGAGTGTTTACTCTACACCTGACAGTATTCTAAGCATCTTAAACCCATGGTTTAACATTTAACCCTCACAGCCACTCTGTGAGCTGAGTGGCATCGTTCCTGCATCACCCCTGGGACAGTCGAGGCTTAAAGACCTGCTGTATCCAGCCCAAGATGACACGGCTAAAATGTGGTACAGCCAAAACATGGCACAGCAGCCGTGCCAGGGCCGCCCACTCCAGAGGGTCCCAGCCAGTGTCCCGGCCTGGGCTTCCTCCTCGGTTCATCTCTGCGTGGGTTTAGTGTGGGACTCGGGGGCCTGAAAAAGAACATTTCGCTTCCCACATCCCCCGTGTTTGGAATAAGGGGAGAGAGAGACCCAAAAGGCAAGCAGGCGGGCAAAGAGGAAAACCTCGCCTTTCTGCCGGGTGGAGTCTGGGTGGCGGGCGTGGCTTCCGTGGCGGCAGCAGTGGACTTCCTAACCCCAGCCCCGGCACCAGACTCCGTTACCCCCACCCCAGGACACGGTAGCTCTGGGCAAGTGTGCCCCAGGGACTCCAGCAAGGAGGGATCCCGGAAGCTGCACGCATGTTTCCTGCGGGCGGCTGGCTCCCCAGCCAGAAAAGAAAGGAGGAAGGAAGCGCTGGACCAAGCGTGCTGACCTTCCCCACGCTCACGCCAGCCGGCGCACCAAGACGCTGTAGCGGTCATGAGCCCGTGTGGCACCACACTCCCTGGGTCCAGTCCTGGCTCTGCAGCGGCCGGGCATGGGACCTTGAGCAAGCTGTCCCCTCCCTGGCACTTGATTTTCTCATCCCTAAAGTGGACGCCTCAAGGACACCCACCCCACGTAGCTCCTGGGAAGAGTAAGGAGGTGTTACTAGGGCTAGTGACTAGGACAGTGCCTGGCACACACTGGGGTGGAGAGGGTGAGGCAGCAGCCTGGCCTGTTAGTCTCGGGGACACCCTCCACTCTGAGCCCCAAAACCACAGAAAAGAGGTTCTCTCAGCAGCATTTGGGAAGATTCAATGAGTTCACACAGAATAGTGCCCAGCACACAGGAAGCACTTACTAGATAGTACTCGACTGACCCTTGCGAAATGGTCAGTATTCAACTGGTTTTGACCTACGAAAATAGTGACTTCAAATAGTTAAGACGTTATCCCCCTTTTTTTTTTCTTCACAAGGTACTTAGGATGGTTGCTTAATAAACGCTTGGTTCCTTCCTCCCAAGGAATCTGGTTGGGTTAAGCCAGCCCAGGGCCCCAGGCCCCCCAGGCCCCCTTCCTGCCCAGTGAGCCTTGAGCATCTGGTCGAGGACCTCAGCCCTGAAGCTGGAGGAAGGCCTGGGCCGGCCGAGCCGCCCCGGCGCCGCGGTGCCGAGCGGCAGGTGCAGGCGGCGCGGACCAGGAACCAGCGTGGACACAGCCCTTGGCGGGTCTGGATGCTCCCAGCCCAGGTAGTCATCAGATCCGAGCAGGCTGCCATCTGGAGGGTCACCCCTGGGCCTCGTCACTTAGCATGTCTGCTAATTACCAGCAAGATGAATAGACCCTGGCCTGGGGGCACGGCTCCCACCGCGGGGCCCCTGCGGAGGGGCTGTCCCTGCCATTGGGGGTGGTGGCCAGAGAGGAAATCCACCCACAGTGCGGCCCGGGGGGCGAAGCCTCGAGCCATCTGGGAAGCTGGGGCCAGCCTGGCACCTCACAGGCCACCTGGGTGAAAGGAGAGCTTGGCCTAATTTAGGAGCTGATTCATCAGGGGAGGGAGGACAAAATACGGGCGCTTTCTTCCCAGCTCTGTCCTCAGCACCTTAGCGCAGTTGTTGGGAAGGCAGGTCAGAAAGAACAGCTGTGAGGCACGCAGCTTGCCAAGCATGAAGGAGGCATTTAATAAAATTAAATTGCTGAGTGGCTTGATGCATTGGGTGGATAGGGCTAGATGTACGTAGTGGGTGGTTAGTAAATGTTTCCTGAGTAAATGATAACCATAGCAAACCCTTACTTGATGCTTTGTGCCAGGTGTTATTTTAAGCATTTACATATATTAACCCAGTGGACCTGTCCAAGAACCCCATTTTACAGATGAGGAAACGAAGGCACAGAGGAGTTAAGTAACCAGGTCCAAATCACACAGCTGGGAAGTGTTGGGGACAAGAGATGGATCATGAGATTTGGGAGATCTTAAAGGATTACCTGGATGCACCTAATCTTCCAGAAAAAGAATCTCTTCTTCATTTTCCTGGAATCTTAGGATTGGGTACAAAAGTAGAGACTCCCACTGTAGGTCTAGTGAGGAAAGATAAAGAGGTGAGGAAGTAAAATTAATGGCTAATAAATATTGAAACCTTCCTGTGTGCTGAGTTCTGTACAGTGTTTCATATGGTTTATCTCACATAATCACTTAATCCTTAATAGTAACAATACTTGGAAGGTGGGGGGTATGATTTATATCCTCACTGAGTAGATTTTACAAATGGGACACATTGCCAAATGGCCCTGGGGTCTTGGGGAAAGAGGTGGAGCCGCAGCTTCTCCCACCGTGGTCCACCAGGTCAGGCTCTAAGATGACCTTTGGGACCTCTGGGTTCTCTGTCCTGATGCCTATGTCTGGTTGAGCACGCCTTGACTCAGTATCCTCGTCTGTGAAATGGGGGTTCGAATGCTTCTCTCACGGAGCGGCTGGGAGGCCCAGTGACTTAGAGCTGTTAGCTCCTTCCCGGTGCTTGGGCTTCTAGAGGGTGGTTCCCTGGTCCTACTGCTTTCCACAGGACTGCGCGTTGACACCAGACGGTGAGGCTCCCCCGCTTCCCTCTTGGACCTGGCTACACCCCTGGGTATAATCCAGTGGGTATAAAAATCTCCCCACTTTGCACATGCAGAAAGGGGCTAGAGGGGTGACTAGAACCCATGGCTCCCAGACCAGTGTAGTGTCCAGGACTCCTCAATAACCTTGAGCCTAAAGGGGGAAAAGCTGGTTGTTATCAGGAAGGAGCCTGGGGACCCAAGAGAAAACACCAGGGGGCTCCTGAACTCGTCCGGTGTGACGGCGCCCAGGTCACAGTGTGTCCTTCCATCTCCAAGTGTTTTGCGGCCGAAATGGACTCAGACTGGAGAAGTTCCAGAGCAAGACAATTACAAGATGAAGGGCTCAGAGCAATGTCATGTGCATAAAACATAACGGCCTCTTCAGTCGAGGCAGGTAAAGTGAAAGCCATGTCCGGCTGTGATGGACACCTCTAAACTGATGAAGGGAAAGGCTAGCTAGAGCCAACCCAGGTTTAAGCGATGTCGGGTGCACCAGAGGCTAAAGTCAATGAAAGGCTAAAGTCAATGGCCCGCTTTAGGGAGGGGTTAAAGGCACGGGCTCCAGAGTCAGAAACCTTGAGTCTGAAGCCCTGCCCTACCTGCCATTTCTAACTGTGTGACCTTAGGCCATTGACTTGGCCTCTCTGTTCTTCAGTTTACATCTCTAACATGGGGCTGGTAAATAGAACCTACCTCACAGGCCTGTTCTGATGATGGAGGTACTACGTGGAAAGGACTTTGAACAGCACTGGCTTGTAGGTGGTAAAGTTGTATGAGTGTTGTCTCCTGTTATCCCAGTGGGACACCACATGTCCAGTTCAACAGATGTTTATGGACTCTATACTTGAGGCCGGGCACAGAGCTGGGCCCTTGTGGTGCAAAGACCAGTGACCACCACTCTTCCCTGGAGGAGTATGCAGGCTGGCAGGTGCCAGACATATTGACTGATTTGAGCATTGAGGGTCCCCTAAGATTCAGCTGACTCCAGAGAGGTTCAGAGGGGTTATTAGAGGAAGTCAGAGATACCTGGGGAATGACCTTGGCCTTTTGACAATCCTTGAGCTCCACGTTCAAAGGCAGTGCCCGCAGCCTGTCCCCACCCCCTTATGACAGAGGCCATCCAATGTCCTCACTCCATAGATGAAGGATGACACTGAGGTCCAGAGGCCCAGAGACTGAGGTGAGGCCACAGCAAGCTAGTAGCTGATGAGGACAGAGCCATCCCATGCAGCAGGTCTTCAGATCCTAAGATCATTTTTCTCTTTTCATTCACCAACCATTCTGGAGCAAAATTTTAAAAAAATTGAAGTATAATACACTTGCAGAAAGTATACACATCAAAACAGAGCATGGCCAGTCCCAAGGAACCCCACACCCCAAGCTCCCTTCCAGGCACTGCCCCCCCACATTCCTGGGGATAATACTGCGCTGACTTCTACAGCACAGATTAGTTTCCCTGACTGTGAACTTGCCCCCAGTGGAATCACACAGTAAGTGCTCATGTATTCATGTGCTTTCGTTCAGTGTTGCCTGTGTGAGAGTCATCCATGTTGTCTTATTTATCCATTGTACTGTTGATGCCTTTTAGGTGATTTTCAGGTAGGGGCTATCCTGTAAGGTACTGCCATGAACATTCTAGAACACGTTTTTGGTGGCTGTTTGCCCACAGTCCTGTTGGGCATATACCTGGGAGTGGGATGGCCAGACCCTTGGTGCTTGACATTCAGCCCAGAGCTCAAGAGGAGCTCCTCGGCCCACATTTACTGAGCTTGGATTCCGAGGTACATGCTGGGCAAGGCTCCCAGCCGTCCCTGCAGCTGAGAGCCACTTCTAATGAGGGAGTGACCCCAAGTCAGGCCCTTGGGACAGAGCAGCGTGGAAGATTTGCAACAAGATATCAACACATTTAAGGGAGTCCCTGCTGTGAACAGCAGGCCCTTTCCAAATGATTAAAAGCCGTGGAAGCCGGGAGGTTTGAGTGAAGATTAGGAAGTCAGAGCCTATTCTCTTCTGACATGAGGAAAACAGGCTGGGACCACGGACCTGCGGCTGGACCAGGGCTGCTGGGGAGTGGCGTGGCCAGCCTGAGGCGAGGCCAGGTGTTGGAGAGACGTCTGGGAATAAAGTTGAGGGTGCCCTTGTTCCTAGAAGGGGGCGGGGAAGGAGGGGAAGAGCCAAGCACACACGAACTAGAATAATGTAATAAACCCTCGTTGCCAGGTTTTAGCAGCCTTAAATGCAGCGGTTGGTCCCAGCCTTCAAGGATGAAAGAGGCCCCCCGCCCCAAAGTGAGTTTAACACATGTCTGGGCCACCCCCTCCCCCTGAATCGTATTCCCAGGGTGGGGGTCGGAGGAGCATTGTTTTTGAACAGCCCCGATAGTGATTCTGATGTCCAGCCAGGTCTGGAATCCACAGCTTTAGGGGACCAGTCCCTGTGGCCCCCAAGGGCCCATCGAAAGCAGCTCAGCCTGGCAGCCTCCGCCCACTGCCCGCCTTCCGTCCTGGCTTCCTCGGCTCTCCCGGCACTCCCAGTTTGCCCTTCTGTCCCAGCATGACTTTTACTGGGCCCCAACCTTGACTCAACACAAACCTCCATCTGGCCCGCTGCCTTGGTCGCTGGCCTTTGCTCTGACCTCCTTCTGGTGCCCTTCGAGGGGCAAAGTCTCCCTGGACCCAAGGCCAGGAAGCTGCCGCCCTGCGCTAATGGATTCGCTATGGACGTCTGACTTGACCTTTCTCAACCGCAGTCTCCTCTCCCCTAGAGTGGAGATAATGGTACTTAGGCCGGCAGGTTGCTGTGATTACCATAAGGATGGGGAAAAGGTGCTGAGCATGGCTCCGCTGACCAACTGGGTACTCAGAGCCTCCGGGACAGTACGGGCCAAGGGCGAGTGTGAACCACTTGCAATGCCCAGGGCCTGCTGCGCTGGCCGCTGCCCGGCTGCCCTGACTGTCCCCTCAGTCCACTCCATGCAGCTACCAGAGGAGTCCTCATAGAATCCAATGTGACCGAGGCCCTCCCGGATTCCAGCCCTCAGGAGCAAGGGAAGCAGGACGAATCCCACATCTTCTCCGCGGCGGACCCTGCATTCGGGCTTTTGTTGGCTTGTTTCATTTCTGCTTCACAGCAAACCGAGGCAGATGGCATTACTGTTCCTTTGTTTTAAGAAACAAGGAAACTGAGGCACAAAGAGGTCAGCGATGAGGCTGGACGTTGCGCCCAAGACTTCTGGCACCAAAGCCCACGCTCCTTCCTCTGGACTCCTCCGGGCGCCCCGGCCACTGTGGGCACGTCGCTGACAGCAGAGCGTGCTGCGCCAGCTGGAGGTGACAGAAGGCCTCAGGATCAGACCTCCTGGCCCGGCGAGGGAACATCTCACAACTCTCTAGGCCCCTGGCGCCCACTGTGTGGACTGAGAGAGTGGCTCTCGGTGACTGAGCTCAAAGCAGAGGATCATGTTTCTGTAGGGCGGACAAGGTGCGCACTTTCCCCCAGCCCCGGGGCCCTGGTCGCATATTTTGCAGTATCAAACCCAGCAGAGGAATGGCTGCCCGGTTTCAGGCAAGGCGGGGGCTGGGGGCTGGGCCCCAGCTGTCCAGGTTGCCCAGCCCACTCCCCACCCCTCCTGGGGAGACTTCCGGGGGCACGACTAGGCATCTGATGGAAGCTGGGAGCCACCTTACCTTAAAAGGAAGTAGCCTTGTGTAGGAGTTGCAAGTCTGTTGAGGCTCAGGGCCTGGCTATCACATGGTCAGCTAACATGGAGATGAAGAAGGTCAACCACCACACCAGGGAGCCAAGAGTGCCTACAACTGAAAGCAGGAGGATTGCATCCAGCATCCATGTGGAATCTAAGCCCCCTCTTGATACAGATGTGGAGTGGACACAATCATTCCAGGGTCCACAGGATAGAGGAATAGAGTATGGATTAGAGTGGACTTACTGATATTCTATTCATGAACTATTGTGATTAGTAATCAAAGAAAATGTGGCATTGGTGTGGAGAAAGTGGCCATGGTGGCTGCTGAGGGTAGGGAGTGGGAGGAAGAGATGTGATGTGGGGGCGTTTTCACAGGTTGGAGTTGTCCTGGGTGGTGTTGCAGGGACAGTTACCGGACATTGTATGTCCTCCCATGGCCCACTGGGTGGACTGTGGGAGAGTGTGGCTATGGTGGGGACCATTGACCATGAGGTGCAGCGGTGCTCAGAGATGTATTCACCAGATGCAGTGAATGTCTCATGATGATGGAGGAGGTTGTTGTTGTGGGGAAAGGAGTGGGTGGAGGGGGGGAGGTATATGGGGACCTCATATTTTTTGAATGTAGCATTAAAAAAATAAATAAAGACAAAAAAAAAAAAGAGGAAGTAGCCTTGACTGAACCTTCTTCCCCAGTGGTGCCCAGGCTGGGTCTCCATGCTCCACGCCCTCCTTCTCAGTTGTGATCTGGAGGCTTCCATGTCCTCACAAATCACAGAGCATCATCTAATGCCTCATCTTCACCTTAGGAGTCAGGAGACCTGGGTCGAGTCCTGGCTCCTTTTTCTGGAGGTATAACTTGGACGCATCCAGTAGTCTCCCAGGGCCTTCGTTTTGGCATCTGCAAAATAAAAACAAGAATGGTTCCTACTTCCTAAGGCTCTTGTGAGAATTTTTAAGTGAGGTAATGCATAAAAAGTACTTAACACAGTGCCTGGCTCACAATAACCATCAGAAACCACAGTTCTGATTCAGTTTTGCAAGGTAAAATAGTAACATCCACATACTCGTTCATTCAGACACTCCCTCGTTCACTCTTCCATTCTGCAGCCAGTTGAACACAAGTCAAATGCAGGTGTATCCTGTAAAATCAGTCCTGTAACTAGACCTGTGAGACACAAGACCCTTCCCAGGGGGGGAGTCAAGACAAGCTTATCAGAGAAGGTGATGCCTGGACTACATTCTAGAGTGTCCATCAAAATTAGAAAGATATAGCGAGTCAGGATTGCAGGCAAAAGTATCTTCCTGCCCGACTGGACTGTGCACTCTGTAAAGGCAAAGAACATGCATGTATGAGTGAATGCATGACGTATGCGTGCATGGGTTTTTCTACTAGCTTGCTTATTTGTGCACATGTAAACACACATGCATACTCCGTATTCATTTCATCTCTGTATGCTTGTGCCTACTACAATGTTCAGACAATAGGTGCTCAATAAATATCTGGACTGAAATAAAGGAAAGCAGCTCTGTTTTCTAGTTGCAGGGTTCAACTTTTGAGAGCAATTGGCTGCGGCCTCCAGAAGGACAGTGCTCTGTGCTGGCTCATCAGGGACCTTTTAATAGATCTGTGCCCTGTGCCTGGATATGCTGGGCCCTTGCTCTTAACAATTGAGATCCTGGTGCTCGTGCCATGAAAGATTGCAAAAGGCCATTTCCATCTCTCACTTCTTGCAAAAGTAAGGTCATGGGGGTCTGTGGTCTCTCTCTTCTGCTCTTGTCTTCAGCCTGTGCCCATGGTCCAGAGTTCAACATTAGGTCAGGGAATTTTACTGTGAAAAACAAGGGAGCAAAAGCTGACAACCTCTTAAAGTTTGTTAGGGTGATTGTGGCAATGAAAGCTGTTTGTTCTCAGGACGAGAGGGTCACATGGATTAGCAGACATACTGGCAGTAAAACTTGCCACTGCCAGATGAGTCAGTTGGGATGGGAATATCACTCTATTAGTGTTAATGATCCTTTGGAAAGAAGATGCTAGAATATTGTCATAAAGTTACCCCTTATGTTCATTTTAGTATTCATGCTGTGGCAATGTCATCCTAGTGTACAGATAAACCTGAAATTTTTCAAAAACTCAAGCTCAAAACTTATTTTATTCTAATTTACTCTTTTCCATCCCATCCCATCCCATTCCATGTACCAGAATGTTCCAGAAAGGATTAAAGTTTGCTTACATGATTACATAATGTATGGCAAGATAAACTACTTGTAAACTGAATGACAGAGTTTTTTTTTTTTAAAGAAAGGGTGAGGATACAAATAAGGAGCCAGAAATGAGATGAAATTTTAAATGAATGCTACACCATTCTATATACATGCTTGCTCTGGGGGAGCTGTAAATGGAGCTGTGAGCTTCCAGGAAAGCACGATGAAAAGGGAAACCTGGTCAGTTACACAGTCCCAGTGGGTGTCAAACAAACCTGTTGTTCAGGACAAGCACAACTGTGGCTGACACTGAGACCTGAGGGGCTTCCTTGAACCCTTTGGGGAAGGGACCCAGTATGGTAAAGAACAACCTCCTTAGAAAAATCCTTACAGAAAGCCCAACATCAGATGGCATAGCTGTCCACTGCAGGAGCACTCAGTGTGGCCTTTTGCAGAAGACCAATCACAGCGACATGCTCTGTGGCCCACGTGCCCCTCCCTGCCACTCCCACACAGCACCCAGGCTGATGTAGCCCAAGGGTTCTTGACGGGGGACTGACTTTGAATCACACGTCATTTCTTTAAGGAGACACGATCTTGTTGGAGTTTCAAAAGCGCTAACTGCTGGGTGGAAGGCCTTATAAGGGCACAGGGTCAGAGTCCACAAACAAGGCAGGGCCACACGGGTCTGTGGTACTGCTGGGTCTCCTGGGCCCAGTCTGGAGTCTGACACACAGTAGGTGCTCATAGTAGGTGCTTGTTGAATGAATGAGCTGATATGTAGTTTGAATAAAAGTCCCATAAGCAAATGAATAACTGATTAAAGAAAAAATTAACTCATCCAGGCATATCCAGACAGACATTGGAAAACTGCTGAACATCATTGCCTTTCTCCCTATTTGAAGAGTCTGAATGGGAAGACAGTGTCTTAAATTCAGGAAGGATTGGATTGCAGATAATAGCCCGGTCTCATCCCTCCATTTTTATGTATTTTGTAATTAGTACATTTGGGGTGCTTCTCTCTCAACCCCTGGAGAGAGGACCCTGGTCTCATTATCGCCTTAAATCCCAGAGACGATTCTTTGCCTTAGCTTCTTCCTTCTCGGCCCCTGCCCTCCAACACGGCCCTCAGGCCCCCACGCCTTCTACGTTTGCCTTCATTCACACTGAGCCAGGGGTACCCGTGAGGTGCCTGACCTTCCAGAACTTCGAGACCGCACAGAGGAAATAGGATTTGTTGGAGATTCTGCCCAGGGGTGTTCTTTCAAACTCTACCCTGTATCCGTTTTCCCCTCTTTCCACAAAAGTATTTTAAAATGCCCCAAGAACCAGCAGGTTTTGAAAAGCGTGTACACAGCAGCTTGGCCCAGTGAAAGGTGGCCACATCTGGGCCCCAGATGCTCCCTGCCCTGCGGAGAGGTTGTGTGGTCCCAGGTGTTGTGGTGGGTGCTCAGACTAAACACGCGAGGGCGCAGACACCCCTGCATAAGGGCACCCTTTCAGAGCCCCCACAGCCTTTGGGGTACCCCTTGAAGAGCTCTTCTGGGTGCCTGTCCCCAGAGCCATTACCAACACACCCTGTTAGGACACAAGCATCTTGGTCAGATTGAGGGGCCGTAGGGCCGGCGGCCTGGGATCGAACCCCAGCTCAGCCACTTACCACCTGTGCCATGTCACATGCGTTATTTACCCTCAGAGTCCCAACATAGGGCTGCTGTGAGAATTACAGTGATGAGGCCTGCAAAATGCACAACACAGTGCCTGGCACATAGCCAGCCCTGAATGGGTGTTGGCTGTTATTGTTCCTAATCTCCTCCTCCTCTGGAGGCCACCATAGAATTAGACATTGGCCCCTGTCCTTTAATTGGTGGTTATCATTTTACCTTAGCCCCCTGGGAGAGTCTGTTCTCCTAATCTCTCCCTGGGGTGTAATAGTGACGACAACGGCGATGATCGTACCAACATTTATCAGGCACCTGCCTTGGTGCCAGGCACTGGGCTATGCTCTTGACACATAGAGCTTCTTTGAGGTTCTAGAGCTTGGCTGGGTTCCTGATACGGAGTTCAATGCATGCAGTCATTCTTGGCAGTAGGCCCTGTTATCAGGTCTATTTTTCGGCTGAGGAAAAGAAGGCTCAGGGGGGAACCGAGGGAGCAAGTGGTATCCAGGAACTGGTACAGGATTGTTGGGCTTAGATCCCTTGTTCTCAGGCACTACATGGAGGCAGCTCCTTAGATAAGAAGCTACTGGCATGGGATTCGGGCAGAACGTATGACGCCAAGTGCTAAGGGGGAGAGATAGTTGTGTCTGCCTTGGGAGGAGGTGGTTTTTGAATCAGGCCCTAAAAAAAGGATGGATAGAAATGAGAATCAGGAAAAACATTCCTGGTAGAGGGAACAGCAAGAACAAAGGACTTTTACAAAGACAAAATCCTCAGAGCATGTTTAAGCACAGCAGCAATTAGCTCTAGCTAGAGTAGAAACAGGAGGAAGGTTAAAACAGGACCCGATTGTGGAGGGCATCTGATGACAGAAGAGAAGATGTTATCCTCTAGGAAATCAGGAGCCATGGACTGCTTTTGAGCTGAGGAACACCTGCCGACAACTATGATCTAGGTAGACTAACCTAGCAGAGGAATGTCAGGCGGAACCAAAGGTAAAGAAACTGGACACCAGAAGCTCTGAGCCAATGGGGTATCCCAGTTTTACGGAACTGAGGCTCAGCAAGATAATGTGTCCAAGTCACACAGCTAGTAAGCAGTGGGGCCTAAACTCCACCTCACCTGGGTCTTCTGACTCTAAATTCTGTGTGTGCTCTGCTGTATTGGGCAAGGCATAGCTGAGCCTGAGAGAGGGGCTCTGACAGGGCTCAAACCCCATGCACCCTGAAGGGTGACTTGGCCAGGGCTCTAGAGGTAGGAAGGGCTCCCAGCACCACCGGCAGGATGGCGTGTGTGAGCACGCACCGAGTGTGTGCGTGTGCGTGTGTGTGTCCTGCGAGCATGCGCACAGGCAGCGTTGGACAGGGCAGCTGATTTACTGCATCAGCTTCTCAGCAGAGTCCATGACTGCAAAAGCAGTGACACAACACCCAAAGGTGAAGCCTGAAAGTTTGCAGGAACAGTGCCCGGAATCCAAAAGCAAGGGTCAAGAGAAGAAAAGGGAAAGTGATTGATTGATTGATTACATTGGGCGGGGGGAATAAAATGAAGGCTTCAGGCTTGCACACCCAGTGCTGTCCTCTGGGCTCTCGGGCTGTCAGCATCTTTAGAGCAGTAGTTCTCAATGGGGGAGGGGGGCCAGGGTGATTTGTCCCCCAGGCGACATCTGGCAGTGGCTGTAGACTTTTTCTGGATATCATCAGAGGGGTTGCAGTTCTACTGGCATCTAGCCAGTAATCAAGGTTGCCGCTGAACATCCAAAAACACAGAACAGCCCCCAAACAAAGACTTGCCCAGCCTCCCGGTGCTGCGGTTGAGAAACTCTGCTTTAGAGAAAAAAGGCATCCGTGCACGGCCGCAAGCTGGGAGGCCCTGGCCAGCTGCCCGCGTGACTGGTCCCCTCCAGGTTTTGTCTCCCCCTCATCACTTAGAATCTGGGGTTTGGGCTGACAGCTATGCCTTTACACAGAATCTCAGGAAAGGGTGGTCGCCGGGACTCCCCTCATGCTCAAAGAAAAAGACACCGAAATCCAGAGAAGCCTAATGACTCGCTGACCTGTGGCCACGTATCCATGAGGACTCGGCAAGTGGTAGAAAGTCCTACTCGATTTTTGGATGAAGCCAGGTGTCTTCAGGCAGTAACAAAACCCTAAAGGGATCCAGCTTCACACACCGCTGGGTCCAGGGGCTGAGGATGCCATGGGGCCCTGACCCAGCCCCTGAAGCTGGAGGGGCGCGGTGACCAGCCAGGAGCAGGGAGGAGAGTCCAGAGCACCTCTTGAGGGAGCGGGAGGGCATGGTCCTGGTCAAGAGGACACGGCCGTCACCCTGGGCGAAAGCAGGGCATCCCCACTGTGTCCTGATCGCCGGCCTGTGCTTTCAGTGCACCCACCGCCCTCCCAATGTGCCGCTGCCTCCCAGGACCCCAGCACCGGCTTCAATGCTTCGCTTGGCCCGGGGGGTGAGTAAGTGGTGGGGAGATGGGGAGTGGGAACCCCGGTGCCATCAGGCCTGGGAGGCAGCGCCCCAGGTGGAGCTGAAATCTGCCCTGCTCTCTTTGAGGCTGGGGTTTGGGGCCCTGGGTTGGAGTGGGGGTGATGGGGTAGGACCAGGGGGCTTTGACGGGGGCAGTGACCTGGTGAGAGAGAGAGCTGGGAGGGCCTGGATCCTGATGCAGGAGCAGGAAATGATTTCGCAGTCGTTTGTCACCGTCCTGCTGTCTCACCTTCCTTCCAGCAGCGATGGAGCGCCTGCCCCGGCCTGTCCGGGACTCCCGCCCAGCCCCGGGCCTTCCGCCTGCCCACGCGGCCTTCCCCCTTGTTGTCCCCGCCAGGGTAAGCCTCAAGGTTGAGGCTGCCTCTTCTTCTTTGCCCCCTTTGGAGGTTGCTTTGATGCTTCTTTTAATCCCATTTCTTCTCTAGGGCATGTTGGGCGGGGTGGGACCCCCGGTGTGATTTCCTTGCCCCTGCTCTTCCCTGTGTCCCCTGTGTCAGTCCCCCCAGCATCGCAGACCCTTCCCCACTCACAGCCCTCTGACCGGCCGCAGCGAGAGGCAGAACTGGGCTGCTCCGACTCCCAAATGCTTGCCCGAAGCCCCTTCCAGATGTCGGGCAGACTGTCCAGGTTGTTTACTTTTAATCCTTTCCCAACCAGTGCCTCTGCCTCATAAAGAAATATCTGGAAGCCCTTCAGTGGATGTCCATGGAATGTTTGATGTGCGCCAGACTTTGTACTGGGGATGGAGAAGGCAACAGGACAGATTAAAGATTCCTGGCTTTACGGAATTGACATTTTAGAGGCAAGAGTAGACTGTTGGCATATAATGAGTCGAGTATATAGTATGTCAGCTCAGGAAGGATGACGGAGGAAAATAAAGCAGGCTGGGGGGTGGCAGTGCCAGGGGCAGGAGCTGCAGTTTTAAACAGAGAGTTCAAACGGCTCTCAGGGAAGGTGGGGTTGGCACGCACACTTTTGAAGGGGTGAGGGAGAGGCTTGGTCATGTCTGGGGGAGAGGGTTCCTGGCAGAGGGACGAGCCAAGCTAACAGCCTAGGGAGGGATTGGGGATGTACCTGCACCTTCGAAGATCAGGACAAGGCCAGGGAGCCTGGCACAACGCGAGCCAGGTAGCAGTGACCGAGTCCGAGAGCTGAGTGGGGGCCTCGCTGGCCTCAGCAGGACCTGGGCTTGTGCTCTGAGTGGGCTGGGGGCCATCGGAGAGGAATGGCCTGACCTGATTTGTGTTTTGGCAGAATCCTTCTGGCCGCTGTGTTGAGGGTCGCCCTGGGTGGGGGAGGGGGCAGAGGCAGGAGCAGGGAGACCACTCATGAGGCCAAGGCGGTCATCCCGGCCGGAGGTGGGGGCGGCGGGGCCCGGCTGGTGGCCGTGGAGGCGGCAAGAAGTGCTCGGGTTCAGCCGGCAGACGAGATGTAGGATGTAAGAGAAGGAAGGTGTCCAAGCTGACTCCAGGGTTTTGGCCTGAGCCCCAGGAAGGATGGAGGTGTTGTTTCCTGAGATGGGGAAGATCATGGAGGAATGGGTTTGGAGGGAGGGCACAGGTCAGCAGGTCCATAGATCCACAGATGAGCATGTGTGGGATGTGTAACACCTGAAATGCCCCCTGGACGTCGAGTGACGATGACACATAGGCACCCACTGAGATGGAGGAGGCTGCAGGGGGTACACTCTGGAGTTTATAAAACAATTTCACACGCGTTCTCTCATTTAATGCACATGAAAACCACAGGGCAGTAGAGTGCATCATACCCATTTTAGAGATGAGGAAACTGAGGATCCTACGGGGTAGATAACTAGCTGAAGGTCACAGAATGTAGATGTGGCAATGCAGGACTCAAGCCGCAGCCTCTAACACCAGACGGGCTCTTTCCTGCCCATCATGCTGCTGCCTCCAGTTTTTCAAGAGACAAAAAGCTCACAGGAAAGTGGATCCCAGTGAATGTTGTCATCGTCATCTGCAGCTAAGAGAGGAGAGCCTGTCGGCACCTCAGGATCCACCGCGTCCTTGGCACAGTCTGGGTTTGGGTAGTGATGGCACAGGCACCCGGTGGTCTCCATTCCCAGGTTCAGAGTGACAAAGCCATTTGGTCTGTGCCCATGCTCTTTCTTTAGTGCCTCCTTCTTCTGGCTCTCTGCCCTTGGTTTCTTGAGAGGAAAGTTCTTTTTGTGACTCAGTATTTTTGTATGTGCCTGTCTCTATGTATGTTTTTACACTTTGAAAATCCAAACAATGAAAATAGTAGAATGCTTGAATTTCTGAAACGAATAACCCAACCTTGCAAATAAATCAACTGCTCTACTAGCCCAAGAGGAATTATACTTGTAGATGAATAAACGAGATCATTCATTTGTTTTTGTTTTTGTTTCAGGTAATAAACTTTATTTTTAAAGAGGTTTTAGATTACAGAAAAGGTACATTGATGATAGCCAGGTCCTGAGCCTCAACAGACTCCAGCACCTACAATCTATTTTATTGGACTTACCACACTCAGCTAAGATGGAGTTGAAGAAGGACAACCACCACACCATGGAGCCTAGAGTGATTACAACTGAAAGTGGGAGGATTGCATCCAGCATCCATGTGGAATCTGAGCCTCCTCTTGACATAGAGGTGCAATGGACACAACCAATCCAATGTCCACATAGAAGAGGTGGCATTGGATTGGGAAAAGTGGACATGGTGGCTGATGGGTATGGGGAAAGGCAGGAAGAGATGAGAGGTGGAGGCGTCTTTGGGACATGGAGCTGCCCTGGATGGTGCTTCAGAGGCAATCACCGGACATTGTATATCCTCACAGGGCCCACTGGATGGAATGGGGGAGAGTATGGGCCATGACGTGGACCATTGACTATGAGGTGCAGAGGTGCCCAAAGATGTACTTACCAAATCCAATGGATGTGTCATGATGATGGGAGGGAGTGTTGCTGGGGGGGGGAGAGGTGGGGTGGGGGGGTGGGGTTGAATGGGACCTCACATATATATTTTTAATGTAATATTATTACAAAGTCAATAAAATAAAATTAAAAAAAAAAAAAGAAAAGGTACATTGAAAGTATAAGGGATTCCCATATACCCCACCACCTCTCCCTCTCACATCTTCCCCTATTAATAACATCTTACAATAGTGTGGCATATTTGTTAAAATTGTTAAATAAATATTGAAGCATTGCTACTAACCATGGTCTCTAGTTTACATTGTGGTTTACACTTAATTACAATGCCCTAAAAATGCCCTATGTTCTACCTATTATTCCCTCCTCCTCCTCTCAGAACCTCTGGTAACCACTACATTTATATCAATGTTACATGTTCTTCCATTACTAAAATATTAATAAGTTTACTTTGTCCACGGTTGCATTCTCTTCTTATGTTTGTTCTTTCCTCAACCTTGAGGATTTGGGGAGGGCAATGTCTGCTATGCTTCAGATTGAGAGAGGGCTTAGATCTTATGAGGTAGATGAAAGGAACTGTTTTGCTTGCAGTTGTAGATGCTCTCTGGTTTTTTGGGAGAGGGGTTGTCCATCACCGTCATTTTGTTCATTGTCCTGGGCAAGTCTGATGAGCTGGAGAGTAGGTGTTGGCTACAGCTCTGCTGAGATTCAGGGTTCATTTGGCATAGGCACAGACTAAAGATTTAAGTCTCTGAGATATCTATTTAATGAGCACAGTGCTAATTACAGGCTCAAATAAAAGGGATAGGAGAATCATGTGTAGGGAAATTATAAATGACTCTAACTCTGTTATAATGGAGAAATAGGTTGTCATATATTCCAAGGTAAGGCCCACCCACAGGGTTGTGATTTCAGGGGGTTATGTGCCTTGCCTATAGTGTCTGGATTACTCTAGAGTACTTAGGAGCACCATCTGAGGCTTCATTTACTGTGGCAGATAATGCCTGAGACATGCATAGGTGTAACCTCTGGATTGGCTTTCTGACTTATTTTGAAATCTTTTAGTCATAAAACCTCTTTTGTATTTAATGTTTCCCACTTTTGGTCAAGGTCTTTTTCCAAATGCATTGCTGGTTGGCCCTTGGTAATAATCCCTCAGTGCCAGGGAGGCTTATCCCCAGGAGTCATACCCCAAGCCAAGAGGGGAAGTAGTGCATTTGTTTGCTGAGTTTGGCTGAGAGAGAGGCCACGTTTGAGTAGCAAGGAATTTTTCAATAGGTAACTCCTAGGCAATAGTTATTATTTGACTAAGTTTCAATTTTATAAGAGTAAGGTTCATAAGTACATGTATTAAAATTGAAGTCTTGGAATACTGGTCTGTTTTGTTTTATTGGGCACTGCATGTGTACTCAAGTGATTCTTGCCCCTCTATCTGAGAACAAAGCAGGACTCCCCAGAATGGGAGTTTAATATTTTGTTGTTTATCGTGTGGGTTTCCACCCACTGAGATAACACCCTATGACAAGACGAGCACATTCATATTCCATAGGGCATGCCCCAGGTGCACCCTTCCCCACACATCCCCCACCACCACCACCCTGCTCCAGTGACCCTCCCCTGCCATAGTTGCCCAAGGAACATTCCCACAATCGTATTCTCAACCACAGACCTCCACCTCCCAGAGTTCACCTGTTCCTTCCTCCAGCCCTCCCCCCACTTCCCTGGGTAGCTGAATCCCCCCAAAGCCCACTCACCCTCACCTTCCAGCACTATTGACCCCACTCACATCTCTATACCACCACACACAAATGTAACTTTCTCTTTGGCAAGCAAAGTTTCCAGGACTGCACAACACTATGGTCAAAATTATTTTAGTAAAAGAAAATAACATCAATATAGTAATCTAAAGTAATGATTTCATATATCTGTTTTATTCTCTTAAATGTTTGTCTGATGTGTTCTGAGGTGGCAGGGGTTTTTCCTGATTCCAAGTTCCTACTAACAAAACACATAAACTGTAGAGGGCAGGGACACCTGAGCCTGGAGTAGGGTGACAAACCAGTTGAAGAGAGGGATTATGCAGAGAGGGTAAAAATAACCAATATTCTTGGATGCCCAGTAATGTGCTTGATGTTCTTCCTTTTGTCTAATACCTTGTTACATTCCCTTAACAACCATTTTTACAGCTAGTAAATGGCAGAACTGGAATTTGATCATGGGCTCCCTGATTGCAAAGAGCTGGTTTTGTCCAGTACACCACACTTGTAAATCCTAGACAGGCTCCATTTGAAAATTCTGCCAAGGTGTGGGTGCAGGGAGCGCAGCAAGTGGCCCTGGCATGGGCCGGCACATGCACCAGTGCCCCAGGGCCAGTCTTTCCATGGAGAGCTGGCGTGGGGCCCTCTGACCAGGCAGGGGCAGGAAGAGGGGGTCTCAGCAGAGGTTAGCAAGAGCCAGCATCCTGCTGCTCTTAGTGAGCAGGCGGCTGAGGAGGACTGAAAGAGGTGGCCTTTATCTCAGCAGAGCCATCTCTTCTGTGAGCCTCCACGGCTCCTGGGAATATCATCTGGAAAGGAAAGATGTTGGGATGTTTTCCCCAACAGCACAGATACAGATGTACTGTCTCTGGCTCTTTCTCATACACACTCACAGACACACACACAGAACAAAGTGGTGATTGGGCATTAATTTTCCCTCTAGATGGTTTAAAAAATGATTAAATGTAAATGCTTTTTAAAAACGTTCCACTGTGGAAAAGGGCCTACACTGAGGACCAGTTCTGCAGAAAGCCCTATTAACCTTGAGGGGATGGCCAGGCTTCATACTGGCATAAATCTGCGTTTGTGTCCCTGTAACCCTCTGACTCAGAGAATGGAAAACTATGGCCCAAGGGCCAGTTTTTGTAAACAAAGTTTTATTGGAACCTGACCACACCCATTTATCAACAGAGCTGTGTAATTGCCACAGAGATGGCATGGTCCATAGAGTTGAAAATATTTACTGTATGGCCCTTTACAGAAAAAAAATTGCTAATCCTTGCTATAACACACACACACACATACTCCTATGCATCCTATAAGGCCCAACTCGAGTATTCCCTCTTCTGAAAGACCTTCCTCAACCACCCAAGCCCAAAGCCAAGCTAACCACATCCTCCTCGATCTCCTAAGGGACTTTGTAGTAGTGAATAATAGATGATGCTCATTGGGCTCGTGGGCCAGACCCTGTTCTAAGCACTGTCCCATGGACTAGCTAATGTAGCCGTCATAGCACCCTAAGAAGTTGGTCCTTTTATTATCACCATTTTACAGTGAGGAAATCAAGGCACAGAATGGTTAAAGAACTTTCCCACAGTCACCCGACAAACGGGGCTTTGAACCTAGGCATTCTGGCTCTGGAAGCCAGTCCCTTCACCACTTTGCTGTAGGAACTGTTATCACCCCCATTTTACAGGTGGGAAACACGATCTACAGCACTTACTCCACTGTGTTATAATAAGATGCATCCCTGTTGGTCTCTTTCCAGTTTCCCTCAAGGGCACAAATGTGCTTCCCCACCCCACAGCCTGGCACAGAGCAGGTGCTCAGGAGCTAAAGGATGAAGTGGGGCACTTTTCTGTGAGTTCCTCGAGGTCAGGGAGGTCATCCCATTTATCCCCGTGTCCCCACGTCCAGCGCTGTACCTGACTCAGAGCAGCTGAGCAAATGGGGGGTGGATTTTTCCAGGAATAGGAAGCTCTCCTTCATTTGGCTCGCCTGTGCTCTTCCTCCTCACCAAGCTCACAGGGCAGCTCTAATTCCTTTCAGCTTGCCCTTTCAGCACAGGGTTGGCCGCTGGAATGCAAGGCCTCTGCTTTCCAGACTCCCGTTAAGAAAAGGTCAGCCAAACCTCTGTGCGAGGGGCTATTTAACTTGGCAGGGATGGCCCAGCTGGTACCTGCCACACTCACCAGGGTTTCACGTTACTTGGCTGCCTTTCCACAGGCCTCACTGATGGCATGTAAGGATAAGTCAGCATAAATTCCGCCTGCACCAGGAAATAGTTCAGCAAACGTAATTTTACCTCCATTCATTCCAGTTGGGGTCAATTTTTGAGGAAGACAATGACAAAGACAATCACAAAACCACAAGTTGTCATTGCCAGAAAGACCCTCAGAGAGCATGTGGTTCAGTAGAGGGAAAGGGTGATGGAGGAAAAATCACCAAAATATAGTCTTTGATCATCACTAATTGATTATTTGAGCATCACAGGAATGACACACATAGCAAGGGCTACAGGTTTTCTGGGGAGAGGGGAGCCCACTCTCAGCTTGGCTGGATCATGGCAAAATGAATTCATGGAGGGGAAGTGGACATGGCTCAACTGATAGAGCATCCGCCTACCATATGGAGGGTCCAGGGTTCAAACCCAGGGCCTGCTGACCCGTGCAATGAGCTGGCCCACATGCAGTACTGATGTGTGCAAAGAGTGCCATGCCATGCAAGGGTGTCCTCTGCACAGGGGGGCCCCATGTGCAAGGAGTGTGCCCAGCAAGGAGAGCCACCCCGTGTGAAAAAAGTGCAGCCTGCCCAGGAGTGGTGCCGCACACACGAGAGCTGACGCAGCAAGAAGATGCAACAAAGAGATGCAGTTTCCCAGTGCCACCTGACAATGCAAGCAGACACAGAAGAACACCCAGCAAATGGACACAGAGCACACAATGGGGGGGGGGGGGAGGGAAGAAAAATAAATCTTAAAAAAAAAAAAAGACTTCATGATGGAGATAAGATTAAAGCCAAGCTACCTGGAAGGGGTGGGATTTTGTCAAACAGAAGGATGGAGGGGGAGACATCCACAGTGTGGGAAACAGCGCTTACAAGATGCAGAGGTGGGAAGGTGGAAAGCAGGGTTCAGGTACAAGAAGCCAGAGTCAAGGAGAGAAGTCTAAGGAAGTACAGCTGGAAGGCAGAAGATCCCAGGGTGGAGGGTTAGAATGGTCAAGAATTTGGGCTCTGGAGTGGGACTTGGTTTCATTCTCCACCAAGCCCTTTGCTAACTATATAACTTTAGGCTGGCAACTCAAGTCTCTTTGTGCCCTGATTTCTTCATCTGTAACCTGCAAATAATAGTATTATCAACCTCAGAGGAAGGGTGTGAGATAATGCCTATAAAAGGTGTAGCCCAGTACTTGGCACTTGGTAAGCTATAATTATTGTTGTTGTCTTAAGGTTGTTCTGGACATTAAAAGCCAGGCAAAATGCTTTGAACTTTTCTCTGGTGGGTACAGGGAACCAGTGAAGATTTCTGAGCAGGGGAGCAATCAAAACTTTGTTTTGCAGAGAGAAATGGAGCAGGATAACCCTGAAGAGAGAGGAACTCAAGGGAGACCCTTGGGGAGGTAATTAGAACAGTTCCTGCAGTAGATGTTAAGCAGCTGAACAAAGGATGAGTTTATAGGAATGGAAAACCTATATGTTATGGTTAGTTCATGTGCCAACTTGACTAGATTATGGTGTCCAGTTGTTTGGTCAAGCAAGCATTGGACCGATTGTTATGGTGAGGATATTTTATGGCTTTAGATAATCATCAGTTGATTGCATCTATGGCTGATTACATCTATAATCAACAAATGAGATTGGCTTCAGAAATGAGAGAAGTCTCATCCAATCAGTTGATTCCTTAAAGGTAGAACTGATGATTTCAGTAGTCAGAAAGAAGAATTTCTATCTCTACTTCAATCAACCAGATTCTCCTGGAGAATTCATCTGAATGTTCATTGGAGTTCTCAGCTTGTAGCCTGCTCTGTGGAATTCAGACTTGCCAATCCCCACAGTCACATGAGCTAATTCCTATAAGAGATCTCATATATATATATATATATATATATATATATATATATATATATACACACACACACACACGTTGGTTCTGTTTCCTGGAGAACCTTAATTAATACAATATGTAAAACAACTTATAAAAGAAGAAACCATATGATTTCGTAAATGGCTGAAATTTGAGTATAAAAAAGAAAGAAGAATTTAAAAAATGACTTTAATTTCCAAGAAAATAAAAGACTTGTCAAGCTCTCTTTTCATTATTTTTATTCGCAGCATATTATTTGGCATAAGATTCTGCCAGTTCCCTAAAAAATAAAAACTTTTTAATGGTAATACTTAATGCTGGTGAAAGTATGGTGAAATTGGCAATTATGTGCATTGTTACTTGGAGCACTACCTTTAGAAAACTAATTTGGCAATACACATAAAAAGTCATTTAAGACTTCTGGCTGACTAAGATGGTGGTATAAGATGCTCCAGGGTGCCATTCTCCCACAAGATCTTTGAACAACTAGCAAAAACTGATAGAGCCACCTTCCTCAAAACTCTAGAAAACAAGTAAAGGTTTGCAGTATCTGGGCAAGTGCTGAATCATGAAAGCACAGCTTTAAAAATGGTGAGAGATGGGAATGGATGTAGCTCAAGTGGTTGAGTGCCTGCTTCCCGTGTTTGAGGTCCTGGGTTCAATCCCTAGTGCTTCCTAAAAGGGGGGGGGGATAGGAGAAGCTCATGGCACCCTTGCTCGTCTCTTCCCCACATTCTCACCAGCATGATGAGCATCATGTGCCCTGTTCTTAGGGGAGCAGAGCAGCCATTCAGAGCATACAATGGTGCCTCTATATTGTTGCCACTCTCTGGGGTGGCAGCCTAAAGACTGAACCAGGAAACTCGACTCTTCACTAGAAAAAGAAGAGCAAACTAAACCCAAAGTGAGTAGAAGGGAGGAAATAATAAAGATTAGAGTGGAGATAAATGAAGTAGAGAACAAAAGAAAAAGAGAGGGAATCAATTAAACCAAAAGTTGGTTCTTTGAAAAGATTAACAAAATTGGCAATCCTTTAGGTAGACTGACAAAGGAAAAAAGAGAGAAGATGCAAATAATTATAATCAATATGAAATGGGTGACATTACTAACAATTCTACAGAAATAGAAAGTATTCTAAGAGGATGCTATGAACAACTGTAAGCCAACAAATTAGAAAACCTAGATGGACAAATTTCTAGAAATGCACAAACTATCTACACCTGCTCAAAAAGAAATAGATTTCAACAGACCAATAACAAGTAAAGAGGTTGAATCAGTAATCAAAAACCTTCCAACAAAGAAAAGTCTAGGACCAGATGACTTTATAGTGAATTCCACTTAATATTCCAAAAAGAATTAATAACAATCCTGCTTAGACTCTTCCAAAACATTGAAGAGGAAGGAATATTTCCTACCTTATTTTATGAGGCCATCACCCTAATACCAAGCCAGATAAAGATACCACAAGAAAAGAGCATTAAAGATGAATATCAACAGCACATTAAAATAATTTTAAACCATATTCAAGTGGGATTTATCCCAGACATGCAAGTGTGGTTCAACATTTAAAAAATCAATTACTATAATACATCACATTAATAGAACAAAGTGAACAAACTACAAGAACATCTCAACTGACATAGAAAAGGCATCTGACAAAATCCAATGTCCCCTCTTGCTTCACAACACCTACTCTCCAGTTCAGTGGACTCACCTGGGACAACTAACAAGGAGATGATGATGGACAACTACCATCCCAAGGAACAGATAGTGTCTGCAACTACAAGCAAGACAGTTGCATCCATCTGTCCTGTAGGAGCTAAGCCCCCTCTCAATTAGAAACAGAGTAGGCATCACCATTGCAAAATCCTCAAGGTTAGAAATGAACAATGGATTAAAGAAGACTTATTATTTATCCATTATAGACATGTTATTCTAGCAGTGAAAAAACTTGCATCATTGATATAAAGGCAGTGGCTACAAGAGGTTCTGAGGGGAGGGAGAGGTAAGAATAGGTGTAACATGGGGCATTTTTGAGACATTGGAATTGTCTTGCATGAGATTGCAATGACAGGTACATGTCATTATACATTTTGTCATAACCTATAAAATTGGGCAGGGCAGAGTGTAAATTATAGTGTAAACTATAGTCCATGGTTAGTAAACATGCTTCAATGTGTTCAACAATTGTAACAAATGTACCACACTAATGAAAGATGTTGTTAATGTGGGAAAGTGTGGGAGGAAGAGGGGATACGAATATGGGAATCCCCTATATTTTTATGTGATGTTTATGTAATCTAAAGCTTCTTTAAAAAGAAAAGAAAAGAAAAAGAAAAAGAACACTTGGAAAATTAGAAATAGAAGGAAACTGTTTGAACATGATAAAGAACACATATGAAAATCTCACAGCTGACATCATACTCAATGGTGAAAGACAACACTTTTTAAGATCATGAACAAGACAGAATGCCCACTATCACCACTCTATTCCACATTATACTGTAAATACTAGCCATAGCAATTAGGTAAGAAAAAGTAATAAAAGGCATCCAAATTGGAAAAAGAAAAGTAAAACTGTTCATATTTGCAGACAACATGATCCTTTCTAGAGAAAATCCTGAAAAGAAATCACGATAAAGCTACTAGAGGTAATAAACTCATCAACGTGATGGGGTACAAGATGAACACACAAAAATAGTCATACTCTTATACACTAGTAATGAAAAACCTAAAGAGGACATCAAGGAAAAAAAAATCAGTTACAATAGCAAATGAAAAGAATCAAACCATCTAGGAATAAATTTAACCAAGGATGTAAAGAACTTATACAAGGAAAACTACAAAAACATTGCTAAAAGAAATTAAAGAAGACCTTTAAAGGAAGACCATTCCATGTTCATGGATTGGAAGACTATTGTTAAGATGTTAGTTCTACCTAAAGCAATTTACAGATTTAATGCCATCCCAATCAAAATTCCAACAGCCTACTATGCAGAAATTGAAGAACCAGTCATCAAATTTATATGAAAGAATAAGAGGCCCCAAACAGCCAAACCATCTTGAAAAGGAAGAATGAAGCTGGAGGACTCACATTTCCTGATTTTAAAACTCATTACAAAGCTAGAGTAATCCAAAAAGCATGATATTGGCAGGCAGAGACCAATGGAATCAAATTGACAATTAAGAAATAAATCCTCACTTTCATGACTAATGGATTTTGTACAAGGGTGTCAAGTTCACTCAATTGGGCAAGGAGAGTCTCTTTACCAAATGGTGCTGGGAAAACTGGATGTCCATATGCAAAAGAATGAAAGTAGACTCCTATCTCATACCACATAAAAAAACTAACTCAAAATGGATCAAATATCTAAATATCAGAATCAAAACTATAAAACTCCTAGAGCCGAGCATCTTTAGGACCTTGCATTAGGCAGTGGTTTCTTCGATTTTATACCAAAAGCATGAGCAACAAAAGAAAAAATAGATAAATGGGACTTCATCAATATTAAAAACTTTTGTGCATCAAAGGACCTCATTATGAAAGCAACGGCAACCTATAGAAAGGGAAAAAATATTTGGAAATCACATACCTAATAAAGGTTTTAGTATCCATAATATATAAAGCAATCCTACAGCTCATCAATAAAAAGACAACCTAGGTTAAAAATGGGAAAAAGATGTAAATAGACATTTCTCCAAAGATGATTATACACATGGTCAAAAAGCACTCAAAAGATACTCAGCATCGTTAGCAGCAAGGAAATGCAAATCAACACCACAATGAGATACCATTCCATACCTGCTAGAAGGGCTACTGTTTTAAAAATGGAAAAAATAAGTTTTGGAGAGAATGTGGAAAGATAGGAACATTCATTCATTGCTGGTGGGAGTGTAAAATGGTGCAGCCACTGTGGAAAACAGTTTGGTGGTGCCTCAGAAGTTAAGTATAGAACTGCCATATGACCCTACTTCTAGGTATATACCAAAAGAATAGAAGGTAGGGACTCAAACAGTTATTTCCAGACTGATGTTCATAGAAGCATTATTCACAGTTGTGATCAAATTGGAAACAACCCAAATATCCATCTACAGATGAATGGGTAAACAAAATGTGGTATATCTATATAATGGAATATTATTCAGTCACAAAACAGGAATTAAGTCCTGATATAGACGTCAACATGGATGAACCTTAAAGACATCATGTTAAGTGAAATAATCCAGACACAAAAAGACAAATACTATAAGATCTCACTGATATGAATAATTAGAATAAGCAAAAGTATAAAGTAAAAAACTAGGGTGCAGATTCCTAGGGGCCAGGGTCAAGGTGGAGAGTGGGGAGTTATGGGTTCACTGGTCTAGAGTTTCTGCTTGGGGTGATGGAGTAGTTTCAGGAGTGGATGGCGGTGCTGGTAGCCAACATTGTGCACGTGGTTAGTACCATCAAATGAAATATTGGAATGTGGTGGAAAAGGAACATTTTAGGTTGTATATATGTTGCTGCAATACGACTTTTTAAAAATATTCATAAGATTGTACAACAGTCAACCCTATTGTACACTATGGACTATAAGAGTATACTTATGATAATAATTATGACAATATTCCATCAGTTGTAACAAAGGTACCACACTAATGCAAAGTAGTAATCATAGGGAAAACTGCGTGCGGTGGGGCAAGGATATGGGAACTCTGTATTTTCTGCATGATTTTTCTTGAAACCTACAACGTCTCTATTGAAAACAAAATTAAATTTTAAAGTTATTTAAAAATCTGGTCTTTCTCTGATCCAGTGCTTCAACTTCAGAGAATTCTTCCTAGGGAATATTACAGAATTCACGGAAGCTATATGCACGTATATTGCTATCTGTGGTCCTCAGGGTTTTGGTAATAGCCCGAAAGGAGGAGTAACCTGAATGTCCCCAGCTAATGGAATAGCTATATTAAATAAGCCAGGGCATTTCTATTAGATGAACCATTAAAACAATTCAAATGCATGCATGTGCATGCTGCCCTTTAGTAGTTCTCCTCCACCTTCCCAGGTTTATTTCCTGGCAGCAGGCTGCTCATGGGGACCGTGGCTTTGCACTTTGGTATTTTGCTGGTCCCTAAGGTAGGGCAGGCCTCCTGAGAGGAGTTACATTATGGGCAAGGAGTGGGTGGGGACAGCTCCTTCCTGGTTACCAGCCTGACCGTCGTCAGTAAGACTGGAAATGCCCCATAGGGTGGATGGAGGGAATCTCCTGTCCACTTTGATAAGAATATTATTACATCTTATGAATATGGGCAGATTGTCACAGATGGTGGCGCTGTACGAGCTCCAGACTTCTTAGGGTGAAGGATCCAAAATGATAGCGGAGGGGAGGAGGGGAAGGTGACATTCACTCAGAGGGACCCGTCTCCAGGAAGCTCTCTAATTCCCAGAGGAATCCTAACAAATGCCCAAAATAAAGACAACCCAGCGTCTTCCTGCATTTAAGTTGATAAAGCACTTTCATTCTCCTTATCTCTTTACAGCCGCCCTAGAAGGGAGGCTGGGCAGGGGTCATAGGTCCTGTTTCATACTAGGAGGACGTGAGGCCCAGTGGGGCAAAGGGATTTGCTTCTGGACCTACAACCAAGGATTAGGGGAGAGAGGTTGTTGGCATGTGTGAACCACATGTGGTGCTTCAAGGACTGTGTTAAGAGCTTTTAAATAATTGCCTCACTTAATTCAGTCTTCAAAACCCACCTAAGCTGTCATTAGCCTCTTTTGTAGGCGAGGAAACAAAGGCCCAGAGAGGCCGATTCACCGGTCAAGAGTACACAGTTTACGAGAGGCAGAATGGAGCTTAGAGCTCAGATGGTCCGACTCCAAACCCGTGCTGGGGCCACATGGGCACAGTAGACATCCTGACCATAACAATAACTGTGTGATTATTACGTAGGTAGGTCTCTGTAGCCAAGGAGTTAGACTGCTTCCCAAATCCAAAGATGAGGAGATTCATTCATTCCCCCACCATTCACTCTTTCCTCACCCAAACAAATAGCTCCTTAGCCACACGCCTTGGTTGGACACAGCCTCTCACTCCCAGTCCTCACGCTCCACTTTTCAGGTCCGCTCCCAGCGTTGATCAACAGGAGCATGGTACCGGGCGTGAGCGGTTTCCTTCTGAATGCATTCATTCTTCCACACCGCCATCCATTCATTTATTCACTCAGTAAACATCAACCGGGCACCCCCTGTCCCAGGCCTTCAGCTAAGAACGGGGGCTGCAAGGCGACACGAAGCCCTGGCCTTGCGTTCCAAGGCCAGCAGGAGGGCTGCAGGGGTGAACAACGAGAAGCCGGTTTTCAGCCGCGCTCCGGCTGGAGTCACAGTGCTCCTTGTTAGGAGAAAGGGCTTCAGGGGTTATAGAATGGAGTGACTCCCTTCGGAGAGTTTATAAAATTATGTTTCTGAAGCCTGGAGACCGTGAATGAGAAGGGAGATTTTGAAGATGCAAAGAATCCCCTCCCTCCTTGCACTCCACCACCCAAAACCTCCTAATAAGCATGTATTGACCACGCACTGTTTCCTAATCCCCAAAATGGGGATAAAGTTTCCTTCCCAGGCGTTTTGCCACCTCCTTCTGCAGTATGTGCTATTCTTCTCTCCACTTTACTCCTGGGGAAACTGAGGCTCAGAAACACTTAAGTTCCTTGCCCAGGGCCCCTTCGGAAGGAGTGAAAATACAGGCGTGCACTCGCCTCTTCCCGCAGCCCCCATTCCGCAGTGCCTCTCCTAACGCCGGTGGCACAGATGCCATTTCCCACCATCCCAGAGTGACGTCGGCCAAGCCCCTCCCTCTCCCGCTTCTGCTTTGCTTCTTGCACCCGGGGCCCAAGGACTGCCCCTGCCTCCCTGTCCTCTCCTCATCCTCTCTCTTAGATGCTTCTTTCTCCCCTCCTTCCTCCCCAGAATGAGCTCAGGGCCGCTGCGGGAGGCCTGCCCAGTCCTGGAGGAGGCCAAACCAACCGCCGAGAGCGGCGTCGCAGTTAAAGCTAGCACGTTTTTTTGGAAAGCCACAGGGGAAAACCTTGTGCTGCCTTCGCGGCCTATTTATTAGTTCTGTGCTCCTGGGCAGCCGCTGGCCTTCCCAGGAGATAATTCACTGCCCCTGGCTGCTGTTGCAAAGTGAGCTGAGGCAGGGGAGGAACTTTGTACGTGTCAGTGCCACCCAGCCTCAGCCTTTGGTGGGCATCGTTTTCATGGTGCTGCTGCTGGCATCAAAATCCTATCAGACAAACAGGAAACACGTTCACCCCCCAGGCTGGGGGCAGGCCTTGGGTCACAGGAAGCCGTGGAAGAGGAATCTCTTCCAAGATAGAAAACAGAGGGCGAGAGGCTGAGCCCCAGCCCAGACGGGCCATCTTGGGACAGAGGCAGCTCTTGTGGCTCCCCCACCAGGGTCCTCTTGGGTGGGAACGACCGAGAGCAGGTGGGCTTCACTCACTGCCATGGGCTGGGGTCGGGGGAGCCCTTAGCACGGAGGATGGTGTTGGTTTGGGTCGTGGAGGTGTCCCCTGGCCGGGGGCCCCTTTTGGTGAAGTCGGGCAGTCACATGGAGATGGACCCTCTCAGTGCTTTCCCAGCAAAGCAGAGCCTGCATCCAGACCCCTGGAACCTTCTCTCAGCTTCTGGGGCCAGCTCCACTTTCATGGGGAGAACCCATCCTATGCTTGGTACCTTTACAAATATTAACCGTGCGATGGAAAGTATTATTAGCCCCACTTGGTAGACATAGATTGAGGCTCAGAGAGGTTAGGTGGCTTGTGCAAAGCCACACAGCAAGCCGGGGAGTTTGGGTCTCAGCCCAGCTCTGTTTGGCTCCAAGCACCGGATGCGCAGGCTTCCCTTCCTTCCTGGGTCTCAGTTGGAAGCAAAGGAGCGGTGAGACCCACCCTGGCAGTCCCAGGTGAGCACTAGGTAGCCCAGGGGCCTGGGCCGACAGAACGATCCAGCCAGGTGTCTACAGGAGGATGCCCGTGACAGAAAAGTCAGGACTGGCCCAGAGGACCCTGGGCTGATCTGCTGGTGAGGGCGTGGGCAGAGCAGGAGCAGGAGATGGGATCCCACCAAACCCACAGGGAGCCTCTCGCTGGCTGACCCAGGCAGTTGGGTGTGGGCGTGGGAGCCGAGGGGCCCAGCTCTAAGGTGCTGCCCTCTAGGGGCAGGAGCCAAGCAGGCCATCGCCGGGCCCACCGGAGGCCAAGCGAGCCCCCTTCCGCCCTCCTGCGGGGCCCTTCTCTTCGAGCTACGGAAGCCTGGGACCACCGCGTGATGCCCAGCGGGCCTCCTCCTTCCCCTGGAGCGGCTCCCCACCCCCTCGGGGCCTTGGCTCTGCGCCCGCCCCTCTGTCTCCCCTTCCTGATCCAGCACCTTTGGGGGAGCACATCCTCTCCTGCAGCAGGGCCCCAGGATCATTCTTAATCAAGGCACGGAAAGACGGCATCACAGGCTCCCCAGAGCCTGCCGAACAGGGCTTTCAAGCTCCCACCGAGGGACTGTGGGGCAAGCAGGGGAGCTGTCACCAACAGGCAAGGGACCGCAGGGGGAGCCCCCGCCTGTCTCTTCTGGGGAGCCAGGGAAGGCGGGCGGCCAGGGACCACCCCCGGCTGCCGGCGGGCTCCTGCCCCAGGGGCGCCTGCTGACTGGCCTGTCCTCCCCTCCAGCCATCCTCGGGAGCTCGGCCCCTCTCTTGGTGACTGGGAAGGGGGAGTTGAAGGGGGTCAGGACGTGTTTTGCAGGCCGCAGAGCCAAATCGCAGTTAGGGTAATGACGTTTTCGCCCCAGCCATTGCCTCCTGCTGGGCCTCTTGGCCAGCGTCCAGCCCAGGGGAGAACCCACGCCTCACCGTGCTGTTGATGCACCCACAGGGTCTGCGGATGCCCTCGGGGCAGGCAGCAGGAGGGCTGGGGACCAGCCTGACGCCGGTCAGGGCAGCTGGGACCCACCACCCTCCTCATACCCCACCTGCAAGGCCCAGCCAGGACCCCTCAGTACCTGCAGGTTCCCCTCCCCGTGTGCTCCCTGACTTGGACAGCCCTTCCCCCTTCAGCTGGTACCGCCTCTTGGGGTGTCCCTTCCTGAGGTCCTGTCCCCGCCTGCTAAGCCCGTGCCCTCTGTGACCCCCTCACTCTTGCAAGCATCAGGTCCTGGGCCCCTGGATTATGCCTGGGGCACTTAACTCTTTGCTGCCTCTCTTTTCTCATCTGTAAAATGGGGGAAATGATAGTAGCCACCTCATAGGTTTTTGTGAAGATTAAAGGAGATGGGACTTACAGTATTTCGAAGGGCACGTGGTAAAGGGAGGACAGTGAGGTGAAGTGAGGTCTCCCGCCACGTGCCACAGTGGGGTCCTTCCTCTGGGACTGTCACTGTCATCGTTACCACGGCTGTGGGTTTTGCTGGTAATGCTGCCACCACTGCTGCAGGATGCTCTGCAGTGCTGGTGCAGTGCTGGATACCTTTCGTCTTAAGCTTCTGCTTCTTGCCCCCATAGCTCTGCCTTTCCCCCAGCACAGCCCCCCAACCCCGCACACCTCCACCTGTTTTGCAACCCTCTACCCCCACTTTCCCCTCTAGCCAGACCAACTCCTTACTCCTTTTTTCATTAATGCACCCCTCTCCATGACACATTCCTAAAGACTTGGCTCAAATGTCACCTGTTGGATGAAGTCCTCCCTGGAATTCTCCCTGAAGGTCAAGGCTGGGGAGAGAGAAGGCTGCAGACCAGGAAGCTAGGGTTAATCCGGGGTGGGAGTGGGGGGTGGGCATCTAGCATGGCATCGAAACACCCAGAAAGACCCCAAGAGCTGGTCTGGGTAGAGGCCCGGTCGCCCGAAGCAGCCAGGCCTGCCTGAGCGGGCTCCACCGCTTCTGCTGGGCGCCTCGTAGTCACGGGAGGTGTGGCTGTTGAGCGTCAGCTGCTGTCATCCTCACAACGAGCCCCTGCGAAGATGCCGTCATGACCATCATCGCAGATGAGGAAACGCAGGCTGAGGGAGGCGGGTTTGGTCAGAACGTTAACAGGGAAGGGGCCTGGGTTTCAACCCGGGCCGCCTGGCTCGAGTCCACGGGCCCCTGCCCTGTCTTAGGTGTCATGATGATCTGGTTTTATTTCCCTCCCCTTCCCCTCCTCCTTGCAGCCTGCTCCACCCACCTCCTGTCCCCAGTTGCCACTCAAGGGTGGTGGGAACCGAGGTACCCTAACTCTGCTCGTTAGTGCAGTAACCCTCCCGTGCCCACCACCTGAAGGTGTAAAACACCAAGTATCCGTCAAGTACTCGGCACCGTGCCTGGTGCCCAGTGCGTGTGCGCTCCATCACCATCATCATCGTCCTTTATAGCTCCTGCACAGAACCTGGTGCCTAAGGTTCCCTGTGAGTGCCGTGTCCAATGAGGAGGGTGCGATATTTCTCGTCATCACTCACCTTCTCTGGAGGGGCAGCGTTTCTCTCAGTCCCCCGGGATGCCATTTGCCAGCTGCTCCCTCCTCCTGGGGTGGCTCGCTCCCACCTCAGCTCTCTAGCCACCCCCCACCAGAACAGAGCCCCCTCATGTAAGCCCCTCTCCTTTCCATCAGTGTCAGGGGGCCTGGACCCTGAGGCGCAAGCCAGGAGCAGAAGACAGGTTCCAAACAGAACCCGGGAAAGGAAAGGGGGCCCGGGGGGCTGTGGGGAGAGCAAGGCAGACCCTCAGGGCCACCTCGACGTGGGCCAAAAGGAAGGCACGCCAAGAGCGTTTGTGGAAATAAAATGCTGGAGACAGTGATCCAGAGGTAGAGCAGTACCTGGGAGAACTGAGGAGGAAAGTTGTGGAAACGGCCTTCGCTGGCCACCTAGTTTTGCATTCAATTCTGGAATTTACCCAGAGGAGAAAAGGCAAAGGCTGAGAGAGGTGACATCACTGAAAACAGATCTTAAATTTTAAGGTGAAATCAGATGTCTGGGCTTCTAGAAAGATAAGTGATGTTCGTTTCAGAATGACACCGTCCTTAATATTAATAAAAAGAAAAAAAGAGAGAACAGCAGCATCAGGCAGCCAGTGCCCCGAGGGGCCTCGGACAGAAGAATCAAATAAGACTCAGTCTAATTCCATTCCTTCCCTACGGTTGCTGTAACACATTACCACAACCTCAGTGGCTTAGAACAACACAAATGCATTATCTTACAGTTCTCGAGGTCAGAAGTCTAAAATGGTTCTCACTGGGTGTTTTAGTTGCAAAATACCAGAAATGGGTTGGCTTTTTTTTTTTAAGATACATAGATATATCTTAAATGTTACATCATTTAATACAAAATGTTACATCAAAAAAATATGAGGTTCCCATATACCCCACCCCCACACACCCCCACTTCTCCCTCATCGACAACTTCTTTCGCTAGTATGGTACATTCATTGCATTTCATGAGTACATTTTGGAGCACTGCTACATAGCATGGATTATAGTTTATGTTGTAGTTTACACTCTCTCCCAGTCCATTCAGTGGATTATGGCAGAATATATAATGTCCAGCATCTGTCCCTGCAATATCATTGTGGACAATTCCAAGTCCCAAAAATGCCCCCATATCACATCCTTCTTTCCCTCTCCCTGCCTTCAGCAGTTCCCTTGGCCACTGTCTCCACATCAATGGTATAATTTCTTCCTTTGCTAGAGTCACAATAATTCTATAGTAGAATACCAGTGAGTATTCCTCTTTTATTCCTCTGTCCTGAGGACTCTGGGATGGCGATGTCCACTCCACCTCTATACGGAGCGGGGGCTTAGATCCCACATGGCTGGTGGATGGGATTCTCCTGCTTGCAGCTGTAGACGCTCTTGGTTCCCTGGTTGTGGAGGTTCATCATCCTCACCTCCCTGTTAGCTGACCTGGGTAAGTCCAGTGAGCCAGAGAGTAGGTGTTACGTGGGTTGGCTTTTATAGAGGAAATGTGTTAGAGTAAAAGCTTACAGTACTGAAGCTGTGGAAATGTCCATATCAAGGCATCATCAGATACTGTCTCACCAAGGGTCACCTGCTGGATCCTGGACTCCTGCCACGTGGCAAGGCAAAATGACGGCCCTCCATCTGGGTCTCTGCCTTCTCCAGGCTCTCTTCCTGGGCTTGGCTGTAAGTGGTCAAGTACATGGCAAGGCTGATCTCTTCAGCTTTGAGCTGCTCCATGGGCCTCCCTCTTGGGGGCCTCTTTCCGTGCCTCTGTGCTCTGCTGATTTCAGCCTCTGGCCTCTTTCTCAGCTTCTCAGGGTTTCTCTCAGCCTCACTCTCAGCCTCTTGGGGATTCTTTGTCTTTCTATGAAGGCAGGCAACCCTAGAGTCCTTTCTCACATGGCAAAAATGGCAGTTCTCTTTCTCTGTGTGTGTTTCTGCTTTCAGTTCTTGGTTTATAGAAGACATAAGACCCCAGCAAGAGGGTCACGCCTCCCTGACACAGTCCAATCCAAGGCCCTACAGTGATCTAATCAAAAGCGATCCAATCAAGGTCCCTTAACTGAATTTAATGCAATCAAAGGGACCTACACCCACAAGAATGGGTTAGTTCAAGGAACATGATCTTTTCTGGGATTCACAAAAATTCCAACTCTCACACTGGGTTAAAATTAAGATGTCAGCAGGGCTGTGTTCCTTTCTGGAAGTTCTAGGAGACCACCCATTTTCGTGCCTTTTCCACCTTTAGAGGCTGCTCTGTTCTTTGGTTCATGGTCCTTTCCTTCATCCTCCAAGCCAACAATGGCCAGCTGAATTTTTCTCACATCTCACACCACTCTGACACTTTCTCTCTTTTGCCTATCTCTTCCACATTTAAAGGACCCTTGTGGTTACATTGGGCCCACCAGGATAATCCAGAACAATCTCTTTATCCTGAGATCAGCTGATTAGCAACCTTAAATCCTCCTTGCCTTGTGACATAGGAGAACTACAGCGGGAACTTCTGGGGGTGGGGGAACATTCTCCTGCCTACTACACAGTGTCAGGGACATGGTATTGTATTCTGATTCTTCCAAAATCGGTAACTCATGACATTCCATCATGTGGAAAAGGGGTTACACCAGGGTAGTGTGACCTCAGAATAGGTACTTAACCTCCTGGGTTTGGTTTTCTCATCTTGAAGAGAAAGAAGGGGAGTGTGGGCCTGGTAGGAAGGACCAGGCTTTCCCCACCCCAAGCAGAGTCCTCAGTGTGCGAGGCACTCAGAGGAAGTGGTTGTGATTTAGTGGTCCTGAAGGCCCTGCCAGCTTTCAAGGCCTGTGATTTCATGACTCACTGGTTCTAAAAAACAGAACGCAAACTTTCAAAATGGGTAATCACATCTGTCAAGAAACTCTTCAAGGAGTCATTTTTCTCCGTGGCACAAGGCTTGGTACTAGAAGGCAGGCGCTGGATTATACACACTCGTATACATTAGCGAAATGGCAGACGGGCAATGGTGAATGTGCCTGTGTGTGTGTGTGTGTGTGTGTGTGTGTGTGTGTACAGGACCCTATGTATGTGTGTGTCTATGGAGAGAGAGAGAGAGAGGAAGAGCAATCGTGCATGCAAACTTCAGCTAGTAAGAATATTCATCTAACCTGAACCGGCTCCCCCATCAAAGTTTTCTAAGAACTGCTTTATGAGTTTACTCGGGTAGAACAAGGACAATTTATTTGCTGAGGACCCTGCTTCTGCCGAGCCTGGCTCTTCCACTGAGAGTGCCAAGACCCTCACCTGGGATTCAGCAAGGGGGGCGAGCACCCCCTGCTCGTCTCCCTCCCCGGCTCCCCATCACCTCTCGGTGACCTGGATGGGGCTTCCCCTACGCCTCCCTCCCTGTTGCCTTCACCTGCTTTTCAGCATGTCTTCTTGGGGGTGCTTCCAGACAACGAGAAGAAGGATTCCCTCAGATAGGCTGCTTGCCTCTCACTCTTTCCTGAGCTTTTTCTCTATTACCTGTGACTTCCAGTCATTGTTAATGTCGTGCCAGACTTGGATGTAAAGCTGGTTCAAATCCCAGCTCCCACCTTTGTGAGCTCTGTGACCTGGTGCAGGTGAGTAAAAGCTCTGAGCAGATTGCCTTAATTCTCCAGGAGTTACAGCTCAGACCACAGCACTGCAGAAGCCCAGGGGCCCCCGTCCTGCTGCACGGAGCATCCTCCTTTTAACCCGTGCCCAGGTGGGACTGAGGTAGTCCACACACTCCACTCGGGGCTGCTCTGCTCCAACCTGACCCCCTTTGTCCCCCAAAGGACAGCAGTCATCTCACTGCTCTCCCCAACCCCAGCCCAGTTGTCTACCCTGTCCTCATCATCTCTCTGCCTCTTTAGAAGCCTTTAAATGGCTCCTTGTTAGTCTTGGAATAAAACGCAGCCTTTTTAAAATGCCTTAGAATGCCTTCCCTGATTTTGCCCTTGCCTTTCTCTCCAAGCAGCATGGCTCTGAAGCAAAACAGGCTAAGTTCCAGTCCTGCTGTGTGACATTGGATAAGTAACCTAACCTCTCTGTGCCTCAGTCTCGTTATCTGCAAAATGATAATAATACACACTGCGGGAAGGATGTTGTGAGGACTCTAAATGTTAATACATGTAAAAAGCTTAGAATAGTGCCTGGCTTGTAATAACTATCATAAAGTCTTCACTATTGCTTTCCATTAATATTATTTCTTGCCGCAACACTAAATGAATTAAGTAGTTCCATAAGACATCCTGCTGTGGGAGGAAGAGGGAGGCCCTGTTGTTTGGGGAAATCTGGGGCAGCTTGCCAAGGGATGTGGCTATTCATTTGTGTCTTTTTTTTTTTTACTTATTTATTTTTAAAAATTACATCCATCTTACTCCCATAAGATTGGCAGCCATGAAAAAAACAGTAGAATACAAATGCTGGAGAGGATGTGAAGAAAGGGGAACACTCATCCATTGCTGGTGGGAATGCAGAAGGATCCAACCATTCTGGAGGACAGTTTGGCAGTTTCTCAAAAAATTATCCATAGATTTGCCATATGACCCAGCAATACCACTGCTGGGTATATACCCATCAGATCTGAAAACAAGGACACAACCGATATATGTACACCAATGTTCATAGCAGCATTGTTCACCATCGCCAAAAGTTGGAATCAATCCAAAAGTCCATCAACAGATGAGTGGATCAATAAAATGTGGTATATACACACAATGGAATACTACTCAGCTGTAAGAACCAATACACTACAATCGCACGTGATAACATGGATGAACCTTGAGAATCTTATGTTGAGTGAAGCAACCCAGGCATTGAAGGACAAATACTATATGACCTCAATGATATGAAATAAGTTAACTGCCTCAGAGAGCTAGAGTCTGGAAAAGTGGCTTACTGGAAATCGGGGGGTGGAGGAAGGATGTGAGTTAATGTCTGTAGGGGTGGAATCTGTGATGAGCTGGGGGTAAGTATGAGCACAAAGAAGGGACAAAATGGGGGCAAGGGGTTACCTTCGGGTGGGGTTTTCTGGGTTTGAGGGGGGCTGGGGATGGGAAGAGGGGAAATATGGTCCAAGAAATAGGTGGGAGGGAGGGGCAACATACAAACATGGGAGAGTGCCAGAAGTTCATTGAGAACTAAATGTTGAGTAAAACGTATCAAAGTATAAGTAGGAGGGTTACCTGGTTAGGACGCTCAGGGGGTATGGTCTGATGCGGGAGGACTCCGGAGGGAATAGCTGAAGGCTCATTTTGCCAAGGTGGGTTCTACCATTGGGTGGGGTGGACCCATATCCTGGGGAAGACTAATGCCGTCGAATAGAGAGAACTGTATCTCTCGTGAGAAAGGACGGCTCCCAGGGCATTAGATTGGCAGGCGTTGTGGGCCCTAAGGGGAGGGGAAAATGGACGTGCAATGGATGGAACAAAGGTAAATAAGGGGGCAAAAGAGGAGTTATGTGAGAGTACACGAGGATGAATATAAAACAGCTAATATTACAGCAAAAACATATAGGGGATGACAGACTAATAATGAAAACCATAAGACAAAACATAGGATAACTAAAAAATTTAGAAAACTGTACAACCTAAAGTATGGACCACATAGTAAGCACAAATGTTACCTTGTTTGAAAACTATAGTTTCGGAATCTGTACATCAGTTTCAGGAAATATGATATGAATAAGTTAAAAGATTATTGCTGTGGAAGGGAAAAGGTTTTATGGTGGATCTGGGGAAATACTGTATATTGTATATATGAATTTTGGTGATCTAAGACTCTTCTGAAGCTGACATTATGTTGGGATTCACTTTACGGGAAGTTTTGGATCACAGAGTGGTTCAACAATGGCAGCGGAGGAATACTGATATGGGATGTTATTGACAGGATATATATGGTTGACAGGGAGTTATACAGGGCATATGCCCAGGGTATATGGTAATATCTATATATACTCATAGTGGAAACAATTAAAAACAACAGCTGGGGGGGTACTGGGCTCCTGGCCGGGGGGTCACTGTTGTGGGCCCTGGGAGAGCAGCGGCAATCCTCCAGGTGCAACGGCAAGAACCAGGAAGGAAGGAGGGCCCAACAGTGGGCTCTTGATACTAATGGCTACACTTTTGAGCCTATGCACCTGCAATAAGAACAAGGCCTAGAGTAGCATTGTGCCTGGGGGTTTCCTCCTGACAGCCTTCATGTTACTCAAATGTGGCCACTCTCACAGCCAAACTCAGCGTGTAGATGTGATGCATTCCCCCCAGCGTGGGACACGACACCCGGGGATGAGCCTCCCTGGCACCGAGGGATCACTACCACATACCAGCTGAAGAAGCAACTAGTAAATGACCTTGAATTAAAGATTCAATGCGGAACAGCAGAATATACCTATCTACATATAATAACATGACTTCGGGAAGCGGTTTGACCTAATGTAAGGGGGAAATGGAAAAGAGAAATGAGATTATAAGGCTGTGAGTCTCTAAAAAAGAGTCTGGAGGTTGTCAGAAGGAATACCCCTATGTACAACTGAACAGAGTCTAAGAGACAGATAAGGTAGATACAACCCCAGGTATTGGTTCTTTTGAGGGATAAAGAGACCCACGGGTTCTATGGTCATGGCAGAAGGGGTTCACTGCCATGACAGATGGCCCTTCTTTGGAGCTGGTGTTTCTGCGTGATGGAAATGGACTCAGAGGGGATCTCTTTTCACAAGACTTGCATGCTACTTTATTGGAATTGTAGTTGGTGCTGGGTTTAAGATATATGTAGGGGATTTGAATCTCTGGACTGATAATATGACACCCAGGCCCAGAGCCTCAACAGACTTCAGCTCCTACACTTTGACTTATTGGACTTACTCCACTCAGCTAACATGGAGTTGAAGAAGGTCAACCACCACAACATGGAGCCTAGAGTGTCTACAACTAGAAGCGGGAAGAGTGCATCCAGTACCCATGTGGAATCTAAGCCCTCACTTGACATAGGTGTGCAATGGACACAACCAATCCAATGTCCACAGAGAAAATGTGGAATGGGTGTGGGAACGGTAGCCATGGGGGCTGCTGGGTGTTGGGAACGGGAGGAAGAGATGAGATGTGGAGGCGTTTTCGGGACGTGGAGTTGTCCTGGATATTGCTTCACGGACAATTACGGGACACTGTAGATCCCCCCAGGGCCCACTGGATGGAACGTGAGAGAGTCTGGGCTATGATGTGGACCATTGACTATGGGGTGCAGTGATGTTCAGAGATGAACTTACCAGGTGCAATGGATGTATCACGATGATGGGAGAGAGTGTTGCTGTGGGGGGAGTGGGGGGCGGGGGCGGTGGGGTTGAATGGGACCTCATATATTTTTTTTTATGTAATTAAAAAATAATAATAATAATAAATAAATATTAAAAAAAAAATTACATTCAAAAAATATGAGGTCTCATTCAACCCCACCGCCCCCACCCCCCACTCCCCCCACAGCAACACTCTCTCCCATCATCATGACACATCCATTGCACCTGGTAAGTACATCTCTGAGTATCACTGCACCCCTAGTCAATGGTCCACATCATAGCCCACACTCTCCCACGTTCCATCCAGTGGGCCCTGGGGGAATCTACAATGTCCCGTAATTGTCCATGAAGCACCACCCAGGACATCTCCTCGTCCCGAAAACACCTCCACATCTCATCTCTTCCTCCCATTCCCCAAACCCAGCAGCATTTGTGTCTTGAAGGATGGTCAATCACTCCCCGTAGAAACTGAGAGAAGGATATTCTAGGTGGAAAGGCCTGTATGAGCAGATGCAGGGAAGGGGAGTCACAGCAAGGAAGGGAGTCCCGGTAGTGTGGAAATGGTATGCAATTCACTTGGGCTGCTCGTTCAGGTAATGGTCACAGAAGCCCTTCAATGACTGGGTGAGAAGTGTCAATCTTGTCCTCTGGACAACGGGAGCCATTGAAAGTTTCAAGTAGGGTGGTGGACGGGAGCTCAAAGCTCTACACAAGCAGTAAGAGACATTTACAATCACAGAGAAACCGGCTGTCACAGCGTCCAGACGCGTGTCTACGCTTCAATACCAGGCTCCTGGGAGGAACCTTCCAGAAGTGAGGGAATGCCGAGGAGCCCTGGAACCACTGGGCCCTTCCTTGTGGCTCTGCCCATCTGTAAAAGCGAGTGTGGTCGGCTGGGGCCAGGCAGGGCGAGGAGGGCAGTGGGCAGCAGCCGTGACTTGGTGCTCAACCCTGAATGTGCGTTAGAATCACCCGGAAAAGCTTTGAGAAAATACCAGCGCCTGGGCCCTGTCCCCGAGAGTCTGGTTCATTGGTCTGTAGTGCGTCCTGGTTGTCAGAACGTTCTCCAACGCCCCAAGTTATTCTAATGCACGGCGGGGTTAGTTAACTCCTGCGGCCGTGGTGATATTATCCCCAGGCGGTGAAGATTGGTTCTTCAGAGGCATAAAAACCTCAGGTGTTATAATAGTTTGTGGCCCTCCAAAAGGCCACAGTACTTAAAGAGATGAGCAGTGTCGCTGTGGTATTAAAATGTCATTGGGCCAGGGAGGGTGGCGATTAAGGAAAAGAAATGTCCTAAAAGGCTTCTTAGGGGGGACAAAAATGGAAAAAAAATTGAGGAACACTGAGTTATAGCTGGCTCTTCTGAACACTGTTGATTTATAAATGTGACTGTGGCTGAAAGGATCATCTAGGGATGTAAATGTCAATAGAAACAAAGCCAGGGGAGAATATAGGGACTGAACTCGGTGGTGAGGGAGGATTGTGGTTAATAGTACAAACAAAAATGTTCTGGGAACTAGGACAAATGTAGAGCACTATTACAAGGAGTTAAGAATGTGGTGGTACATGAGGAAAACACAGCTAGTTTAACTTATGGAATATAGGCATCAGTAGTATTGTCATATCTTACATCAATGGCCACGAAGATTCTAATCAGTGCTAAGTGTCAGGAATAAGTGTCTTTTGGGAGAATGAAAACGCTTTAAAACTGATGACAGCACAACTCTATGGTGAAACTGAAAGTCACGGAGTGTACACTTGGGATGGGTTGTCCTGAGCATGGGACTGTATATAACACAGTGAACCCCGCGGTGGATAATGGACTGGTTAACAATACATATATGAGAATGTTCTCTCATGAACTGTAACAAATGTACAAAACTAATACTTAGTGTTAATAATAGGGTGGTTCATGGGAAAAATCCACCAAATGCAAGCTACGGGCTATAGTTAGTGGTAATATTTTGATGTTCTTTCATCATGCGTAACAAATGCACCACAACAATGCAAGGTGGTGGTGTTGGGGTGACGTGTGGGAATCTTGTATGTTATGCATGAGTGTTTTGTAAACTCACAGCTTGTCTAATGTAAGCTATGATGTAAACTGTTGTCCATGTGGTGCAGCAGTGCGCCAAACGCAATGAATGTGCCACAATGATGAAAGAGGTTGTTGTTGTGGGAGGAGTGGGGTGGGGGTGGGGTATATAGGAACCTCTTATATTTTTTAATGTAACATTTTTTGTGATGTATGTCTCTTCAAAAAAATACAATTAAAAAAAATAATAAATAAATAAAAGAACAATATTGGAAGAAAAAAGGAGTGGATTACTAGTGGCGTCCCTCCTCGTGTTTGCTGGTCCCTGGCATGTGGTAACAGGTGAGGCCAGGTGGCACTGTCTTACTCTTCAGTCATGTCTTACTCTTTAGTCATGTGTGTATTTCCTTGTGCAAAATAAACTAAAATTCATCAGGGAAAAAAAAGTATTCTAAGGGGGACCAAAATGGGGCAAAAAGTTGAGAAACAGTTACATCTGGCTCCCCTGAATATTCCTTAAGGTGACCCCCAAGACAGTGAGTGCTGGAAGAAGCGTCTCCCAGAGCCACCCTTCCCCAGTGGAAAGCTGGAATAGGGCTCGTCCTCCCAGCGAGGACCATTTGCTCAGGGACCCACGGCCTTGTCGAAAGTGCAGAGCCTTTCAACAGCAGCAGCAAATAGGAATTTAAGAACCTCTTGTGGTTTATTCTGCTCTGTAATCAGCTGCTGAATTTGGTCTAATGAGATTGTAATGTTTTTAAAAGTCAATTTGGTAATCTTTGAGTTTTCAATGGATGGTGAAAGCCCTATTAGTTATTTATATCTGCTGACACATGCCTGGCTGCAAATGGGAGATTTGTGCTTTTATGTGCACATCTACACCATGTTAACAGCAGCACACGCTTAGCCAGCTCTGAGATTGTTGGCCTAATCTCCTCTATGTCTGTCGACACACACACACACACACACACCTCTGCCTATGGTATTTCGACTTATTAAGCATTCTAGTGACTAGTTCTCCCACTATATCACATCAAATAAGTGATAAGTCTTGGGTCACCGGGTTGTTTAATTAAAGATCATCAGTCTTCTAAAAAGTGAAATACAATTAAGTATGCTTAACACTAAAGCTGTATTGAACACGATTTAATCTTTCTTGGGTGATTCGGGATCTTACGGGCCTTGGGGGCCTCCATTGTGGATATAAATGATCCTGTCCTCGTGCTCTGCACAAGTTCCACTGAACAGAGATTTCCAGCAGAGCCCGCCTGGCACATCGGCTTCCACTTAGAGGGGGTTTCCCTCACTGTTACCTGGAAATGCTTTCTAGACACCCCTGGGAAGAGACAAATCTGTGACAATTTGCCCTTGGCATACGGTGCTTCTGACAGCTGGTGTGAAATCTCTCCATTTTGCAGCCCTTTTTTACTTCTCTAAAGGGAAGAACTCCTCAGTGGATGATAACCTGGCATCCACACCTTGCTTTAACATTTACAAACCTTTCTTTCCCACAAGGAGCTCTACCCAGCCCTCGTTCATGAATTCAACTTGCATATATTCAGCAAGAGTCAGTGAGACGCAGTGGAACTGGGGAATCACCAACAAGGAAGGGTACAGCTAAATTCATGTCGGGGCGCATGTGCACACTCAAATCAGAAATGCAGACGATTTCTTAAATGGATGGAGGCCTCCTACCAAGCCCATTGCCCCTCACTGCCTTCCCCACTTTCTTCTGTGGTCACCACCTTCACCAGTTGAACGGTCATGAGCCAGTAGTAAAATTAACCTGGGAAATAAATGGCCAAACATTGCTTCCAGCGCTCTTTTTAAAAGAAGAGGTGAAGAGAGGGGACCGGCCCGACGTTACTGGCTGGATCCCAGCCTTGGTCCAAATAGATCAAGATGTTAAGTATTAAAAATGAAGCTATAAAATTACAAGAAGAAAATAGGGTTAACTTTTTAATACTCTTAAGTAGGGGGAAGGCCTTTCTGAATATAACTCTAAACTCAGAACTCATCAAAAGACTGAAGCATTCATCTCCACTGAATGAAATCACTTGTACTTGGAAAACTACTATAAACACACTCCAAAGGCAGGTGACAAATCAGGAAAATGTGTGCATGTTATGTGTCAGGCCAAGGGCTTATTTCCTTCATATAGAAAGAGCTTTGACAAATCAGTAAGAATTTGATAGGTTAATAGGAAACTGGTCATAGGATATAGAAAAGCAGTTCACACAAAAAGAAAACAGATGCTAATAACCTTGAAAAAAATGTTTGCTCATAATTAAATTAAATTAGATAACATTTTCCAGCTGTCACATTGGTTAGGGTGTCATATATATACATGGACCTTGCCTTCATGGCATTTAACAGTTGTGGTTGTATAATTTGTTGTGATTATTTGGTCGATGTTTGTCTTCTCAGCTAGATTTTACAGCTTCTGCCTGGTTTTCTTTCATGATTATCCCTTGTAGAACCTGCACATTGTTTGGACGCAATGAATATCTGTTGAGTGAATCAATTAATAAATGCGAATGGATAGAAAAGTCTAGACACATCCATGAGAATCTGATAACAGCATCTGGAGAATGGGACTAGGTACAAGGAGAGGGAAGGAGGCAATTTTCAGTTTGCCATTTTATATCCTTCTTACTGTTCAAGTTTTGCAAACAAAGATGCATAACTTTTATAATAATGTTTTTAGCAGTAGCCTAAGTTGTTGCTTTTTTACCTGATGTCCAAAGCGGAAGTGGGGTGATAAAGAAGTAGTGATCTGAGACCCAGGGAGCCGACCTTTGACTCGCTGCATTGTCTCCGCACGTTGATAGGGAAGCTGAGGGCCAGTCTGGGACGGAAGCAGTCAGGAGAGAGCTGGGGCAGCAAGGGGGACGGCCAGGGGGCTCTGGAAGCTCAGAAAGAGACAGGGACTGATCAGGTGGGTGTGAAGAGTCCAGGGAAGCCAGAAGCCAAGTCTGAAAAGTCCGGTGAGCCAGAAAAGACACACGGGCAGCATTTGGTGTCTAGGAGGTCCGAGAGCAGAGAGTGACCCTGGGCCATGCCTCAGCGATGCATTGGGTGATGCGGTGGTTGGGGTCTGCTGGGAGCTTGAGCAGATCAAGTGCTCTTCTCTGCCTTGTGTGGGCATCTCATTCTGGCCTGAGCACAATCTCCTGGAGGACTCAGCTACCCCACTGCCCACCGTCTAAGCCCCCCAGCCAGGCACTCGGGCCCGGGCCTCGAGCGGCCCCAGCCACCTCCCCAGCCTCGGCCTCGTTGTGATTCACTCCAGTGCAGCACCCAGCCATGCCCAACTTCTTACAGTGCTCACAACGCGCCGGCGGTCTTCTTGCCTTTGTGTTGGCTGTCGCTGCTCCTGGTGGTTTGAATGCACACACACACATCCAGTTCACCCGACGCTGGCGCTTCTGCGCACGTCCTAGGTCAGCTCCTCTGCAAAGCCTTTCCTTAGGCCACCGCCCGGGTGGAATATCCAGTTTCTCCTTGTGCCACCAGCGTAGCGTTATGGACCTCTGGACTTCCCTTATGACACCTGACGCGTGAGCCCTTTGGCTGGTGTGTGTCCCCATCCCGCTAGATCGTGAGTTGGTTAAGGGCAGGGTTCCTGTCCTCGTTGCATCACTGTCCCAGGGCCTGGCACGTTCTGTGAAGTCGACCTACCGTGTCTCAGTCCTTCCCCAGCCCATGCCCTCTCGGGGCCCTTACCTTGCTTGCCCTCTGTTGCGTGCTCTTCCCCCACGTGGTCCGCACGCCTCGCTCCCTCGCTTCCTTCAAGCCTTCGTCTCCGTGGCTGCTCCTCAGTGTGACTCCACTCCCCCACCCGGCACCCGCCTTCCTCCCTCCCTGCTCTGTTTTTCTTCATGGCATCTACCACCCGATACCTTACTTCTGTATTTGGAACCTATGTACCAAGATAGCAAGGATTTGGGGTGTTTTGCTGCACCCGGTGGGCCCTCAGCAAGGACTCCTCAAATGCCCAAGTGAGCAGCGTTTTCCACCCTTCGTGTTTCCACAGTCCTGTAGCAGTTGATTCTCTTGTTTGTTAGCAGTGTTAGAGCCGCACTGTCATCCCACTACCTGTGGGCACCTCGAACCACATACCACGCCTTGGTAAGAGCATAGCTGCTGCTGTGTGCTGGGCTCGAGGCTAACACTCCCTAGTCCAGATTTTCATTAACTCCCCTTGCTTCTCAGCTGACCACAAGGAAAAGCTGATGATTCTGGCTCCAGCTGGCTCATATCGGGATGGACAGATTGTGGGGTCAACTTGGGCCACTTACTCCTTGGTGACCCACTGCACCATGTCCCTGCCTCTCTGTCCCAGGACCCAGCAGGCCCACGGGGCACAGTTTCCTTGTTTTCCCAGGATCTCCCTCTCTGGACTGGGAGCTCCTCAAGAGCAGGGCCCTCGGCTTCTTTGGGGACTCCGAGGTTGCATTTGTGTTGGGCCGTGAAGGATGAGCATGACCTTGCTGGGCACCCAGCACTATGCTAGGAGACCCTGAGTCAAAAAGAAGGGTCCGGCACAGTCAGCCAGGGCCACAGTGGGCCTGTCGTGGCATCGGGAGCCAGGCTGTTCAAATGAGCCAGCCACTTTGTGGCCGTGTGCCACGGGCCCCCAAGGGACCAGAGACCTGGGTGGGGTGGAGTGGGAGGATCAGTGCCAACCCTTCAGAGCCGTCGGCCAAGCCTTGGCAGCTCCAAATCACCTACAGCTTGAGGCAGATGGCCTGGGTCAGCATCCTGGTGTGCCCAGTTTCTAGCTGTGTGACTTGGTTTGATTTACCAGCCCTCTCTGTGCCTCCGTTTCTGGAATTGTCAAGTAGACATTACTTTAGTTCCCTCCTCCTAGGGTGGCTGTCTTGCTCAGGGTGGCAGAAAGAAACAGTTGGCCCACTCACAAGGGGTGACTGAAGAACAACTGTGAAGGGACTTTTCACAAAAAGGGGAGGGGGGCCCGGGGTAAGGGCAACCCACCAGGATGGTGACGCTTCCTGGGGTAAGAACAGCTGTGATCCACTGCGCCCGAGGCCTGAGGTCAGGGGCACGAAGCAGCGCCTGAGCATAGCTGGAGGCGGGGGGGCTGCCCCCGGAGCGGTGGCCGCTGGAGAGAACCAGCCATGCCGCCTCCAGCCTGGCCCCGAGGGAGCCGGGCATTCGTGCCAGACCCCACCCCACCCTGCTCTCCCGTCTCTCAGCAGCGTCCTCAATACCCAGCTGGGAGCCGGAGGGGAGGGGAGCCTGTTTTCTGCTCTTAAAGAACAACCTTTGGGTGCACAGAGGAGGGTGGAAAGACAGGGGTGCGGGGGCGGGAGATGGGCGTTGCCCAACAGTATTCAGGAGGACTTCATGAGTTAATAAATACCAAGCACCTAGAATGAGACCAGGCACCTCACGAAAGCTGTAGAGATGTTAGCTGTTGCCTTCATTGTTTATTCTGCAAACACTGAGTGCCCGATACGTGCACGGCACACGGCTCAGAGCCGGGGTGCCGTGGTGAGGACCAGGCCTGGCCCGCCTGGATCTTACATCCTAGCGGGGAGACGCACGCCAGGCAAATGATGACACGCTGAGCTGGGGAAGCACAACTGTGGTGAGCGGCGAGGAAGAAAAGCTCAGCCCCGTGAGTGTCTCTGTAATGGGATTCTGGCTTGGCAGGGAGGGGTTGGGGGAAGAGCGGGGAGGGATGCAAAACCAGATGGGGTAAATTGGGTATGAACTCATTTCATCCTCCTAGAGGCCTGTGCAGTATAGGCTCTGATCATTCCCATATTATTCACGAGGAAACTAAGGTACAGAGAGGCTAACTACCATGCTCCAAGTGGCTCGGCTAGGAAGTAGGAGAGCCGTGATTCAACCTGACATGCAGACTCTAGAATCCGTGCCCTCGGCTCTGCTAGAGAACTTCTTCCCCACGTCAGAGCTCCAGCGTCCCGCTGCCTCGGGAAGCTCCCCCACTTGCTCCACCTCACGCCCGTCACTTTCTAGGGTTCCTTCCGTAGTATTGGCGTTGGTGGCAGGGCCGTCTCCCCGCCCTCCAGGGGCTCTTGAGGACAGGACCGTGTTGTCTCAGTGGTGCCCAGCATTTGTGATTAAATGAATGAGGGATCCACTGGGATCTTCGCGCTCTTTGAAGAAGCCAGCCCACCTATTCTGCAGGTACAGTCAGACTCTGTATTCATTTCCTAGGGCTGCTCTAACAAACTGGGTGACTGAAAACAACCCAAGCTGACTCCAGTTCTGGAGGCCGGAAGTCTAGAATCAGGGAGTCGGAGGTCCTTGGCTGCGGTCCTCGGAAGGCTGCAGGGCAGAGGCCCCCCTGCCTCCTCCAGCCGCTGGTGGCCCCAGGCGTCCCTTGGCTTGTGGCTGCATCGCCTCCATCTCCACGTGCCCTTCTCCTCTGTGTTGTCTCCTTTGTAAACTCTTACAAAGACATTTAGGGCTCATCTTAATCTAGGATGATCTCATCTCGAGGTCCTTACCTTCATTACACCTGCAAAGACCCAATGCCAAATAGGGTCACATTCTGAGGTCCTGGGCAGACTTATCTTTTGGGGCCAGTGTTCAGCTCCCTACAGGCTCAAAGTCTCGGCATGTCCTTGAACCCATTTCTGAAAATTCTCTATTTTTGTGTTTTTTCCATCTTATTTCTTTGGCTTCAAACTTCCTAAGAATGTCCTCCCTTGAATTTAATTCATTCAGGGGGGAAACATGAACCACAGTCTGGGCTTATCCTCATTGGAGTGGGACATGCCTCTCAAATTAATGGGTTTGCCAAGCCAGCCCCGAATTTGTTTCCCTCTACCAAGTCTCTTAAAATAAAAAGGGCTTTCCAAGCTGGTTGTACAAACATTTTTAAAAAGCAGCTGGTAATTTCCTACCTTGCTTTTAAATAAATTTAACAACCAAAGAAAGCCTTCCAGCGCTGTGTTATTGAATTCCTGAATCTTTAGTTTCGAAGAACTTCGCTTGGATTATTAACATTTATCGACCCTCTGCTGTGTGCCAGGTTGTCGGTATACATTATCCCATTTCAGCCTTCCAGCCTCTCGAGGAGGTAGATAGGATCAAATCCTGTACAGCAGGAGAAACAGAGGCTCAGAGAAACCAACTCACGAATTCTAGCCACACAGCTGGGAGATGGCAGGGCGGGCATCTAAACCCAGCCAGGTAAGCCAATGCCTGCTCAAGGGCTGCTCGCTGCTATACCCAGATGCTTCCTTCCCATTTACCAAAGCTGGGACTGGTGCCAGGATCCCCACTTTAAATTCTGGGGGTGTACCTAACAGAAGACAAAGCCTAGCTAGGTAGGAAGAGCTTAGGAAACTTAGTTCTCCTTTTGCAGCCACAGACACAAGGCAGGACCAAGCTGTGGCCAAGGTACCAAGACTTACCTAGTCACGTCACATCACCTCCTGCTTTTAGCCTTTCCCTGCTACACTATAACCCTCCCCCACAAAACAGAGACTCAGGGAAACTCCTCTTTGCTGCTGCCTTGGTTGGGCCCTGGAAGTCTCCTCCCAATGTCACCTCTTGAGCTCTTGCCACTCTTTCATTTATTCATCAAATATTTACTGAGTGCCTCTTGTGTGTCAGGCACAGTGGTAGGTTACTAGGAAAACAGCAGTGAGTAAAGTAGATCGAGACTCTGGCCTCAGACAGCTGGAGTGCTGGAGAGAGCCGGTGCATAAAAGAGAGAATATATATGTTAAGCCCTCAATTCTGTTGCAAATAACTATGATGCTGGGCCTTTAATGAGTTAATCTTGGTGGTTACCGTGAGTCCCGAGGGGAGAGGGAGGGAGGAAGAGAATAGATGGAACACAAGACATTTTGGGGGCTGTGGAATTGTTCTGTGCGGTCCTGCAAGGATGGCTACAGACCACGTCAGATGTCATCAAAATCTATAATAGAGTAAGGTCCAAAATGTAAATCGTTGACCATGGTTAGTAGCAATGTTTCAATATTCCTTCATCAGTTGTAACAAATGTACCATCCACAGGTAAAATGCTATTAATAGGGGAAAGGGGAAAGAGGAAAGGGGAAAGGACATTGGGTTATGGGAATCACCTATATTCTGTATATGACTTTTCTGTAGCCTAATTTAAAGACAAAATTTTAAAAATAAGACATTGGGTGAAGAAATGAAAGCAGATGTCACTGTACATACAAGACAACAGATCTTGGGAAGCAGATGTGGTTCAACTGATAGAGCATCCGTTTACCATATGGAGAGGGTCCAGGGTTCCATCCCCAGGGCCTCCTGACCCATGTGGTGAGCTGGTCTGTGTGCAGTTCTGTCACGCGCAAGGAGTGCCATGCCACACAGGGGCACCCCCACATAGGGGTGCCCCACGTGCAAGGAGTGCGCCCCAAAAGGAGAGCCATCCTGCGTGAAAAAGTGCAGCCTGCCCAAGAGTGGCATTGCACACACGGAGAGCTGACACAGCAAGAAGACGCAACAAAAAAGACAGTTTCTCAGTGCTGCCAGATAATGCAAGTGGATGCAGAAGAACACACAGTGAATGGACACAGAGAGCAGACAACAGTGGAGAAGGGAAGAGAAATAAATAAAATAAATCCTTAAAAAAAAAAGACAACAGATCTTATAGTGATGAAAGATATAATGTTAAAAAAATTCTTAATTTTATATTTTTTATTTTTATATTTTTTCAAACTTTAAAAAATTTTTCATATTTTATTCTTTATTTTTAAAATGATCATTATTATATCATTGTCCTTTTAATTGTATTCAATTATTTTGTTGGCTTCAAGTTTGAAGAAATTTTGGATCACAGAAGGGTTACAACTGTGGCAGGGGAAGATCATTGGTGCAGGGTGTCAGAGATGGGGAATGCCTGGAAGGAGGTTCACCTGGGGCATACCTATAAGGCATATGAATGTGTTCAAGTGTTCATGTCACAGTGTGTGGAGATCCACACAATAACCAAAGAAATATTGAATTCCCATCCTAGAGAGCTCTGTCGCATTCTCTAATGGGATAGGAAGAATTCCCTGGATACAGGGGCAGGGACTACTGAAGGAGGATGGACCATTGACGGGCCCTTGATAGTGATGACTATAGTTATAAACCTCTACTTTTGAAATTGAAACTTAGTATAGTATTATAGGGTGCCTAAACATCACCTCCTGGAGCCTTTTTGTTGCTCAAATGTATCCTCTCTCTAAGCCAAAACTCAGCATATAAATGCATTACCTTCCTCCCAGCATGGGACATGACTCCCAGGGATGTGCCTCCCTGGCACCAAGAGATTACTACCAAGCACCAACTAGCAATACAACTGGAAAGAGACCTTGATCAAAAGAGGGAAAGGGTGAACAAAAATGAGTTTATATGGCTAAGAGACTTCAAAGTGAGTTGGGAGGTCATTTTAGAAGTTACGCTTATGCACGTATCAGCAGGAACTCTTTGACTGCCAAAGTAAATATTACCTCATAGAGCTGGGCTCCTGAGGGCTCTGGAGACAGCTAGACACCTGAGGCAGGGCAGACAGCTCAGGAGTTTGGTGCCCTGCCAGTGGGTCCAACTTTGGAATTTATGCTCCCTAGTGTAATAGAGGTGGACTCAGTTGTGTTTTCCCTACACATGGCTCTGCTGCCCATCTATTTGAACCAACAGTTAGTACTAGAGTTGACAGTTGTATGTCAAGGAGACTTAAATTTTTGGACTTTTCATGTGCCAGTTGGGCTCTGAATCTCAACAAACTTGCAACACCTACTCTCCAGTTCACTGGACTCACCCCAGGACAACTAACAAGGAGGTGGTGACTGACAACAACCATCAAGGAATGGAATTTGCAACTGCAAGTAAGAAAGTTCCATCCACCTGCCCCATGAGATGTAAGCCCCCTCTCAATTAGAAGTGGACTGGACATCACCATCGCAGAATCATCAGGACTGGGGAATGGTTGACGGATTAGAGTAGACTTACAGTTGTTCTACTGTAGACTTGTGATCCTAGCAGTGGAAGAACTTTTGTCATGGATGTGGAGTCAGTGGCCACTGGAGGTTCTGAGGGGAGGGAGAGGGGAAAATAGGTGTAATTTGGGGGCATTATCAAGACTTGGGTATTATCCTGGATGACATGGTAATGACAGATACAGGCCATTGTATATCTTACAACAACTTGCAAAAACATGTGAGAGAGAGTGTAAACTACAATGTAAACTATAATCTTCACTAAGTGGCAATGCTCCAAGATGTGTTCATCAATTGTGGCAAACATACCACACTAATGAAGGATGTTGTTAATGTGGGAAAATGTGGGAAGGCTAGGGAGCGGGGCAAATGGGAATTCCCTATATTTTTTGTGTAACATTTATGTAATCTAAGTTTCTTTAAAAAAAAAAAAAAAAGAAAAGGGAAAAAGAGTGAATATATAATATCACATCCAGAGTGGTAAGTGCTATGAAAAAATAAAAATAAAATAAAACTGGGTGAGGGGATACAGAAAGGTCTGTCTGAGGAGGTGGCATTTGAGCAGAGCCCTGTGCGGTCACCCCTCGGGCTGAAGTGTGGTTTGCTGGCCTGGCGGGGGAGCGGCCCCGGCAGGCCAAGCCGCTGCCCCATAATAGGGTGGCTGGTCGGACTCACCGCCACCCCTGAAGGAAGCTCGGCATGGGCGCAGAGTGCCCTCAGGTCTCCCCTTCTCGGCAGCCATGCTTCCACGGCCGCCCCTCCTCCCGGATGGCGCCACACGATGCCTGTGGGGCGGCACCCTTCTTCTTCTTTCTCCCTGTGCAGGCGCAGGGCGGAAAATTCCAGTCTGCCCTTTTCCCCTCCCCCAACAGCAGCAACAGCCAGGCGTGGGCGGAGAAATCCAGTCTACCCTTTTCCCCTCCTCCGACAGCAGCAACAGCCAGGTGTGGGCGGAAAAATCCAGTCTGCCCTCCACCCCAGCAACAGCAGCCACCAATCCCTAAACCCTGCCCCTTCCCCCAGCAACAGCGACAGCCAATCCCTAACCACCACCCCTCCCCCGTCCAGTACCGCCCACTGACCTTTCGCCGGCAACCAATCAGAACAGGGCGTGGCTTCGACCAATCAGCCTTCCCCAGCCCCTATAAAACTGTTGCCTCTCCCTCAATAAAGTGGACTTGAGTGTTTACCTTGTCTCCGCGGTAGTTCTTCTGCCGTGCGCCCTCCAGTCCTGAGAGCCCCCGACAAGGGCTTGGCCTCCCTTGTCCCCAGTTCGTCGCCTGCTTCTCCAGGCGACCCCTTCGTCGCCGGCTTTGCCGGGCGACCCCGTCAGCCGAACCGCACAACCCCTGTGAGACCGACCCCTCGTCTGCTGCCGGACCGACCCCTCGTCCCAAGCGGGACCGACCCCTCGTCCGCAGCCAGACCCCACCTCTACCGACCGAGCAAGCCGCCGCAGCCCTGTATGACTAAGGGTACAGTATGCATATATTTGAGGAAGAGAGTTCCCGGAAGAGACTATAGTTAAGTGCAAAGTCCTGAGATGGAAATGTGCTTGTCATACCCAAGAAACAGCCTGGAGAGTCTTCTTATGATCTCCACCATCCTCCCAGAGGCACTGGGGGAAGTAGATTCTTCCATAGGCCAGGCCCAGCAGAAGTCAGTCATCAGGCAAATAGAGAACTGCTCAATTCTACAAAGCAACAAGAAAGTGAAAAGCTTTCTAAGGCAATATGTTAACAAACTATCCATTTGATACACTTAAGGTTAGCTATTGTTACATTTATGTTGCTTAGCAAACTACTCCAAAGCCCAGTGGTTTAAAACTACCACCACTTGTTATTTCTTACTAGTCTGCAGGCCAGCTGGGTTATTCTGCTAGTTTTTGCTGGACTCTCTCCTGAGTCTTTGTTTCAGTTGCACATTGTGTAGGCAGCTATGGTAATCTTGGCTGGACTTTCCCACTTTTTAGGGATTGGTTGGTTGTCAGCTAGTCCAAGAGGGCCTAAGAAATAACTGTGGAATGTACAGAAACTCCAGGAAGAAAAAAAAATCTGGACTAGCAAGTTACTTCACTGTTTATGCATAATTTGTTTCATTCCCAAAAGATTTGGGGCAGTTTATAAAAATATGTCCATTACACCAGTGTAAAAGTGATCATGAAAGTGAGGGAAAAGGAAAATAAAGAATGCAGGTCCTTATTTGTATATGGGCTGCAAATTTGGTTCTGAGCTTCCTAGTACTAAATGCAAAGTAGGAAATATATCTAGGCTACATATCTGTCAACCTGTCTTTTGTCCCATGGAGGTGCAAATCATGAATGTTTTTCACTTGACGCTTTGAAGCGTATTTCAGCATTCAGCAAGCTTTGCATCCTTGCCCATCAGCCCCTGGGTGATAGTGCTAGAGAGTACCTCTCACATTTCAGCTAGACTGTGAGCTCTGTGAGGGCAGGAACCCGGCTGTCTCTTGCACCACCATGCCCTGCCCCCCCGGTAAGACCTGATAGAGAGAAGGGGTTGAGTAACCCAGAGGCACTATGCTGAGTGGTTAAGAGTTTGGCTTCTGTATTCAGAACTGGATATTCAATTCCCAACTCCATTTTTTTAAGATCTGTGTGACCTTGGGCAAATTATTGAATGTCTCCTAATTTCGGTTGTTTCTCTAAAAAAAATAATAGAGATAATAATAGAAACTATTTCATAGTACTTACTCTGTACCAGGCTTTTTTCTGACTGTTTCATACATATTAACTCATTTACTCCTCATACAACTCTGTGAGGTTGGCACTATTAATATAACAATTTACAAATGGGCAAACCGAGGCACAGATTGGTTAGGTTCATGTACTTGCCTAGGGCTACACAAATGGTAAGCAATGTCGTCAGGACTCAAACCCAGCCAATTTGAACCCAGAGCCTTTGCATTAATTCTTATGTTAGGCTGTCTCCCCAAAAATGTTGAATTCCCTACCCTAATATATGACTGTGAGGATTAAAGTCATTTTAAATTTAAATATGTAAAGTGCTTGGCGCAGTGCCTGGAGCATACTTAGTACTCATCCCTCATCACAGGATCAACATCGTCATCAAGGCTTGTGTGGATGAATGCGCAGGGCTGCCCTCCTTGGTTTTCTCTTCCTGGGTAAAGAGCCTCCGTGTCCTCCAGGTCCAATAATAGAATAATGATATTTGCCAAGGATGTCCCAATTTCTGCCCTTCACAAATAGCTCATTTGCCCCCATCAGAGACAGATTGCCCAATGCAGCTGGCCCAGGGTCAAACCAGAAGGGCGGTCCCCATAGTCTATGTGCTGAATGACCTAACCAAAAGATTGTCTATCTCCAGCCACACCAGATTTTGGAAAGGCGATCTTCAAGCCTATTTGAATCCAGACCTTAAATAAACAAAATTGCACATTTGTGGGACTTGGGGTACTTATCAAACACTTACTATAGTCCAGAGGCTTTAAATATATTGTCTTGTATCGTCACTCCAATAAACTCATAGCTTTTTTAACCCCTCTTTGCCGATGTGGAGGCTAACTGGAGATTTGGGAAGTCACTTGTCCAGGATGTACGAGGGCTAGCAGCAGAATCAGAGGTGGGCTCTGTCTGGTTCCTGGTCATGCCCAAGCTGCTACCTACTGCATGGCCAGGCCAGCCCCAAGTTGGAGAGACCATGTATGGATGAGAATGTGGACACTCAAAGGCATCAGTTCATCAGCTTTTGGGAGCTACAGACCCTTTGGGGAATGTGAATGCTCTTTCCCCTTAGATGAAAGGAACAGAATTTCAAGGAGACTCTGACCCCCACTACAGCCTACTCTGAATTCTGACTTATGGCCACTGGTTTTCCAGGGAAATCATTTCCTTTGGGTCCAGTAAGCAGTCATGGTTGATCCTCAGTTCCCTCCATCTTTATACTTGGGTTTTAATCATCAGATCATGGCTGGCCTTGGCTCAAATGATGGGAATTGAGGAGTAATCTAAAACTCAGGCTGGCACCTGACAATAACACGTGATGCTGGGCCTTCTAACTGGGTTAGTTGATTTTTATACAAAACAGTCATTCAGGGTTATGTGTATACCCCAAATATAGTACTCAAAAAGGGAAAAAAAAAGAAAACTCTAGTATATAATCTTGCATAAGAGATCAATTATAGATTTCCCAAATCTCTGTAGTCTAGCTCTCAAAGCTTCTTTGAGCAATTATATTTCCACATTTAAATTTCATAATCCTTTAAAAGAAGGAGGAATAACTCTAAGGGAAATTGTTTATTCTTGTGATAAATCATAGAGTAGTCCAAGCTGAATTTTTACACTGATTTTTATTTCAATTAACGTATGTTGATCACCTACTGTTTGCTTAGCACATGCAAATACTTTGGCACACATTATCTCATTTCATGCTCCACCCGCCCCAAGACCCTTTGAGGGAGACAAGGCCATTATTATTATCCCTATTTTCCAGAAGAGGAAACTGAGGTTCAGAGAGGCCCACTTTTAAGCAAGTGGCAGAGCCAGGACTCAGGTTCTAGGTTCCAGACTCCAAGTCCCATTTGCAGGATGCCTCAGCCACAGTGTGAAGCAACGTTTTAAGATGCAGTTTTGGGTTAAGAACTTGCTGCAGATGGTACAAATGTCTTGAAAGTCATTTGTGCTATTAATTAGACGACCTTATCCTTCCCAACATTGGGGCTCAGCTCCTTTGCTGGGAATCCCTCCTGACATCATCACCTCCTCCCCTCCTGCAAGCAGAGGCCCCTGTTACCTTATACCTTGGGAAAGTTATCAGACTGATACTTGGTTATCTGGTGTCTTTTGCAGTGGGTTCCTCAAGGGCAAATAAGTTCCCCAGTTAGGGTCAAGGGTATCAGATGAGGAGTTGGCCCAAGATTCATTGCCATGGGAATGGCTGTTTGACTTAGCCTCTGACTAGATATCTGGGCGAGTGAGCAACAGGAGAAAGCAAGGGTGGCTCAGTATGTCCCTGACTGTGTGAGCAGTAGGGTGACAAGACTGTTGAGGGAATGCAGGCAGGCAGGAGGCCAGCCTTGAATGAAGGGGGTTTCTATGACAGGCTTGTCTTCCCCGAAAGGTCGAGGGTTCCTGAAGTGCAGGGGCCACCTCTTGGCCATCTCAGCATCCAGCGCAGAGCCCAGCACAGTGCCAGGTAGAGTCCAGGAAAGGGCGACTCTGGACTGTCCAGTTAATGCCAGACCATGTGCTGGCATCATCAGCAGTGGTTTTCAAACTGCTCATCACAACCATTAGCTGGTTGTGAAGTCACTTTCAGTGCTGTGGCCAGCATTTTTTATTAATAAAATAGAAGAGAAAAGAAGTGAAAAAAAAAAACAAAAACAAAAACATGAGAGTGCATCACATGTATAATGGCCAGTATTATTTTCCATGAAACTTGTGGAAAATACATGTGTGTGTGTGTACTGGGTTGTGATCTAAAATGCATTTCTTATTCTGAGCCATGGTCAAAAACCTTTGAAACACAATGGTTAGAGAACAATGTTAGAAAGAAACTTTCTTGACCAGGTTCCTGAATATAGGAATATTAAAATCTGATGTTCATTTGTATCGTCCATCCTTTCATTCATTATCCATCCCCAAAACATCTACTACAGTTGGCTTCCTCATTGTGTCAGAGCTCTTAGTGTGGAAGGTAAAACATTCTGGAAAAAGTGAGTGGCTCAGTGTGGCTGGAGCCACTAATAGGCAGCAGGGGCCAGAAGAGGTTTTGATGCCGTTCCGTGACAGGGGCCACCCCACACCTGCTCGTCTTCAGAGGAGGAACCTTTGCCTCCTGATCTTTTTGCTTTGAGCCAGGTGAGGTGCAGACTTGAACTGTCTACCTTCATATTCTGCCAGGCTACCCTCACACTGCCAGGCAGTTGAATATAATTCAGCACCCGTGTATTGACACTGTTTTCTTGTTCCCAAATTATTTTACCAGTGCCAGGCTTGTCTCTTCAGCTAGTGTGTAAACTGCTTGACTCTATCTTCCGCTCTTTTGCATCTCCAAAATGCCTAGCAGGGTTGGGAACACAACAGGCACTCAATAAGTGCTCTGTATTTATTAACACCTAATTTCTTCAGGTCTCAGCAAAGATACCACTTAGCTCCTAATCTTCTCCTGCCATAGAGCATTTGTCATAAGGTTTCGTAACTACGTGTGAAACAATCTTACTCCTTCACTTAGACTGTGAGCTCAGTGAGGAGAGGAATTACGTGTATTCTGTTCGTCACAGTGTCCTCAGCTCTCAGCATAATGCCTGGCTTATTCTTTGTAGCCCCGGAGATTACCTCTTGGTAGATGTAGCTGTTAGCCAGCACCATAATAATGCTGAGTAACAAACAACCTCATTATCTCAGTGCCATACAGAGTAGATATTTGCTTCTCAGATAGCTGAGTCACTTGAGGTGACTCTAAGCTGCAGGCTGGATCTGCCTCGCCCTCTCCTAAGACCAGCAGGCCAGCCAGGGCACGTTCTTCTCAAGGTGATGGCAGAGGTACAAGAGAATAAGTTCAACTGCGTAAGTGCTTTTTAGGCCTTTGGCTCTGTCACATCCATTAACATAACGTCGGCCAAAGCAAGTCAAGTGGGTCAAGTCCAAAGTCAAGGAGTAATGAAGTACACTCTTTCCATGGAGATTGGGGTGGGGGGGGGAGAGTGAATATTACTGAACAATACCAAGTAAGTTCTCCTTGGTAAATATTTACGGAATGGAAAGGAAGGGGAGAGGAATAACTGGATTCCAGGGATTTCCCATGGGTATTCACCATACAAGTTCCGAAAGTCCCTGACTTATGGCTCCACAGAGAAAGTATCTAACAGATAATGACCTAACCACCCAGGGTTAAATTTCTTGGGCCAATAAAACAAACCCACAGAATCGATTGCCAGCTGAGACTCTTCTCCAGGGCAGTTAGGGACCACAGCTGCCGCTGGGAGGGGAATGAGGGCAGCGACCCAGGTACACAGGAGGCGTCTCAGAGCTGGCAGAATCTCTACCGGCCTGAGGACAGGGTTTTGCTTTGTGTCCTTTGGAAATGTGTGCACATAGACAAATGCCCACAAATGTGTTAGAATCAGTCGGTCAGGACCTGGAGGAGACCTTTTAAGATAGCTAGAAAGATGGACACGCATTGCTAAAAGGAACCCGGAAGTGTTTGTTCCCGTGTTGGGCTTTGCAGCATCAACTCGGGCACAGTTGGAGGTTGGGTGAGGTAGGGTGTCCCTCCCTTGGCTCTCCAAAAAATAATAGTGTGTTTTTCTTTCATTCTTTTCTCTCCCTCCGGACTGCAGGGGTGCTGTGCCTGCCAGACAGCCTGAATCTTCACAGAGACCCGCAGCGGGCAAGCAAGCCGGGGGAGCTGCCCATGTTCAGCCAGTCGGAGTTGAGGACCATCGAGCAGTCGTTGCTGGCCACCCGTGTGGGCAGCATTGCCGAACTGAGTAAGTGAAAGTGCTTCTGGGGCCCCTGCACCCCGGGACGCAGCCTCCCTTTCCCAAGGAGGGCTGTACCGCCCAGCAGGCCGGAAGGTGCCAGCGCCGTCCCTCAGGGCAGCGCCTTATTGTAAGCCAGGTGGCACCTTTCAGGAGGCACCTGCTGTGTATACCAGGTCATGCTGATGGTTGCGGGGAAGGCGAGGACTCTGGAGTCGGCTGGGCTAGTAAATCCCCTCGCTTTGCCACTGACGTCAAGTTTCCCACCTTTTCTGAGCCTCAGTTTCCTTTTCTCTAAAATAGGAACTAATAGCACCAAACTCATGATGTAGTTGTGGTGATGCAATGAGCTAATGCCCAGAAAAGGGGTTCCTACGGCACATGGTACAGAGCGAGTGCTGCACGAGTGGTGGCCGTCCACTGCTGATTTCCACAGTGGGAGTGGCCTGTGTTCCCAGGCTGCCCATGATTAGGGTAGAGTTAGTAATAATGGCTATTTTGGTTTTTTTGTCTTTTAACTTAGAAATTTTAATTCCCAATTACAGAAATGCATGCCCTGTATGTAACACTTTGAGAGGGCCAGATATTGCAAAAACAAGGAAGCCAGTGATCATGTGTCGCAGGCTCCCCACCCCACCCCATTGGGTGAGACCCTGCTTGGCACTTTCTGTGCTGTGAGTGCAGAAAATAGCTCAGCAGCTGTAGAGAGCCTGGCTCTCAGGCTGTATTATCAGCCAAAGGGGTGCTGAGGCAAAATACAAGAAATCTGTTGGTTTTTATAAAGGGTATTTATTTGGAATAGAAGCTTACAGTTACCAGGCCATAAAGTGTTAAGTTACTTCCTCACCAAAGTCTGTTGCCACATATTGGAGCAAGATGGCTGCCGACGTCTGCAAGGGTTCAGCCTCCCTCTTCCTCTTAAGGCTCCACGGTCCCAGCTTCTTCCAATATCAGCTGTAGGCTGGGCTAAGTCTTGTCTCTCTCCTGGGACTTGTTCCTCTCTGGGCTTGGCTGCTCTGCACCTTCCACAAGGTCAGCTGTAGACTCTCAGGCTCTCTTCCCAGGGCCTCTGCCATGTCTATGGAGCCATCTCTTTTCCTCTGTGTTCTTCTCCTGCGTGTTTACTTTCCGGGGCTCCAGCATCCAAAACTTTAACTAACTCTTCCGCCTTGTCCTTTTCTCTGTGAGAGGGCATGGACGTGGCCCAATCAAAGCCTTAATCATTATTTAATCAAGTTAAAGTGAAACCTTTGAAGTTAATACAATCTAATATGCCCAGAGGAACAGTTTATAAACATAACCCAGTATCTGTTTTTGGAATTCATAAACAATGCCAACCTGCTACACAGACCCACATCACAAAACTTGGCCATCTGTGATCAAGAACACTAGGAAGGGAAGAGAAGAATTCTTCCAAGACACAAGTACAATACTTTGACCCCAGACTTCCAGAAGGAATGTGCCTGGGATCAGTGTTCACCCTGGGCTGGAGCTGGGTTTGTTTCAGAGACAACAACTAGTGCAACAGCAACTACCACCACCACGGCCTCAGGGAAAAACAATGGCAACCTGCCAATTAACAAGGGTAGTTTTTGAGCATCGTGGTGTATGGTCGCCCTTAATTGAACAATACAACAGAGTCCACTAGCTTTTTTTATTTGAGATGGAGAATAGGAAGGGAGAATAAGCAGAAAGATTCATAAAATATATATTTTTATGAGGTCCCCAGCACATCACATGTATTATTTGTCATTACATGCTATTGTCCCCATTTTACAGAATGTGAAATTTAACCCTGAGTTTGGTAAAAACGAATTACCTAATCCATCCACCAAAAAGTGGCAGAGCTTGCGTTCAAACCCGACCACCTGACTCCAAAACCCTATTTTTTTTCCCTCCCACCACCGCGCATGTACTTATTAGACAAACCAAGACAAGAGCCCACGATCCTGGAACCCAAAAGGTGCACTAACAAAATGGGGCACAAGGAGAGAGATCTTCCTCCTGACCCTCTCCCCTGAACTCCAGGCTTGTCATCCAGCGACCTCCTTGGCATCTCCCTTGGGGGGCTAATCGACACTCCCCAACCTAAAGTCCTGATCTGCCTCACCCCTCCTGCCATCTGCCCCATTTCCAAAAAGGGCAACTCCATTCTTCTGGTTGCTCAAGCAAAAACCTTTCTGGCCTTCTTGACTCCTCTCTCAGGAAATATGTTGAATGAATGAGGCAAAAAGATGGAGAGAAGGGAGAAAGAGCCAGGGTTGGGGTGTCCCAAGGTTGGGCAATGATTTGCCGGGCTTCTCGCTGTTGAGTGTGGCCAGGAATATAAAACTGTATTTACCTATGATCCAATTGATTGTCAGTTGAATTAGCTGTGCACTGGCCAGATGGAAGTGGAACACTGGTCTCAGAAATGCTAGATTATGCTAAAGTGTGAGTTGGTATTGCAATTCCAGCAAGTCCTAAACTATGAAAGGACCCAGACAGCAGCAAGTGCCTCTTCCCAAGGAATTCCCTATATACCTAGGACAGGCATTTCCCATTTAGCACATGGCATTGCATCTCTGGAAAGAGAAGCAGTAGTGGTTCAAGCTACAGGCAGGGTCCTTTTGACCACAAGAGAGGTACTTTCCTGGCACCTGAATCTGGAAATTGCACTTCCAATCTCTTCAAGCCCAGAAGTCAAGCGATGCCTCCAGTCACAGGGTCTTCAGCCGTTGGTCACACTGTTGCTCTTAAGCATCCTGGGTGCCACAGACCCCTTTGGCAGTCTGGTGAGGCCTATGGATCCTGCTCGAGAATAATATTTTAAATGCATAAAATGAAGCACCTAGGATTACAAAGGAAGCCGATTATATTAAAATTCAGTTATCAGAACACTTTTCATCTCAATCTTGGTATAGTAATTTTATGCTTTTTAATTAACACGTTATCTAACAAGATCGAGCAGCAGGTCTGATAACCCCCTGACTCTGAGTTCATCACATCACTGAAAGTCAGTGATATTTTGAGACATCTGCACCAATTGGAAAATATCTGTGTTTTAACAAGCCCCTGGGGGGATTTAGCTGCAAGCACTCTAGGCCACACCCTTGGGGAAGTGCCACTTTAAGAAATGCCACATCGCTGGGGACATGGGGTCTGGTGGAAATAGAGTTGAGGCGTGTTTGTGTGGGCATAACCTGGGAAGAGCCCACACCAGATAGCCCATGTCCTCTCCCCTGGGGTCTCGAAGGCTTGTCCTGGGGAAACTTAGATGCCCCTTTCCACCTCTGGCACCTGAGATAAGGCCCTGCCCAATCCTGGCACCGACTTCGAAAAAGGAATTTGCTAAGCAAATCCACACTTGACCCGGCAGACTGCCTGCAGGAGCTGCTTGCTGCATACATTTCTTTTAAGGACAATTTGCTCTGTCAATTAAACGCTGTCGTTGTCGTTGAATGTTGACTTTCGCATATGAATTGTTGGCACACAAATGGGTGTCGCTAATTACAAACGAGTTTTGTGCATTCATTAAGTCAGCCCAGTAGAACTTGTGTCTGGAAGCATTTTGATAAGTCACATCTCGGAGACTGAAGGTAATAAAATTGCCTTCCTTTCTGATCTGACTGTAATTTAGACGGGCTTACTCTGTGGACTGAGTCAATACACCCTCGCGCTCTCTGTGTACAAAGAGAGGCGGCTCTTCATATTCAATGGTTATTCTGCCAGTGTGGATTCTAGAAACCGCTGTTTTTCCAAGAAAAGTGAGATGAAGACGGTTTGTTTCAAGCTCTTCCTGCTTTTCTTGAAACAGGGGGTTGAGGACAGCTTCTGACAATGACCTTCCTTATAACCAGTAACAGCAGCCACGACAATGACAGCAGCTGTTTATGGACCTGGAGGACTCTGCAGAAGCTGTGCATGAAATATGTCCAGTGTGCTCTTATCCCTATTTTATGATATGAGAGTGGAGGCGAGAAGAGGTTAAACAACTTGTCCAAGATCAGACAGACCAGTGAGTTGGAAGGCTACACTTTAATATCAGGCTTTTTAAGGTAAAATGTTCTCACCTAACCATTAGCTGACCCTGCCTTCAGGGAGGCTCAACAGATGTGTCCCCTGGAGCCTCAGAGGCTCATTCCTGAGTGCAGGGGCAGGTCAGCTCTGTGTCCTCCATCCCTGGGGGGGGGGGGGGTGCGATTGGCTCTGCAGGGCGCATTGTGGATGCCTCACCTAAACTAAACTGGAGACAGGGAATTTCAAAAAGGTTACCTCATAACTCACCAAGTACCATCCCTGTAGGCTGGAACTTCTCCTGAAACCCCTGCCTGTTTCCTCAAGGCATCCTATTAAAATCCAGAACTGCCTTGATCAACCCAGTGTCTGGATCCAGCTGGCTATGGCTTTGGATAAAAATACGATCTTGAGGACCTGCTGTGTGCCAAGGACTTCAAATACATGAAAGGTATTATTATTCCCATTTCATAGAAAAGAAAACTGAGGCTTAGAAGGATTAACGTCATGCCCATGGCCACACAGCTAGTAAGTGACCAAGTCCTAATTCAAACCCAGTCTCTTTGTTTTTCCACTTTGTTATACTGCGTTTGTTCAGCTTTGTTTTCTGAGCACCTAATGCATCACCCATGGCTCAGGAAATAGCTGTTGAATGTCAAATGAATAAATGAAAGCTCTGAAGTAAACTAGTCTGTGAAACAAAAACTGAAGAAAATGCTGTAGGTGAGTGGGACCCCTAATGAAATCCCAGTCAAATACCAAATTTTCTGTTGAATTTTGAACCCAGGGATGTAGACATGAACCTATAAATGTCCTAAAATATTAGAAGGGGAAGCTAAATCAGGATGCCACAGAGGTCCCCAAATTGACACAGGCTGGTCATTCTCTTTCCCTGAGCCCTAGAAAATTCGCAAGTCAATGCGCTGAACTTCACCGTTGAGGTGGAGTCTCGAGGGCAGCCCAGGATGTGCTTTTCCTGGAACCAGCGAGTGGGTCTGGGGGAAGCTGAGCCACCCCATCTCCCCCACCGAGGCCGTGGGGAAAGCAGGGGCTCTGGCTTCTCTCACTTTTGAACCAGGTCGGCTCTGCGGTCGGTCCCATCCGACTCCATTTTGTGTTCTCTGAGATCTCGTCTTGCCTCTTCTGCCTGTCACCCCAGCCGTGCCCTCCAGCTCCCAATTAAACCCCTATCTGACAGTCATTAATTATGGTGCTTGCTTTCTGCGGCTTAAAGGAATAAAATGAGGGCTCCATTGTAAAATGCCTCTTCCTGTTGTCATTTGACACTGGCCTGTGAACTTGTTCCCACTAAATGAGGCAATCAGAGTAGGGCCATTAAGTACAACTCTATACATAGTAAGGGTGTCTGGGTTGTCTCTCCTCAACATTGTCAGTAGGAAAATAAACAGCCTGTGACAACCGAGGTCTCTCTCCGGTTCTGAAATGCAGGTGGACCCTTTGCAGTCTTCCCACCTCCAGTCCCCTAAGGTGTACCTGGGAGGTTTTCGGGTGGCACGGTGGCCAGGGCCTCTTGGTGTTTCTTAAACACTGCACTCATCATGCACTGCAGGGTCTTTGCACCTGCTGCTACCACTGCCTGGGAAGCTCTTCTGAGGGTCACGTGACCTGGGCCTTGGCTCCAATGTCACCTCCTCAGAGAGACTCTCCTGCGACCGTCCCTCCTGCCCACCCTTCCCCCCACCACTCTCTGTACCCTCTTCCTGCTTTAATTTTTCCACACAGTGCTTATTGCCACCTGACGATATATATGTTATACTTTGTTCACTCTGTCTTCTCCACCGAGACTGTAAATCCGTGAGAGCTGAGACTTAGTTTTTCAATACTACTGTACCCCCAAGGCCTAGCACAGTATCTAGCACACAGTAGGACTCAATATTTTATTGCTTGACCGATTGATTTCAAACAAATTTCCCACTGAATCCAAGAGTTCAGCCTTCCTTCTGTTTGAATTAGAAGGCTTGTCCCATCTCTGGGCCTCCATCTCGCCTCGCTGAAAACAAATCTCCCATTACTCTGTAGCTAAAGTCCTGGACTGTATGAGGCCTTTTTCTCCCTTTCCTTTTCAAAGAGAAGGGTTTTGGTGAGGTGAGTTAAACAGCAGTTTATGAAGCTGGAGAGGGCCTCAGTTTCCTCACCTGTGCTGTGTGCCTTAGGGCAAGTGACTCATTCACCTGTGTTACTAGATTTTGTCTAGGGTCTTGACTATGATACAGAAATGAATTTCAAGAGCACGTCGGGTGAATTAGGCCAGTAATTTATCCAGGCAGGGAAGGACGAGAAATGGGAGAAAATAACAGAGCAGGGGTCCCAGGTAGAAAGGAAGGGGCTGAAAGGTGGTCAAACAGGCAGATTTACAGACTACAATTCCCCATTATAGATTATAAATGCCCAGGCTTTACTTGCAAGGCAACCACGGCAGAGGAAAAATGGCGAGAGCAGGGCGCAGAGGAGAGGAACAGGTCCACAGGCAAGAGAGAGCGCGAGTTCAGGCCTTGTGCCTGCTCTTTGAACTATTAATTATTCCACCCCTTTGCTAATGTTGGAGGAGGGGTTCCAGCTGTTTGCTGTTTTGATTGATTACCCCCTGCCCCCATCAGTCCCCACTGAGGGACCAATGATAAAGACCTTGGGAAATACGCGGGGCTTCTCCTGGCTTCCCTGGCAAGTCTTGTTCTCAATGGCAGAATCTTGGGGAGGGTCTTCAGCAGCCATCTTGGGGGCATTGATGTCCACGTGGACTTCTTGCCGGGTTCCAAGTCCATCTATTGACTCCCTGTCTCACTAGGCAGCTTCTCCTGGATCCCCACTTGTACCATCTGTGAAATGAGGGTGATAATACCCTGGGTCAGGGGAGATTTTGAGATTCCATTACAGTAATTGCTAGCTGACTGTGGATGAAATGAAGAAAAAGGAGGTAATGAAGGTGCTATCAGCATGGGTTTGGCAGAAGGAGCCCACTACGAGAATGTGTGACACGTTGTCCCCCAACGATGACACACAGCACAGTAGAACCCAAGTCAGGCAGGTAGAGCAGTGTTTCCCACAGGGTGGCACGGAAGAAGGTTGGAGTGATGTGCAGAATACTTCCTGTATTTACGTGCTGTGTATTTATTATGAATATTAGAGAAATATTGGTTTTCCATCTGTGGCACCAATTTGAGGTTTCCATTTTAAATGAACTCATTCGTGCAAAGGAATGAGCTAAATTAAAGAAAAATATTAAGTAACTAAATTGTACCAGTGGCACACAGATATGAGAGACCTAAGGATGGTGATTCCCAAATGGCTGACATTTGGGAAACAGGGTTATTAGTAGATTCTCAAGTAAGCTCCCAGAACCCAATGCCAGCTGCCCAAACACAGGGAAGCTGACGACAAGTTTTGGGTTCCTGATGCCAAGAGGGGAAGCAGCAGGTAGCACATATAGAGGCAGAGTTTAAAATGGAGCTAGAGCTAGCAGGAATCCCTGGGTCAGTCCCTTAGGGACAGCTTCCTCGAGACATCCTCGGCTCATGATGGCGATGATGATGATGATAATTCAAAGAATAGTGCTGAATACTTACTAAGCACCTACAATGTACCAGACCCTGGGACGATAGTTTTGTGTTTATATGCATCACTTCATTTAATACTATGATAGGTACTATTATTAGGTCAATTTCATAGATGGGTAAAACAAGTTTAGGCACACACACACTATGTATATGTATATGTATACATAAATTATTTAATCCATGCAATTAATCCATTAGGTCATAATCATCCCCATTTCAGAGAGATTTACTATAATAACTTACTCAAGATCACACAGCTAGTTACTAGTAGGTTCAGAGCTCAGACTCAGACAGTCTTTGTCTAGCGAGCACGCTTCTAATCACCATGTGACACTGCCCCTCCAGGAACAAGATAATAAAGGAGGCATGCTCTCTGCCCTTGGGGCTCAGGGTCTAGCAGGGGTAGCAGATGTGTGGACAATTAACTGCAGACCCCACAAAATTAAACAAATAACATGTCAGACTCTACTAACAGGTGTTGGTATACAGGGGAAACACGGATTGATTTAAACTGGGGGTATCTGGAGGGCTCCTTGGAAGAGGTGGCATTTGGTCACAGCCCTGACGTTCTTCAGTATGCAGGAAAGGGCAATCCAAGGTGAGAGAGCAGCATGGACAAAAACAGGGAACCTGGTGGTGGTAGGTGAGCTGAATGATGCTCTGATTAGCCCAACCAAGGCAAAAGACACCCACCCACCCACCCATCAAGTTTCCTGGGGCCCTGGGGAAGGAAAGCGGTGGGGTAGCAGCCCAAACCATAGATCCTCTTCTCCTCTCCACTCCCTTTTTGTTTTTCTTGTGATTTTTTTAATGGGCATTTTCAAGGGAGACAGATGGAAAGCTGAATGTACTCTAGCTTTACCCTAGATAGAAGAATCAAGAAAGTAAATACCAGCTCAGTGCACTTACTTTTCTGACAATACAAGTAGCCCATGCCATAACCCAAGACTCAGAAAATACAAAAGAGTTGAGAAGGGATGTCACCCCCAATCCCACGAGGCAGAGAAATGCTTGGCCAACACTTAAATTTTTCTGATAGTTACTTAGTGCATAGTTTTTAATATAATCCTAATCATACTGTGCGCAATTTTGAATTCTACTTTTTCCTACTTAACATTTTAACATGGGGGTTTTTTTTCATTATATTCCAACTCCATGTAAACTATTTTTAATGGCAGCATAAGTTTATTATTTTATCACGTGGATGCACCAGAGTTTATTTAACCACTCTCTTATTTGTTTCCTTGTCAAATCTTGGATCCTATACATAAAGTTTGGGTGAAAATCCTTGTGCACAAAGATTTTGCTGCATTTTGAATTCTAACATTGGGACAGATTCCCAGAAATGGAATTACTGAACCAAGGATCAGGGACATTTGTTTACACCTTTGCTACATAATGCCAAATTGCTTCAAGATGGACCAAGAGCTGGCCAGGCTGCAAGGGATGCCTTTGAAAGAAAGGCTCAGATCCGTGTGGGACAAAGAGCACAGGCATTGGAGTCAGGCTGGTGTGGGCTGGAACCTTCTCTCTGCCTCTTACGAGTATGTGACTGTGGGCCTCAGTTTCATTTTCTGTAAAACAGGGTTTCTCCGCCTTGGCACTGTTGACAAAGACTGGAAAAGAGTTTGTTGTAAGGGGCTACCCTGTGCATCGTAGGGTGTTTCACAGCATCCTGGCCTCTACCCACTAGATGCCAGTAGCAGTCCTCTGGTCACAACAATAAATGTCTCCAGATGTCCCCCAGGAAGTAAACTCACCCCTGGTTGAGAACCACTGTTAAGTTGACATAGTATTAGCTCACTTCTTACAGAGCATTGCATTAGAAGCATTGTGTGCTACATGCTTTCTCGAAAGGCCTGGCACAGTGCAGGTGCTCAGTGATAATAATGACAGTAACATTTCCCACTGCCACATGCTATAGAGGTCTCCTTGGAGGAAACACTGCATCAGCTCTGAGGCCATCCCCAGCTCCAGGATCCTCTGTCTTTGATTCCTTGGCCAAGCCCCCAGCAGTTCCCCTGTCCATCTCTTTTCAACCACCACAGAGGGGCCTGCTATTTAGAAACAGATCCGTTTCTTGGGTCTTGCAGATGGGTGGGTCTTTCTCGCTTGGCTTTCCCCCCTGCCCTCCCTTGCGCAGTCCACAGGTGTTTGCAGCGCAGCCTTCTTCCTAGGGAGCAGTGAGTGCCAAGTTGGTCCATTATTGGGGAGCCCAGGTCCCTCAAGCTGCTACCTGTCCTCCCGCTAGTCCAGGTCACCGTCCTCATTGGGAAATTGAAGACATTGTCATTGACCCCGATCCCACCCCGGACCTTTCATCTTTGCGTTTTCTTCTGGAGTGCTCCCCTGGGAGCTCTTGTGTTAGCCAAGAGTTGGAGCTACTCCTTAGCAGACTAGACTGATGGGAGAGGCTAGAGGCAGGGGCCTGGCTTTGCTTATTTCTCCCCCACCCCCAGGGAGTGAGGTCCCTAAAAGATGAGAGGGTGGAGAGAAGAGGGGAGCAGCAGCTAAGGAGGGAAATGTGCCCCAAAGGGATGCCTGGAGTGAGCACCTTTGCAGCAGAGTCCCAGGAAAAGCCAAGCCCAGGGAGAAAGCAGCAAATCAGGCGCCCAGGGGTCAGGCAGACTGTCCTGCCGCGTCACCGCACATCCCGCTCACCGACCTCTTGGTCTCACTGGCCAGCAGTGAGGAAGGGGAGGCAGGCTGTGAGCCTCAGGGCGCTGCTTTTCTTTTTGTTTTCCTAGGATGTACCAGGGATTGAACCCAGGACCTTGTACATGGGAAGCAGGCGCTCAACTCCCGAGCTACATCCGCACCCCAAAGAGAGTTGGGTTTTTTGTTCATTTGTTTTTTAGGAGGTACCAAGGATCGAACCCGGGACCTCGTACATGGGAAACAGGCACTCAACCCCTGAGCTACATCCTCTCCACGAAGAGAGTTGGGTTTTTTGTTTGTTTGTTTTTTAGGAGGTACCAAGGATCAAACCCGGAACCCTGTACGTGGGAAGCAGGCAATCAACCCCCGTGCTACCTCCGCTTCCTCGGTGCCTCTTTAGTGCCATCGGTGGCCTGGGCACTCTTAAATTGTGCATTTAACCCTCATAACCACCTGGGAGGTGAAATGACTTGCCCATGTCGACACAGGGATGTGACCGAGCTGGGATTTGAGCTCTCTGATTCCTCCCTAACTTTGAGCATGAGTCGCAGCATTTTCCACCTGTCGATGGTCTTAAAGGCCTCCCCTGCCCGCCTACTCCAAAAAGATCATCCTTTTCTGTTTGAGTCTCCAGGTCTGCAACAAGCTACACTAACGGGGTGGCTTCAGATAATAGACAGGTATTCTCTCCCGGCTCTGGAGGCCGGAAGTCTGACATCCAGGCGCTGGCAGGGCCAGGCTCCCTGCGCAGGCTCCAGGGGACAGGCCATCCTTGCCTCTGGGGCTTCTGCCCGCCGATCCTTGGCATTGGGTGGCCTGTGGCTGCATCACCACAGTCCTCCTCGTCCTCAGGTGGTCTTCTGACCTCTTTCTGGGTCCCTGGGTGCCCCCTCTGCTACTTCCAAGGCCACCAGTCGTTGCAAGGGCCCTGTTTCCAAATAAGGCCTTGTTCACAGGGATGGGGGTGTTAGGACCTCCACAGAGTGTTTTATGGGGACACAGTTCAGCCCACACCCCTTGCCCTGGTCCTTTTCTGAAGCCCTTGAGTGTATTTCCTGCTGCGGAAATGGAGAGGGGCCCCGGCTAGGGCTGGGAAGGAGCAGCGCAGTGTAAGGAAGCAGCCCCCTGCTGCTATGCTTAGCCCCTGAATCTGCAGCTCAGATAAGGAGTTTATTGGATTTTACTCTGGTTATGTTGCCCTGATAAGGCCCAAGGACTCCAATAAAGGAGAGAGGTTTCCTTTCTTTGTACAACTCGTATCAGTAATAGTGGCTGCTCAGACTCCTGTCTCCAGAAGGATTTTAGGGTTGCCTTTATGCTCAGTGTAAAAGAGCTCTGTGATTGATTAACCATGTCTGCCCTGGACATAGAATGGAAGGAGGACTATTTGTCATTTCTGCCCTCAGCTTAGAACCCACCTTCTCTAAGTGAGTAAACAGTCATGCCAAACCATCTTTTGAGAAAGTGAGCTCTCCCTCAGACAGGAAATAGGAACCTAATGGGTAGGCCTTGGGTTTTCAGAGGAGAAACTCCTCTTGGGTTGAATCTAGGTGAAGGAGTCATGTTTCATGGTGAATGGGTACACTCTGCTAGCCTGGTTTCAGCTGCACAATGAAGGACTGGGGATGGAGAGATGCCCCCACTCCCGCCAGGTGCTGGCATGGTATCAGATATCTTGGAGGAGGGTCTCCAAAAGTGTGCAGCACATTCCACTGTGTATGGGAGGATTCTGAGTGGGATGGCACAGTACATTAAATAGTATTGCTCATAGAGTGTTTCTCCTAAATTCTCTTTTAACCTAATTACTTTAAGAAGAAAGACTCCATTTAATCACCTAACACTCTTGTTATTTCTAACTAAAGAAAGCAGGGCCACAATTCAGCTATAAGTTATTTACAGTGCTTTGTTTTCATCAAATCATTTTAACATTGCCTTTTATTTATGACAGGTGCCAGTGATTTCCCATTTATGGTAGTGACAAAGTTTTCTTTTTAGACGTATGTATTTCAGTAATACAATTCCACTTCAAATTAAGTATATAATGGTACAAGTGGTACTTGGATACAACTACCCTCATGGAGGTGGCATCCAAATAACCCAAGTTGAGGCAACACCATCTTAGCCAGGAAAAGTCAGGGCTTCTGGACCTGGGCAGCCTCCCCACAGCCAGCCTGGGAGCATGCAGGTTCGGTCTGATCAAGGAGAAGGCTGGTTTTCTTTTGAGAAGGCAGGAGAAAGACTAGAGTGTCCCCAGGCTGTGTCAGTGCTGAGGCAGGGCAGATGAGCATGGTTAGGTGCATGGGCTCTGGAGCCAGAGTGCCTGAGTGCGAATCCTCACTCCACCGCTGATGGCTGTGTGACCTCGAGAAGTCAGTTTCCTCAGGTAGGATCTGAGATTATAGCAGTCCCTACTTCATAGGGGTGTTGCAAGGAGTAAATGAATTAAAGTGCTTTGAGCCATGCCAAGCACACAGTAAGCGCCATTTAAGAATGAGTTGTTGTTGTTAGGAAAAAAGCAGGGCTAACACAAATCCCTAAGTGCCACGAGAGAGAAAGTTCAGGGTGATAACAGAAATGGGAGCGATGGACGTTCCAGGGAGGAATTAATACATAAGCTGTTGCCTGAAGAATTGGTGGGATTTAGCCTGGAGAAAAGGGGAGAATGTTCTGGATAGAGGGACTAGTATATGCAGAATCTCAGAGGCAAGGGAGAGCATGAGAGTGGATGTGTTATAAGGCAAAGGAGCTGGTAAATGGGAGCTGGCTCAGAGGGCTTCCTGTGCCTTGTTAGAAACCCTGGGTTCCAAGAGAGCAGGATTGAAATTGTCTTAGCAGCTCGCTGTGCTTGAAACAGCAATCCAAATGCGGTAAGCCGTCCACGACGTGTGAACAAATGCTTTCGTCTCTGCTTGACGTGTGACCATTCCCATTAAAGGAGAGAACCCTGGGGTCAGAATGTCTGCAGAGAGCTTCAGGTACATCCTCTCTGCAAGGGCTGGCTGCCTGGGGACCTGAACTCTTACTTCTGTCCACAGGTGACCTGGTGTCCCGAGCAATGCATCACCTGCAGCCCCTCAACGCCAAGCACCACGGCAACGGCACCCCCCTGCATCACAAGCAGGGGGCGCTCTACTGGGAACCCGAGGCCCTGTACACCCTCTGCTACTTCATGCACTGTCCGCAGATGGAATGGGAAAACCCCAACGTGGAGCCTTCCAAAGTCAACCTGCAGGTGGAAAGGTAGGCCTTGCCTTGCCTTGTGGGGCCAAAGAGAGGCACTCCCCTCTGGCCAGCACCTCCTCGTGGCAGGTGGTACGGCTTGGGCTGGGGAGGGGTGAAGGGGAGGTGGGGAGAGATGGGGGGGTGGGGACGCGAGGGGTGAGAGCTGCCCGGTTCCGGAAACTTGCCGAGTGGGTTCCCAGGGACACTTGGAGCCCTGAGAGGGCACGTGAGACACGGCTGTGGTCTTTGAAATGGCGCTGCGTGGAGCTGGTCCAGTTAGTAGTGTTCAAGATGGATAAAAATGGTTTCCAGTAGTGGGCTCCTTCCCCAGGGGTGAGGTCTTCTGCCGCACGGGGGAGCTTCTTGTGGAGGCGGCTTTGAGGGGTGCCATCTCCTTGGGTGGACGCCGTCTTCCTCTTCATTTCATCCTGCTGCCCTGGGGAGACCCACAAGCACCTGCTCAGCCAGAGCGGGGCATCTCGGAGGGGCAGGAGCCTGGGTTGCTTTGGGGGAGGCAGTGTAGCTGTTTCTGCAAAGCAGAATCCTCACAGGGAGAGCCTGGAAGAGGAGGCTCCTGTCAGCTGGCCCCTGCCGCTCCCTGCCTCTGCCCTCCACCCCTGAGGCTTGGCCTCATGTCTGTAAACCAGGAGCTCCTGTAACGCCCTTCTAGCAGAAAATCCAGGATTCTCTGAGAACAGTTTCTCCCTCTCAGAGGTAGGGCACCAGAAACAGCCATCAAGGGAAGCCCATGCTGGCACCCACTCCCACGCCCCTCGTCCTCTACCAGGGGGCTCAGTAGAGGTTCTCTATCCCCTTCCTTGATACAGTCCTTTTTACCCTAATACTGTTGTGGTGACCCCTGCTTATCAAAAAAAGTGGTCAAGAGAGCGGCCTCCGGGTTAACCTCTCCATGCCTTGGTTTCAGCATCTGTAAAATAGAGACAGTAAAATTAAATCCTCTGTAGGCCACTTTGAAGATCAAAGGAATTAAACAGTGCCTTATGGAGTAAGTGCTCAATAAATGTTAGCTTTTATTGTGGTTGTTGCAGATATTATCAGCACTTAGCTGAGCAACTCCTGGTTTGGGCTCAATACAGTTTTCGTTTTTCTGTTACTTGATTCCAAATGGTTTTGAAAATCTCATTGGATGCTCTATTTTTGCCAAGATATATTGGGGCTTAATTGGGCTCCCTTATAAAACCCTGACTCCTGGCTTTGAGTTAGGGGAAGAGGATAGGCTAGACAGAGGGTTGTTTTCTGTTTGGGGGCCTGTTTTCTGTTTTGTTTTGTTTTTCAGAATCCCAGTTTAACATTATTATTTCAGTGCAGTCTAGAGGTAGCTTCATCGGAGGATTACTCAGGTCAAATCACTGGATACCCTGTGTACATAATTTCACAAGTAAACCTGCCCAAAATGGAGAGGTGACAAATGCCCATGGCCCTGGACAAAAAAAATTAATGTTAGACAGATACACTAAAACTCCGAGTATGAATCCTAAGGATTGAGGGAATGGAAACCATTGGCCTAGCCTGTTGGTGAGCCTTGAGGCACGCCTGTGGGGTATCCAGTTCTTCATCTCCCCCCTCTGGTTCACCTCACCTACCACGTCTTCAACTCCCTCTCTGTGCAGACCTCACTCTGAGGTAAACCCCCTCTCCATTTCCAGCCAGACACCACTTCCTCTGATCTCCAGAACTTTCTCATCCCACCCAGCCTTCTGGTTTCTGCTGTCAAGTGCCACATTCTCAGGGTGGTTCTTCTGAGAGCACCTTATTCTTTTCATGTAATTATATATGTATATATATTACATGTGTGTATATTTATATATACATGTTCATTTATGGCCCATAAGCTCCATGAGGGCAGAGAACACATTTGTTCTGGTCATCACTCCATATCCAGTGCCAAGCTTAATATCAGCAGTGTTACAGAATTCAAGAATAAATAAGAGAAGTAGATGTGGCTCAAGCAATTGAGCTCCTGCCTACTGCATGGGAGGTCCTGGGTTTGGTTCCCAGTGCTTCCTGGAGAAGGTTAGCAAGACAACAAGCTGGTGCAACAGGCAGGCGTGGTGAGCTCACACAAGGAGACATAAAGAGGAAACACAGTAGAGACACAGCAAAGCAGGGAGCTGAGGTGGCTCAAGTGATCGAGCACCTCTCTCCCACATAGAAGTCCCAGGTTCAGTTCCCAGTGCCTCCTAAAGAGAAGACGAGCAGACACAGAGAACACACAGCAAATGGACACAGAGAGTGGATGGCAAGGGCAAACCACAATGTAAGGGGGATAAATAAATAATAATTTTTAAAAAGAGTGGATAAATCCATCAGAGAACACACAGCAAATGGATAGAGTGGGTGGCAAAGGCAAACCACAAAGTGGGGGGGATAAATAATAATTTTTAAAAAGAGTGGATAAATCCATCGAACCAACTGCCTATGGAACACCCCCCGCTGGAGTTCTCACAACCCCCTCAAAGCCAAAGCCGTCATCTCTCCAGGCTCTTAAGCATAGAGCCGCCACCGACCTGATCACCCGTGAGAGACCTGGGACTCGCCCCGCTCCCCCTCCTCCCACCCACTTCCGCTGTCAGCAGGTCTCCCCGAGGCTGCGCTGGGGCAGCTCTCGTTTCTCAGTTCCTTCCCCTCCAACCCGCTGCTACACTGTCGTTCAGGACCTTGTACCCTCTTACTTCAGTGACTGCAGTTTTGGTTTCTTCTTTTCCTTAATGTGTTTTTATTGAGATATAATTCACATAACATAAATTCACCACTTTGAAGTTTGCAGGTCAGTAGTTTTAGCATATTCCCCATGTTGAGCAACAATTACCACTAATTCCAGAATGTTTCCATCGCCCCACCAAGAAACCCTGGACCTATCAGCAGTCAGCCCCCATCCCTTCTTCCCCCAGCCCCTAGCAGCCACCGATCTGTTTTCCGTCTCTATGGGCTTGCCTCTTCTGGACATTTCCTGTAACGGGATCACACACTGTGTGGCCTTTTGTATCTGGCTTGCAGTGGATTCCTAAATGGTGTCCCTGGCTGTGAGGCTTATAGCCTCCAACCATCCCCATCATCCTCACAGCCACTAGATGACATTTCTAAAATGCAAATCTTATCATGTGACAAACCCTCTCCCGCTCAACACAGTTCCACGGCGCCCCGTGCCTGCAGGATCAGGTCCAAACTCCCTACCTGGCAGGCAAGGCCCTGCATGAGCTGACCTTTGCCAGTGTCTCTGGCCTCATGCCTCACTGAAAACTGCCCCTCCCTCCCTACACTTCCACCCACACTCCACCCAGCACCCAATGAGTTATAAAAGGGTATGTGTACGCATGCATTAGCAAGGTTCTGTGTATACGTAAGGCTAGTTCAGAACTCAGTGTATTCATCTGTCCTTGCTGAGTGTCTGGCTCTCCATACCTGGTCCAAGCCCCTCTATTCCCTGGCAGTCATAGTGCCTTTTCATCCAACAAGTAATTATTGAGCATCGACTTGTGCCAAACAATGAACACAAAAATAAAAAATTCCCATTCTCATAGAGCCCACATCCTAGTTCTCATTCCAACAGCACTTTGTTGTCCTACTTGTTTATATAACCATCTCCCTCTCCTGGTCATGAGCTCTCTAAGGGCATGAGCCTTATCTTATTTGTCTTTTTATGCTCAGTCTACATTGCAGGAGTTGGTACAGAATAACTTGGCAGAACTGTGGAAATGAATGAATGAAATAACAGGAGATCCATCTCGCCTCTGCGCTCTGGCGGGCCTATATATTGAAAACATCCTAAAAGCTTAAATGTTGACTCAGGAGAACTTATACAGCAAGTTCCTTCTTCAACCTCCAAATTGCCCTGGTGGAAGTTACTCTACATAGAGTCACTGGGCATAGAAAAGCCTCGAAGTGTGATCTAGTTCTTTCTATCCTGATCCCAAGCAGAATGGCCCCCTAGAAAGAAAAGGGGCAAGGAAAAAAAAAAAAGGACTGTTTGGCCATTAGCAAGGGAGCGAGGAGAAAAAACATTTTCGACCCTTAGAAACAAACACACCCATGCCGTGAGCTTCAAGGACAGTCACTTGAAATTTGCCAGGAAGGAGATGGGGCCTCCAGGCATTCATATGGCAGCTGGCTTAGCAGAACTGTTTGGGCGAGAGCAATAAGGAATGTTCCATGCCCTGCCTGAACTGTCACTGACTAAGCTATGAGGCTTATGTTACTTTGTCTCTGTCCCCCCTTTCAACAGCATGCACATGATCTACCTGGGTGAAAAGTAAACTAATGAGCAATTACAAAAAGAAAAAGGAAAAGCAAAAGGGCATCTAGTCCAGCTTCCCCACTTTATAGAGAGTAATACAGAGGCCAGAGCAGATAAACACCTTACCCAGTGTCACTCAGATAATTGGCATCTCCAGGAAGACTAGAATCCTAATCCTGTTCCATTTTCTATTACTCGGTTTCATTTTCCCTTCTTGAATCTGTGTCAGGATTCAGAGAGTAGTTGGAGTGGCTATAAGTCTAAGGAGACCATCGAAAGACACCAAACTTTCTGGGACAAGATTTTAAAAAGTGTGTGCTGTGAAAGAGAGCAGAGTAAAGAGAATATATCCCAGAAACGTTGGAACCATTTCTCCCCTTCTTTCCATTCTGCTTTGGTTGAATTCTCAGGAGTCAGCACCAAACACAAAGTGGAACTTAACATTTTTGGGGTGCTGTTCACTCTGGTCCTCAGGAAAGAGATCGGATTTGGAGTCAGACGGACCTTCAGGTGTGGATCTCAGCTCTGCTGCTTTCTAGCTCTCAGGCCTTGAATCAGTTACGTTGCCTCTTCGAACCTTTTCTCATCTGTGGAATAAAACCATGAGCACTTCTGCGGGACAGGTGTAAGAAATGAATTTGCTGTTCTTACCAATATGATAACCATGTGCCTGGCACATGGGGGTCTCAACAACAACAACAAAAAGTGGCTGCTTTTATACATTGTTGCTCTAAAATGCTGCTGTCAGTGTCCTCCAGAAACCTCTGCGTAATGCTTTCTAGAGGAAAAGCTATTTCTTCCAGTTGCCTGATGGAGTGAGCTTTGATGTTTAGCATCTGAAAACAGACTTCAGAGGAAAGAGGGACGTTAAGTGTTTACTGTCAAGTGTTAGAACTAACTCCTTTCGGAAACCTCCAAACAAGAGATTTCCCATGGGAGTTAGGACTATAGTTAGGAATTCTTTCCTCTCTCTCCCTTTCTTCTTTTCCCCCCAATCGAACAACAATTCCTTGCTTCTTCATCTCTGTTTATTCCAGCAAAGGCAAGTAGGGTCATGGTGCTTATATGGTTTCCCCTAGACTATAAGCTCTTCCAGAACAAGGGCTGAATATTATTTGTTTTTGTACCCATGCCCAGGAGAGAGCCTGGGAAATGTTTGTTGATGGAAATATGGATGATTTTATGCGTCAAACTATCTCTTCTAGTCAGAGCAGCCTTTCTTGGCTGATGTTTTTGGAATTAGGCCTGTGTGCACCATTTTACTATTTTCATATGGACACAGCTGTAGAGTTGCTGCGTTTGTTTTGGATAGTTTTATTTTTCACTCTGAGGTTTTGAAGAAGCTCAGTGCCAGTGTGACATTTCTGTAGTCTAAGATTTTCCAGAACTTTGGCTAAATGCTTCTAAAATCCTTCCGGTACCCCAGTTTTGTTTTGTTTTGTTTGTTTTTAATTTAAAACAAACAGAAAACCTTGGATAAATTTTTATAAGATTTACGACTGGGCAATATTTATCTTCCAAACAGCAATGGTAAATGTGAGTACCTTAATTCTGATGATGGTAGGGCCACGTGAGGCTTCTGTTTTTAAATAAAATCATCTGAAGTCTAGAACAATGTTTCCTCCCCTGTATCACTATTGCAACTATCAGTGCTTACTAGACATCTTTGATCATGGATGATATCTGTAAATCATTACCACAAAATGAAAAAATAGTAGAATAAATAGGATTATTTTGCCACATCAGGTGGCTGGTAATTACCTGGAAGGAACAGCAAGCAGCCTTGCCAGGAAGGCAAGACAACGGAGTAGTTCCACCCTCCCCAAAACATCACCGAAAACATCAGAATTTATATCAAGATGGTGGCAGCTATCACCCCTTTTGCAAGTGAGCTGTACAGACATATGTGGCAGACTGTCTAATGGGAATCTCAACTACAAATATGATTATAAAATCAGCAATCACCAGCTATTTGAGGAAAACTAGTACTATGAAAGAAAACAGTCTTAACAAATGGAAGAATTTACACTTGAAGAAAAAGAGTTAATAAAGCAAACAGAACAGAAGATTAGATTTTAAAGGCATCCAAATATATCTTCCATGACACCCAAACACATCAGTTCTTAATTCTTTTTAATCTGTGACTTATGTGGCACATGATGTTCAAATTTCAACTTGCTTCTGTGGACATAATCAGGGTTATGCAAAATTTCCAGCATGCTAGTTACAACTCTTCCCCATCATTCCCACTGAGGAATGTAAGCCAGTGTACGTATCCTTGGTATAAGCAGCACTATCAGTCAGAAGGGCTGGTTGCAAAGTTGAACCTACTCTAACTGGTTAAAGCAGAAAGAAAATCTCTGGGAAGGCCATTGTGGGCCCTCCTTTCCCCTTCTGCGTGAGAGTTTGACCTTGGGTTAATGCTCTAGCTCTGTTTCCCTGGAAACCTGATAAAAATTACAGCCTAAACTTTGTTACTAAGCAACAGTGCTCATTGTCAAAGTGACCCTGGATTGGTAAATTACATCTGGCCTGGTAGCAGTATATATAAATGCTTGATAAAGAGCCATAGCTTCGGGCTTCCTTGAGTGCATTGATCTTGTACCAGACCGCATCTTTGGCAGGGACCTTGGAAGCAATTTCTATAGAGTTGTTACAGAACATACTAGGTTTTAAATCCAAGTTAGCTCCCACCACCACCAAGTGGCTCTCATCTCCTTGCACCTGAATGTCACCTAGGTACAAAATAGTTCCCAGACGCTCCATGGAAACTGCGAGCACTTCCACTGAAAGCAACACCTGATGCTGCCTTGCGGGGCCAGGGAGGCCTCCAACATACCTGTGAGTCTAAAAGTTCAGTAGAGCTTAAGAAGACTTCTTGTAGGCATTGAAGCCAGAGAACCAGGAACTAAACTGCTCCCTAGGACTCCCAGCAGAGATCTCCTAGCCAGCAGTGCTGGGTACAGACACTGGACTCCACAGCACTGATGCTGGTCATCAGACACTCCCAGCACGACCTCTGTCTCCATTGTTCCTGGAAGCCGAATGCCTCTGCCACCACACTTGCCTGCATGGACTCAGCATAGCACCTATGTCACCACGGGCTTCCAACTAGTGGAGCCAGGGTCACAGACCTATACCCTAGCTGCAAGGCAGGCTAGGCAACCAAGTTTTCTATCTTGTAGAGCCATGGACTATTAATATGGGAAATTTCCCCAAACATGGTAAAGTCATCAGTGGTTCTAGATAGTCAAAAAAAAAAAATTTGAGAGACTCTTTTGATTTATACTTCTTTAAAATACCACTCAGGGGAGTAGGTGTAGCTCAGTGGTTGAGTGCCTGCTTCACATGTAGGAGGTCCCAGGTTCAATCCCTGGTACCTCTTAAATAAATACATGAAAAACACATAAGTGAGTCATTTGCACAATTCAGTACTTTTGATCATTAATAGCCATACATTTCACAACTGACGTATACCACATTTAAGAACCGAAACACTGCCCCAACATAGGGATTCCTTGAGCTAACACCCTGGGAGATTCAATACCAAGGGAGAAGAAAGGGGAGAAACTGGTTCTGGTATTCTAAGTAGGAAACCAGAATGTCTTTTTTCTAGAGAAAGAAGGCTAGTGCCTCCTCTTGCCAATGTCAGTGATCACATCTGACTCATTCATTTTGCTGTCCCCTAAAATGCCCAGCCCAGTTGCTAGTGGACCCTTGGGAAACTCACAGTCAGTAGATGAATGGGGACATTCTACAGTGAGGGGACCACATATTGAGCCTGTTTTCAGCTCTTACGCACTGGCCTGGAATCCCAATCACCATGTAAATGGTGTCTACAAAAAACTACATTGACTTAAAAAAAATAAAAAGTTTTGAAACATGATCTATTTGTAACTTGAGCATTGCCTGTCATTACAGGCCAGAGCAAAAACGACTCTAATTCCATGCATGTCATGGCCCATTAACAGGTCACTGTATATATAGTGCAGGAGTTGGCAAACTATAGCCCACAGGCCATTTTGGCCCACTGCCTGTATTTGTAAATAAAGTTTTATTGGAACATACACTGCAGGAGTTGGCAAACTATGGCCCACAGGCCATTTTGGCCCACTGCCTGTATTTGTAAATAAAGTTTTATTTGAACATACACACACCCATTTGTGTAGGAGCTTTTTTGGCTGCTTTTGCACTAAGGTAGAATTGATTGGTTGTGACAGATAGGTACCATCTAGCCCCCAAAGTTGAAACTACCCTTTGCACTTTATAGAAAAATCTTGCTGACCGCTGATGTTATGGATTGTGACCTCCATTTTTTAAAATGAACTACAATTGTATAAAACACATCAGGGTAGTTTACATGTGGGAAGGGAAGTATGGTTTGTAAAACTTAATTTTTTTCAGTTGTATGAACTGGAGTAGCTCATGTTAGAGAACTAGTATTTGATCTCATACAGGCAAATCCAAGTCTGTGCTTATGTTTGGAAGCCTGTCCCCTAAACCTAGAAATATCTTCATAATGTTTATGAATGTTTCAAGATATAAAGCTAATATGTTTATTACGTAAGTGTGGAAAGTACAGAGAAACTATTAAGAAGAAACTTTGAATCACCCATAGTCTTGCCTTCCAGGGACAAGCACTATGGATATAGGGAGAATTTGCTTCCAATCTAGGTTTTCTGTGCATACACAGAAGATTCTTTTATTATTTGGCTAAATTAGGTGGCACGTAATACCTGCAATTCTGTTGACCCGTGTCATTTAATGGCCTGCCATTGCATGGTTTTCCAGTGGACCCCTCTGTTGTTGGGTGTGGAATTTAAAGTCAAGAAAGATCTTGGAGCCTGCAAGGTCCACACCCTTCATGTTGAAGGTGAAGAAACTGAGGCCTGGTGGGATTAGGGGACTCATCTGGAGCCACAAGCATGTTTGCAGCGATTTGCAGGGCGGTACCCCAGTGCCTTTGCGCATGCCGTGCCCTCTTCATGGACCATTATCTCCCCTCTGCTGCATCACCTGGGACAAACTCATTGGTTCACCCTTCAAGACACTTCTTAGGCATCGCCTCCTCCAGGAACCCTTCCCTACCACCTCAGGCTGTACCAGTGCCCAGAGTCCGAGCTCAGTGCACACAGCAAATAGTGGGAGCTCAATAAATGCTTGCAGAACTACAGAGCTGAGGCTGAAACCTAGGTTTTCCTGCTACTATCCCAGGGAGCTTGGTCCCGATTCGCCCGCCATGGCTCCTTGATCACTGGCCCTCAGTTTCCACGGCTATAAACCAGAGATAATAATTCCTACTTCATGGGGCTGTCCCAGTAATTGATGAACTAATTTATATCATTGCAAATATATTCACTGATACATTGCAGGGGATCCAGAATGGCAGAGATCATCATTTATTCCCTTAATCGAGATTAACCTATTCGTAGGTATTAGAAGAAATTTTGATTAACGTTAGATGCGGCAGACCCTGTTCCAACTACTTGATGTGTATTAACTCCTTGGATCCTTAAAATACCCTTTAGGGCAGGAGCTAGTCGTATCTATCCCCATTTTACAGATGAGGAGACCAGCGAGGTTAGGTAAGCAGCCCAAGGTCACGCACATTTGGACAGGTCTGTAATTGTGGGAAAGTTCGACCCAGTGCTGGGTGCCAACAGAGAAGAGCCGGAGGCTCAGGGAAGAGGAGACGCCCCACTGGGGGAGAAAGTGAAGGAACAGAGAGCGAGGCTTGTTTGGCCTGGAAGTTGGATGCAGCAGCAGATGAGGCTGGAAGGAAGGTTGAGAGCCTTGCCAGGTGCCTGGACTTTGTCCCGTAAGCAGTGAAGCTCCAGAAGGGTCCGGGCAGGGAGGCACAGGGCCCAGAACTGTCTGAGACCTCACAAGCGCACCCTCGACAGAGGCGTAAGGGCAGCACAGAAAGTGATGAACATTTGGTGAGCACCTACTATGTGCTGTGTACCATGCAAGGCACTTTACCTGAGGAGTTAAATTTAATCCTCCCCCACCAACCTGGTGTGGTAGGGATCATCCTTGTCTACGGATGAGAAAACCCAGTCTCTGGGTGGCTTTGGCCCTGAATTGCTACTTAGTAAGTAGCAGGAAATGCTGTTTGAAAGCGTTATTACATAATGCTAAGGATCTTCATAGCACATGAATGAAATCTCTGGATATATTTTATTCAGAACCAGATTCCCTGGGTTAATATCCTGGCTTTAACCCTTATTAGCTGTGTGACCATGGGCAAGTTACTTAACTACCCTGAGCCTAGGTTTCTGCATCCATAAAATAGGAGATAATGGACTCTACTTCCAAGGCGTGTTAGGAAGCTGTTATGTGTTAATATATTTAAAGCACTTAAAACCCAGCTCACATTACGTTCTTTTTAAACACTGGCCATCTTATTCTCACTGTCATGGTACTTATCACTTGGACGTGTATCATAGCAGAACTTCTCAAACTTTATTGTGCGTTTGAATCACCTGGGACCTTGTAAAATGCAGATTCTGATTCAGTAGGGCCAGAGTGGGGCCTGAGAGTCTTCATTTCTAATAAGCTTCCAGGTGAGGCTGATGTCACTGGTTCATGTTTGCAATAACAAGGTTTCATAGTTTTCTGTGTCCTTATTTTATTCTCCAACCTACTGCAACCCCCATTTTTAAGTTACTTAAGGGCAAGAAATAATTTTCTAGGGATCTCCATCTCCCTGGTAGAGCTTAGCAGATGGTAGGTGCCCAATAATTATTAACCAGACTTTGGAGGATGGAATGAACCTCACACGACCTCGATTGCCCTCACCACATGGGATGCTGGATTTCTCTGCAACTTGCTGAACCGAACAGGTTCCCCTGGTCAGACAAGACCAGTCGGCAAAGCTCTCAGGCTCTGGAGCGGCGGCAGCCAAGGGAAAGCTCTGACAGTCTGGTTATAATGATCATTGTCAGCCTAACAAGGTGGCAGGCTTCTCGGTCACGGCTCCAGGATGGCAAATTAGCGACAAGACGCGCAAGGAAAAGGTGAGGCAGGATTTGACAGGCGTCCTCCCTGGGGGGAGGCATCAGGGGAAAAGGCTTAAGCTTCACCAGCTGCAGGGCTGTTAAACCCGTCCAGCCTCCAGGGCTTGTCACACAGCTCCGACTCAGGTGGCCCCAGAAGTTGTTCCGCAGCCAAGGAGGAGAGAGTGCTCCTGACCGCACAGGTGACAAGCTTTGGGGGCCCAAGTGTAAGATCAGCCCTCTCTCCCCACGTGTGGGTTTGGTGTGATCAGGTGCACACGCGGCACTTGTTCCTTTCAATATTTGGTTGTTTTCTGTATCCTGCTAAACTGGCTGCCACAGCAGTCTGTTCTAATCTGACACCCGCTTCTCTTTATTTCGTGGAAAAGGAAAGAAGACTTCACCTTTAGGATAAGAAGACTAAGGAACTAAAGCTGCACTATTCTATAGCCACTGTCCACCACTAGCCTTGTATGGCTAGGTAAGTTTAAATAAATTAAAATTAAATACAATCAAAGCTTCAGTTCCTCAGGAACACGTGCCACATTTCACGTGCACAGGAGCTACATGTGGTACACAGATTTAGAACATCTCCACATCATAGAAACGTCTATTGGACAGCACTGAACTAGTGAGTCAAAATGCAGATAGCACCCCCCTTTTAGTAAAATAACCCATGGAAACCACCGCTCCCAAAGCAACAAAGTCGGGGGTGACCACAGAGACCACGGCACCCGGCTCATCTGCTGCAGCGTGTTCCGTGTTCCATGTTCCATGTTTTGATACTAAAAGCTGAGGATTTTAAAGCAGCCATCTTCACTGTCAAATTTACCAGATATTTCCTCCCAGCCTCTGTTCTAAGTGTCAGTTCATGCCATCCTTAGGAATCTTAGGAATGCTTTAGTATCATCTTACAGTATTGCAATCCTATCTTGCAGATGAGGAACCTGAGCCTCAGAGAGATTATGTAGCTTGCCCAAATCACACAGCTCGTCAGTGGGTGGAGCTAGGATGCAAACGCAGAGAGCTTGGGTCCAGCCCACTCTCTCTCAACCATGGGCAGTGCTACAGGGTGGGAAGGATGTAAGGCTTGAGGACAAGGATACTGGATTGTCTGAAAGTCACAAAGTCGGAAAATCCATGGCCAGTGTAATGGTTAGGCTAATGTGTCAACTCAGCCAGGTAATTGTGCCCAGTTGTTTGATCAAGCAAGCACTGGGCTAACTGTCATACAAGGGCTTTTATGGACTTTAGTCACCATTGACTTTACTGCAGTGGTAAATCATAGATAGCTGATTACGATTACATCAGTCAGGGAGATTGCCACCAGCAATGAGTGACGCTTTATCCAATCAGCTGAATGCCTTAAAAGGAGAAGTGATTCCAGCATTGAGTGAGAATTTCCCAGCTCGTCTTTGGACAACCAATGTCTCCCAGAACTCATCAAGAACCTTCATTGGACTTTCATCGGGCCCTTGGTTTGTAGCCTGCCTGTGGAACCTGGACTGGTGCATCCCCACGGTCACATGAGAGACCCTGATAAAATCGCATACTATTGACAGATATCCTTTTTGATTCCATTTCCCTAGAGAACCCTGACTAATTCAGCCAGAAACAGTCTTTCTTTAATATGCTTCTCCCGCCCTCTTCCTTTCTCCTTCCAGTTTTTCCCCCGGCTTAGGCTTCAAGTTTTTATGTAGTCCTTCATTCTTCTTTTATTCATTCTTTCATTCATTCAGTGAACACATATTGAATGCCATGCTAAGCATAATAATAGCAATAGCTAATATTCATCAAATTCATATACGTGCCTTGCACCAGTCTAAGTACGTTACGTGCATTAACTCATTTACCCCTCATGGTAACCCCATGAGGTAGCTATCATTATTTTCATCCCCATTTTATAGCTGAGGAGAGAGAGGCAGGGAGAGGGCTGGTACCTTGGCCAAGGTCAATGGAAACGGCAGGGTGGCAGTTCACCCGCAGCAGGCTCGCTCCCCTGACTGTTACACTCTGCTGCTGGGCGTGAGGCCCCGGGCAGGGAAGGGCCATCCCAGAACCTCGCCTGGCTCCTGCCCTTTGCAGCTCATTTATCACCAGAGAAGGACGGCATGGCAGCAGAGAGGCATACGTGAACTTTGGGGAGAGAACCAGGGAAGACGCCATTTGAGTCAGACTTCAAAACATGGATATGGTTGGGTGTTTGAGTGTGGGGGGCTGAGAAGGCATCCTGGGTGGCAAAGATCCGAGATAGGAAATCTCAAGAAATATTTGGGGAACAAAGACTGACTGCGTTAGACCAAAGTAGAGGCGGGACTGCTGCTTCAGCGATTTGCAGGGCTGTCGCTGTTTAACCAGATGTTAAAATGCTGAACTAATTCTCCACAGGTTGATAAAGAGCTGCTGCTGTCCCTGTGCCCCCACCCCCAGTGTCCCCACCATCGACAACTACAGCTTAGCATCTGGCCGTGTGGGGTCTCAGGGCTCCCCTGTCAGCACCGAGGCCGCAGGCATTGGATATGAACCAATAGTTAATTCCTATCAATCCTGAGTTGAAAGTGTCTGGGAGAAGATTATATCCTACAGTTGCTGGGGCATTATTCCTTTAACCAGCGGTGTCAGGGCTGAAGGCTTGGAGAAGCAGGGAGGCCAAAGCAAAATGCAAATGCCTGCTCATCCTTCATGACCGCTGCAACCTCTCCTTTGCTGCGGAACATATGCTGAAATAATGTACACAGAAGTATAGAAAGAAAACGGGGGAAATGGATGTGCCTCAACCAGCTGGGCTCCCATCTACATATATGAGGTCCAGTGTTCAGTGCCCAGGGCCTCCTGGTGAGAGCAGGCTGGCCCACGCAGCAAGCTGGCCCACATGGAGTGCCAGCCCATGCAGGAATGTGGCCCCGCGCAGGAAAGCTGCCCTGCGTGGGAGTGCCGCCTCGCACAGGAAGGGCTGCCCTGCTCCGGAGTGCCAGCCGACGCAGAGAGCTGACACAGCTAGATGACACAACAGGAGACAAAGAGGAGAGAAAGTAAGAAGATGTAGCAGAACAGGGAGCTGAGGTGGCACAAGAGAGTAATAGCCTCTCTCCCACTCCGGAAGGTCCCAGGATCGGTTCCCGGAGCCACCTGATGAGAATACAAGCAGACACAGAACACACAGCAAATGGACACAGAGAGCAGACAATGGGGGGAGCAGGGGGTAGAAATAAATAATAAATCTTAAAAAAAAAGTAAATGGGTTGATATTAATAGAACACATATAAAAAATCTGGTATTTTTTCCATACCCCAGAGCTTTGTCTTGCATGCCCCACTTTTCACACCAGTGCCTTAAACAACACCCAGAGGCTGAGTATTCTACAATATACACCCAAGCCAGCAACCTGTGCCAGGGAGCACATCTAACTGCCACACCGACCTACGCCCCCCACCCTTCATTTACGTTTGCAAAGGCCTCCTGGGCTCTCTACGAAGCCCTCTGAGAATGATGATGTACAGGCCATGTGAGGAGCACATTGCCCAGGTTATACCCCATTTAAACTTCACAGTCACCCTCTGAGCATCGGCTATGCTGGCGAGTTTACAGACGAGGAGAGTGAGGCTCAGGGCAGTTCAGGGGCCTGCTCAGGGTCACCCAGCTGTGCTAGCCATGGCTGGGCTGGAGGTCGAGCCTGAGTACCGCGGTTCCACCGCTCGTGTCCTCTTGACCACCTCCTGTGTGGCTCCAGTCGCTGTTCTGTCATCGTTGGCTTCCATGCCTATCTCTGCTGCAGTACTTTGAGCTCTTCACAGGGAGGGACCAGGCTTTGATCATCTTTCCCTGTCCCCGGCCACCAGCCAGGGCCTGGCGCAGAGTGGGTGGAGGATATAAAGAGCAGTCTCGTGCACGGCTGCAAGAGGATGGGCAGGGGCGTGCCCGGAGGGGCCAGCTAGAAAGTTCCTGCCAGAGTCCCAAAGAGAGGTGACGAGCACGTGGCTTGATGGAGCACCATCCTCTGTGTCCCCCAGGGAGCCGTGTCACCTGCCAGCCTCTTCCCCTTGCTGGTGGCCCTGAGCAAAGGCACACTGGCCTCACTGGGTTCTCAGGTCTTTCTCGTTTGCCTGGAGCTGGCAGCCCTGGCATGCCTGTGTCTGGACCCACAAGCACTGAGCATACATGTTCTCAACCCTCAGGAAAAGCCAAAAAAAGAAGGCTGGAAAACCTCATTTTATTGTACTTCACTCTATTAGCTTTGCAGATTATTGCATTTTTCACAAATGGAAGGTTTGTGGCAACCCTGCATTGGGCAAGTCTATCAACGCCATTTTTCGAGCCACATGTGCTCCCTTTGTGCCTCGGTGTCACATTTTAATTAAGGTCTGCACTTTGTTCCTTTGGACATAATGCTATTGCACATTTAATAGACTACAGTATAGTATAAACGTAACTTTTCTATATACTGGGAAGACAAAAAATCCGTGTGGCTCGCTTTATTGGGGTGAGCTGGAACCAAACCTGCAATATATCTCCGAGGTACGCCTGTAATAGCAAAAATCAGCCCATGAGGCTGCCCAGTGCAAACTGAGGGCCGGCCCAGCACGGCCAGGGCCGGCAGAAGCCCAGAGGCCTGGGAGTGGAAAGGCTGGCGGGGGAGAGACGCCTGAGCTCACCAATTTCCTAAGCATCCCACCCCCGTGCCGAGTTTCCACTCTTTTTTTATCCTTTCGGAAATAGTGTTATTGACAGCTGTCAGCACTTTCCTAGGTTTCACGTGTTATGGGAAATAGCCCAGGAAATAAATCTGCTCATTTGCCCAGTAGACCCAGCCCCTGAGTTGATTTTACATTCCTCCAAGTCTGACGTAGCTAGCAAAGTCTATACTTGTCTACAGACTTTCCGAGGCTTTTATTGATTTAATCCCATTCCCTCTGCCCCCTTTCCATTTTGCTCTCCTCCTGCACTGCATCTTTTTACAACTGCAATACCAGGTGTTATGAATTCCAATTTTTATCGTTAAGGTGTTTTCTTAATGTAAAAGTAATATATTTTCATTTTTTTAATTTGGAAAATATCGAAAAAATAAGAAAGAAAATTAAAATTACCTGCAATTCTGCTTCCCAGTGGTAGTTAGAATTACTGTTTGGTATATTTTCTTGTCTATTTTTTAGTACAAGTAGGGAGGTTTGTTTTTTTAAATAGTTGTTCTGTGAAGATATAATTTTATATCGTTTTTTATTTCACTTAATAGTGTACCAGAAGCATTTTTCCTGGGTACTACTACCTAACACTCATAAACATCATTTTTAATGACTGAAAAATATTCCATCTTGTGAATGATCCACAATTTGCCTAATAGCCCCCAGGTCGCTGGTCATTTGGGTGGTTTGCAATTTGCGAATTGCTGTTGTTCTAAAATTACTCACAGTAGTGGGAATAAAACATCAATGTGGAGGAAATGGGTATAAATATAATAATGTGTGTGGAGTAGAGCAAGTGAGGGGTCAATTCAGAAGCAAAAAACGATGGGAGCAAAAATCTGCAACAGAAAGAGCCCTCGGAAGCCTCACTGAGCACGAACCACTGTTGCTTTTGCCAGGAAGCAAGGCCTTGTGGGAAAGTAGGTGAGCCTGGGGCCCTGCTGGCCCTCAAGGCATTTCCAGAGACAGTAGTCATCGAAACCTCTTGGAGGGAACACTTCTTGGTTTCCAAGGATCTATCACACACAGTTTCCGTGGGAGGACCAGCCAGGGTAGCTTTAGAAACCAAGTCTAGAAAAAGCAGGAGATTTGCTCAAAGTCCTGCAGTGAGTGCCACATTGCGCTAGGGGCCCTGGAAATCCCCGCTCACCTTCCCCTGTTGCTTCTAGAACGGAGAAGAGCATTGCCGCACCCTCAGAAAGCAAGTTTTGAGCTTGTACCATGGAAACAGTTCATTGTACATATAGGCGGCCAAGTCTATAAATTAGGAAGTTTCCACAATTCCAGGAAGTTTTCTGTTTTTGTTTGTTTCTGTTTGGCAGTTGATTTTGCTTGTTTACGATTCTGGGTTTTAATTTTCAGCTCACGTTTATGTTTTGCCACATACAAGACCCGTGGCCTAGGAAGGCCTCCTCGGCCCTTTCAGATTGGCACGAGGGATTCGGTCAAGGCTCAGCCGGTCAGGTTCCTACCTGCCCAGGAATGTAGGCTGCACTGGCTGGCAAAAGCAGTAGCTTCTTTCCCAGGCTTCTGTTCTCCCTCCTAAGGCCAAACCCCGACAGAGGCCGGAGGAGGCCCTCTCCAGTCTCTCTACACACTGCTCTCTGTTACTTCCTCACACAGAATCCCATCCATCACTCGCTGACAGTGGGACTGTGGAAAGAACAATGTTTTGAATACAAAAGGAAACCAATACATAGATAAAGCTAAGAACCAGCTTGTTGAAAATACTAACACTGACCTTGGTTCCACTGCCTCCAAAAACCTTTCCCTGGGAGGTACTGTTCCTCCCCAAAATCCCAGCATGCTTTATCTGAACATCTCACTATCGACAGCCTTGCATTGTGGTTATCTGCCCTTCTTCCCTTTATGGCCCTTTGTTCTCCAATACACCAATCAAAACATATGACCTAACAAGTATGCAAGTACAATTAAATACAGTCAAACAGACTTTTTGCAATAGGGGCTGCCCTGGAAAGTTGGGATGTGTCTCCGTTCTAAATTCCCTTGCTAGGTGGCACACCAGGGTCCAGGTTTTAAATCCTTGCATCTTCCACAAACCTCAGCACAGAACCTTGCTCCAAAGAATAAATTAAGTGAGCCAGCCTGCTCTGTAAATGGCCTTCTCTATTCAGTATTTATCATCTCTCAGGGTCATCTGTCACCCCGTCACCCATCCACTTAGCCGTTCAGTTCACATAGAGCCCCCCAAATGTGCCCAGCACTACCTTATATGATTCCCTCTGTCTAGGTTCTTCTTCCAAACCCCTCTCTCTCTTTCAGGCTCAGAACAGTGTTTCCCAACACACCTCCCGCCCCTCATCCCAGGTGAATTTGCTGTTCCTACTTTGTTCTCCTATTCAAATGCATGCATTCCTGTACCATAGCATTTTTCAGAGGGTAGTATAGTAGCTTTTTTTTTTTTTTTTTGAGGTACCAGGGGCCAGAAATTGAACCTGGGACCGCGTATGTGGGAAGCCAGCACTCAGCTACTGAGCCACACTGGCTCCCCCGAGTTGGTCTTTTGGTTTGTTTTGCTTGTTGTTTAGGAGGCCCTGGGAACCGAACTGGGAACTCCCATGTGGGAAGCAGGCACTCCACTGCTTGAGCCACATAAGAGCTTCTTTTTTGTTTTTCACAAACTCGTTGAGGGCTCAGGCCTCCGCAGGATCACCAAGTGAGCAAGCTAGCACAGCAGGCGCGCATTTCTTCTGTTCATCCATTTAGGGCCCAATTTTTCATTCATCCACTTAACAGGTATTCAGAGAGCATCTACTATATTGCAGGCAAATTCCTGCCTTCATGGAGCTTGCATTCTATTGGGGGAGACAAGCAAGAAACGAATGCATAAACAATCACATGTCAGGCACATAAATAGTATAAAGAGAAATAAAACTAGGTACTAGAACCTGGTACAAGTGATAGGGAGAACTGTTTTAAATAGGGAGGTCAGAGAAGGTCTATCTATAGAGGTAGCATTCCAGAAAAGTCCTAAAGGAAGTGAGGCAGCAAACCACGTGAATAACTGGGGCAAGATAGCACCAGGCAGAGAATACAGCAAATGCAAAAGGCCCTGGGACAGGCGACTTCTTGGCATGTGCAAGAATGGCAAGGAGGCCAGGAAGGCTGGAGCAGAGTGCGTGAGCAGGGTGGGTGGTAGAGATGAGGTCCAAGGTAGGCAGGGTCAGATCCTGCAGCGCCTTTTAGGCTGTGCCAAGGAGTTTGCTTTCTATCCTGAGGGTAATGAGAAGCTCGGTAGATGTCGTTAGATTGAATTGCTTGAGCTGAATGAAACCGAACTGATTTAGGTCTCATCTTAGTATATACTGCATATAGTTTGTTGTTACTGTTTTTGAGTACAATTTTCGAATCATGCAATATCTCAAGTTTGCCCTGACTACCTACAAACACAAAAACCTCTATCAACAGCCCCATTTAGCAATTTGCAAACCTACTAGTATGTGAGCTGGTCTGCGCTGGGACTCACGCAGCCTTATAGGTTGCACTAAAAGCCTTTTTGGCCAGTGACACTTTGCCAGCTATTCCCATAGGCACCAGTTTCATTACGATGGCAGATCTGGTGCAGGGAACATCTGAACTCAGGAGGAATGTGCTCCTAATGCTGGTCCATCATTTCTGTTTCATGTCTGACTTTCCCAGGGTCTGATGTCTTTGAGGATCACTGGGATTTATTCTGGGCCCTTGGCCAGAGTCCTGAGCCTGTCTCTCAAGATAGTTTTAACCCAGGCCTGGTTCTCATTGAATCTTATGTGGAATTCCTACACTTAATATCCTGAAAATAAACCACATCTAGCTATTTTTATAGTCTCATTTAGTCTTTATAAACCATTCCAATGAACTATCCCCAGAGTAAAGTGGGAAACTCTCCAGAATTTTAAGTTAAGCAAATTCACCGGATTTGATTTTGCATTCATTGCTTCATTTAATAATCATTCCTTCATTCACTAATGAATGTTGATTGAGGACCTGTGAAGTTCCAGGAACTGTGCCTAGTACAGGGGATACAGGAGAACACAAGGTAAGTCCCTGCCCTCATGAACCTGCCAATAGAAGACACAGAACAAACTGGGGAACTAATATAAAATGTAATCTTAAGTACAGGCATGTGCTACTGTGTGCAAGTTTGACAGATACAAAGGTTAATAATTCATGCCCCCCATACACACACTGTGGGGCAGGGTGGTGGTGATAAAGACATAAGTGGAAACTGAAATATGACCTAAGTAGTAGTATAGAAATACGTACGAAGCGCAATGGAGGTAGAGGGGAGCAAGATGAACAGTATCGTGGGCGTGGCGGATGCTGAGGAACCCTTCCCAGAGCAGGTGACATTGGACCAGAGTCTTGAGAGATAAGTAGAGCCTTACTGGATGGAGAAGGTGGAAAGAGAGAGGAAACAAACAGTGGGAGCAAAGGCAGGAGACACAGTGAGTTCCAGAAATGGCTGGCCCGTCGGAAAGGCTGGAGCCCATTGGTGCTCAGCAGGGATGGAATGGAGCAAAAGAGGATGCAAGCATGGGTTGAGGTCAGTTAATAAATGGCCAGGCTAAGGAATTTGTACTCTCCTCAGATGACCAGATTTCTATGATAGCACCTTCATCCTGGTAGCAACGTAAAAGGATTGAAGAAAGAAATGAGAATCAGGAAATTACTATGAAAGCAATGAAATGGTCAGAGCCTAGAAAGAATCTGTATGGTAATGGCCACTCAGTTAAATCACAGAGTAATAGAAGGAAGGGACTCTAAAATTTAATCTTCTAGTCCATCCACCCAATGGATGTTTGAATCTCCTTTCCAACAGCCTGCCCAAGGGATTGTCCAACCAAGCCTCAAAGCTTCCCATCCCAGCTTAGAGAGCTGCGACTCTAAGAAGTTTTACTCCTATGGAGCTGAGATCTGCTCCCTGGAACTATCAGTTACTCCTACTTTTGCTCCTTTGGAGAACCCTTGCAATTTCTAATTCAGATGCAACTTCTCACTGTTTAAAAATAGCTGTGATTTACTGAGCACCTCCTATGTGCCAGCCAAGCCCACAGGCACCTATTACCCACATTTCCAGATTAGAACCTAAAATTTCATCACTAGCAGAACCAGCCTCAAAGCTCAAAACTTCCTGGCTCTAGAGCAGGGCTTCTTAACAAGGGGTCCATGAGTTTGAACTGAAATTCAAACAAGCATTATTTTTGTGGGGACGTGTTGGGGCGGGAGTGATATATTTATTAAATAATACACAGTATAGCATGGCCTTAGTAAGGGGTCTGTGTTTTTCACCTGACTGGCCAAGGAGTCCATGGAACAAAAAAGGTTAAGAACTCCATGGTCTAGAGTCTGCACTGTCAATTTAACTTGACATTTACTTAGCACCTAGTCCAATGAAAACCCCTGGGCATTATAGAAGAGGGAAGAACCAAAGATAAATAAGCAGGATCAGTGCATTTCATGGATCCCCATTCTAGTGATTCAGACAGTGGAGTCAACACTCAAGCATTATGATATGTGTACTTAGCTTTGGCTTGTAGCTTCACTATGCCAGAAAAGGAAAGTGATTTATGTTTGGCCTGTGGCACGGGCCTGGATCCTGCTTGTAGGTCTGGGTCAAGGCCAATGTTGGAGCCACCACAGCGAGTCTGTACCTGCAAAAGATGTGTGTGCTGGGAGAATGCAGACAAAGGATGTACTGTGAAAAGGGGAGGACATGTATAATTGGATTTGAGCAAAGTGAAGCTTCCATCTGGACTCATTCTGGTGATGATCAGAGAGGGAAATAGGGAGACTGAGAGTAAGTGCCTGGAGAGCTGGAAACAATGAAACAGGTGAGGATGGATGGGTTAAGGAGAAACCATCCGAACCAAACCTGTGCACTAAGCCTCCCCCTTCAGGCAGCTCTTGGTATTGCTGCAGTGGTGGCTAGAAGACATACAGAGCAGCAGGCTGGCGGGCAAATTGACCCTCCTCATTGTGTTTTTCTTAATCTAATATTTAAATTGGTAGCAAATTAGCCTAGATGTGTTTGATGCCTGATGTAGGTGAAGACGCCTGATTGTGACTCTTCCACATAATTGCACTTCTACACCTGTCACCTCATTTATCCTTCCGGCAACTCTGTAAGAAGGGCCCCTGGACGCTATCCTCCCTCTTCAGTGAGGGAGCCTAAGGGTTAGGTGACATCTGTGCCTCGCCCACTCGCCTTGCAGCCAGCTTCTTTTCAGAAGCAGCTCCCGGACCCCAGCCAAATCCAGACACACACACCGCACCCCCCTTCTTGCCTGGGCCAGGGGCCACTCCTGGGCTCCCTTCACTGGTCCCAGCTCATCCTTTGTGACATTTGCTTCGGTTCTTCGCTGGCCATGGGCTCCACACCCTCCCTCTGATTGGCAGTTTCTCCACCACTGGCTCAATCCCTTGGACTGGCCCCAGAACTCCTCCCCTTCCCTTGCCGACTGGGGTGAGGGGCACCCAGGCCATCTCCTAGGACAGGATTGGGCAGGTAGTGGTAGGTGGTGGGGACACACCCAGCCCCCTTTCTGTCTTACCAGATAACCTGCCCTGACAGTTCTGCATGTATATGGAGAGCGTGGCCCTTGCGAGCCTGCCGGTATGAGGAGTTCTCTCCTCGAAGCACCAAAGCTTGGCTTAATAAAGAGGCTCTAGGATTTTCCTTTTATTAAAATAGCAAGCTTCCTTCCAAGTCTATGTCATCCCTCACTCCCAGATTCAACAAATTGTAAAATTAGTAACATTTAGTCCAAGAAAAAATTGGCACATATGTTTTCTTCTCACGCCTGTGGAGATCCCATAAATGTGCTAAATGACCAAATGGCTGCTTTGTGCAGGCACCAAAACTGCCTCGTTTCCTTCCTTCATCTTTTCCTTGATTTTTAAGCCTCCTTGGGGATTTCTCTTTTATTTTCTTCCTTTCTCCATGTTCCTTTTTTATATTATTTTAAACTAGGAAGTTCTATTCCGTTTCCATCCCCTGTGTTTTCAAAGGCACATTCTCATTTTACCATGGTAATAGTCTCTTTTTTATTCTTTTTTGTTTCAGTTAGTCTTGGAGTTTTGACCCAGTCTGAGTCAAATTACATTTATCTGCTCATCATTTGTAACCAGTCTAATTCTGAAAAGGATTTGAGCAAAACTGGCAATATGAGTAAGATGTAACAGAACCACAGAGCAAGGATAACAATACAAAAGTGTGGCATTACCACTAAGGAAGACCACTGTACCAGAAAACCTCTCCTAAGGTTTGTTACTGCACTTGAGCACAAAATTTAGCCCTGAGTTTCCTGGTACCAAAGCAAAAAGAGAAACAGGCTGTATATAGCTCTCATTATCTAATTTAAACATACACACACTTCACCAAAACTCCTCCTCATCAAAACCACTCACAAACACTTCTTTTCTGACTTTAGCAAGTTTAGTCGAGATCTGAGATTCTTAGACCCTTTGGGTCATCTGAATCACCTGCGTAGATTTTTTAAAACAATCCTAACCAAGTCCAGGAGTGAATTTAGGGAAATTGTTTAAGTGGACTGGGAGCAGTCAGGGTCTTTCCAAGTCACATATCACATGGTAGAGAACAGCACTACTCACGGTACAAAAGTGCACCCCCTCTCACCCTGTAGGGGATAAAGGAATCATAACCTTTTCAGAATTCATGTGGCTCAGCTGCCGCACATCACAGATGAGGAGCTAAAGCTGCTCAGTGGTCTGTGACTCAATCAATGTACCCTGACCTTTGGAGAAGCAATATAATAATGGCTAAGCACATGGACATAGGATGCTCACAGGTTTGGAATCAAACCCCTGCTCTGCCCCAATAACTGGTATCCTGGGCAAATTAATAAACCTTCCTAAGTCTCAGTTTGCTCATTTGTAAAACAGGAATGATAATAATAATTACTTTGCAAGGCTGTTTTTTTCAATTAAATGACATAATTTATGTTTAAGCAAATTGCACTGTGCCTGGAACGTTGTACACACTCAGGAAACGTTGGTGCTACAAAATCATGATAATGATGATAGAGGTAATGCTAGATAATGATGATGAAGAGGAGGATAATGGAAAAAATAGGGCAGGAAGTCAGGTTGCCTAATGTCTACTGTAGTTCTCTTTCTACCACCCCAATCTGCTGGGATTCCTGTCTGAAGCTGTACTGACCCAAAGGGCGTCCCTTAACGTTGCGCTATCCACTGACCACAGGTGGCTACTTAAATTTAAATACCAATTAAACAAAATTAAAATTTGAGTTTCTTGGTCACACCAGCCACATGTCAAGTGCTCAGTAGCCACAAGGGGCCACTGGCTATCATTGGACAGCACAAAAAGAGAACTCTTCCATCACCGCAGAACGTTCTCTTGGACCATGCTGCCATCACGGCTTCTTTTTAATTCTAACTGCCTTATGTCAGTATTTTTGTTACTTCTTTCTTTCAAAATATTATGCCATTATATTAAGCCAAAAAAGAAGGTTGCCTGGTCTCTTGTCTCCTGGTAAGGACGGTGAGGCCGAGAGAGGAGGAAAAGACATGTAAGCCACGTGGCTAGCTAGTAGCAGAGCCTGGCCCAGGACAGGCTTCTGGCTCAATGCATGAATGTGCCTCCCCCAGGCCCAGAGGCCTGGGAATCAGCTGTCTAAGCCCATGATTTGGTATGTAGGGAGGGATCTGACTGCTCAGAGCTGGTGTATAATTTTACCTGTCTCGTCGTACTGCCAAATGCAGGGTAGTGTGAGGTCAAGAAGGTTTATCACAAGGGACCTAGATGAGCCTTTCCTCAAGGCCTGATGGCCAGGATGGCTACCGAGGACACCAAGCTCTAGTCCACACTCAGCCTCTTTATGTTCCCTTTTGGATTGGGTTTGTGGAAGAAAGAGTTTCTGCATGGTGTTTTCAAATTAATCTGTTAATTTTAAATTCAAAAATTTTACTTGCAAAATACAGCTTTTCAAGGATAAAGACTTCGAGCTATGTCTCTGACTCTAAGACCATCAGTCTTGTTATTTTTATTGGTTGGGCTAATTACGGTAAGCTCAAAGTCATTGCCAGTAGTTAATTGTCACAAGGTTGGTGAAATTCAGCTTCCTATGACATAGTTAAATTCCTTGTAACAGATGTTTTAGCAAATGTAGTTTCTGAGTATAAATATAAATGGTCTCGAGGTTACAAGTTCACAGTCCTTGGAGGATAACTATTAAAACAGTCCCCTCGAAATCACAGGAAAGCTTTATTTTCCTTCTTTGGTAAATAGACTTAGAAAGAAACTCCATGGTGACACATATAGAGATTTAACTTAAATTTTATGGGAACTGATATAAGCATCAATTAGTAATTAGATTTGGCTATGAATAAGAAAAACCAAACAAAACAAATAGCAAGCATTTAAACAAGATACAAGTTTACTTCTCATACAAAGTCTGGAGGTAAGAATCCATGGCAGGTAATGGCCATTTGGACTCCTCAGCGATCCTGGTCTTTCTCTCTTGATGGCTCTGACATCATGAACGTGTGGCTTCCACCTCATGGTCCAATTTGGCTGCTTCAGTACCAGCCATCATGTCCACATTTTGCCAGCAGAGGGGAGGAAAGCCAGAGAAGGTTGTACCTCCTCCCTCTAAGAATCTTCCTGGAAGTCTTACATGATACTTCTGCTTATCCCTCATTGAAAGAACTAGTTTCCTAGCTGCAAGGAAGGCTGAAAAAAATGTAGTGTTTATGCTAGGTGGTCATGAACCCAGCTAAAGGCTGGGGTTTTTATTACTAAGGAAGAGGAGGATAACAGATATAAAGGGACACCCAGCAGTGTCTGCCACGGCATAAAAAGATTCTCTGTTAACTTTGTAAACAAAGGGTTATGGCAAACCAATTGGTTTGCATTCTCAGAGGTATTTTTATCAATCCGTTCTTGATGGTTTCTTTTCAGAAACTTCTTTGACTTTGTGACCTGTTTTTTGGCTACAATTTTAACTGAGGAAGAACTGTTGGGGTGGGGGGTGGGAGGCTCAACTTCATTTTAGAAGTTATCAGGTTCTACGTGCCCCACCCCCCCCCGCTTCTCTCTCCAGCATTTTCACCAACACATCTGCCTCCTCCCTTGATCCATCTCTGCCATCTCAGCGCCATTCGTGCCAGGCTGAACCCCTTGAAAGCACCATGCCCCAGCCTGCCTCTGGGCCTTTGCACATGATGTAGCCTCTGTGGAAATGATACATTGCATGGTTCATAGCCCTGGTTCTGGGTTAAGCGGCCTGCATATGTATCCCAGCATTGCTACCCATAACTGCATGCCCTTAGGCACGTTAGAGAGCCTCTCTGTGCCTCAGGTTCATTATCGGTAGAATTTCATCATCTTGGTGGATTGAGTCACACCCGCCCACGATAGGCATGCTCATATCCTAATCCCTGGCCCCGTGGGTGTGAAGTCATTTGTAAAGAGGACTTCTGAAGATGCTACTAGTGAAGGGGTGCCCAAACTGAAGTAGGGTAGGCCTTAATCCAGTACGGCTGAAGTCCTTGTAAGCAAAGGAATTTGGACACGCAAGGAGAAGCCACAGGGAGCAGTCAGATGCTGGAAATCAGCAGAACTCGGAAGAAAAAGAGGATGCCACCAAGTGCATTGCCATGTGCCAGAAAAGCCAAGGACCCAGGATTGCCGGCACCCAGCCCCAGAAGGCCAGAGTCTCCGCGGAGAAAGCCTCACCTTGCTGAGGCCTCCAGCTTGAACTTCTCCTAGCCTCAAAGCCTTACGCCAATAAATTCCCATTGTTTAAGCCAGCCCATTGTAAGGTATTTATTTTAGGAAACGAAAACAATGGTTCTTGTCATTATCAAGAGTCCACAAAAAAATGCCCAGAACCATATCTAGCATACAATGAGCCCTCAGTGTATTAGCTAACTTTTGGAAGCATGTCCATGCAAAAACCTGTACCAAGTGTTTGTAACAACATTATTCATAACAACCAAAAGGTGGAAACAACCCAAGTGTTCATCAACATATGAATGGATAAACAAAGTGGAATATCCGTGCAATGGAAGATTATTTGGCCATAAGGAGGAATGAAGTACTGATATGTGCTACAACGTGGGTGAACTTTGAAAGCATTATGCTGAAAGAAGCCAGACACTGAAGAACAAAATATTATATAATTTCATTCATATAAAAGTCCAGAAGTAAGAAGTCTATAGATACAGAAGGTAGTTTAGTGGCTGCTAGGGCTGAGGGAAGGTAGCTAAAAGGTACGGGGTTTCTTTCTGAACTGATAGAAATGTTCTAAAATTGACTGTGGTAATGATTGCACATATCCATGAGGATGCTAAAAAACCATTGAATTGTACACTTTAAATAAGTGGCTGATAAGATATGTGAATTCTATCTCAAAGCCGTTAAAAAAGTAATAGCGACTTTGTTGAGCATTTGCTATGCACTTAGCCCTTCACACAGATTCTCTCCCTTGATCTTCACAGCAATCCTCTGGGTGCCTTCTGGTTCTCCCTGTTTTACAAACGAGGAAACTGAGGCACCGAGAAGTGAAGTAAGTTTGCCCCAGGTCCCCAGCTAGCCGACATCAGACTCAGTGGCATGGTAGGTTTCCAAGCTAGTAGAAACTTTCCAGTGCAGACTTTTCACAGTAATTCTTCTGGAGGGAGGAGCAGGCCAGGATGACCCCCAGAATTCCATTCCTGGCCTTTCTCTCTGCTGTGCCCAGGCAAGGCCCTGCCCCTTTCGACTTCTAGAGTGGCTTCCCCCAGGATATGAAGCTGTGCAGCCTCTGCCGCCTCCCACATGTTGGAATTGGGCACCTGAGGCTGCTAGGAGGGTCCCGTGGCACCCCCCAACAGAGCCTGTGATTTCTCCCCTTCTGAAGCCATGGCTCCCCTCCCAGGACCATTTATATCCTGGGCCCCGTCATCATCCCAGCCCACGTGAGATCAGATTCCTGCCACAGAGGCCTCGGCACCCCTCAGCCAGGTCCAGCTGTGGTGTAGCCAGCAGCCCAGAGAAGAGACAATGAATAAGGGCAGGCGGCAAGTGTAGCCGGCTGAATAACCGCCCCCAGAGATACCAGGTGCTAATCCACGGACCTGTAACATTGCCTTTTAAGGCAGAGAGATCTTTGCAGATGTGATTAATCTAAGGATCTTAATATGGGAGATTATTTTGGATTATCTGGTTGGAACTTAAATGCAATCTCAGGTATCCTTAGAAGAGGGAGGCAGAAAGAGATTGGGCACACACAGGAGAGGAGAAGGTCATGTGAAGATGAGGCGGAGACTGAGTGATGCAGTCATGAGCCAAGGACTTCCAGCAGCTACCAGAAGCTGGAAGAGGCAAGCAAGTGTCCTCCGCTAAGCCTCTGCAGGGAGCCTGGATTTCTGGTCTCCTTAACTTTGAGAGAATAAATTTCTCTTGTCTTCAGCCACCAAGTTTGTGGTGATTTGCTACAGCAGCTCTAAGAAACTAATTCACCTACCAAGCAGGCCGGCGCCAGGGCTATCCACGTTCACCAGCTCCCCAGGTGCTTCTGAGGCTCCCCACAGACAGAGAACTAGATAGAATATCTACACCGGTACTCCTTGAGGGGCTCTGTTCACATTCTTCTTTGTATCCCCAGTGCCAGCACCTGTGCCTGGCACATAGTAGGTGCTCAATGACTGTTAAGCAAATGAAGGAAGGAAGGAAGGAATGGATAGCATTCAATATGCAAATCTTGTGGTCCTTGACCAACACCCTCCTTATATTATGGCTGCTTATATTTCAGTTTCATCTTCCTGACCGGATGGTAAAGCCCCAGTGGGCAAAATAATAATTGCTCATATTAATTGAGTGTTGACTATGTGCCAGGCACTGTGCTGAATGATCTACCTGTATTAATTAACTCATTTAATCCTCACAATAGAGAATTTTACATGTGAGGAAACTGAGGCAGTGTGAAACTCATCCAGGTCACACAGTTATTAAGTGAAGGATCAGGCTGACTGAGCCCAAAGCTTTGTACTCAATGCATGTTCATTGAGTGAATAAAGTAATGATAATTACTCTTCGTTTACTCATTCACTTATTCAGTGAGTGTTTATTGGGTGCTTACCAGGTATCAGTCAACTGTGCATGCGGCTGTGACTCCCAGCTCCTTTGCTGCTCTTGAGCTCAAAATGAAGAGATGGACGAGGAAACACCATTACAACCCAATGTGAGGGGGAGTGGGGTGCCTTGAGGGCACAGAGCTGGTGCTCCTCACCCAGGCTTGGCAGGGATATTTCCTGAGGGAGTGGTGTGGAAGCTTAGGCTGGAAGGGCAAGTAGGAACCAGCCAGGAAGAATGGACACGGGCATGGATGGGAGCGTGGGCAGACTGAAGAGGACTGTGGGAGAAGGAATCACATTTCCAAAGGCTGGGAAGCAGAAGATGGGATAGCATGTCCCAGGAGCTCTGGAGGACTAGGACACAGTGTGTCAGGGAAGTGTTGCAAGACGGATGTAGTATGAAGGATGGACTTAGAAGATCAAGGCTGGAGGTAGAGGCTCCGCAGTCCAAGTGAAAAACCAGGCTGCTGCTGCTGCTGCTAGTGGTGGTAACAGAGGGAAGTGGCAGGTTCATGTCCAGTTACATCAAGCACCTGCATAAAGCTAGAATCTTTCCACTTTTCTGCTCCCATCTCCACCACTCAAGGACGATGGCAGCAGCTGGCAGATGGCAGAACTGACTGTTCTGCTTCCTTTTCCTTCCAATCCATTCTCCATATCGCATCACAGAGTCCGATGGCAGCAGAACTGGAGGATGGTGAGGGAAAAGGACAATCAAGGTGGCGCTGGCTTGTGCACCTGAGCAGAAGGGCATTGTCAGGGATTGAATCATGTCCCCCACAAAAACTGTTGAACTCCTCACCCCCAGTCCTGTGGCTTGAAGATCCCATCAAGATGAGTCCAAATGGAATCAGAGTGGGCCTAATCCAATACAACTGGAGGCCTTAATGCGGAGGAAGTTTGGACACAGTGAGGAGAAGATAGACAGGGGGAGAGAGACAGCCACATGGTGGAGGCAGAGGTGGAGCTGTGGATTGCCAACAAGACACCACCAGGATGCAACAGACTTCGAAGAAAGCAAGAACCTGCTGACACCTTGGGTTTGGATTTCTAGCCTCAAAAATTGTGAGATGTAAATTCCTTTTGTTTAAGCCAACCTGTCTGTGGTACTTTGTTCCAGCAGCCCTGGCAAAGGAAGACAGGCACCATCCTGAGATGGGAATGTGGGAGGAAGAGCAGGTTGGGTGAAAGCTGGGGAGGTTCAGATTTGAACATGCTGCAATCAGGGAGATTGTGGCAATGTCCAGTAGACAGATGTGTATCCCCAGTTCCAGAATTGAGTTTGGGAGTCATCAGCAAATGGAGTTAAGTGAGCCCATGGGAGGGATAAGATTGATCACAGAGAGTGTAAATGAGAAGACGGTGGGGTCTGGGACAGAACCCTGTGGATCCCCAAGAATTACTGATGAGAACAAGAGTAGCCCAAGGACTCTGTGGCATAGCCATGAGGGTAGGAGGAGAACCCGTATAGGGTGATGTCATGAAAATGCCATTAATTATGATCTGCTCTAACAAGATCCACAATAGCAGTGTCTTAGATAAGAAAGAACTGGCTTCTCTCTCACTAGTCTAATATCAGAGACAGCATGGCAGCTCCACAGTGGCAGACCTCCTTATCCCTTCTAAATTGCTGCTCTGTCATCCCTAGGGAGCTGCCCTCAGCACCATGCCCACTTCCCAGCCAGTGAGAAGAGAGAAGGGAAGGGGTGAGCGCACCCCTCCCTTTGAAAGACGTGACTTTCATTCTATCCCCTTTGGCCAGAACTTGCCCACCTGGTCATCCCAAGCCACGAGGGAGTTGTGAAAATTAGTCTTTATCAGGGTTGCCGTGCACCTCTGTGGAAGATGGGGTGCATGAGCCGGCGGGGGTGGCCAGTGAGAAGGCAGGCACTGAAGTCATTTCAAGAAGGAACTGTGGAATCCAATAGGCAGTTGAAACAAAGAGGGCCTGGAAGAAACCACCAGTGGGCTTAGCAACATGAGTGGAGTTGGTAATCTTAACAAGAGCTGTTTAAGTAAAGTAGTGGGAGCAAAAGGCGGTGGTGGTGGGTCAGAAGGGGTGGTGAGGCAGTGGAGACAGCCAGGGTAGACGGTTCATCCAAATAGATGGTTGTGAAGGGGATGTGGGGCCAAAAGGAAGGCTTGTTTGTTGTTTGCTTGCTTTTATGAAGCCTCTCACCTCCAAGCAAATTCTGCCCCAGAGCATGCCACATCTAAAAGAAATATAAATCTAAGTCTCCTGCTCAAAAATAAAAAAGCTTTGGAGAGTGTTAATTCTAGTTTTTCTGGAAGAAGTCTTTTGAAAAGACAACAGAAGGACTGAGACACAAAGAAAATTTCCTAAAACTCTTAGTTTTCTACCTAAATTTGGTCCCCCCAAAGCCCCTCCATCCTCACTTTCCCCAATACCAGCCTTTGGCTCCTTCCTTCCATCTTCCAGATTTTACCATGTTTCACAGAAGGCTCTCCATGATTTTTATGGCACAACCACTACCTTTTCATCTCGCCACTTCTTCCCTCTCCCATTAATCCCCATCGTCCCATCTACAGACGTGATTCGAAAACTAGCCCCCTTATTCAAGGCAAAAAGCTGTGAATCTTACACTTGATCGTGTTTGCTCCTGTCCCGCTTCAATTGTGAGAGGCTGCAACCTGTCAAATGCTTAAATCCTGATGGGAAAGGCACGGAGAGGAGATGGAGGTTGTAGTTCTGGACTGCAGGGAGATAAGTGATGGAACCACATCCCCAGAGAGCAGAAGAGGGCGGGGGAGGAGGCCTCCTCCAGGAGGCCAGGACGGGAGGGGGTGGACGAAGGCTGGGGGCTTTGCAAATGCGGGTGTAGGCAAGGTGGAGCTTGAGGTTGTTCTTCAGTCATCTGCACACTGCCCGAACCTGTTGGCACCGTAGCGCTCCGCCTCCAACCCTTCCGCCCTCCAAGTCACCTTCCTTGGAAAGTGTGACGGGAAAGCCAAAGGAGGTGCCATGGTCAGTGACCTGTGCCTGCTGACACCATTAGCAGAAATCACTTCTCACTCAGTGCCCCTCGGCACTTGCCCCATTTCCGTGCATTTATGTAATCGCCCCATAAATGGAGCCAACTTTCACACTGCAAAGGACTTGTCCTTTCGGTACAAAATGACTCACGTTTCCATAAAAGCATAGGCCCTACCCATGATGCTTTGTTTCACGGCTCCCAGCGGGTGCGTCTGCACGCTCGGAATGTTGGGAAGCTGTCTTCCGTGTGATTCAGCTCCACCTCGCCTCCTCGCTGCCTCCGGCGACTGTGCGTGAGGGTGGGGGCAGCGGAATCAGGGACAGGAAGAGAGGCTGTATCCGTGCCCGGAATTGAACCCCACTGCAGGTGTACTTTTTAAGTGTTCCCATTCCTGGCATGATGCTAGACACTGTCATGAATAAAAAGTACCTGTCAGCCAATAGGATGGCTGCTCAGTTCAGAACAAATACCCCAAGACCGAAAGAGTCTGTCTCCCAGGATTGCTGAAAGACCGAACGAGAATATTCCCCGCAAGTTGGCTCTCTGAAACTGTTGGCTATTGTTTGTCACTTTTTACCATCTGAACCCTCTTCCTATGCTTTTAGTATTTCCCCAGCATGAGTCTTGGTGGGAAGCAGAACCCACCTCCCCTGATACAAGCTAAAATTGCCAGGCACTTGCCTCCCCTCCCAGCCTTCCTTGCAGCCTGGCCACAGGCTGGAGAATGAGGCTCGGCCAATCGGACATACGGGCCCTGGATTTTAAATCAAGAGGTATGGATACAGAGGTGCTCCTTCTTCCATTCCTCTGCCTCCTGGACCTCTGGCCCACCCCGTGAAGCGCTCTCATTTCTGGACCACCCTCTTCCCCTGTAAGCACAGTAATGGGACCCACCTTCCCTGGTTTCTGGCTTGTGTCTTGATGCTCCCAAGGGGCTGCTTACTCAAACTGTGGCCCAGGGCCCAGCAGCTGCATTACCACCTGGAAGCTTGTTAGAATCCCAGGCCCTGGCCCAGGGCTACTCACTCAGGGTCTGCATTTTGACAAGAGCCCTAGGCAATTACTATTCAAGACGCACTCAGAACACACTCTTGGCTCCTCCCACTCCAGGCATCTGCAGGAACCGCCTTATGGGCAGTCCTACTACTCCAAGCTCTTGGGGGCTGTCGCTATAGTAACCAGCTGCCGCCATCTCTTACCTCTGCCATCTTCTTGGCTATCGTGTGCACAGATACAGTGAGATTGCAGTGATTATTGCTCTAGAAACCAGCACTGAAAGTTGTCTACTATCAATTTACCTGCTTTTCCTTCACCCCCTGTATTCAAGAATTATGAGCTTCCTAAACCACAGTCGAACATCTAAATTCCTCTCCAGCCTAAGAATGACTCTGTGAATATCTACAAAGGTGAAAAGTCAGGGCCACAAAACTCATAAAGGAAATCTGTAGCAACTGCAGGGTTTGCACTGATTTGAAGAGAAGGCGCGGGCATTCCCTGTGTCCATCTCTGCAGCAAGGCCCTTGCCTCCATCCAGCAGAGGAAAGGTTGATGATGCGAGCAACGATGCTGGTGAGGATAATAACAGCTATTTTTTTTACACTTTTTTTTATTAGAGTTAATAGATCACAAAGAACGTTACATTCAAAAATATAAGAGGTTCCCATATAACCCACTCTCCAATCCCCATCCCCATCATTTTTGTAAATTGTATTTTTTGAAGATATATATATCTCAAAAAATGTTACATTAAAAAACATAAGAGGTTCCCGTATACCCTTCACCTCCCCACCCCACTCCTCCCACACCAACAACCTCCCCCATCATTGTGGCACACTCATCGCACTCGGTGAACACATTTTGGAGCACTGCTGCACCACATGGGTAATAGTTTACCCTATAATTCATACTCTCCTCCAGTATATTCAGTGGGTTATGGCAGGATATATAAAGTCCAGCATCTGACCCTGCAATATCATTTAGGACAACTCAAGTCCCAAAAAATGCTCCCATGCCTCATCTCTTCTTCCCTCTCCCTGCCCTCAGCAACTGCTGTGGTCACTTTCTCCACCTCAATGCTACAATTTCTTCTATTACTCCTCACAATAGTTTCAGAGTAGAATATCAGTAAGTCCACTCTAATGCATATTTTATTCCTCCATTCTGTGGACTCTGGGCTGGTGATGTCCACTCCACCTCTAGATCAAGAGGGGGCTTGGATCCCACATGGATGATGGATGCAATTCTTCTGCTTGCAGTTGTAGGCACTCTTGATTCCCTGATATGGTGGTTGACCATCTTCACCTCCCTGTTAGCTGACCTGGATAAGTCAAACAAACCAGAGAGTAGGAGCTGCAACTCTGCTGAGGCTCAGGGCCCAATCGGTAGTGCCAACCACAGGGTCAGTAAAAGTGACAGAAGAGGCATGTGTAGACAGGTCACATCTGAGTCCAGCTCCATCACACTCAGAAGCACAAATTCCAAAGTAGGACCCTCTGACATGGCACAGAACTCCAATTCCATCTGCCATGACCATATACCCTGTGTGTCTCTGTAGCCTTCAGGAGAACCAGTACTTAGGGTTGTATCTACTTTGGCTTTTTCTGGGGTCCTGCTGATGCATATGTAAGCATGACCCCTCTAATGACCTCCAAACTCTTTTTTGAAGATTCTTAGACATATAAACTCATTTGTCTTTGCCATTACCCCCTTTTATTCATGGTCAAAAACAGTTTTTAACACATGATTGTACATGTAGGCTGAGATATTTTGCTGGTCTGATTTGACCCTTTTATTCAAGTCTCTTTCTAGTTGCATCACCAGCTAGTGATGGGTGGTAATCCCTCAGCATCAGGGAGGCTCATTTCCGGGAGTCATGTCCCACACTGGAGGGAAGATAATGCATTTACATGCTGAGTTTGGCTTAGAGAGTGGCCACATTTGAGCAACATGGAAGCTCTCAGGAGGTAACTCTTAGGCACTCTGCAGCTCTAGGCCTAGTTCATATTTCAGGCACACAGACTCATAAGATGGTCATCAGTGTCAAGGGCTCATTATCGGACCATCCTTCCTTGTTGGTCGTAGCCGTTGCACTTGGGGGATTATTGCTGTTTCATTGGGGAATGTGGGAGAGCTCCCCTGGGTAGGAACTCAGCACTCCCTTAGTTGATGTTTTAACTGTAACTACTATGAAAATACACAACATATATCAGAACATTTTTATGTCCCCTATATACATGCCCTGGAGAACTCCCTCCCACCCATGTGCCCCCCATCAATAACACGCCACACCAGTGTTCCTCCCCTGCCATAGTTGAACCTCCCTGTAGTCCAAAACTTCTTCAACAATGAAGCCTAATATATTGCCAAATTCAATTAATAGGAAATTGAAATATAGTGATGGGTTTAAAGTTTAGAAATAGAGTACATACTAATTTAGAAATACCAAAATAAAGTAAAAATTAATTGGTGTATTTAAAAAATGAAAAATATTTAAAAAGCTTTGTTTTTAACATGTTGCCTTTCATCACTGTGATAGGTGTTGCCCTGTATGTACAGTGCAAGGCACTTTCTTTCATTTCTTCCTCAGTATCTACATTCTTTCTTTTTTTTTTCCTTCTAATTTTTAATTTTGTCTTCAGAAAAGTTTTAGATCACAGTAATTCACATATACAATATAGGGGACTCCCATATATCCAATATCAAACCCTTTTCCTCTTTCCCCAGCAGTGATCTTTTTACATGTTCATGTTATATTTGCTACAGCTGATGTACAGATTTTGAAACATAGCTATCAAACATGGTTCCATTTTGGTTTACATTATGATTTATATTTTAGGCTGTACACATCTTTTAATTTTTAGTTTCCTTATGTTTTATATTATGGTTTACATTTTAGCTTATAGACTTTTATACACTTTTGGTGTAAGTTAACATGTGCTATATCCATCATTACATGATCTTGTGGAGCAGTTCCATTGTCCCCCAGTTGCCCTACTTCCTTGTATTCTACATCTCTCTCCCCCTCCCCTCAGGGACAATCAGTCTTCACTGCTTGAGGGACCATATTTACAGATACTTGCAACAATGCTGAGGGCTTGACACACTAGACTGCCTTAACCCACTGGAAGCCACCAATTCTCTCATGGGACACAATTCCCTCTGTTTGAGAATATCAGATCTCCCCAGGATGTGGGTACACCTTCATGCTCATTGTATGGGTCTCCACCCAATGATATAACACACTATGACAAAATGAGTACTCATAAACTCCCTAGAAGCCTGCCCCTGTACCAGATGTCCCCCCTTTAACACCTTAAACACATAATCATTCATTATTATATTTTCTAAAGAGTTTTCTCAACATTATAGTTTAAACTATATACCTGACAGTCTCCCATATTCAACTGTTCCGCCCCTTTATCCCCCCAATTCCTTGGGCCATCTGACCCTTCCTCCCAACCCTAGCCCCTCTCAAGCCCACAAAGCCCCGCCCAAAGATATCCCTATGCCCCCATCTTATCCTTTCCCTGTACAAATACTTACCTCCAGCTTATCAGACTTCACCCATGTAGGCATCAGCTCGCAACTTTCCTCTTGCCCTCAAAATCCTTTAAGTCTACTTTCCAGTCTCTAGCTCTCTGAGACAGCTTGGTTTGCTTGTCTCATATCAGAGAAGTCATGTAGTATTTGTCCTTCAATTCCTGGCTTGCTTCACTCATCATAAGGTCCTCAAGATTCATCCATGTTATCACATGTGTTTATACTGTATTCCTTCTTATAGCTGAATAGTATTCCATTGTATGTATATACCATACTTTATTTATCCATTCATCTGTTGATGGGCATTTGAGTTGGTTCCAACTTTTGGCAATAGTGAATAATGCTGCTATGAGCATTGGTGTGCATATATCGGTTTGTGCCCTTATTTTCAGTTCTTCTGGGTATATATCCAGCAATGGAATTCCTGGGTCACATGGCAAATCTATAGCTAACTTTTTGAGAAACCACCGAACTGTCCTCCAGAATGGTTGGATCCTTCTGCATTCCCACCAGCAGTGGATGAATGTTCCCATTTCTCCACATCCTCTCCAACACTTGTAATCTTCTGGGTTTTTTTTTTTTTTGATAGCTTCCAGACTTATGGGGGTAAGATGGTATCTCATTGTAGTTTTGATTTGCATTTCCCTAATAGCTAGTGATGTTGAGCATTTTTTCAGGTGCTTTTTAGCTATTTGTATTCTTCTTTGGAGAAGCGTCTGTTCAAATCTTTTTCCCATTTTTAAAATGGGTTGTTTGTCTTTTTATTTTTGAGATATAGGAGTTCTTTATATATGCAGGATATAAGTCTCCTATCAGATATATGGTTACCAAATATTTTCTCCCATTAGGTAGGCTCTCTTTTCACTTTCTTAACAAACTCCTTTGAGGTGCAAAAGGCTTTAATTTTGAGGAAGTCCAATTTATCTATTTGTTCTTTTGCTGCTCGTGCTTTCAGTGTGAAGTTCATGAAGCCATTTCCTATTACAAGGTCCTGTAGATGCTTCCCTACATTGCTTTCCAAGGTCTTTATGGTCTAGGTTCTTGATCCATCTTGAGTTGATTTTTGTCTAAGGTGTGAGATGGTAATCCTCTTTCCTTCTTTTGCATATGGCTATCCATTTTCTAGGCACCATTTGTTGGAGAGGCCATTCTCTCCCAGTTGAGTGGGCTTGGTGGCCTTGTCAAATTACAGATGACTGTATATATGAGGATCTATAACAGAACTCTCAATTCGGTTCTATTGGTCTGTGTGTCTTTCCTTGTGCCAATACCATGCCGTTTTCACTACTGTAGCTTTGTAGTATGTTTGAAGTCTGGTAGTGTGATTCCTCCAATTTCATTTTTCTTTTTCAATATGTCTTTAGCTATTCAGGACCTCTTTCCTTTCCAAATAAATTTCATAGTTAGTTTTCTAGTTCATTTTAAAAATGCTGTGTTGATTTTTATTGGGATTGCACTGAATCTGTAGGTCAGTTTTGGTAGGATAGACATCTTAATAATATTTAGTCTTCCTATCCATGAACAGGGAATATTCTTCCATTTACTTAGGTCTTCTTTAATTTCCTTGAACAGTGTTGTGTAGTTTTCTGTGTATAAGTCTTTTACACATTTAGTTAAATTTATTCCTAGGTATTTGATTTTTTTATTTACTATTGTAAATGGTATTTGTTTCTTGAATTCCTCCTGAGATTGCTCATCATCAGTGTACAGAAATGCTACTGATTTTTGTGCATTGATCTTATAACCTGTGACTTTACTGAACTCATTTATAAGTTCTAGAAGCTTTGTTGTAGACTTCTCAAGGCTTTCTATGTATAGGATCATGTCATCTGCAAATAATAAAATTTTGACTTCTTCCTTTCCTATTTGGATCCCTTTTATGTCTGGTTCTTGCCTCAGTGCTCGAGCAAGTACTTCTAACCAAGGTTAAAAAGAAGGGGTGTTAGTGGGCATCCTTGTCTTGTTCCTGATCTTAGAGGAAAAGATTTTAGGATTTCACCATTGTAAATGATGTTAGCTGTGGGTTTTTCATATATACCCTTTTTTTTTTTTTTTAATATTTATTTATTATTATTTTTTTAAATTACATTGAAAAAAATATATATGAGGTCCCATTCAACCCCACCGCCCCCACCCCCCACTCCCCCCACAGCAACACTCTCTCCCATCATCGTGATACATCCATTGCACCATATATACCCTTTATCATGTTCAGAAAGTTTCCTTCTATTCCTATCTTTTGCAGTGTTTTTATCAAGAAAGGTTGCTGCATTTTGTCAAATGCTTTTTCCGCAACTATAAATATGATCATGTGATTTTTTTCCTTCAATCTGTTTATGTGGTATATTACATTATATGATTTTCTTATATTGAACCATCCTTGCATACCAGGAATGAAACCCACTTGGTCGTGGTGTATAATTCGTTTAATGTGTTGTTGAATACGGTTAGCAAGTATTTTGTTGAGGATTTTCACATCTAGGTTCATTAGAGAGATTGGTCTGTAATTTTCCTTTCTTGTGGTGCCTTTGTTTGGCTTTGGTATTAGGGTAATGTTGGCATCATAAAATGAGTTAGGCAATGTTCCTTCTATTTCAATTTTTTGGGAGAGTTTAAGCAAGATTGATGTTATTTCTTTCCAGAATGTTTGGTAAAATTCACCTGTGAAGCCATCTGGCCCAGGGCTCATCTTAGTTGAGAGGTTTTTAATGACTGATTCTATCTCTTTACTTGTGATTGGTTTGTTGAGATCATCAATTTCTTCTTTCATCAATGTAGGCTGCTTATGTGTTTCTAGGAATTTGTCCATTTCCACTAAATTGTCTTCTTGTTGGAATATATTTTTCAAAGTGTCCTCTTATGATAGTCTTTATTTCAGTGGGGTCAGTTGTGATATTCCCTTTCTTGTTTCTTATTTTGTGTATTTGCATCTTCTCTCTTTTTTTTGTTGTTAGTCTAGCTAAGGGTTTGTCAATTTTATTGGTCTTCTCAAAGATCCAGCTCTTTGTTTTGCTTATTTTTTTGAGCACTTTCTTATTTTCTATTTCATTTAGTTCTGCTCTGATCTTTGTTATTTCTTTCCTTCTTTCTTCTTTCTTTGGGCTTAGTTTGTTGTTTTTTTACTAATTCCTCCAATTGTACAGTTAGTTCTTCGATTTTAGCTCTTCTTTTTTGATGTATGAATTTATGGCTATGAATTTCCCTCTAAGTACAGCTTTTGCTGCATCCCATAAGTTTTGATATGTTGTGTCATCATTTTCATTAGTTTCAAGGTAGTTATTGATTTCTGTTGAGATTTCCTCCTTGACCCACTGTTTTTCTAAGAGTGTGTTGTTTAACTACCATATCTTGGTGCCAAATATGGGTCTCTGGCCCTTGCAGATTTCCAGCTTCATTCCACTGTAGTCAGAGAAATTATTTTTTATGATTTCAATCTTTCTGAATTCATTGAGACTTTCTTTGTGGCTTAGCATGTGTTCTCTCTTGGAGAATGATCCATGTGCACTTGAGAAGAATGTATATTCTGCTGTGTTTGGGTGTAATATTCTGTATATGTCTGTTAGGTCCAGATCCTCTAATATAGTGTTCAAAGTCTTTGTTTCTTTATTGATCCTCTTTTGAGATGATCTGTCCAATGGTGATAGTGTGTGTTAAAGTCCCCCACTATAATGATAGAGGCATCTATTCCTTCCCTTAGTTTTTCCAGTGTTTGCCTCACATATTTGGAGGTGCCCTTGCTAGGGGCATAAATGTTTGTGATTATTCTTTCTTCTTGAAAGATTATCCTTTTCACTAATATGTACTGTCCATCTTTGTCTCTCACAATAGTTTTGCATTTAAAGTCTATTTTGTCTGATATTAATATAGCTACTCCTGCCCTTTTTTTTTTTTTTTTTTGGTTATTGTTTGCCTATAAGATTGTTTTCCAGCCATTCACTTTCAATCTCCTTGAATCCCTGGGTCTAAGATGAGTTTCTTGTAGACAACATATAGATGGGTCATATTTCCTTATCCAATCTTCCAATCTGTGTTTCTTAACCGGTGAGTTTAATCCATTGACATTCAGTGTTATTACTTTCAGGTAATTACTTATATTAGCCATATTTTCTTGGGATTTGTGTTCGTCATATGTTGTTTGTTTGTTTTTTTCTCTTTCTGTTTTAGTTGTTCTTACACTCTCCTCCAACTCTGTATCTCCTCTTTCTTTCTTTCCTCCTGTAGAACTCCCTTTAATATTTCTTGAAGGGCAGGTATCTTGTTGGCATACTCTCTTAGTTTCTGTTTATCTGTGAATATTTTGAACTCTCCATAATTTGTGAATGCTAGCTTTGCTTGATAGAGTATTCTTGGTTGGAAATTCTTTTCTTTTAGTACCTTGACTATGTCATGCCACTGCCTTCTTGCCTCCATGGTTTCAGATGAGAAATCATCACTTAACCTTATGGAGCCTCCCTTGTATGTGATGGTTCTCTTTTCTCTTGCTGCTTTTTGTATTTTCTCTTTGTCTTGAGCATTGGATAATTTGACAAGTATATGTCTTGGGGTAGGCCCATTGGGATTTATGCTGTTTGGGGCGTGTTGTGCTTCCTGGACATGTATATCCACCTCCCTCAATAGGTTTGTGAAGTTTTCAGCCATTATTTCCTCCAACACCCCTTCTTCTCCCTTTCCCTTCTCTTGTCCTACTGGAATGCCTTTAATGCATATGTTTGTGCATTTTGCGTTGTCAGTCAGATCCTTAAATCCTTGCTGGATCTTTTCTATCTCTTTATTGATCAGTTCTACTATTTGTTTGATTTCAGATGTACTGCCTTTCACATCACTAATTCTTCCCTCTGCCTCTTCAAATCTGCTGTTATTTACTGAGAATGGATTTTTGATTTCTTGGGTTGTGCTGTTGATCTCCATCATATCCATTATCTTTTTGCATATAATTACAATTTCTTCTGTATGCTCTCCAAGTGTTTTTTTAATATGCTTAATCTCTTCCTTCACTTCATTAAATTGGTCCATAATACATGTTTGAGAGCTTCAATTAGTTGTTTGATGTTCCACTCCTCTTCCTGGTTTTTAGTTTGTTCATTGGATTGGGCCATGTTTTCCTGATTATTGGTATGGTCTGTAGTTTTTTGTTGCTGTCTGGTCATCATTTTTATCTTGTTGGGTTTATTCAATTGCTTAGCTTCTTCATCTCGGGGTTTAATTTGTTGTTCTTTTTGTGTGCTTGTTAAGTCTTCCGTTTGTCACAATGTTCTTCTTAGTCTATTTCCTTGTTGTTGGGTAAGTTCCCTTGAAGGAAAATATTAGGACTAGAAAAAGCAAAAGGGGTAAGAAAAGAAAAACATAATAGTAGTATTGATAGTGAGTGTTAGCAGAAGAACCATGTGAGATCTGGGAGAATGGATATTGAACTCATGTAAGCTGTGTAGACTTGTAACAATAAAAAAGTGGAGTACCTATAATGAAATTTTAAACTGAATATGGAGAGGAATATAGTATGAATTAAAAGGCCTTTGTGGTCAAGACAGAGGGAAAGAGAAAAGAAAGGGCAATAATATAAAGAGTGAATAAAAGAAAACAGAATAGTGGTATTAGACATAAAAAGTCAGAAATATTGGGGTCTAAACAAAGAGAGGTCAAATGTAAGAGAATCAATAAATGATGGAGGATAGAAATATGTAAAGGAAAGGGGATAGTGTTGGTAGCCAAAATCAGTACACACAGAAAAGGGGAAATTGAGGATGAGGAAGCACAGCAAATAAGAAATGTTGCCTGCAGCACCTAATATAGAAAAAGAAAAAATAAAGGTTAAAAAAAAAAGCAAGAAAAAGAGAAAGGAAAAAATAAAGGGCCAAGGGGGGAGGGGGGGTGGGATAAAGAGGAAGAAAAACAAGAAAACAAACCAACAAAAAAAGACCTGACAATGCCTCAGGAAAGGAATCCTCTTTGTAATTGAATACTGCTTAGGAGTCTGACCTTTCCCCTTTCTCCCTTCTTCACTTCCCTCTCTCCCAGGCCAGTATAAAGGCTGTGTGAGGGCTCCTGTAGAAGATTCAAATGGGTCCCTGATGGGAAGCAGACTTGGCCCAACGGATAGGGAATCCACCTACCACATGGGAGGTCCGCGGTTCAAACCCCGGGCTTCCTTGACCCGTGTGGATTTGGCCCATGCACAATGCTGATGTGCACAAGGAGTGCCGTGCCACGCAGAGCTGCCCCCTGCATAGGGGAACCCGACACGCCAGGAGTGCGCCCTGTAAGGAAAGCCACCCAGCGTGAAAGAAAGTGCAGCCTGCCCAAGAATGGCGCTGCACACACACAGAGCTGACACAACAAGATGAGGCAACAAAAAGAAACACAGATTCCCGGTGCCACTGATAAGGATAGAAGCGGTCACAGAAGAACACACAGCAAATAGACACAGAGAACAGACAACCAGGGTGAGGGGGGAAGGGTAGAGAAATAAATTTAAAAATAAATGTTTAAAAAAAAACGAAATGGGCTCCTGGTGAACCAACTCACCTCAGAATATAATGTCTCTTAATTTCTTGAGAGAGAGCACCCACGCCTTGCCAGGAACCCTAAATATGCTTTTGGAAGCCTGCAAAGCACATCCTACTGTCCCTCTCCCTTAGGTATGTTACCGGGGGGCTAGTTAATTTTCTGACTCCACCTTCTCCCAGACCAAGTTTCCTATCCTAGGATATTTGGGTAAATTGGACTCTCTCAGCAGATTCACCTCTCCTCTCTTCCTGGGCTCTCCCCAAGTCAGCTGATATAAAACTCCATAAAACTCAATAAAAGGGGGGGACCAGAAAATTGAACCTGCACTCCTTGGGCCCCTCTGCACCTCCCACCTAAACCCTCCCACTCTCAGAGTTAGTCTGAGACCAGAGGGCTAGGGCAATGCTGGATTTCCAGGAGTGCTGGGCTCAGGAAACAAAGACCCAGGAGAATGTGGACTCAGGGTACATAGTTCTGTGAAATGTGGGTTGCGGGGCATCAGGGAGCACGTGCTTCCACACGGGGCTTGGAAACGCTGCAGAGCGACCAGCAGTTCTTAGGGAGCCCTGCAGCCCTTCGCCCTGGGGGAAGGGCTATACCTTCCCACGGCTTCCGAGTTCAGGATTAGAAACCTGCAGTTTTACTTTGAGCAAGCACTAATTTTGTTGCAGTCTCTCCAGATTGACATCCAGACACCTCCTTTTTTGTAGGTTCCCAAAACAAACCGCTCCAGCAGGTCCTTTGCAGGAGAGGTGACGATGGGTGTATTACTCAGATGCCATCTTGCCATCATGAACCACCAATAACAGTTATTTTGAGCACTTTCTTGATACCAGGAGCCAGGCTCCGTACATCACCTCATTCAGTCCTTACAGTGAGCCTCTGTATTCGTTTTCTCTGGCTGCTATAACAAGTTACTGCTAATGTGGAGGCCAGAAACAACTTTTTCTCTGGCGGTTATGGAGGCTACCAGTCCAAAATCAGTCTCACTGGGCTAAAGTCAAGCTGCCAGCAGGGCTGCTTCCTTCTGGAGGCTCTAGGGGAAAATTCATTCCCTGGCCTTTGCTAGCTTCTGGAGTTTGCCTGCATTCCTTGGTTCATGGTGCCTTCCTTGAATCTTTCCAACTTCTTGCTTCTGCTGTCACATCTCCTCCCTTGACCGTCTCACCATCCTCTTACAAGAACCCTTTTGACTACATTTAGAGACCACCTCAATAATTCAAGATAATCGCCCCATCTCAAGACCCTTAACTTAATGACTCCAGCAAAGTCCCTTTTGCTATATAAGGCAATATATTCACAGGTTTCAGGATTAGGCCCCAGATATCTTTGGGAGGCCATTATTTGGCCTAGCATACCCTCGCAAGTAGGTACTTCTCCCCCTTTTCCCAATGAGGAAACTGAGGCAGAACTGAAATACTTTGCTCAAGGTCACACAGCTAGGAGCTAGACCTGGAATCCAGCTCCTGGCCCATCCCTTTCCAGAGCTAGTGCTCCTAACCGTACCCACCGCACTGTGTGGCCTCCAAATAGCTTTTTTTTTTTTTTTTTTAAAGATTTATTTATTTATTTAATATCCCCCCCTCCCCTGGTTGTCTGTTCTTGGTGTCTATTTGCTGCGTCTTGGTTCTTTGTCTGCTTTTGTTTCTTTGTCCGCTTCTGTTGTCGTCAGCGGCACGGGAAGTGTGGGCGGCGCCATTCCTGGGCAGGCTGCTCTTTCTTTTCACGCTGGGCGGCTCTCCTCACGGGCGCACTCCTTGCGCGTGGGGCTCCCCCACGCGGGGGACACCCTTGCGTGGCACGGCACTCCTTGCGCGCATCAGCGCTGCGCATAGCCAGCTCCACACGGGTCAAGGAGGCCTGGGGCTTGAACCGCAGACCTCCCATATGGTAGACGGACGCCCTAACCACTGGGCCAAAGTCCGTTTCCCCTCCAAATAGCTTTGAACTTAGCCTCCCATTGTCACTATGTTGAGGGGAATGAGTCCCAAACCTTCAGTGCGCGGAAGAGTTTGGGCTTCTAGTGGAGGCTTCTCTCCCACAGACGGAAAGCTCAAGGGCAGGACTTCCGGTTAGGGACCCTTTATTCATGTTTGCTTCAAAAAGTCAAACCACAGCTTTGTCTCTGACCTCAGAAACAAGGCAGTTCAGGTGCCTGAGACACATCCCAGAGCGCTGTGATGCCTTCCCTCCTAGTTTTAACACTCGGTCCATGTTCTTTGCTACCTTGTTTCCAACTTCACCCAAATGACCCTCTCAGTACCCTGGCTCCATGGTTGTCTGTTTCCTGTTGCGACTGTAACAAATTACCACAGAGCTGGCAGCTCAACACAACACACCTTTATCCTCTCACAGTTCTGAGGTTTAGAAGTCCAAAATCAGTTTTCCTGGGCCAAAATCCGTTTCAAGGTGTCATCAGCACTGGTTTCTTCTGGAAGCTCTGCAGAGAGAATCTGTTTGCTTGCCTTTCCCAGCTTCTAGAGCTGCATCCCTTACATTCCTTGACCCATGACCCCTTCCTCTAGCTTTGAATCCAGCAGGATAGCAGCTGGCTTGAGTGTCACATTTCCTTCTGCTTCAAATCTTCCTCTGCCTTTCTCTTATAAGGACACTTGTGGTGACATTTAGGGCCCACCCACCTGAATAATGCAGGATAATCTCCCCATCCCGTGATCCTTAACTTACATCTGTTATGTTTCTTTTGTCATATAAGGACACATTCATGGTGATCTTTCCCCACACATATCCTGCCACCCCATCTCCACCCCACCTCTCCAGATTGCCTGGAGGGCCAAATAGAAGATGATGCACATGAAAAGCCCTTGGTGAACTGTACACATCTTTTCTGCCTCAGGACCTTTGCACAGTCTGTCCTTGCTACCTGGACTGTCCAGCTCTCTTTACACACACTTTCACATATGTGACATTTTGTCACTTCCTCAAAGAAGCCTTCCCAACAACCTCACCACAACCCTATTTTTTCTCTATCCCAGAACTCTGGTACTGATCACAATCTGTAAATTCATTATTACTTGTTGATTTGTGTGTTACTTATCTGTCTCTTCTATTATACAATAAGCTCTATGTGAGCAGGGACCTGCTGAGTCCTGTTTTCCCCTGTAGCCCCAACCCCTGGAAGCATGCCTAGAACATGTGTGCTCCCTAAAGGATTGTTGGATGAATACATAAGATAGACAACCTTCTATCAGTTATGCACTGTATTAGTCAGCCAAAGGGGTGCTGATGCAAAACACCAGATATTGGTTGGTTTTTATAAAGGGTATTTTTTGGGGGTAGGAGCTTACAGATACCAGGCCATAAAGCAAAAGTCCCTTCCCTCACCAAAGTCTATTTGGAGCAAGAGGGCTGCTGATGTCTGTGAGGGTTCAGGCTTCCTGGGTTCCTACATTCCTGGGGCTTGCTTCTCTCTGGGTTCAAGGTTCTTTTCTTTCTGGGGCTGACTTCTCTTTCTCTGTGAACTTACTTGCTGGGGCTCCAGCTTAAGTCTTCAGCATCAAATTCCAACATCAGAAACCCTCAAATCTGTTCTTTGCCATGCCTTTTATCTGTGAGTACCTACCCACCAAGGGGTGGGGACTCAATGCCCTAATCATAACTCAATTATGTCCAGGTAGAGATCAGTTTACAAGCATAATCCAATATCTGTTTTTGGAATTCATAACCATATTAAACTGCTACATGCGCCCATGGCCAAGTGTTGGGTTTTATCCTTCAAGCAGTTGCTCTGCAAGCACCTGGAGCTCAGTATTCCCCAAATCCATCTGCAGCCTCATTGGGAGAAGGCCCTATCTTCCAGTCTCCCCCAAAACTTCGTCCCTGATACCAGAACCTTTCCATGCTTCTCCCTGTTGTCCATGCACCACACTAGACCATTCCGAAAGCCCCAGGCAACTGGCTATTCCAAAGGATAAAAAACTTTGAGAGTCGGAAAGAACCCAGGAGATCAGGGGTCAGCCAAATACCACCTATGTCTGATTTTGTAAATAAAATTGTATTGGAACATGACCATACTCCTCTCTTTATGTATGGTCTGTGGCTGCTTTCTCACTACCATGACAGGGTTGAGGTCTCAACAGAGACCATGTGGCACAGAAAGCCTAACATGGTTACTATCTGGCCCTTTGCAGAAAACATTTGCAGACACCTAAAATAGGCCATCTGATCCAAACCCACCCACTCTACAGATGAAGACACCGAGGGCCAAAATGTTTATGGACCAGACCCAGAGTATTCCAGGGCTTTATTGGCAAATCCGGGCCGGGAATTCAGTTCTGCAGAATCCTCAGCCGGGCTTCTTCTGCATACCCTACTGTCCTCTTTTTTTTTTAAAGATTTATTTTTATTTATTTCTCCTCCCTTACCCGCCCCCCCCCCCCACTTGTCTGCTCTGTGTGTCCATTTGCTGTGTGTTCTTCTGTGACTGCTTCTATCCTTATCAGCGGCACGGGAATCTGTGTTTCTTTTCTGTTGTGTCATCTTGTTGTGTCAGCTCTCCGTGTGTGTGGCACCATTCCTGGGCAGGCTGTACTTTCTTTCGCGCTGAGCGGCTCTCCTTACAGGGCACACTCCTTGCACGTGGGTCTCCCCTACATGGGGGACACCCCTGTGTGGCAGGGCACTCCTTGCACATATCGGCATTGTGTATGGGCCAGCTCCACACGAGTCAAGGAGGCCCAGGGTTTGAACTGTGGACCTCCCGTGTGGTAGGCAGACACCCTATCCACTAGGCCAAGTCTGCTTCCCCCTACTGTCCTCTTAAGACCCAGCCCCTCCACCATCCAAACTCCCATTTCAGTCCTAGGTAGTCACCTCTTCACTGCTCTCCCTTTACTATCTCAGAGAGAGGCGCAGAGCCCCTATGATCACCATCTCCCACTTGGCTCTGGGCCCAACAGCCTCCCTGAGTTGACTTGCTTGCTTGGCCCTGAAAGAAGCTGATCTAAGCTTTCTCTTCCCTTTCAGAGCCGCCAGGCCCACCCTACAAACCTTTGCTTTTAATGACAAGTGAAGATTTAGATGGCCACTGCCCTGTTTGGTTCACCATCTGCCCCCTCTTTTCACCTAAAGCTCCCCTGCTAGAGGTAATCAAACTGGGCATGCTCCCAAATTCCCAGGGAAGCTTATTTAGAATTCAGATGCCCAGAGCTCACCCCAGACCCGCAGAACACACCTCCTCCTGATTTCAGGAGGTGAAATCAGGGCCTTTGCTATTTTAACAAGATCCCCATGTGATTCTGATGTTCAACCAAGTCTAAGAACCGCTTCACTAACACATGAGCCCTCAGGCTTCCTCGAAGTTTTAGTCATCACGAATAGATTCAAATTAAAGTAGGTGTGGTGGTTTGAAACCGTACGTGCCCCATAAAATCCTGTTCTTAAAGCTAACCCTTTCCTGTGTGTATAAACCTATTGTAAAGGAGGTTTTTATGAGGTTACTTCACTTAAGGCATGGCCCAGGGTGGGTCTTCATCTTCTTAATGGAGGCCTTTATAAACGGGACTAATGCAGAGAGAGAATGCCACAGAAGCAAGAAGGTAAAAGCAAGGAAACTCGGAAGAGAAGGGAGAGACCAGGAGATGTTGCCATGTGCCTTGCCATGTGACAAAGGAGTCCAGGATCTCAGGCAACTGGTCTTCAGGAAGAAGGCATTGCCTGACAATATCTTGATTTGGACATTCATCTCAGGCTAAAAACTATAAGCTGATAAGCTAATAAATTCCCATTGTTTAAGCTAACCTGTTTCATGGTATCTGCTTTGAGCAGCCTAGCAAACTAAAACGGTAGGTAAACAATGGAGCATAGTTCTCTCAAAAATGACTATTAGTTTTTGGGACTTGGAGTTGTCCTAAATGATATTGCAGGGACAGATGCTGGACATTATATATCTGGCCATAACCTACTAAATGGAGAGCGTAAACTACAACGTAAACTATAATCCACGCAGTGCAGCAGTGCTCCAAAATGTATTCACCAAATGCAACGAATGTGCCACAATGATGAAAAAGGTTGTTGATGTGGGAGGAGTGGGGGGTTGGAGTGGGGGAGTATATGGGAACCTCTTATATATATATATATATTTTTTTTTTTTTTCCTCCAACCGATTTATTGAACAAAAATTCTGTATACAAAGTGACCTGGACCTGCTGCTTCAAAATATGATCCTTTCTTACCAATATTTCAATAGGTCAAGCCATAGAGTGTCAAAAAGCAGCTTACCATAATATAAATCAAGAAATGAATTGCCTAACACTGAAGCTTTAATAGTACTGTAAGATAATTAACAGGTAGGATTGAGTCCCTGTAACAGGCTGGAGAACTGGTACAAGGCATCAAGAGGCCATTTTGTGCACTGCCACTGTGATGCCATCATGTTTCTGGATCATAATATTCACATTATCTGATTCTAAACATACCACAGGAATATCAGTGGGATCAGAGGTTAACTTAGCTGCTTGCTGGGCTAGAACAGATATCACCCCAGCATGCTCATCTGACAAGGTCCCACGGCAACCCAGGTTAAGTCCTTGTGAATCTGTGCAAAGGACTCCAACAATGGATGGATTCTTCATTCTTTGACGCAACTCCGTCTCTAGACGCGAACGGTTTCTTCTTATATTTTTTAATGTAACATTTTTTGTGATCTATGTATCTTTTTAAAAAAAGACGATTTAAAAACATTTTTAATGTAAAAAAGGGTTACATTGTCTAAATTTAGAGTATTTTAAAAGTCCCTAAATATTTAGATAACAAAATAGAATATCCGATATATCTTTTAAACATTAACTATTGGGAGAATACAATATTTTCCCCTCAGCCTTCCCTAGCCTCTCCTCAACTCAAGGTCCTAGGATTCCTCCCATCTCCAACTCTACCAAAGAAAAAAGTACGCTCTTTTTTCCCTCTGAGCAGACAAGATGAGATTTTTAAATGAGTTGCTGGCAAAGAATTCATGAGCTTATAAACTATTAAAGGTCAGAGTAGCAAAAAGAAGGCGATGTTGAAAGGAAAGAAGAGGTACACAGAAAATTCCAGAGGAAGCTGGAATCCTGGGGTTCGAGGTGTCTTATTCCAGTGCTCTGATGGCCGTCTTGGAGAAGGTGTTGTTTTGAAGGCAGCAGAGCCTCTTTTTGCTCCTCCTCAGTATTCATCAGGCACTGCTGTGCCCTGGGCTTCAGCGTCTAAGCATGAAAGACAGCAGCCGCGGGCAGTTCTGTGATAGAGAAGCAGCCCCTCGGGGAGCTGAAGGTTGTTGGCCCTGCTTTGGAGATACTGAGCAAAGGAAAGGCAGGATGGGGTGCCGCCTCTGAAAAACAGCCCAGAGGAGAGTTCTGTAAACACCAGGGGCTGATTGTCAACAGTGATGGAGACACGGTGACCAAAAAAAAAAAAAAAAGCCTTGCTCACCTGAGACAGTAGAATTCAATTCAGTTTCAAGTCAGTGTGTGTTTATTGAGTGCCTGATTCAGTTTTAGGTGATGGAGAGAATGAGAGAGTCAGCCTACACAGCAGGCTGATTTAAGCAGAAATTCCCTGGGAGTCTGCCCCACAAGTCCACAGGTCCAGAAGCTTGATTTTGTCAGTTTCACCCAATAAAAAATTGGTAAATCTTATTCAGTTTCATAAAGTAAATATTTATTAAGTGCTTATAGCCTGCCAGGTGCTGTTTGAGGCTGTGGCTGGAGCAGTGAACTGAGCAGTCTCAGGTTCCTGCCCTGGTAGAGTTCACATTCTAATGGAGCATCTGCAGGGCCAGCGGGTAAGGCCAGAGCGCCCCCTGGGGTGGGATTCACAACGGAAGGGATCCAGGCGGGCGGGGTTATCAGAAGAAATGGCTAGGGAGAGATGGGATTTGAACTATGGTTTGAAGGGTAGATGGGGTGTGGACTTGGAAAGGGCTAAAAGCTTTACAGCCAGGGGCACTGAACTGCATGAGCAGGAGTGGACAGGGCATGTCATCAAGGGTCCATGAGCAGATCAGCTCCACTGGGGGGACAGGTTGCAAGCTGGGTTACAGGTGCATGCTGGAAAACAGGACTAGAGAATGTCCTATCACATGGAGTTAAACCATGGGCCATCCAAATTACTTGGGTCTGACTCCCAACTCTCTTACTTGCTAACCTTGTGATCCAGGGCATGCTCTCACTCCCATGGCAGCCAAACTGGACTATTAATAAATAGCCCAGGACTAGAGTGAGGCCATAGAAGCACCTAGAATGCACTTGCACAACCTAGCTTCCTTATCTTTTGCATCCTAAGCAGCTTACTTGCTTCACCCCAGTTCTAGCCCTGCTGAATGGTAGAAACCTTTTTGATCTACATGGTGTGTTTCTCAACGTGCGGCCCTTGGTACACCTAAATCAGAATCACAGGGGCTGTCTATTAAAATTATATTCTTGGACCCTAACAATCAGAATCTCTGGGGATGGGGCCAGAGAATCAACATTTCATTGCACCCTCCTGGTGCTTCCAGGCGGTGAGTATGGTCCCCAGACTGGCATCAGCAGCAGCACGTGAGAACTCATTAGAAATGCAAATTCTTGGGCCTCGGCCCTGATCTACTGAATTAGAAGTTAGTGGGATGTAGTGCAGGAATCTGTAGTTGTAAAAGCCTTCCAAGTGATTCCCATGCACATTAAATTTACATGGAGAGGTTGGAGAAACCACCAGTGCCCAGCCCCACCCCAGGCCAATTAAATCAGCATCCCTGGGAGAGAGCTCAGATGATATTCTTTTCAAAAGCTCAGCAGTAATCATGTGAGGACAGTGTTTATCATCACTGGAAGAGAAAGGAAGATGGCAGAACTGCATTACATGTAGAATGTTTTCATTCAGTCAGAAGCATTGTCTCAGCTAGTTCTTGCCACAGGCTGGATCCATTGCCGGGGTCCTTTTAGTTTAGCAGGTGAGGAAACTGAGGCTCCCGGAGCTTCAGGGTCGTGGCCAAAACCCCAAGAGCCCAGTTCTGCTGGCTGGCTCTTCGCGGCCAGCGGCCTGGCCTGGCTCTCCTGGCAGGCTGGCACTTAATCGGGTCTTGAGTGACACCTTTTGCCAGATGCTAAGACCTATTGGAGCATGGGTGTTTGGGCAGAGCCAGGTCTGGGAGAGTTCCTGAAGGATGAGAGGGGAGCAGGCTGAGGATGGGAAGGGAAGGTTGGAAGACACTTTAGGATTGGGATCAGATTCCGGGAGCCCCAAGTCCTACTAATACCAGGCTTTCTACCAAGCCCAAGACTCTGTGCCTGGGGCTTTAAGTGAGTCATCTCCTTCATGTTCACATGATCCCAGGGAGGGATGATCTTGGCAGAATACAGCGTCCTTAGGCACACTAGCCCCCTTTTCCAGATGAGGAAACTGAGGCCCAAGGATTCGCGGGAACCCGCCCCGAGGTCACCGGTGGGGTCGGGATGCCTCCAAAGCTTCTCTTGCTCTTCCGGAATTCAGAGGCAGGGTCGGCAGGGAAAGGGTGGGAGGGGGGGTCCGCGACACGCAGGGGGCGGGGCCGAGCGCGCAGCCCCCGAGCCCTCACCGCGCGCCCCCGCGTCCCTCTCCCCGCTGCAGGCCCTTCCTCGTGCTGCCGCCGCTGATGGAGTGGATCCGGGTGGCCGTGGCGCACGCCGGCCACCGCCGCAGCTTCTCCATGGACAGCGACGACGTCCGCCAGGCGGCCCGGCTGCTGCTGCCGGGCGTGGACTGCGAGCCGCGCCAGCTCAGGTAGGGGCCGGGCGCGCCGGGGCTCCCCGGGGGAGGCGCGCTCGCCCAGCGGGACGCGGGCCGGGGCTGCGGGCCGGAGAAGGGAGCCTCTTGGCTCCCCGCGCGAATCGCGCAGCGCGGGCGGTGGGAGGAGCGTCCTGGAGCTCCCCAAGGGCTCTGCATCCACTGCATCCACCTCTCAGGGCAGAACCCCCGGGGCGCTTTGCGCGTGAGCAAAGGTTTCTCTTGTGTTGGAGGCTTCGGTGGCAGGCGCAGGCGTGACACTAAGCAGTCCCCCTAATGGGAGGGACGATGGCAGGCAGGAGGAAAGCTGTTTGAAGAAATGACCCGACCCCAGGTTACGAGATAGCTCTGTGTCGTGTTTCTCTGCCACTCTCAGTTTCTCTCTAGCGTTTCTCTCCCTCTCCATCTGTCCCTCTCCCTGAGAAGTAAAACCGTCTTCTGGAGTTTTCTAACAAAGCCTTGCAGAGTAAATTTTCTGGCAGAGTAAGAAAGTGTCTCCGCGTTCTCTGGTGCATGAAGCTGGAATGGTCCTCCCGGCTCCATTTCTCACACGTGTATCCAGGGTCAGCCCAACAGTCCTTCCAGGTGGAAATTACTCAGGGGCGGCTCAGGGACCTCATGGAGGGGGGCTCAGTTTTATCCAAAGCAAAAGAAATAGAACAGGTCACACACTCAGGTGAGTGATAACCTGACTCTAAATGCAAAAAGCACAAAAGCCCAGTGGGTGGGCGGTGTGTGTGTGTATGTGCGTTCCCAAAACTCTATTCTGACCCTCAGCACTGTTTTCCAGGCCCAGGTCGCCAGGGTCAACATTTTTAAATCTCTTCGCACTCACCTGATGAGAAATGTGCCCTTCCTCAAAATGCGCCCATCCCAACCACATGAGCAAGCTGCAGGCATTTGTCTGTCCTTCCAGAATCTGATTGGAGTCCTGCAAGGAAATGGAGGTTTGCAGTACAAAACATAGCCTACTGCCCGTCAGCCCCAGAACAGCGGGGGCTGGACCCCATAATAATTGCTAGTGTTCATTGAATGCTTATCATATGCCGGGCACTGTTGTAAGCACGTTCCACAGATTGATTAGTATTTAATACTCCCAAACCCTGTGAAGTGGGTACTGTTCTGCCAGGTTTGTAGATAAGGAAACAGGCATAGAGAGGCCAGGTCGCAGGCCTGAGGTCAAATGTAGAGCCAGGATCGGACTCGGGCAGCCCTGGCCCCGGAGCATGTGGTCCTCACCACTGTCCAGTCCTGCCCTCAGATTTCTGTCCAGGCGGTTTCTGACTATGCCACCTCACCTTGTCACATGGAACAGCCCTCAGAGGTCTGTGTGAGCACAGAGCGGGGTCCTGAATGTGCAGTACTTATGCAGACAACACCTGAAAGGAATCAAGTGGCCAAGCAGTGGTCATAGGTAGCTAGCATTCCCCCAAGCTTCTACTATGCCTGAAATAATAATTGTGGCTCAGCAAGATATTGCTTTAAAGTTTTTAAGGACTTTTAACTCTTTCTCATGTGAGCCTCAGAACAAGCACAGTTGTTACCCAGAAAAGTAGCACCATCCCATTTTACAGAAGAGGACATTAAGACCCATTGAGATTAGGTGATTCTCCCAATATCTCGCATACTAAGTGACAGCATAGCAGACCCAGACACCTGCAGATATAACGGTGTATAATTTTTCTCATCCTTCCTCTCCCCATCCTAGACTTAGACTCATCCCTCTCGGAGGTGGCTGCTAAGCCTCTTCAGTGTGGCTCTGTTCCTTGTCACTGTCCCATAGTCCAGACGTGGATGGAAGGAGCATTTACTGCATGATCTAGTGACCAGGATGTGTCATTCTGACAGTCACACCGAAGATTTCATTGTCAACCTCCAATCTGAGGCCTCAGCTCTGGTGATTGGGGTGTGAGTGGCGATGCCCAGGTCAGCCCAAATGCATGCCTTTAGAGCCAGCAAACAAAGGCAGGTAGTTCCCTTGGCATTTCTAGGCTGTTCTTAGTTGTTTCTCTCTCGATTCTTGACTCATCTGTCTCCTGGAAGATTAGATATTTACCAGAATGATGATTTGTGTATATTAAAAAAATCATGCTATTGATTATTCCAGCTAAATGGTTATTAAGGTTGGAAAACACTTTCCAAGAGAAAATTGAAATATAGTTCTCCTTTAACTTCCGTAAAAGTAAGATTTGCAAGTTCCATTAGCTAAACTAAATTCAGTCCATGAAAATATGAACCCTTCTTTTTAAAAAGAGTACCTATTTTTCAGTCTTGACTTAATTACATATGCATATGTCTTTCCCATCTCATTCAATGTGGCAGGAAGTTGGAATTATGGCCATTTTGCAGGTAATAGGATCAAAGAAGTTTTGTTCATTCAGACATCCAACAATTAGATATTGAACACTTACCTGCCCCGACAGTCCTCATGACACTTAGCTCTGTCCCAACAACTGTACAAGGCAGACTTCATGATCCCATTTTACAGAGAAGAAGCCTGAGGTTCAGTGAGGTTATCGACCTTGCCCAAGGTCACTGAGCTACTGTAAGGCAGAGCACGTCTACAATGGAGGAGATAACAAGTGGAGGTGAAAACACAATCGCCTTGTCGCTCTGCCTTCCCAGGTGTCCATTATAGACATTGCCAGGTGGGCTCCGACTTCTGAGTAGGTCAGCGCTAAGGCTTCTCTCTCTAAACAAACAGCCCTAGAAAGGCGCAGGAAGTTTGGCATTCTGTCAAATACAGGAACTTGGGATGTGGGGCTAGAGGCTGCAGTGTCAGTGACCATTAGCACATCTAATTACCTACCAGCTGGCCGCGCTTTCCAGGTGGGAGGCAGCCTGGATGCCGGCCGGGACTGAGGAACCCGAAAGAGTCAAGGGTTCCCAGGTCTAGCCAGCACTGCTGTTGATTTTCAGAGTGACCTTGGTCAAATGCTGCCTGAGGTCTGCTTTTGTCTTTATTCCACTACAGTAAAGCCTCACCATGGTGATCAGGTGTCTTCAAAAAGGAGCACCATTCGCTGCAACTGCGGTGCTAAGCTGTCAGGGGTGACCCATTTATTCTTTTTTAATTAAAGTATCATATCATCTAAACCTGGTAAATTCAACCTTTATTTTCCTCCTGGTCCTTTGGGAGGTGGTGGCAAGGAGTAGGAAAACTTCAAAAATACCAAGAGGGTAAATACTGTTGCTTCCCCATGTTTGAAGAGGCAGCATTGCCCTGGAGTGAAGGCTGGGTTAAAAGAAAGATAGTAGGTGTTCTCAGGCCCTCCCTTGGCTGATAAACAACACCTCCCAGCAGGGCTTGGGGCCGTTAGCATCATGAGCTCCTTCCAGAAAATAATCTTTTTGCAAGTATATCTTAGCATCAAACCCGGTTTTGAGCTGTCCTAAAATGGAAACATGGGGGTGGTGAGGTGCAAAGAGCATTAAAATGGTCAGGCTCTTGGGCCGTTACTTTCTCTGACTCTTGCATTAGATTTATTGAGCACCTACTTAGTGCCAGACCCCACACTAGAAGTTCTCACCTAGATCCACGGAACACAATATTGGATAGAGTTGGAAATTCAGATTCATTTTTCAAACACAGATGGGGTACACAGGGCTCCCATGTCAGGCAAGGCCCAGCCGCTGCCTGTAAGAACTTCACCACGCGGCAGCAGCAGCCAACTCAGCAGGAGACAGACCTTCACGCTGCTGGAGCTGGTGGCCGTCATCCCGGGCACCCATGGCCCTTTGAGAAGAGGAGCATTTGGATAAAAGGAATGCCAGCCCTTGGTGTCAGAAGGGCAAAACGTTCTTTATCCATTCCTTCTCTGGATCTGTATAGTGCCAGCCTTGGAGTGGGCTGTCTCCCAAAGCAGATGGGGTCCCTAGCTCTTAGGTACTCCTGGAGAGACTCAGGAAATGAACAGTAGTGAACAGATGAGCAAGGTGGTTTTAGAAAGTGTGAGTGCTAAAAGAAAGCAGAACACAGTGTTTGGGGTAGAGAATAGAGAGAAGGACAGATCGATTGGGTGTTGAAAGAGCATTTCAGGACCTTATAGAAAAAGGGGCAGTGGCATGCACCTGCTTCTACAGGGATAGCTGGGACCTCTGCAAGAGGCTTACGGAGGAAGCAGAAGGGAGGACCCTGGAGCCACATGCACATCAATTCCCTCCGTTGCTATCACACTGACCCCTGAATTCAGACCTCGGGGCCCCTCGTCCTTGACCTCAGGAGGCCACCCGCAGAGGCTGAACACTTGGGGCCGATGCTTGGAAGCTCCACCGCCTCTCACAGTTGGGATCTGCTACCCTCCTCTCCCCTCGAGTGTCCTTGTCCTTCCCCAGCTCGGGATGTGTCCCGCAGCTCCCTATGGACTCACCGGCTGGGCTGGCGTGTAAGTGCGGCGACAGAATGCCAGCCCTACTGCACCTCCAGCAGACATTTAACTCCATGCCCAAGGCCCCGCCATGACCCAGTTGGAGCCACTGCCTCCTCCACATGATGTCGTTGCATTAGCACCTCCTGGAAAACGAGGACACTGACCTCTCCGTGGTCCCAGGAGAGATGCTTTGGGGCTCAGTCATCCTCCTCTAACAGTGTCAGGGACAGGCCACGGACAGAGCCTGCTCAAGGAGCCGAGCTAGCGAGGCAGCTTTGCCCTCAGCAGACACATACAGAGCACCTACTGTGTGGCTGACCTACTGTGTACTGTTGGGAGGCTGGCAGAGAAATCCACAGGTCACCGCAGAAGAATGCGGTAAATGCTTTAATAGAGGCTCGGGAGAGAACTAAGTCCGGGGGGAGCTAGAAAGGTCTTGCCTGCAGATACTGCTGGATCTAGATCCTGAAGAATCAATAGAAACAAGTCCACGCAGAGGCCTTGAGGTGGGAAAGCATGTTGGGGGAAACACAAGGAATTCAAACAGAGCGCAGAGGTTTCCACACACACTGTCCTGCTCCAGGCATTGGCTCCAGAGCTGAGAGCGGGGCTGAATTCAGTCGGTGGAAGGCCAGAGAGCTCCGACTGGCTCCCGCGGGAGGTGGAAGTCATCACAGATCCTTAAGCAGGGAAATGAGCTCAGATTTGCATTTTAGGAGGAGGGACTGAGATGGGCAGGGGTGGGGCTCTCGAGTCAGGAAGCTGCTGCCGTCATTCAGGTGAGAGATAGAACTCAGGTGGAGGCAGCAGGGACAGAGCGCTGGGGACGACGCGACAGGGTTTGGTGATGAGTGTGGCGGGTGAGGGAGGAGAAGTGTTTAAAAAGGCTCTGATGTGTTAGCAACTGAAAACCACCACACAGAACGGTGTACAAGGTGTCACTTCCTGCGTGGAGTACGTGCTTGTGCATCTGCTGTGCCCGTACAGGCTGTCGAATTTTGTAGTAGGTGCGTGTGTTACCTATTCCCGCGCCACCACCAGATTTTTATGTTGAGACGGCTCTGAGTTTCAAGCTTGGGAGAGTGTAAGTCTAGGAGTGCTGCTAACAAATATAGGGCTAGTAGGTGAGCCGGGCTCAGTTTTTAGTTGTTTTTTTTTTTTAATTTATTTTATTTCTCTCCCCCTCCTCCCTTTGTTATTTGTGCTTGCTGTCTGCTCTCTGTATTCGTTTGTTGTGTGCTCGTCTTCCTTTTAGGAGGCACCGGGAGCCAAACAACAGACCTACCCTGTGGGAGGGAGATGCCCAATGGCTTGGCTTGAGCCACCTCCACTCCCCGGGATCAGTTTTTCAAATGCTGAGTGTGAGATGCTGTCCCAGTCGGCTGCCCCACCAAATGCGAGCGTCCTCCTCAGGCTCCTCCCTCGGTGCCCGGTTGCCAGGGAATTGAGTCTTTGAGGTCTTTGCCCTAGTGTCCCATTGGAGAGGAAGCAGAGCACGGGGATGAAGAGCACAGGCCTGGCAGCCTGGCTGCCTGGGTTCAAATCCTGCCTCAACCTCTCACTCTCTGTGTGACCTTTGGCAAGTTACATCACCTCTGTTTCTGAGTCTGTAAGACAGGTCCAACAATATACCCACTCATAACGCTGGGGGGAGGATTCTATGAAATAATGTATATAAGCGATTGAGTAAAATACTGCTATTCTAGTAATCATAATTTAATGTGCATTAAATATTAGTTATTATCCTTGTTTCCTCCCCTCTGGACCATGAAGGCCAGTTTCTCCTCAACTTCCTCAGAGAGAGGGGAAATACGTATCTCAAAGAGATGTGTAGTTTGCCACTGGGCATGTGGTTTGTAGCCCTGGCTGAGGGCTGATGTGTCTCCAACCTTCTGACACTGCAGGTGAGTCAAAAGCCCCAGGGTGCACTGTCATCTTCCCCCGTGGAAACACCCTGGAAGGAGAGCAGCTGGGGCTGACTGGCTCAGGGGCCACTGTCCCCACAGCAGTGACTCCAGGTTTTCTCTGCATGACTCAGATTTTATATATTCTCTGAAGTGTGAGATGTTGAAGACCGTCATTGGCTGGAGTCCTGAACCCTATCCAAAGGAGAAGCGTGTCCATCACCAGCTGCATTTTCAACCTAAGATGGGAGGAAGAGAGAGCAGAAGAGGAGGAGGACATGTAGAAAGCAAATGTGGCTCCTGATGGGCTGGGTCTTGTCCCACATGAGCAGAGGTTAGGGGAAGTGCTAAGGAGCATAGCATGTTCCATAAGACAGGGTCACATGTAGTTTATCTCACAGAGTTGACTTCCTTCTCTGTGTGGACCTGGGGCCGAAATCAGTTACCATGATCACTGGAGCTCTAACACAGAACCTGGCATGTAGTAGAGGCTCAATAAATATTTGTTGAATGAATGAATGAACAGATGGATGGATGGATCGATGGATGGATGGATCGATGGATGGATGATGAAAAGGGCTAATGTTACTAAGCATGTTGATGCTGGTGTACGTGAACAGACTAAGGAAATGCTTGTTTATTCTGGACTAATTCAAATGCAAAAAGTTTCATCATGGAGACATTGCTAGACCTGTGAGAAATCAGATGTAGAACTCAGAACTGAGGTCTTTAACTAAAGAAGCCTTTTGGGGGGACTCTGGCAAACAGATGGCCATTGAGGGCATGTACGTGGATGAGATTGCCCAGGACGGGGCTGATGAAGAGGAGTTGTCCAGGAGATGAAGGAAGAGTGGTTAGAGGTCAGAAAAGAACCCAAAAAGAGCAAGGCGCAGATAGCATGGAGGCACTTCAAGCCAGAAAGGGCTCACCAGAACCCAAGGTTGCAGCACTGTAGGGACGATGCCCCTGGAAAGGGGCCATTGGGTCTGGCCATGAGGAAGTCATTGGTGTCCTTTACCACTGCTGTTTCAACAGCAACCTATGAGTGGAAGCCAGACTGCAGGCAGAAGTTTGCCAACACTTGGAATTTATTCTGTGCTTCCAAAGTGTTCAAAGCAAAACAGAAACACATTTGGTACTTACATCAACACAGAGAACATATTCTGTGGCATCTGATGCTCGCTTCCAAACTGGGGCTTCAGATCCAGGCTGGTAGTTGAGCATATGTAGTTTGCCATATGGGACTTGGCTTCCTGGGGACTTTTTTTTTCCCCACTCTAGAGACTGTTAAATTTCTCCCCAAGGCTTATTTACTCTTATGTCAGCAAATCTCCCAAATTCTAGTTTATTATGTTAGTTACATGGGAATATTATCTTCTTCTAGCAATGAGGCAACCAGAACTTACTACAATCCCTCAAGCACAAAGCCATGAAAAAGTTGCTTTGGGTAACTGTGAAGGAGCAGAGCCCATCCTTCTGGAAATGTGTCGTCATCACAACATCCAGTGTCTATGTACTGTTTTTCCAAAGAGGACTGAACTTTCAACAGATTCTTAAATCACCCTCTAAAAAGGTTGAGAACCACCACCCAAAATCATTTCTAGCTCTGAGAAGTATTTCATTCTATTGTCAAATGTTAGACATGCAAATGGTAGTGACCCTTTTATCTGGAGGGAAACTGAGGCATGCGGAGGATGAAGGAAATGAGTGGAGCTTCAGTGCACATCCTCTCCTATATCTTGACAATGTGATGGAGGAATAATCCTAAGACACTGCATGAGCCAGAAGCGCCATTCCGTCCACTCCCAACCATGTGAGGGGGCTTTATTCCCTCTTCCCTCCTTAGGGAACTAGAGCTCCCAGAGGTTAAGAAATCTGCCCATGGTCACAGTTAGAATAGGACCCATCTGGGATTTGAACCAGGTCTGCCTGACTCCAAAGCCCATGTTCTTGCTTCTAGTAAAAGGAGCTCCAATCAAAGAGTCAAAATTGGAAAATGTGAAAGTAACTTTTGAAGCAAGCCCATGGGTTCATCTCAAAAGGCTCTGCCTCCAGCCCTAGTTCCTCTTAGGATTTGATGCTTTGCCACTCATATCAGTCTAGCATTGTCAGCATTGTCCAATACCAAAATCTCCCTGTGAAGCCTTAACATAGAAATATTCCAACAAATGGCTAAGAAATATATGAAAAGTTTCTCGACCTCACTGCTAATCCTGGAAATGCAACTCAAGACTGCATGCAAGTATGCATTCCATACCCATAAGATTGGCAAGAGTTCAAGTCTGACAATGTCAGTGAGAACTCTTAAACCCACTGGAGGAGACTGTGAATCCACATTCAAGTAAACTTGAAAACAAACTATGCCCTAAAGGATAAACTGTACCCTAGAGAAACTTTCCCATGTGGAAATGAGACATGTAAAAGGATGTTCATTGACTCAGTGTTTGTAATATCAGAACCAAATAAAATGAAGGAAATAAGCTAAATGTCTAGCTACAGGAGAATGGATAAATGAATGGTAGTATATTCGGTCAATGGACTACCGCGTGGCAAATGAAAATAAATGAACTAGATCTACATGTTACTGCATGGCTAAACCCAGAACATAATATGGTTCAAAAAAAGCAAGTTGTGTAGTATCCTAACATTATAAAAGTTTTCAAAAAGCAAAATAGTCTATAAATTATTTAGAAGTTCCTATAGGTAGTACAAAATATAAAACGTGCATAGGGATGGTAAATGTCAAACTCAAGATCAAGGGTAAACTCGGGACAGTGGAAGAGGTGATGGGACCAGGAGGGCCAGGGGCTTTACATTTGTAAAGTCTTATTTTTTCAGCTGGGTTGGGTGGTGAGCATATAGGTAGTCATTGTGTTACTCTCTGTGTTTTATGCATGCTTAAAATGATCCATGAACAAGAAAATTTATTTACTTAGCCAGTGTTTGCAAGAGCACATTCAAAATCATGAGATATTAATAAGCATTATAAAAAAGTATTAAACTAGATAGATAAATAAATTAGAACACTAGCTTAAATAAAATTAAATAGGGTTTTGTTTTCTTTTTAATTTTTTATTTTGAAATACTTTCAAACTTATAGGACAGTTACAAAAATGATATAAACCCCATACAGAGGGCTCCAAAGTACTCCTATCCCTGCAGATACTCAGATATACCACTTTGTTGTTGTTTTTTTTTCTTTTTTTCCCAGTGTATTTTTTATTGTCTTCTTTTTTAAAGATATATAGATCACCAAAAAAGTTACATAAAAAAGTATAAGAGGTTCCCATATACCCCAACCCCACCCCATCCCCCTCCTCCCACATCAGCAACCTCTTTCATCATCGTGGCATATTCATTGCATGTGGTAAATCCATTTTGGAGCACTGCTGCATCACATGGATTATAGTTTACATTGTAGTTTACACTCTCCCCCAGTCCATTCAGTGGGTTATGGCAGGATATATAATGTCCAGCATCTGTCCCTGCAATATCATTCAGGACAACTCCAAGTCCTGAAAATGCCCCCACAACACACCTCTTCCTTCCTCTCTCTGCCTTCAGCAACTACTGTAACCATCTTTCTCCACATCAATGATAAAATTTCTTCCATTGCTAGTCACAATAGTTCTGTAGTAGAATACCAGTAAGTCCACTCTAATCCATATTTTATTCCTCCATCCTGTGGATCCTGGGATGGTGATTTAACTTAGCAACATTTGCTGTATCATTCTATCTACCTATCACTTTATCAATCCATTTTTTATCTATCCATCTATTTATCTATCCGTTATCTGAACATTTGAGTGTAGGTTGTATACATCATGCTCATTGAACACTGAATACTTTCATGTACATTTCCTAAGAACAAGCATATTTATATTTACTCTTTTTTTTTTTAAGATTTATTTTATTTATTTCACCCCACCCCCTTGTTATTTGCACTTGCCATGTCTATTCATCTCCCTTGTTTCTTTAAGAGGCACCAAGAGCTGAACCTGGAACCTCTGATGTGGGAGGGAGGTGCCTAATCACTTGAGCCACCTCCACTCCCTGCTTTTGTTGTGCCTCTCATGTCTTTCCTCCCCACATCTCTTGTTGCATCAGCTTGCAGAACCTGCCTGTTACATCAGCTCAGTGTCTTCTTTAAAAGGAGGCATTGGGAACCTCTGCTGTCTGCTCTGTTGTATCTCTCATTATGTTTTTTCTTCTTTTGTCTCTTGTGTCAGCTTGCCATACGTGTCCATCATGCCAGCTCACTATCTTCTTTAGGAGGCACCACTGGATCTGAACCAGTGACCTCCCATGTGGTAGGAGGGAGCCCAGTCACCTGAGCCACATCCACTTCCCAGGATATTCACTTTGTGTCCACCTTAAGTACAGTTATCAAGCTCGAGAAATGTAACATTGATATAAAGCTTACAGTTGATATTCCAAGTTTTTATACATCCTTTCGAGCTTTCTCTCCTCCCTTGTTAGAGCTAATGCAGGGTCATGAATTGCCTTTAATTGTTATTGTCTCCTTAGTTGCTCTTTCTTTTTTAATTGTGGGAACAGATATACAAAATAAACATTCACATCTCAACCAACTCCCAAGCATACCATTCAGTGAGCATAACTACATACACAAAGTTGTAGAAGGTGTTCCACTACTAAATTTTTCCATCTCCCCAAACAAACACTATAACCATTTTGCATTAACTCTCTATTCCCCCTGCCTCCTATCCCTGACCACCTGTATTCAACTTTATGTCTCTATAAGCTTGTATATTCTCTGATTGTAATTATCATAGAGCTTAAATTCAACATTCTAAATCTACAGCATTCTCATTTTCTTTGATACCAACTATGTTCCTATACCCTTCTGTCCCCCCACCTTTATGTAGCTATTGTCACAGATTACATGTTTATACATTATGTGTCCCAAACCACTAATTTATCATTATATTTTATGTGTTTGCCTTTTAGATCTTACAAGAAGTAAAAAGTAAAGTCACAAAGCAAAAATACAATTGTACTGGCATTTATATTTACCCACGTTGTTACCTTCACCAGAGATATTTATTTGCTTCTGTTGTCTATTGTCCTTTCCTTACAGCTTGCAGAACTCTCTTCAGCTCTTCTTGTAGGGTTGGTCTAATGCTGATAAACTCCCTCAGCTTTTATTTACCTGGGAATGTCTAATCTCTTCCTCATTTTTGAAAGACAGTTTTGCTGGATATAGTTTTTTACCTTCAACACTTTAAATATGTCATCCCACTGCCTTCTTGCCTTCGTGGTTCCAATGAGAAGTCAGACTTAATCTTGCTTAGGCTTCCTTGCATATGACACATTTATCTCTTATGTTTTTGAAACTTCTCTTTTATCTTTGGCATTTGTCAATCTGATTATAATATGCTATAGTGTGGGTCTATTTGGGTTTATCCTGGTTAGGGTTCATTGAGCATCTTAGATGTGTATATTCATGTTTTTCATTAAATTTGAAAGTTTTCAGCTATTATTTCTTTGAATATTCTCTCTTCCCCTTTCTCTCTTCCTTCTCCTTCTGAGACTCCCACAGTGCACATATTGGTACCTTTGATGGTGTCCTACAGGTTCCTCAGGCTCTGTTTGCTTTTCCCATTATTGCCTCTTTTTGCTCTTCAGATTGGGTGATTTCACTTGTCTTATATTCAAGTTCACTGATTCTTTCTTCTGCCAGCTCCAATCTGCTATTGAACACCTCTAGGGAACTTTCAGTTTCTGTTACTGTCTTTTTCAGCTCTTCTTCATTCCTTTTCATAATTTCTTTCTCTATGCTGATATTCTCTTTGTGTTCATATGTCATTTTCCTGATTTCCTTGAGTTCTTTGTCCATGTTTTCCTTTAGCTCTTTGGGCATATTTAGAATCATTTTTTTGTCTTTGTCTGGTATGTCTCAGGTCTGGTCCTCCTCACTGATGGTCTCGTTTTATTTATTTATTTTTGCTCAGTAACATAGGTTTTATTATTATTAGGGAAGTTGTAGGTTTACAGAAAAATCATGCATAAAGTACAGATTTCCCATGTACCCGCCCCCCTTTATTATTAACACCTTACATTGGTGTAATTGATGGTATTTCTAATGCTTTCATTTTCTCCTTTGCCTGGGTCATAACTTCCTCTTTCTATTATGTTTTGTAATCTTTGTTGAAACCTGGACACTGGAAGTTACACTCGAGGGCATCTGTCTCTTAAACGTGTATCCAGCTAGTGTCATGACAGCTTTCCTTGAATGCCAGGAGCTGACAAAAAAAAAAGAAGAAGAAGAAAAAAAGAAAACCCCTTTCCCAGTCTTTGCAGAGTGACTATGGGATGCTGTCCTTCAGAGCTTATTCATACAATGGGTTGTATGACAACAGCTCAAGGCCAAAGAGTAGAGGCTGCCCTGATCCTTTGTGCACTTGCACCTTATCTTGCATCTTGACTTGGACAAGTGCCTGGGCCCTGGGAATTCCGCTGTTTACACAGTTGTAAATGTTCCCTCTTCCCTAGGAAATTGTTTTCTAACAGTCTCTCAGGTATTGCACTCTATATCCTACAGGCAGCAGTCCCTTGCCTCAGGCTTTCTCACAGCTCAGTGGGAGAGCTCCATAGACTGCCTTCTACACCCAGGACAAGTTCTAGGACCAGAGTCCCTCATGCCACCACAGACAAACGGGGCCAGACATACATTCTCACAGTATATGCACAAAGGTTGCTCTGCTTCTTCTAAACTGAGACTAGAGCTCTGCACTGGGAATGCAGCTCCTTGCCAAGTTATTGAGGGTGGGAGAAGGGCCAGCCATGACCCCACAAGATCCTACGACTTTTAAGTAGCTTTTATTTTGATTCAACACTCAACCTGTTATGGCAGTCCTTTCGTTGTTTTAATAAGAAAGATGTTTCTGCTAGTTCTTGCTGATTATTCAAAGCTTCCTTGGGAATCAGAGCCCTGAAGCATCTCACTCTGTCATCTTGAGCAGAAAAGGGCTCTTGTTTTCTTTTTAATTTCCCAGCATTTTTAACAAGCTTACATTTCTTGTAGAACTCAAAGAAGAGGTTATCGTATTTTAAATCTCTTTTCATAGACCAACGGTCAGCAAAGTACAGCTGCCTGCCACCTCTTTTTATAAGTAAGAATTTGTATTGGAACACAGTCATGCCCGTTTGGTTAGTATTATCTCTGCCTGCCTTCATGCTATGGCAGAGTTTAGTTGTTGCAACAGAGGATATATAACCTGAAGCGTGTCAAATATTTACTCTCTGGCTATTTACAGAAAAAAGTTTTCTGACATCTATCATAGAGCAACATGTGGGACTGGTGTTATTAAGAATGCATTTTGGAATTGATTTATTGGTGAAAACTGTTCTAATGAAAAACATCAGTTCTTCTAGAATTCCTTGGGAGGGGTGGTGGTTTGTGTGCTTTCATCTTTGAATCTCCAACTATGCTAGTATAATTAGTAATATACTTAGCTCTTTCTGTGTGCTTTGTGGAACTGATTTAAATTTTAAAACTATCTGTGGAATGTATTAATTAGGACATAGGTTCATTAGCTGCAACAGATATGTAAATTCTTTGGCTTAGTCAAGATAGAAGTTTAAAATTCTCCCTCATATAACAGTGTAGGCACAAGCATCCCTGGCCTGTGAGGGCAACTCCATGACGTCAGGGACCCAGGCTCCTTCCTTCTTGTTGCTCTCTCATTGCTTAGCTGATACTTCTGAATGGTCTAAGATGGCTGATCCCACCCACCAGGCCTGCATCTAGCAAGTGGGAAGGGGCAAAGGGAAGAGCACTTCCCTTTGGCCAGCACTTCCTATTGGCCGGCCCCTAGTCATGTGACCATATCTAGCTATAAGGGAATCTGGGAGATGTAGTCTTTATCTGGGCAGCCATGTGCCCAGCTAAAACTTCAGGTCTTCCACCAATTCAAGAAGAAAGAGGACTCTGGAGGACAACCAGTCTGTGCTAAAAGTGATAGATTAGGGTTTGCCAAAATGAGGTCTGTCTCCTTTCTCTAGGGGTATGCCTAATTTTTGATGTTTAAAAAGTAAGCCATGAGGCACAAGGCTAAAGCAAGAAATCATTATTTTCCATTCAAAATAACATGACAGCACATAACAATATGAACACTAGATTCATTCTCCTTGGTGTTTGCAGCTCTTGCTTTTGAGAGAAATCCTTTTTCACGTATTTGAACAGATGCAGAATTTCTACACTCAGGAAGACAAAGACAGTGAATTTCACCCCTAACTGGCACTTAGGTCTAAGGAGAAGTGTTCCAGTCCCCGTGGAATCTCTCGCAAGGCAGGAAAGATCAGGAAGGAGAAGGACGTGCACGCGAGTTACCTCATCCAAAGCAGGGGTATTGAGCTGGTCGTTTTCTGTACTTTCATAGCAGCATTAAACAGTAAGTGCACACAATTTTTGGACAGAGATTTCTCCTATGAATTTTGCAAGCATTACATGTTCCACTGGCTGCAATAACATCCGATTTTTCTCTGTCTTAGAAATGTGCACAGAGATCTTGGTGTGACTTACTTCAGCACAAGACAGTCTTGGATTTGTTCATCCTTTTACTCCCTAAAAGAAAAGGGAAAAAACAAAAAAAACAGTTTGGGAGCAGGAAGTCTAAGAAGGGACATTTGACAAAAGCTTTCTTGGGAAAGTGGGGGTGGGGGGGAGGCTAGGAGCCCGGGTCCAAGTCAGGCCTGTGGTCCACTGATTTGCCATTTCACGATTCATTTCTCAAGGCACCATTTTATTGTGACACAAAGTTCTGTAATGGGAACTGTTTGATATATAAGAGATGCACAAAAAAATTCATTATGTGCACCAGGGTTCCTCGAGCTTGGCACTATTGACATTTGGGGGAGGTGGCTTTCCCACGCATTGTAGGAGGTTTAGCAGCGTCCCTCGCATCTGCGCACTAGACACCGATAGCTCCTCCCTCGTTGAGACAAAAATGTCTCCAGATGATGCCTCAGGTCCTCTGGGGAGCAGAGTCACCCCCATCAAGAACCGTTGCCCTACAGAAGCTTCAAGGTGTCTCCATGCAGACACTTGCGAAATGACTTTAGAAAGAAGATGGGAATTCTGTCCCTAGATATACCTGTGACCTCATGCACATTAGTTAACCTTCTCAGGCTTCCAGTTTCCTGCTCTTACCGAGGTCAGGAGCTGGCTGGGTGAGCTCTCTCAGCACTGACATTCTGGGATTCTGCAAGCCAGAAGCTGTTACATGGGACTTGTCTCTCGAACATGATTTGAAGGGAAGCAAGACACGGGCAGAGTATTTGAGTGAGGCGCACAGCATGCCTGCAGATAAGAAAACGGTAAGGAAACAGGCGCCTAAGGTAGGAAGCAGATCTTGGCCGAATGGGGAGAAAGAAGAAAGGGGTAAGAGGTGGGGGTTCTCTGGAGGAGCAGCTGGAAGAGGGCCTTGGAGTTGACGCTCATGGTTTGGGATTTATATTTCTCCCTGGACTCTGTGGCACCCAGCCCAGGACCCGGCATCTAGTGGTTACTCAGGCAGAGTTTATTAGACTTAAGTGAATGTGGAAGGCCTCGGAGCACAGAGAGGCTGTGCAGTGGGGAGGCAGGAGCAGGACTCCACCACGAGCCTGCCCTGAGTTCAAATCTCAGTTCTACCTCTAACTGGCTGTGTGGCTGTGGGGAAGCTTCTTAACCTCTGTGCTGCTGTTCCCTCTTCTGAAAAATGGGAATAAATTTCATAAAGCTAAAGTAAGGATAAATAAGTAATTTATGTAAGTATATGTATTTATAGGTATGTTAGATATTAAATATAAAATACATAATTTCACTTACGTATATGTATATATAGTATTTATATAACATAATTATATAATTAGCATTGCTTCTGGCACACAATAAATGCCATATTGGTGTGTGCTATTATTAATATTGAGAACCAATAAAATATTTTGAGTATGGAAACCGTGGGCCTAGCAGGCTGCTTAACATAGAACAAACAGGTGATCAGAATGCAGTAATGAAAATTTCTTAAAATATTATTTTCTTAGTATCCATCTATGATACTAGGATTTATCACATTTTGCCCTTCCCTAGTCCAGGGTCCAAACTCAAATGCCACCCAGAACTAGCAGGACACGTAAATGAGTGAACCCAGCTGATGGAGGACAACAGGGAAAACTGGGCATGTGTACAGCCCTCATAAAAATGTACAAATTCAGACAGGTTTAAGCACTGTCAGCCAGCAGCCCATGTCTTAGGACGGAATTGGGCCCCAAGGCCTTGAGTTTGCCTCTCTGCGACAAAGCCGAGGCTTCCCTCCCTCCTCCCTCCACTCCCCTGCCCTCTCTGTCGGTGCCCCGTCAACCTTCCACCTTCCTGAAGTTCTCTTCCAGTGGGACCTCCTGTGCCTCGTGGCAAGAAGAGAATGTGGCTCTCGCCATGGCTTTGAGAATCACCCAGGATGCTTTCACATAAAAGCATAAACTGGCAAGTTCTTGGTCTCTTGCCCCCAGGCTGATCTCATCCAGGTGCCCAGCAAACTGTAGCTGGGCATAGCCAGATAGACCCGTGGCCCCGAGGAGTCCCCCAGAGTCCTTTCAGGCAGGCAGCCTGGCAGGGGTGATCACAGGCACACTCAGGTTAAAAAAAATTTAAATCCCCCTCTTAGCCTTCAATGCATCCCCAGACCCTTGTAAATCCAACCCAGGATTCTATTTTCCTGGCCCCTCTCAGTCTGCCGTGGCTCTTATCTAGAGCCCACAGAAATGGGAAATTGGAGAAAGCCATCAGACCTGACCCTTTAAATTCCAGGAAAGGCAAGTTTCCATTCTGGCCCATTAGAAATATAGCCAGGAGGGGCAGTTATTTCCTAGTTCCTGTGTTAGTTATAGATGGCAGGCTGCTGTGACAATGACCCCAGAGTAGGGTGGAGACATTTATTTCTTTTTTGCATTAACACATCAGCTAATTCAGGCTGATGGGGCAACTCCGCTCCACAAGATCATTTGAAGAACCAAGTTCTTTCCATCCTGTTGCTCTGCATTTCCTTTAGAGCAGGGCTTGGCTCTGTGTCTCATGAGTTGGCCTTCTGGTTTTTTAAATAAAGTTTTGTTGGAACACAGCCACACCTATGTGTTTACATATTGATACCTATGTATCTATGTTCAAGCTCCAACAGTAGAAACCATCTGGTCTACAAGCCTAAAATATTAACTCTCTGCGTCTCAAAGAAAATGTGTGCCAACCCCTGCTCTAGAGCACGGGGCTCACCTGCGTCGTCAGAGCTGCAGCCTTGGCAAGTCTGCTGATGAGCTGGGGAAAGAGAAAGGGGAAGCCTGGGTCGAGGAGCTTCCTGTCGAGCACTGACATAGAAAGCGGCGTGCTGGGGGATGTTGAACAACCGACTGTGCGTGGCGGCCAGCGGGAGCCGTGGTTTGCGGTGTTTGCCGACTTCCGTGGTCTAAATACTCCCACCGTGGCTGATTTCAAGCTCCCACGGTGTGGAGTCATGGAACACAGAGCGGGGACGCGATGCTCACTGTTGGCTCTCACAAGTCCGCAGGAGCCAGCCCCAGCCCACCCCTGGGCACTTCAGTTACCTCCATCACTTCTGCTCCCGTTTTGTTGGTGAGAACTAAGGCGATGGCTGTTCTAGCCAGAAAACAATCTGGGGAAGGTGCTCATCAGCTGGGCGGCCGTGTGTCCAGCCCAAACTCAAGTGTTCCTGTAAGAAGTGGAGAAGGGATGGGGATGGGGACTGTCAGCCATCACTGCCGCACACGTCTTTCCCAGGTGATCCTCTTGGCCATGGAATTAATGTTTACTTGAAATAAGAACAGAAACAGGAAGTCTAGAACCTCAAGATGGAGTAAGGGTGAGAAGCTATTGCATAGTAAAAAATGCAAAAGGCAGTGAGCACCGGAAAAATGGGATAAACTCAGAGAATGCCCAGGCTCGAACACACCCGAGAGCTCAGCTAGCCCAGCACTCCCATTTGACAGCTAAGGAAATGAGATTTCTCCAAGGTCATGCACTAATGGGTGGTCCAGCCACGACTTAAAACCACATTCCACTGAGCCCTTACCCTGGGCCTGTTCCCACCTCGCCAGCGCTTTCAGAACTGTTCTGTGGGGCCCTTCGCGTGCCTCTCTCCTGGCTAAGTCTGGACAGATCCTCAGAATCCATCTCAACACCACTCTCCCGTCAACCATCCTAATGAATCAGAGGTGAGCACAAGCTGAAGCCTGTTTGCCCTCCCTGGTTCAGGTGGTATGTCTCAGGTACCTGCAGAGGGAATAAGGGTGCTGGCCGCCTGTAATTTCTCCTGCATTTCAGATGGCGGACAGAGGTCTTCCAGAAATTCCTAATCTGTGTCAGCAACACACATCCCTCATTCTCTAGGTGCATGTCCATATTCTAACAGTGCCCTCGCCTATGCACCATCTCATTTAATCCAAACACAAGCCTTAAGATAGATGTACTATCGTCCTCTTTCATAGACGAGGAGGTGGAAGGCTAGAGAGAGATGGGGGCACCTGCCCAAGGCAAAGTTATCCAGTGAGGAAGCAGGCCGTGATATGTACTTCAACATCAACAGGTTTTCCTGCTGCCCTCCCGAGTAGCCGGAGAGATGAAATCGGCATCATTGTCTCCTCCTGGATGGCGTAAATCTCACCATTATGCCCACAGAGAACTATGAAAGGCTGGCGGTTTGGTCCTCAATTACTGTCTAGAGTTAGTGTTGTGCTCTCATTTTTCTCCCCTAGGCACCTTCATTTCCACTGATAACCAAACAGCTTGTTTAACATCCATCTCCAAGACAGCATCGTGACGGCAGGGCCAGACTCATTTGCTGCTGCACCCCAGCACCCAACCCAGGGCCCGGCCCACAGCTGGCCCTCGATAAATAAGCACGTATGAATGAACGGGTCGTCCACTTCCGCCAGACACCCAGCTTCTCCAGGGCAGAAATCCTGTCTACTGGGCTCTGGCTCCCGGGGTGTGGCACATAGGGGGTTTCAGTAATGTGGAAGTCTGTGGAATTGCACCAGGACAGAGTGGAGCTCACACACCAGCACACGCCTTACCTAAGCCAGGACCTTGGAGCAAGACAGGGCTGGGCTGAAATGGAGCTTCAAGGAGCAGAACAACTTTGGGGCAAGTTACTTCTCCGAACCTCTGTTTCTTTGCATCTAAAATGGGGATATGAAAACCTGTCTTTTGGGGTTCCTGGGAGGGTTTAAGTGAGACGCAAGCATCGGTGCAGCAGTCACGTGGCCTGGTTGAATGCCAGCTCCACCACCTATGAGCTTTGTGACCCTGGGCAAGTTGCATAACCTCTCTGTGCATCAGTTTCTAATCTGCAAAATGAGGATCACAGGGCCTAGTCTGTGGGGTTATTTTAAGGACTAAGTGACCTATTAGGTGTGAAATGCTTAGCACAGGGAGCATTACTTGTTCATGTTAGGGTACATCATCATCATTATGTTAACTACACTGTCTTGGAGAAACTGTAGATCTGATTATCATTGTCGTCTTTGCTCTGTTCCAAGATGATGGACGTAACCGCCGGCCTTGAGGACCTGTGCTGTGAGCCAGGCCGTGGGCCGTGAGGGCCCAGCAGCAGGGTGGGGCTGCACCCTCTTGTCTTCATTCCCATGATTGTCAGACCCTGCGCCCCTTGGTCCAGCATGGGGAGCTGGAGCCTCTTCCGTGTGAGCAGGACAGAGCCTGCTTGCCCCTTGCACGGCCCTCCCAGCTGGTCCCTGGCTGCCGCCTCCCAGAGAGAGCCCTTGGAAGTTGCTGTGTCCAGTCTCCTGGTGAGACCCAAATGAACAAGAGCAGAAACCCGTGGAAAAGGAAAGGACCGTCCATGGAATGACGGGACAGCTGTTCCGAGGCCCAGCACACAGGAGGCCGCAGGGAGGGCCAGGCTCGGAGTGGACTGGTCTCCAGAGCAGCTGGGAAGGGAATTGGGGGATTGGGGGCTGGGGGGGGGGGGGCAGTGGGCCTTCCAGATGTCTGATTAATTCCTGGAGAGAGGACCTATTATTACAAATAATGGTGATGATTATGCACTCCATATACTGGGCAATTATCAACATCGTACACTGTGCTGAGTGGTTCTAAAGAATTATCTCCTTTAATTCTCACCGCAAATTTAGGCAGGGAGTACTATTACTGTCACCACCCTTACAGATGGGGAAACTGAGGCTTAGAGGCTAAGTTACTTGCCCAAGTATCCGTAGCAAAAGATGCAGAACTGGGACGGACCCTGTTCTCAGCCTCTGCTGCCTCCATGAAAGCACAGGCTTTGGTCTCAGACACTCAGACCCCCCTCAGCTCCCTTGCCCGTAGAGCGGGAATCATCGGCATCATCGGCATCATCGGCATCACCATCCCCGGCTCCTGCAGAGGATTGCGGTGAGGAGAGAGACCAGCCGAGGCAGAGAAACGCCTGTTAGCACGGTGCCTGCGGCATCAGAAGCCTGCGGTACGGGGTGGCCGCTTATTTACTCACGAAGAAGGTTGTGGTTGGGGGGCTGCTTCGGCCCTTTGGGGTACAGATTCCAGAGTCCCCCCCAGGTGTGAGGGATCCCTGAGGAGGCCCAGGCTTCCAGACCACAGCAGCCAGCACCCCACTAACAACCGGGCCGTGCCGTGGGCAGCCAGAGGGCCTGGGCAGGGGCTGGAAGTGCCGGCCCAAGGCCGGTGCGAGCAGCGTAGGTCCTGGACCTGGCCGCGGGGGTCTGGGATGGAGTAGTGAGCCAAGTCCTGGGCAAAAAAGAGGGGTGCTCAGAAGCAGAGACACACTCCCAGTTTAACAGCCCAGGATGCACAGGTGCGGGGAGGAGGCCATTAACAGTGACACTTCAGGGCCCTCTGCTGAGTGCTTCAACATATATCATCTCATTTAGTCCCCACAACAGCCCTAACAGGCAGGTCTGGTGTTAGTGCCATCTTCCAGATGGGGAAACTGAGGCTCAGAGAGATGATTTGCTCTATGTCACAAAGTAAGTGGCAGAGTCTGGATTTGAACCCAGGAAGCCTGATCCTGGGCCCACTATTAACCATTTGTTCTGCTGCCTCCCAGTATGGCAGAAAGAAATAGCAGCAGCAGCAGCTAACATTTATTGATCATTTCCTATGGGCCAAGAACTTCTGAAAGCACTTTACTCACTTTCACCCGAAGCATTGTACTTACCAGTGGCAGGGTAGCAGGGTGGTTAGTGAGGCAGACTCTGGAGCCCGACTGCCTGGGTTCAAATGCCGACTGCTACTTCCTCTCTGAGTGACAAGGAGCAAGTTAACTAACCTCTCGGTGCCCCACTTTTCTTATCTGTAAAATGGAAGAATAATGCCTTCCTTGAAGGTTGTGGGAATTAAAGGGGTTTTTTTCTAATTTAATTTTGTTTAAACACTTAGAATATGCCCGGTACACAGTACGTGCTGTGTAAGGACTTGTTGATTAAGTAAAATGCATTAAGTCCTGTTAATGTCCCCACTTTACAGATGAGGAAACTAAATGAAATTATAAGCCACCAATGGAGGAGACCCTTTGAGCGGGGCCAGAGCTAAGTGGTAAATGTGGGCAGTCTGACATCTGAGCCCGCCCTTTACTGGGCAGCTCCCTTCCCTCAGCGCTGTGTTTATTTACCAGAGTTACGCTGGACGCAGGCCCTGGGGGAGCCTGGGTTGGTCCCGAAGCTGAAGGGAGAAAGGAGGGGCCGGGGGCCGCCTGGCAGCCTGCAGCGCCCTAAGAGAACGGGCTGCTTCTCGCTCACTGGACAGCTGCAGACACTGCCGTCACCACCCGCTGGCTCCCGTTGCCCCGTCCGCAGCCTGTCATCCCACAATTCACCTGCAGAGCCGCGCCGGCCCGCGCAGCCTTCCTGGGGCCGGGGTCTCCCCGTCGGGCAAAGGGCTGCCTTGCCCGCCTGCTTTGTTAGACCTGGTGTCTAACTTGAGACTTAGGAAGCACTTTGACGATAGTGTTCTTTAGTCTCTGTGTCTCTATTTGTGTTTTCCAAACATAGTGTTTTCTTTCCAAAGAGTCTGCACCTTGCTCGGAGGTGCCTAATAGTGACTATGAGCTGCTGGCTACGGCTGAGCGAGAGCTGAGAGCCAGGCGCTCGTCTGAACCTGTGGTTGATCTCATTTAGTCCACAGCCGACTTCTGTGCGGAAGGAATTAACGTGAAGCTCATCTTGCAGATGAGAAAACCGAACAACAGAGGATAAGCAAGTTGCCCGAGATCCCACCACTGCCACAAGCTGGGACTGGAACTAGTGTGGCACCAGAGTCTATGCTCATAATTTCCCCGCTAGTTTTTAAAAAAAAATAATGAATGGCCGTGCTACTGCGGGGGTGATCCTTAAACACAGGTGCTGAGTGAAGTAAACCAGACACAGAAGGACAGATGTTGTATAATTCCACTTTTAGGAAATATCTAGAATACGCAAATTCATAGAGACAGAAAGTAGATTCGGGGTTACCAGGGACCAGAGGGAGGGCAGATGGGGTTATCGTTTAGTGGGTACAGAGTTTCTGTTTGGGGTGATGGAAAAGTTTGGGTAATGGGTGGTACAACATTGTGAAGGCAAGCAATGCCACAGACTGTACACTTAAAAATGGTTAAGATGGGAAGTGTTGTGTTACATAGATATTACCACCAGAAAATTTAAAAACAGTAATAATAGCAAGTGAACGAAATGTGTCCAGGGCCTCACCAGTTTGCATTTGTCACTCGGAATACGTCAAGAGACCGGAAGAATGCATCAACTTTGCCCTTGAACGTTACCTCCTTCCCAGGGGAGAAAAGACGGCGCTCACTTGCCGTCCTCAGACCTGCGAGCTTCCTGGAAAACCTCGTTCTGAAGTCACATTAGCAGAAGTGGCATTAGCTCCTGAGCCGATCTCGTGGGGCTGAGGCCGCCTGAGAAGTCAGGGAGAAGCTGACCACCTTGCTAGCGGACCTCTTACCTGCATCGATCAGCTTTGTTAATGGCATCATTGAAAAGCCACTCGAAGGGAAACCGCCAAGTCGACCGCATTCTGGAGAGAACCCCGGCAACTGATCAATAGATTCCCACCCAAAGGAGTCAGGCACTCAGGGCGTGCTTGCTCGTCCAGGCCGCCGGGGAACCTGCCGGCCAGCCGTGACAGGGATCCTTCAGAGACTCTTCAGAAAGAGTACATGGAGCTCCGAGCCGTGTGTTTGCAGGAGTGCTCCAGATGAAGGTGTTTTGCAGAGTGAAATTTTCTAACAAACTTGGCTGAGCAGAGAGCCATGTTTTCACAGACTTCTCTTATAGCTTGACTCAGCTGGTGAAACGCAGTCGCCAGAACCAGTGCTTATTTTGTGTAACCCAGGGCCTCTTAGTAATCAAGTGCTTCTTGGGTCCTCCTGGAGACGCACTGGTCATAGCTGACCTCTCTTTGGACATGATACCCAAGCTGACCCTTAAGGGTGCAAAGGAGCTGGCCCTGCAGAGAGCCGGGGAAAGGGCATTGCAGGGCCAGGGAGCAGCAAGGGCAGGGAGCGGCAAGAGACAAGTCCTCAAGGAAAGACAGTGGCCTCTCAGAGGTGCTTGGAGAGTGAAGGAGGAAGGGAAGGTCGAGGCCCAGGGCCAGGAGAGCCCTCTAGTCCTGGTGAGAGCTGGATTTTACTTTATTTATTTACATTTATTTTTTTTTTATTTCTCTCCCCTTCTCACCCTCCCCCTACCCCCCCCCCCCCGCCCGCCCCCCAGTTTTCTGCTCTGTGTCCATTCACTGTGTGTTCTTTTGTGTCTGCTTGTATTCTTGTCAGTGGCACCGGGAATCTGTGTCTCTTTTTGTTGCTTCATCTTGCTGCATCAGCTCTCCGTGTGTGCGACACCACTCCTGGGCAGGCTGCACTTTTTTTTGCACAGGGCAGCTCTCCTTACAGTGCACACTCCTTGCACAAGGGGCTCCCCTATGCGGGGGACACCGCTGCATGGCACGGCACTCCTTGTGCGCATCAGCACTGCATATGGGCTAGCTCACCACACGGGTCAGGAGGCCAGGGTTTTGAACCCTGGACCTCCCATGTGGTAGGCAGATGCTCTTATCTGTTGAGCCAAATCTGCTTCCCATGGATTTTACTTTAAATACAAAGGAAGGCCCTGAGAGGTTTTAAGGAGAGGTATAGTGTGCTCTGGTGTATGTTCTGAGCTCACTTACCTTGTGTAAGAGACTGCTGTGGATGGGGAGCAGAGTGAAAGAGAAAGGCCAGTTAGGAGGCTTCTGCTCTCACCCAGGCAAGAGATGCTGGCATGGGGCCAGAGTAGGGGCAGTGGGGGTGGAAAGAAGTGGGTGGATTGGGGGTTTGGGTGGCAAAACTAGCTGATGGGATGGATGTGGCTTGAGTGAAGGTTCTGGCCTGAGCATCCGCATGGACGGTGGTGCTCTTTGCCGAGACGGGTTGACTGGGGAACAGGTTTGGAGGGTGGGGTAGACATGTTACTAAAAGTTCCAAGTGAGGATGTGAAATTTGAGGATCTGAATGCCTCCGAGGGGTGCAGTGCAGTAGGCAGCCGTGCATGTGGGCATGTCAGTGCAGGTGGAGATGTCTCGGTCCCACTGAAATGGGGCAGGCTGGGATGGCAGCTCCCCCGGCTTGAATCCTGGCTCTGTGACTGGGGCAGATACCCTGCACCTCTGGAATGGGGCTCCTGATAGCACCTGCTTCATGGGTGTGCCATGAGCTTTGCTTAGATTTCAGTAGTAAGGCTTCAGGAAATGCTAGCTTCCTCTAACAGCTATTACCACCATCTTAGCGACAGGAATTGTCTTCTCGTTTGTTTCTTAATCAAGGATCTCTGTTGCTGGCAAACCCTTCTCCTAATGTTCTTGGCATTAGCAGTTTACTAGTCTGTGAGCTCCATGACGACAGGACCTGTGTCTCCTCCTTTCTGTACCCCCTAGTGTGATGGAAGCTCACAGTAGGTGCTTAGTCATACTTACCATTGTGTGGAATTTAGCTTAATTGCAGAAAATAAAACGCTTATTTGAATGAGAGTTAACCAAGCACAGATAGGAAAGAGGAAATGGGTGTTTTTTCAATAATGGTGACAATTCACAGCATCTTTGCTCCCAAGAAGGGGAGATCTCTCACGGGACTGTAAAACAGTCTCTTAGGACAAAGCTTTCCTTCCAAGGAGATCTGCACCACCCTCCGCCCAGCCACGGCGCCAGACTCTTCAGTCTGGCACATGCTGGAAGCATCTGCAGTTTACGTTCCAGGACCTTGCCTGGTTGCTATGATCTGCTTCTCTCTGGCCTGTTCATTTTGCCTGAAACGTCTTCCTTCACCATTTTCTTAGGGATCGCTTCTCTCTAGGATGGAACCTGCCACATACCCCGGGTCCCGCGTGTCTTTCCCTGGAAATAGATGTGGTCTACAACCCGGAGGAATGGAGAGCCTCTCTCTGTGTTCCTGGGGGCTCCTCCTAGGTGGCTGTGCCCTTTCCCAGATGAAAAACAAGACGCCCGTTAAGTTTGAATTTCAGAGCAATAACGAATACTTCTTTAGAATGTAAAAGAGCGTTTGTTGTTTTTCTGAAATTTGAATTAAACTGGGTGTCCTGAATTTCATTTGCTAAATCTGGCAGCCCTCACTCTAAGGGACCCAAGTCCAAATCCCCGCGAGCTGGGCCGGCAGCTGATGACAGCCCCATCCTGAGCTCCGGAGTCTGCATCTCGGATGCCAATGCGGGGGGCCCTGGGAGGTGGGGAGTCGTCCCCACCACCTGGCCGGCTCTGTCTGCCCTGGAGTCCGCCAGCAGTGTTGGGGCGGCCTTGACTCCCCCACCTGCCATAAATGGGCCTGGAGTCCAGTGCCCTGATGTGCTGTGGGCCCCTCAGTACCTTTCATAGTTGCTCTTCCCACCCTCCTGCAAACACCAAGTCGCCGAGGGGTGTGTGCATGTTCCGAGGCAGCTGCCCCAGCCTCAGGCCCGCCTTCCCCGGAGGCTGTCTGCGCCACGCCAGCGCCCCCTAGTGGCTGGACGCAAACGCCTGGCGTCTGCGACCAAGAGCCCCTGCAGCCCCGACCACTGGATCACCTTCAGCCCGAGGCGCTTCTGCCAGGCAGAGACAAAAGATACCGAGGAGCCCAAGGGCGGGCCAAGCATACACCCCTCACATCCACTTCCTGACGCCGTCTTCGAGGTTCATGCCGCAGCTCCAACTTCACAGATGCCCAAGGGCCTCGGTGCCATACGCATCCCAGAGCCAGAGCCCCTGTCATTACCTCCAGGGATCAAAAGAATTCATAGCTACACCCATCTCAGTAGGAAGCAGCCAGACTGCGTGATGACCAATCACAAAACTTTAATCCATGACTGAAAGTAAATTTGTAATCGGGGGGATTTTGTAACATGACTAGAATAATTTGTTTGTGCAACATATCAAGTTCCTTAGGGCAGACATAAAGTTTCTGTAGAAAAGCACATAGTCCTGCTTAGTCTGATATTAACCAGATCTTTTTGTTCTTCTTTGTAAAGAAAAATGTATGCCGTAAACATGTAATGCTTCACGCATTCTTTTATCATTTCGCCATGAGACTAAGAAGCACCAGGCACAATATGCATATTTTTAACAAAACAATATTATTGATACATATTAATAAAGAATTAATCCATTAAAAAAGAAGAAGAAGAAGGCAGAGCCCTCTTGCAGGCCCCCAGAGGCAGGCGAGTGGAGCCTGGAGCTCTGAACCCCTGGCTCCTTCCCGCAGGTCCCACCCTCTCCGAGCCAGCAGGGGGAACACAAAGGGGCCTGGGCCAGGCTGGCTTCAGCGGATGCTCCTGCGTGATTCCCCAGCCCCGGGCAAGGGCCATACTTGAGAACGGGTGGCCAGGAGCCCACCCACCCACCCACGGAGAAGACAGCGCATCGGCGCCCTGGGCTCCTTCCCCCCAGCATGGCCTCAGCCAGCCCTCCTGGCCGCCCTGCTGCCTCCGGCAGCGGCTTCTCCCGTCCATTCAGCAGGCTCATTTGGCACCTACTGTATGCCAGGCACTGACACCCCTCCCAGCCTCCTCCAGCTCATCCTCCACTCTCTCCTAGAACGGCCCTCCAACCTTCTCATTCCCCCGCTTAGAAACCCCCAGCAGCTTTTGAGATGAACTGTCATCCGGCCCCTGCCTGCTGTGCCTCTCTCAGCTTCTGGCGCTCTTTGCCTACAAGTGTAGGCCCCGGAAACACCAAAACGCCCAGCATTCTGCGCTCATCACCTACCATTTCTCCTCGCCACACTTTCGCTCATACTGGCCCTGCCCAAACTTCTGCCCTCTCGTTTCCCATCTCCTACACCTAATTTAAGACCTAACTCAGGAGTTGCCACCTCCAGGAAGCCTTTTTTGGTGCTGCTTCCTTAGACTCCCACAATACCTTTGTTCATAATAACACAAGTCCCAATCCCACACACACTACCCTGCCAATACCAGTTATAATAGCCTGGGGCTGCATCTCCTCCCCTTCCAGGCAGGGACAGTGACACGGTTACCTTTGTGTCTTCAGCACCTCGCCAGAGATTGGCACAAATGGGCACCAATACAAGCTTGGTGGTTTGATTTAATAATTAATTGCTTGGTGGATTTATCGTGAGAGGGAAGTTACATCCTTTGCAAGCAGAGTTTCATCACCTTCTTGAACCTTTGCTTCCCCTTCCCACCCTGCCTCACTCCTTCTCGCTGCACCCTGGCTGGTCATAGTCTCCGCAGCTCATCTTTCATGCTCTCCTTTTATTTCACCACTTCCCTGCCCTGCTGATTTGAACATAGAGAATCCACCCATTCTGTGCTCATCCAACTGACGTTTCTCATGCCTCCACGTGCTGTGCATGGTCTGGCTGGGGACTTCCAAGGGCCCTGGCATGCAGACAGCCTCCCTGCCCTCGAAAGTCCCCAGCCTAGAGGGGAGTCGGACGTGGAAACAGGCAAACCGTAGGTGCTGTGACTGGGGGCAGGGTGACCCAGCAGTCCCCAACGCCACCTCTCCACATGGACTGCCTTTGCTCGAGTCCCAGCCGCCCGGCTTGCTGGTGGTGTGGCCCTGGGCCAGTCACTTGTCTGCGTTTCCCACGTGGTTAAAAGAGGGTGATGGCAGTACTTGGTCTTGGGGCCGCATTGGTATCAAAGCAGTTCGTGTCAAGTGTTTATCAGTGTCCTAGCAGATCGTAAACATTCAGTAAATATTAGCCATGGTTATACTCAGCACAACTGGGGGAGCGCAGAGGAGAGCCGAGGCAGACTAGAGCCGTGGTAAAGGAAAAAGGAGCAAGAGCCACCGGGAGGCCATCGAACAAGAACTGCAGCCTCGGCAGTGTCCCGGAAAAGCACATGCAGAGTCCCCTCGGGCTTCTGAGTTAGCTCCCGGGGCCCTCGGGGACCAGCCCCGGGGGAAGGTGCTGGACCACATGACCATCTCTCCCTCCCTCAGGGCCGACGACTGCTTCTGCGCGTCTCGGAAGCTGGACGCAGTGGCCATCGAAGCCAAGTTTAAGCAGGACCTGGGCTTCCGGATGCTGAACTGTGGGCGGACGGACCTGGTGAAGCAGGCGGTGTCTCTGCTGGGGCCCGACGGGATCAACACCATGAGCGAACAGGTACAGGGTCTGCGCATCTGGACTGGCCCCAGCGCCCCTAGGGCTGCCCGCAGGGACTGGCGAGGGGCGCCCCCTGCTGGTGGCTCGGGCTGATTTGGGTTGTTGTTTCTTTTTAAGTTTTTAAAATAGCTTTTAAAAATACCCTCATCATCTTTATAGAAATAGCACATGATCATTGCAGCTAAAATGGAAAACAGAAAAAAAATTTTTTGCCTAATCCAGAAAGGAAATAATGCCATACCCAGATCATCATCATTTATATTTAGCATCTGTCCTCCAAGTCCTTTTCCAGTGCGGTTAAAATTAGTTTTCTGCCTGTCTGTTACTTCGTCACAGAACAAGTCCAGGCAGATTTTCACCAAACTTTTAGGGTATGTTTAACCCACACTAAAGTCATCCTGGGGGACCCAAGGAGGTAGTCCCTGAAACAGGTATTGTGAGAGTCTTGAGTGTCCTAATCAGGGAGACACCCCATGTGGGTGAAGATATCCTGGACAGAGAAAATAAACAGCATTTTAAAACGTGAGTCCCAGATGGAGAGTCACAAGGGATAGATAGGGCTGCTTCTGTCATGGGCAGCTTGTGCAGTGAGTTTCAGTAAGGGGATAGCAGGGACTCATTCAATTATGGCTAATAATTTTCTTGAGCAACACCAAGGAAACCTAAGGTACACAGACATATACACATCCACATATATATACACACATTTACATTATAAAACCGCAAAGCAGAGATCTTTATCTTGCTTTTTGCCACATTTTATATAAAGGTACTTTCCAATATCATTTAAATATTCTTTTTTTAAACACCAGTTTCAAAGGCAACATAAAATAGTCATATTAGTTACTCATTTAATCATACTTTAATGAATAATACTTTTATTGGTAAGGCTGGGCTAGACATATTTACTCAAGTCTTTGTCCAAATCTCTGATTAATTTTATTAAGAGGACATTCTTAAAGGTAGAAATAGTGTTTCAAATAACCATCAGCCTTTCTTAAGGTTCTGGATCCCAAATGTCTTTCCCAGAAACTGTTGCTTTCTCTATGCCCTCCAACAATAAATGATTTTCCTATTAATTTTCTGCTTATCTTTTGCCTGCTTTTCACAGGATCTTTGTTGTTTTTCTTCCTTACTTAGAAGAACACTATATATTAGACATAATAATCCTTTGTTACAATGTGACAAATATTTCTGAACTTATTTTTTGTAATGTTTTCAATTTTGTCATCAAAGTTATAATGATTTTCTTCTGTGATTTCTACCATTATTTTTACACCTAGAAATTGATCCAGAGATCATGGAGATCTTTCCTACTCATTTTTTCATAGTTTTCATTTTGTGTATATCTCTAATCAAACTAGAAAGTATTTTGGTATATGAGGTGAGATAAGGCTGTAACTCCCAAATAGTCACCTGCATAATACTGTTTATGGAAAAATCTACCCTTTCCTTCTGTTATTTGTGGTACTTTTTTTCTAATATACAGGCATTGTGGTGGGCAAATATGGTATTCCTGAAAGCCGTTCCTCATTCGCTTGCCTTTTACTTGTAAATGATAATGTCAAAGCAGATGTCAGTGATGGAGAACACCACACGCTCAGAGGCATCCAATTTCCCCTGACGCTGGCCAGCAGCTTCTATAGAGCAAAGATGACAGTTACTATATTGTAAAAGAGAAAATGTCAAGGAAACAATGTTTATCAGTTAGACAGCCTACAGCTAATATGGCAGAATCCAGAAAGTTCCTCAGAGCTATCAATTGAAATCAGCCACTTGGTTTAGCCAACACACTTAGGTCCTTCGTACCTTAAGACAACAAGCAAATGGAAACCCTGTGACTTAAAGAGACATGCTGAGATGGCCATGTCCACTCCTTCCTCTCTTCCATTCTAGTTTTCAAAACCTAGAGGACTGTGGCCCCATGAGTCAAGGGCTACACATGTATTTTTTTTAAGCCAAGTTTTGAGCACCAACACTGTCTCCGAAACACAAGTAAGGTTTTCTGTCTGCTATCGCCGAGTGACCCACAGCCGCCTTGTCAACGTTCTCCATTCTCTGATCTTTAACTCTCCACAGGGCATGACCCCCCTGATGTACGCCTGCGTCCGCGGGGACGAGGCCATGGTTCAGATGCTGCTGGATGCTGGAGCTGACCTGAACGTGGAGGTGAGGGTGCAGAGGGCTGCAGGGCCCTGGGCCTGGCAGTTCCACGGGGAAGGCGAGCCAGGAGAAGGGGGGCTTTTTCTCCCAAGAATGAGGGCTGAGGGAGCTCAGTCCAGCAACTAGGTCATTCGTCTGCCCTTTATAGTTGCTGTGTCCACTGTGAGACCAACTGATAGATTTGGTCCATCCTAAGGTCCCAGCCCAGCCATGCTCCAAGGAGCTGCCACACGTGTGTTGATTTGAATACAACCAACGTAGCAGCAGGGAGCACTCGCTTTTCCTGAGCTCAGGATTTCAGAGTTCCTAATTCTTACCGCTGATCCTTCACTTCTGGAATCGGGACAGAAAGAGCCCTCCTGAGCTATCAGCCCATTCTCTTGCCTATGACAAAGCAGAGGAGGCCCTGGCTCGTGTCCCCGAGCTGAGATTTTTACCTCCCACAGATCTTCTGTCCTCCCCCACCAAACGCTTATGGACTCGCCTGGTTGGCTGAGATGGGGCCATGGTTCTTAAAACTGATCTCAAAGCTTTCTAGAGGCAGTGTTGAATAGTGGATGGCGCACACCCGCAGTCTTTAGACCTTGACAGACGTGGATTCACATTCCAAAACCACGAGTCATAGTGACTTGCTTGGGACAAGTGGCTCCACCTTTCTGAGCCTCAGTGTTCCCATCTGCAAAATGGGAAGAATAATGAAACCTCTCTCGTAGAGTTGTTGGAAGGACTATGTAGAGAGAGCCCCTAGCATATGTTTGGGACTTGGTTCGTATTGGTTCTTCCTCCAAAGGCATGTAATAGGTGCAAGCCCACTTTTGACCATGTTCTAGAAACCTCCTGTCCCCAGCTGCAGATATTGACTGCCTCAGCGGCTGAGAAAATTGACATCCTGCAGTCATCATAGCTCAGCAAACCTGTGGGAAACCTTTTTCCTTTCAAATTAGATATCCTTGCCTTCTTAATACTAGTGTGACCTTTTTTTGTTGTAATTAGTGATTTTATATTCATCAGAGGAAAACAGGACAGTCATAGTTTTGGATCCAGAACCATTTTAAAGTTGCAAGTTTCATGTATTTGGGGATTTTTTCCCCATGCTATGAACCCCTAACTGCCACACAGACCCCAGAAGGGCACCTCAGCTTGGTGTCCTGGTGGTGGGTGGTCTCTGGTCCACCTCTCCAGTTCAGCCCAAGCCTCCCAGCTCAGGCCTTCCCCTGCAGGCTCTTAGTGAATGGAACTGCTCTGAGTGAAGCTGGCATCATGCTTATATGGCCCCAGGGGAGTTTGGGGAAAAAACTGTGTGTGGGTGCTAATCCCACGGGGACCCAGCCTTCAGCTTCCCAGCCTCCTCCCTCTCCACCTGGGGTGCTTTGCAACCTCCAGACCCAAAGACCAATAGTAGATTGCCCCCTCTTGATTTGTCCAGGGGAGGTCTGGTGCCCATGTTGCCAGTAGCATAAGGGTCCTTGTCACCCAAGAGGCCGACAGAAGAAAGAAACGAGGGCAGGGTGGGATGAGCTGTGACCAGACCGTGAAGTTCCTCCACCAAATGGGTGGTGGTCTTCCTGGCTCAAAGCTCAAAGCAGACATCCACTCGCCTGGGCTTTGCCACTGACGAGGAGCCCCCTTAAACGTGTGAGATGCAGTGGTCATGGCCTCTCGCGCTGTCTTACATCCTTCTTGAGCAGCAGCAGGAGAGAGATCGGCCGGGGCGCTGGCTCCCGGCAGCCCCCATTACGGCTGCTCCGAGGCACCTTCGAGGTGATCAGTAGTTGTCTAGAGAATTCCTTTCAGATGAGACGCCAAGGCGCCCTGATGATGCACGGAGTGCATTAAGTCACAGGGAGCTCTTCTCACTGCCCCGTGGGTAACACCTCCAAAGCACAGTCTTTTAATGGTCTGCCTGAGATCACTTGAATCTCTGTTCTTCTGAACACAAGGGGCACAGACGCCCGGTTCTGATGAGAGCTGTCTGGGGCATCCACCGGGGGGAAAATCCCAACCCCACATTGCCAGCATTTCCCAAGGCACCTTCCAGAATGTCCTTTTATGAATCTCTAGCCAACATGCCCAGCCACAGATAGGTCAGATATACTAGTTGAAGGATTGTCAAGGTCACGTTTTGAAAATAACCTCAATTTGTTTATAGGTTGTCAGTACTCCTCATAAATATCCATCCGTCCACCCCGAGACCCGCCATTGGACGGCTCTGACTTTTGCTGTGTTGCATGGACATATTCCTGTAGTTCAGGTATTAACGTATTTCCCTATCCACATCTGACCTTTAATTTTACCTCTTCCATTATGCAAATCTGTTCCTCTCCCAGCATGCATATTCCCAAAGAGACTCATATTGGCTAACGGCATTTAAATGTGGCACATTCAAATCATGTGAATGAAAGTGTTATATGTAATGATCTCTATGACCTGGCTTTAGCCAATATGAAATCTCCACCTACCCACATGCAGCCTGACACACAGAGTGGCAAACCTAAGGAGTTCTTCCTGGTTGCTTCTTCAGGGTGGGCCCGAGCTGTTGTTTTGTGGATTTGTTCATTTTATTTGTTGTAACATGAACATAAGATTTGGCTGGTGTCCCCTTGGGTCTGACCCCAGTGGTTCCCAGCCGGTGAAAAGAAGCATCTGAGTCCCCAAGGGAGTGTTTCCAAAAGACACTTATGTGGATCCCACATTCTGAAAAATCTGATCCTGGAAGTGTAGAGTAGGTCCTTGGCATGTGTCTTCTGAAGCAGCTTCCCAGGTGTGGTGAGGTATCCTCCTAAGAGGTCCTTCGAGCATATAAATGTGTCTCTTTCACCTTTCCCAGTCGGTGTAGAGGTGTGGTGTTCAATAAATAGCCATCAGTCCATTCCAGGTCTTAAACTTGATCTTCACTGCTTTAGGAAAGAGTCTGCATCCAGGTCCATGACCACACCTGGCCGCACAGTGAGCACTCAGCTGCAGGTGCATCAGGAACTCACCGCCTTTTACGTGGTCCAAGCCTCTTAGAATTAAGAGGCTGAGCAGGGAATTGGGCTCCAGGGACATCTCGCATTGTTGAAATTTCACAGGAATCCTGTGTTGCTTCCTGGGTCCTGGGAATCCTTAGACAGCCAAAGTCACATCTCAAAAGGTTGAATGTGTGACACGTCACACCGAGAGCTGGCTTCTCCTGGAGAATGCCATGCCCTGTCCACTGCTAGTAGAGGGATCTGAGGGAGCAGAGGTCAGGCGGCGGCCTGGCAGACACGATGCCGTCCTCAGCATGCAGCGGCATCCTCGGCCTTTAAGGAGGGAATGGGAGCAGCGGAGCTAAGCAAAGCTGAACAGATGTCAGGTCACTTCCCCACCGCAGGAGTCATGGAATCCCAAGCAGCCTGCATGCCTCTGGCTGTGCCCCCGCTTCCCCGAGCCAGTGGCCCTGGGGAGGTAGTGAAGATGCAGCTCTTTCCTCCATTTAACCTCAGCGGAGTGGGCAGCACGTTCACTGTGACCAGACTCGGCATGCGCGGAATCGCTGCCTTAACAAAGCCTGGATTCGTCAACAAAGCCCTGCTGCTTTGTTCATTGATCTTGGCCATTTGCTAAATTGTCCCCAGACCCACCCAGGGTGTTCTAGAAGAGATTCTTGTCCCGATTGACTCAGGGATCCCCAGTCTTCAGAACTCTTAAGGTTCTGTGGTTCTAAGAGATCATTCTCTCTGGGGCTTTATGTCACCAACCCAAGCACACCTCAGATTTGTTCTCAGTGCTGCTAGAAGCCTTAAGGTGTGTATAGATGACCTGGGGCTCTTGTTAAAATACAGACTCTCCCCCGGTAGGTCTGGGGCAGGGCCCGAGATTCTGCACTTCTGTCTCCCAGGCGGTGCTGAGGTTGTGTCCTCGGACCACACGTTGAGTCGTCTAAGGATCTAGAAGGTTCTAGAGGCTCGGTTCGTCCTCTGATAATTGTCACCCAGCCCCGTGCTCATGGCCACTGACCCGAGGGAGGGGCGGGGCACTGGCATGGCCCTTAGCTCTGCCAGCGTCGAGTAAGCCGCCCTCCGTCTCGCCGCCACTGCGCAGCACGCGCCTTTAATCATCTCAATGGCCGCTCTTCCTCCACAGCTCCTGCTGGACGCCGGGGCCAAGGTGGAGGGCTCTGTGGAGCATGGCGAGGAGAACTACTCCGAAACGCCCCTGCAGCTCGCAGCGGCCGTAGGTGAGCGTTGCCGAGGCTCGCCCCGGCCGAGGGTCCCCCCCACCCTGGCCCTTCATGTGCCTGCGACTGTATATTTGCTTTATTCTCTTATAAAAAAAAAAACCTTCTCTGGGCTTGCAGGAAATTTTGAACTGGTTAGTTTGCTGTTGGAGCGTGGCGCTGATCCCCTGATAGGAACCATGTACAGGAATGGAATTTCTACAACCCCGCAGGGGGATATGAACTCTTTCAGCCAGGCCGCAGCCCACGGACACAGGTAGGCTAGGATGGGCCGGAGGCGCCAGGTCCCCGGTGGTGCTTGTTAAAAATGCAGATTCCCAGGCCTACCCCAGACCCGCTACATCTCTGGATGTGGGGCCCAGCGGCAGCGTGAGGTGGTCCAGGCCCCCGTCGGCCGCAGAGGCTGTGAGCACCCTGCCAGCTTGCTGCCAAGAGGCGACTTGGTGCAGCCAACATCCTCTCCGGGAAAGCGGCTGGTTTTGTCCGTCCCTAGCCACTTCTGGTCCAAACGCAGCACCTCGGCAAGCTGTCAGGAAGGCAGAAGGATCAACTTAATAAGAAAGGCCCCCGGGTTTGGTTGCTGCCCTTCTAAGTTTCCTTCAGGCCTCCCCCTGCCGGATGTCACTACACATAACTCCAAGTAAAGCAAATTCACTCTGGAGGGAGCGCAGGCTGGTGGTGAAAAGGTCAGCAGCGCCCCAGGCTTTGTGAGGTTTGAGGAACTCGCTTAGCTCCACGTTGCCTTCGAGGAAACCAGGCCAGTCCCACTGCACCCGTGACCAGGCCCCCACAGCCACCACCCCGGAGGGCTCCCGTCCCTCTCTCGCCCCTAGTCGGTACCCCCCCATCCCACTCTCCCACCTGGGTTGAGCGCCTTCCCCCCGCACCTGCGCCCCGGCCCAGCCGCTATCCCTCTCTGAGTGTCTTCCTCTCTGGGTTTATGATTGACAGGAATGTGTTCCGCAAACTGCTCGCTCAGCCAGAGAAGGAGAAGAGTGATATCCTGTCCCTGGAGGAGATTCTGGCCGAGGGGACTGACCTGGCGGAGACAGCCCCGCCCCCCCTGTGCGCCAGCCGCAACAGCAAGGCCAAACTGAGAGCCCTGAGGGAGGCCATGTATCACAGTGCTGAGCATGGATACGTGGATGTCACAATTGATATCAGGAGCATAGGTCAGTGCGGGCGCCCCCACCGCCGGGCACGGCGCAGCCGGCCCTAGGCCCCACGCCCTCACGGGTGCCCGCGCACGCACGCCCCGCGGGGCCCGGGGCGCCTCTTGTTCCGGGCTAAGAGGCCCGCGCTGTCCCCGTAGGCAGCAGCGTCCTGCCAGCCACCAAGCCCCATCCTCAGATGGTCATTCCATAATTCCCAAACCTCGGACCCCGGGTCAGGAGTCTGAATCACCTGGGGGGCTTGTCTGAAATACAGATTGCCAGGCCCTACACCCAGAGGCTCTGCTGTCAAGGGTCTGGATGGACAAAGGCTGGAAATCTTTATATTTAACAATCATCCCAGATGGCTCCCAGTGATTTGGGAGCCGTGGCCGTAGAGCTCCCAACCCCACGAGGTGGCAACTGCATAGCAGTGAGACCGAGGACCCTCTTCCCGACTGGGCCTCCTCCCACGGGGCTCCAGGGGCCAAGCTGCTCTTGAGAAGAGTTAGGGGAAGCCCTGGAGAGAGTGAGCCCATGGGCCATCCCTTGGTGTGTCTGGGCAGTGAGGCCCGCCTCGCCTTCCCAGCCCAGTCCTCTAGTCCTGGCCTGGGAGCTGCAGGTGCAGCAGCCTGAGCTGGGCTAAGGGACTGGGGAGCCCGTGACCCTGGCTGTGGATGCCAGACTCTCCCCGCGCTGGCTGTTTGGTATGTGAGGTGTTGAGGCAGTGGCCCCGAGAGCCTGTTTTGCATGATTCTGAAGCTCAGGACTCTGAATGGTTTACTTGTTATAAACAGTAGTGCCTCGCCGTGAGAGGAGAGGAGCAGATTACAGCAATCAGCTGCTGGAGGGGTTTCCATTAGGGGAGAAAGGCCTGATGAAGTACTTGCAGATGGAAATGTTGTTTTGCTCAGGGAAGCAGGAACAGGATTCTCCTGTGACTTTTTGTTCGGATGTAAATATTCATCCTAGCCCAAGTCGTGGATGGCGAAGTCTGTGGTTGGGTTTCACCAGCTCGAAACCTTCATTTGGGCCTGGATGGGCCACCTCATCCTGGGCAAGACGCTTCCCCTCCCTGAGCATCTCTCTTCCCAGGCTGCAGAGGGCATGAGACTAATGAGCTCAGAAGGATATAATATGCACGATCATGCATAAAATCCCAGTATCCCCTGCACTGATTATACATTGGAGAATGCAGCCCCTGATAATATGAATAGCATGCAGAAATGGACACCCATGGTTAAGGGAATTGAATTATGACCTTTAATTTCAACTTCTGCAAGTTGGGGGGGAAAAAAGGGAAAAAAAAAAAACCACTGGCTCCATTCATTGAAAACCAGCCCCTTGTTTTCATCGTTTGGTAACGTCCTGGAGAAAGGCCAATTTCTAGATTAAAATGTGCCTCCTCCTTGGTTGTTTTCTGCCTTCCCCTCCCTTCCCCTCCCTTTCCGTCTCCCCTGGCTCCAATTCCCCCTCCAGGTGTCCCGTGGACGCTGCACACGTGGCTGGAGTCTTTGCGGATTGCCTTCCAGCAGCACCGCCGGCCACTCATCCAGTGCTTATTAAAGGAGTTTAAGACCATTCAGGAGGAGGAATACACTGAGGAGCTCATCACCCAAGGCCTGCCCCTGATGTTTGAGATCCTGAAAGCAAGCAAGGTACGAGGGGTTTGATGCTTTCACTGACGGTCGTGGAGAACAAAGCTGGAGGCGCGCAGATCTGCACGGTCCCACGGGGGGAGTGCTGCAGCCGCTGCCGGACGTCAGGCCAGCCCTTGGGCTATTATCAGATGGATTCTTAAAAATCTCTTGGGATCTGGATTCTTAAAAATCTTTGGGATCTGGCACACAGACACTCAGGTCCCTGTTGGGGGCCAAGCAGTGCTGCCGTGTGTGCTGGTGGAGAGCTTGGAGAGTGGAAGGCCTTAACGTGCCCATTCCTCAGGGGGCCAGCAGGACAGACGGCCAAGGTCAAGGTGCTGATCATGAGACGCACTGGGGAGGACCAGTCTGCCTGAGAGGCTCCAGGGAGTATATAACACCAGCCATCACATCCCTCGGGGCTTCACAGGTGGGCCCAAGAGACGGCGCAGCAGAGTGGTTGATAGTATGGGCTCTGCAGCCCAACAGCAGGGGTTCAAATCCTGGCTCTGCCACTTATGACTGGTCAAATGATCAACTTCCCTCTACCTCAGTTTTCCCATGTGAAAATGGGTACAGTAATTACACCAACCTCTGGGGATGGCTGTAAGGATAAGTCGATACCCTAATGCCCTTTGTGTCATCCCCAACACATCTGAAGTGCTTTATAAGTATCCGTCTCATGAAGATGGTCTCCCCAGGGGAAGTGGTACATCCAGTATTATTCAAAGGGTGTTCTATTAAAAAACTCCCAAAATAGGGAAGATACTCCAAATATTTAAGACCCCAGCGTACTGGTGTGAACATGCCAAACGTCAACTCCTCTGCGAGGGATGACGTTGGGTTACATCGACTTCTGTACTGCGGAGCCTTGCATACCCTAATACACAAGAGAACTATTTCCCAAACTCATTTGGTCTCAGGACTCTTCTTTAATAAATTGCCCCAAGGCACAAATGGTGGAGGACTTTTTAAAGCTTAAATATAAATTTTATATTGCACTACATGGCAGGCACTATTCCAAACACCTTATAAGCATTAACTCATTTAATCCTCACTAGCAGCCTTTCCAGTAGGTACTGTTCTTATCCCTACTAAACAGATGGGGAATCCAAGTCCCAGAGAGGGTGAGTAACTTGCCCAAGGTCACACAGCTGGTAACTGGCAGAGCAGGGATTGCTTCCAGGCAGCCCTCCAGCACCAGCTCCCTTACCCCTTGGCCCTAGCTCAGGTAGGTGGACCTTTGAGGCCTTCTAAGACAATAGAGGCTGAGAAGTCTTAAGGGGAAATTGGTCTTGGAACCAAAAGGGCAAGAGGGCGCGCCCCTGGGGGGCCAGGCCAGTGGGCTGCCTCCCCAGAGTGAAGAGGGCAGCAAGGAGCTGCCTTCTCAGCCAGCACGCAGGCCCCACAGTGAGGAAGCAGCGTGACAGCCGCCTCTGCTTTCGGAGCCTGGAGCGCCTGCCCTCTGGTCCAAAGCGAGTCCCGCTATGTGTTCTCATTAGCGCCCCATCCCTGCCGAGAGTCTCGGGCCCCTGTGTGTGTTGTTCTCAAGCCCCCCTGAGACCCAGAGGTGTGCCAGCCCTGGGGTAATGAGCCGCAGCCAGTCCCCAAGAGCAGAACCTGCTGGAGGCGTTTCAAAACCAGACCCTCCCTTGTTCTTCACTCCCCCTTCCCCACCTAAAACAAAACCAAACACAGAACCAGAGAGGCTTTCACCAGAAGTTACCTATGAAACCTTCAAAGGAAAAGCATGGCTAGGCCTGTTCCTGGGGTCTGGTATGCTCATATTTTGGGGGGTTTGTTTTTCTTTTGCTCGTTCATTTTTATGTTTCTTCAATCTATAGTGGAAGTTCCTTAAATTACTGAGGCATCTTGTGTAATCAGTAAACCTAATCTATGAATATTTGAAGTCAGCTTTATTTTGAGGTATAATATGCATAAAAGTGCCCAGATCATAACTCGAGAGCCTGATGAATTTTCACAAAATGCACCTCCCCGTGTAATCAGCACCTAGAGCAGGAAGGAGCTCATTCCCAGCACCCCGGAAGCCCCTTGGGCCACCCTCAGCCCATGCTGAGCACAGGTGGCCACCCTCCAGCCTCCTAACACCAGACTTCATTTGCCCTGACCCGGGGCTCGTTCAAGCCTGCGCGGTTCATCAGAGAGGAAACATCCGTCAGAACCTGACCCCGTGAGTGTGAGAACCCACAAGCTGGCACGAACCAGATGCCCCAGTTCATGACGGGGTGATGTTCCAAAAGTCATAGTCACTTGTTTGAAAAGCAGACTGGGTTTCCTTTTTATGCAAAGCATTCTACGACAGTGCTCTGATTCCCAGATCAGCGCACGAACACCCGCTCCACCCACGGTGTAGCAGAAACTGTCCTAATGGAAGCCCAGGTCTACTTGCACCTCTCCCGGTCCCTGCACCTCGAGCCCAAGCGAGCAGGTGTTCGGTGGGCCAGCAGGAGCAGGGAAACCCCTCGACCCGTTCTCCAGAGGGTCAGAGAGCAGCAGGGTAGGGCAGGTCTCTGGCTGGGGGCGCCTATAGCTCTGACGACAACAGCTAGAAAGTGGGGAAGGGAGGGGCCTTTGCCAGGGAATGTGAACTGGAGTCTGCTCCCTGGCAGGAGTGAGACCTCCGAGCGTGGGCAGAGGGAGGACTGGGGCTGGGGCAGTTCCTTGCCTGGGAAGATGGTGTGGTTCAGAGTAGGGGTTTGCTCTTACGGAGGGGTTCATGGCAGCCCCTACTGGTGACGTATGGTATTACACCTCACGGACACAGTAGGAAAAGCAGGTGACTGATTTCTACCGCTGTGCCGTGTGCAGTCAAGCATGGCTGATGTTCCCGCCACAGTAAAAAGAAGACTGGAGACATAGGACAGCAGAGAAATTCAGAGAGTTGAGAAGGTGCTGCAAAGCTCTGCCCTCAGATAGTATCCTGCTTCAGATAGGAGTGGCCATACATTGTCCAAGGGCCAGCATTGTTTCTTCTTTCTCCCTCCACTAACAGCTTCCTGTTCAGATCGCGTCTCCTGTTCTGTGTGAACAAATCCTTGGATGACAGTATAGAATCCCCAGAAATTCAGTAACTCTTAACGTACATAAATGCAGCTGCCCTAGAATCAAGCAAATACCCTCTCCCACCCTCGATCCGTGGTGAAATCTGGCTGCCAGTGTGCTCTTTGCCCCCAGTTCTAAAGTTTAGCTTCACAAGGAATTCAGAACGTATATTCTTTTTATAAAATAAACCTGCTTCAAGAGAGCTCTGGGTCCATTTCCCACACACATGATTCCTCTGGGCATTTATTCATTCAAGAAATAGTCACGAGTGCTTACTATATCCCAGGCACCGCAGGGCTGAAGGCAGACAGCGGGCAAGAAAATATACCAACAAAAGAGAATCGGAGCATGGGAAAGGCTATGGAAACAAACTGAAATTGGGCAATGGTAGAATGACTGGAGCAGGCCAGGTCGAAATAGCAGGCCCACTGCAAAGGCCTCCGTGATGAGCTGGCATCTGAGTGACTGCTGAAACAGAAGCTCCCAGCCTTGCAGAGATCAGGAGCAAAGCGTTCCAAGCGAGGGAACGTGCCGGCAGGTCACAGCAAGAGGCAGGGCAATGTGAAAACAGTGGGCAAAGGACAAAGGGTAGTTGATGGAGCTATACTGCCTAGGGCCCTTTATCCATGGTGAAGAATTTGGATTTTCCTTCATGTGCAATCAGTGGGATGCCACTAGACATTTGGAACAGGAGCTCATTGTAACCTGATAAAGGTTTTTATTTTATGCAATGCTTACATTTTTTTAAATTAAACTTTTTATCTTGAGATAATTGTAGATTCACATGCAATTTTAAAAAATAATGATAATGATACAGAGCAATCCCATGTACTCTTTTCCCTGTTTCCTCCGAAGGTAACATCTTGCAAAACTAAAGTACAATTATCACAGCCAAGATACTGGCATTGATATGGTCAAGATGCAGATTTCTATCCCCACAAGGATCCTGCATGTTGCACTATTGTAGTCACACCTCCTTTCCTCCCACTCCCACCCCCTTGTTACCCCTGGCAACCACTAATGGCTCTCCATTTCTCTGTCATTTCAAGAATGTTATCTAAATGGAATCATATTGCACATAACCTTTGGTGATTGGCTTTTTTCACTCAGCATCGTTCTCTGCAGACCCACGCAGGTTTCTGTGTGTATCAATTGTTCAATCCTTTTTATTGCCAATAGTATTCCGTGGTATGGATGCCTACCATGTGTTTAAAGGACATCTGGGTTGTTTCCAGTTTGGGGCCATGATGACTAAAACTGCTGTAAACATGCATGGACAGGATGTTGTATGACTATAAGTCTTCATTCCTCTGGGATAAAGTCCCAAGCGTTCAGTTGCTGGGTTGTATAATGATTGTGTGTTTGGTTTTGCTTTAAAAACAAAAACCAAATAACTCCCAGACTGTTTTCCAGAGTGGCTGTACCATTTTGTATTCCTACCAACACGGTATGAGTGATCCATTTCTCTTCATCCTCACTGTTTGGTGGTGTTACTGTTTTTTATTTTAGCGGTTCTGGTAAGTGTGTAGTGATCTCTCATAGTGGTTTTAATTTGCATTTCCCTAAATGGCTAATGATGTTGAACATCTTTTCATGTGTTTATTTGCCATCTGTATATCCTCTTTGATGAGCTGTCTCTTCATGTCTGTTGCCCATGTTCTAATTAGATTGTTTGCCTTTTACTGTTGAGTTTTGAGAATTATTTATATATTTTAGATACCAGACCTGTGTCAGATATGTGGTTTGCAAATATTTTCTCCTGCTCTGTAACTTCTCTTTTCACCCTCTTAACAGGGTTTTTCACAGAGCAAAAGCTTTTAATTTGATGAAGTCTAATTTATCAATTTTTCCTTTTATGGATCATGCTTTTGGTGTCGAGTCTAAGAACTCTTTGCTTAACCCTAAATTGTGAACATTTCTTCCTATGTTTATTTCAAAAATTTTATACTTTTACATTTTACATTTAAGTCTGCGATTCATTTTGAGCTAATATTTGCATAAGATGTGGGGCTTAGGTTCATTATGTTGTAGATGTCCAGTTGCTTCAGCACAATCTTTCCTTCATTGAATAATTTATGCACCTCTGTCAAAAATAGTTGGGCAGTGGAATGGGTATAGCTCCGTGGTTGAGTGCCTGCTTTGCATATACAAGGCTCCGGGCTCAATCCCCAGTACCTCCTAAAAACAGAAAGAAAAATCACTTGGGCATACCATGTGGATCTACTTCTGCATTCTCTCTTCTGTTCCACTGATGTGTGTGTCTGTCCCTCCGCCAGTACCACCCAGACTGGATTATTATAGCTGTATAATAAATCTTGAAAGCATACAGACTGATTCCTCCCATTTATTCTTCATTTTCAAAATGGTTTTAGCTATTCAAGTTCCTTTGCCTTTCCAAATAAATTTTAGAATAATTTTGTCTATATCTACAAGAAAGCTTACTGGGACTTTGATAGGAATTGTGTTAAAACTTTATATCAATTTGAGGAGAGCTGACATCTTTATGATGTTAAATCTTTCCATCTATGAACATGGTACATCTCTTCATTTATTTAGATCTTCTTTTATTTCTTTCATTGGTATTGTGGAATTTTCAGCATGTAAGTCCTGTACATGTTTTGCTAGATTTACACCTAAGTATTTCTGTCTCTTTTTTTTTTTTTAGCAACTGTAAATGGTATTGTGTTTTTCATTTCTGTGTCCATATGTTCATCATTGCTAGTATATAGAAATACAGTTGATTTTTTTGTGTGTTTATCTTGTATCCTGGGACCTTGCTGAACTCACTTATTCATCTTAGGAGTTTTTAATAGAATCTTTGGGATTTTCTACTTAGACAATCATCTAAAAATAAAAATAGTTTTATTTCTTCCTTTCCAGTCTGGCTACCTTTTATTTCCTTGTCTAAATTGAACTGCCTATGACTTCTGGCACTATGTCGAATAAGAGTAGTGAAAGCATCATCCTTGCCTTGTTTCTTTCTTTTTTTTTTTTTAAGATTTATTTATTTACTTTATTTTTTTCTTTATTTATCCCCTCCTCCCCTAGATGGTTCTCACATCTATCTGCTCATTGTTTGCTCATCTTCCAACAGACTTAGCCACATCCACTCCCCATGGGCTGTGGTGTCTGCTGGCTTGTGGCATCTATTCATCTTCTCTTAGGAGGCACTGGAACCCGAACCCAGGACCTCCCATGTGGTAGACAGGCACCCAACTGGTTGAACCACATCTGTTTCCCAGTTGTTTGTCATCTTAGAAGGAAAGCATTCAGTCTTTCACCATTAAATATAACATGATGTATAGGTTTTTAGGTAAATGTTCTTTATCAGATTGATGACGGTTCCCCTCTATTCCTATTTTTTTCTGAGAGTTTTTAATCATGTACAGGTGTAAATTTTTGCTAAATGATTTTTCTGCAGCAACTGATACATCCACAGCTTTTTTCTTTATCCTGTTAAGATGGTGGATTAAATTGTTTGATTTTTTTGAATATTGAACCAATTTGTATTGCTGAAATAAACCCCACTTGGCCATGGTATATACTTCTTCAAAAATGTATTTATATGTGTGTGGAATTCTACTTGCCAGTATTTTGCTAAGGATTTTGTTCCTACATTCATGAGGAATATTAATCTGTATTTTTCTCTTATTGTGCTTAGTCTAGTTCTGGTACCAGGGTAATAAGTGAATTGGGAAGTGTTCTCTCCACTTCTGCCTTCTGGAAGAGATTTATAGAACTGGTGTTAATTCTTGTTTAAATATTTGGTAGAATTCCCTAGTGAAGCCATCTATGCCTGGAGATTTCTTTTGAGGGGGTTTTTAAATTGTGAATTCAATTTCATTAATAATTGTAGGGCTATTCAGATTAATATTGGGTGAGTTAGGGTAGTTTGTGTTTTACAGTAATTTATCCATTTCATCTATGTTGTCTAATTTATGTGTGTATAACTGTTCTTTGTATTATTATCCTTTTGATGTCTGCAGGGTCTTTAGTGATATCCCTTATTTTGTTTTTCATTCCTGATACTGGCAATTTTGCCTTCTCTCCTTTTTTCTTTGTCTTGCTAGACTGGGTTTCTCTGTTTCATTGATCTTTTCAAAGTACCAGGTCTCTGTTTCATTGATTTTCTCTATTTTTGTTTATAATTTCATTGATTTTTGCCCTAATCTTTATTATTTTCTTCCTTCTCTTTGCTTTCATGTATTTAGCTCTTTTTTCCATTCTTGAGGTAGCATCTTCAATTACTCATTTGACACTTTTACTCTTTTCTTATATATGCATTTAGTACTAAACGTTTCCCTTTGAGCGCTACTATAGCTGTGTCCCACAAATGTTGGCAAGATTCATTTTCATTTTCATTCAAGTCATTGTATTTTTTATTTCCATTGAGACTTCCTCTTTGACCCATTGATTATTTTGGAGTATATTGTTCAGTTTCCAAATGTTTGGAGATTTTCCTGTTATCTTTTTGTCCTTGATTTCTAGTTCGATTCCACTTTGATTGGAGGACACACTCTGTATGACTCCATCTTTTAAATGTTTGAAAGTTGTTTTATGGCCCACAATATAGTATCTTTTGGCATATGTTCCATGAGCATTTGAAAGGAATGTGTATTCTGCTGTTGTTTGGAGGAGTGTTCACTAAATGTAAATAAGATCCTATTAGTCGGTCGGTGATATTGAGTTCCTCTGTAGCCTAAAGATTTTCTGTCTAGTTGTTCTATCAGTTGTTGAGAGGGGATTTTGAAGTCTCCACTTATAATCATGGATTGTCCTATTCTTTCATTTCTGTTTTTGCTTCACTTTTTTTGCAACTCTTCTGTTTGGGGCATACACATTTCTCTTCTTGGTGGTTTGACCCTTTTGCCATTAATTAATGTCCTTCTCTGTCTCAGGTAATTTTCTTTGCTCTGACGTCTACTTTATCTGATATTAATATAGTGACTCCTGTTTTCCTTTGATTAATGTTCATGATATGTCTTTTTCCATCCTTTTACTTTCAACCTGCCTATATCATATTCAAAGTGAGTTTCTTATAGATAGCATATAATTTCATTCACTCTGCCAATTTAATGCAGTTATTGTAATGTTGGGGCTTACAGCTGCCATTTTATTTTTTGTTTACTGTTCGTTCTCTCTGCTTTTCATTTCTGTTTTCTTTGCTCTGCCTTCCTATGGATTGCTTGAACATTTTTAAGAATTCCATTTTGGTTGATCTGTAGTGTTTTTTAGTCTATCTCTCTATATATCATATTTAGTAGTTTTCACACTCTACTAGTATCATCATTTTACCAGTTCAATGGAAATTTAGAAATTTCATCTCCCTTGTGTCCATTTACTTTTCCCCATTTATAACATAAGTGTCTTAAATATTCCCTCTATGTACATTTAGAATCACATCAGACAATGTTATAATTTTTGCATCTACCAACAAACATTATTAGGAATCTCAGTAGGAGATTGTGTTTACCCATATTTTTGCTCACGGTGTTCTTTCCTCCTTCCAGATGCCCAAAAGTTCCATCTCTTGTTCTTTCCTTTCTGTTTAATGGACTTTATCTGTTCTTTTAGAGTAGGTTCCCCGGTGACAGCTTCTCTTAGTTTTCCTTCATCTGAGAATGTTTGATTTCATTCCTGAAGGATATTTCCAACCAATGACAGGAATATTAGATATTTTGTTATAGCCCCACAGTTCCTTGAGACTGTTCATTTCTCTTTGTTGTTCGTATTAGGTAGTTTCTATTGTTCTGTCTTCCAGTTCATTAAGTCCCTCCATTCTGCTCTTAAGCCAATCCACTGTGCTTTTTATTTCAGTTATTTTTCAGTTCTACACTTGCCATTTGGTCCTTCTTTATGTCTTTTATTTCTTGGCTGACACTTTCTAGTTCCTTACTGAGGCTTTTTAATTTTTATTGGTTTGTTTCTAGTCTGTTTATAAGTATTCATTGAAACATTTTTATCCTAACTACTTTAAAATGTTTGTCAGATAATTCTGTCATCTGTATCATCTCAGAATTGGCATCTATTGATTGTCTTTTTTTCACTCAGTTTGAGATCTTCCTAGTTTTTGGTGTGGTAAGCGATTTTTTTTTTATTGAAACCTGGGCATTTTCGTATCATGTCCTGAGACTCTGAATCATATTTAAACCTTCTGTTTTAAGTGACTTTCCTTGACAGTGCTCTGGCAGGGGTGGGGGAGGTGCTGCTCCATTTCAGTCAGGTGGGGACAGGAGTCCAGGTTCCCCATTGCTGACACCCAAAGTGCAGTCCTTGTTTTTGGTGGGTGGGGGTAGGCATTCTGGCTCTCCGTGAGGTCTCCACTGACACTGGCCTGGGGGCAGGGAGTGAAGGCTTATTACCCACTTGTGGGCTTGGAAGTCCCAGCTCCCTACTAGAGCTCCCCTGATACCTCCCTAGCAGGAGCTTGGGGTGGGGTGGGGAGGGAATTTGCCTTGTTATAGCCTTGAGAGACTGGAAGTCTAGGCAGCCCACTTGGCTTTTGCTAATTGGTGAGGGTGAGACCACGGGTTTTTTTCTCTCTGATGTTTGTTGGAGTAGCATAGTTATTGCCTAAGTTTTCCGTTTTGCTAGGCTTTTCCTTTTCTGGTCCTTTGATTAGAGAGAACATGCTTTTGTTGGCTTTTGCTCTTTGTTTTTGTGATTTTGTCTCAGCCCGTTGAGTTTTCTGGGTTGCTACTTCTTTCAGCTCTAAGTCTGGAATATAAGAAGCAAGAAGAAACCAGGGAAGTCACCGTTGTGTTTTTCCTGCAGACCCAAGACCCTGGCAGGTCTGCCTTCTCTCCATTCTTCTTATATTTGTTTTATATCTAACCTCTAGAGTTTGTGCTTGTACCTCACAGGAAGAATAGGGAAAACAATGTTTGCTCCTTCTTCTCAGAAACACGGATAACAATATATGTTTCTAAAAGATCGGTCTGGGTGCCCTGTCATTAGCATCCTCCGTCTCGGCTCTTAGGCACTCTAGAAGAGGTTAACATGTTTCCAAAGACCCCATCGGCTTCACCAGAAGCAAAATCTCCTTTTAAGGAGGAATAAATAAGCAGGACCCGGGAAGCCTCTAAGGTACATCCCAGTCTCTCTGTGCCTCCACCTCTCTGATAATAAGCCATGAGCAAAATTCAGCCCCTAAGTAAGCATACGATCAAATCCCAAAATGATCAGGTATCTTGAGAAATCATTTGAAACATTTCCATTTCTACACAGGACTGCATTCAAACCACGTGAGAGAGTAAAATCACAAATCACAATACGTCTTCGAACCCTTCAAATCTAAGATTCAGGATAAACCTACAATTGGCTAAAAATTCTTAATCTGCCAGCCCCAGGGAAAATATTGAAGTGGGACAAGTTTGTTTAGCAACTCCCACTCCTTTTTCCTGTATTCAGTCATCACCAGAAACTGTCCTGAGACAGGCAACCTTCCCAGCTCGACCTTTTCCAGGTGCTCCAGCAACCAGAGGCTCGGGGAGGTCCAGCACATTCCACAAGCAGAGGGACCTGCTGAGGATCTGAACCGCTGTAGACAAGGGATGGAGGCTCAGGGCTCACGGTTAGTGTCTCAAGAGAGCAACAATAATTCCACATTTTCTTGATTCTGAGACACAGCTTTGTTCACATTTTAATGGTCTTCCATTTGAAATGGATCTTAAAGTGGATGTGTTCCTTTAATGAAGGGAGATTTTTTTTTTTCTCTTCCTAAAAGCTTTCATATTGTTGTGACATTTTAGAACCTAGAAAAATAGGGATGGCTTGAACTATGGAAAAGTGCTGTCTTTTAGGTTTAAAAAAAAAGCAGTCCATTATCAGCAGTTTCCTTTAGTTCAAACTAATAGCATATTTTGATGCCTTTTTTTTTTTTTAATCCTTATGGCAACCTTGTAAAGTAGGTATTTTTGCAAGAGAAAACCGAGGCCTGGAGAAGCTGAGTAACTTTCCCAAGGTCACAGATGAATGGAGCGAGGAGCTGGGGCTGGGACCCAGCTCCACTGCCCATTTGCTGGTGCCTCTTCTCGCCCTGGAGACTCCCCGTCTCAGCATCTGTAAAGGCCCTTTGCAGCAGTCCCACCCCCCTTCAGGGGGAAAGGAAAGGGTCTAGGTATCTTTTCTGGAGAGGAGCAAGCGGCCTGGGGAGGAGAGGAGGGATGGCAGCCCCGCACCCACAGGTCCCGTCTCAAGGAAGCCTCCTGGCAGCCATGGTTCTCAGACCCTCCTTTGCTCCCCTTTACTTCTGCGCAGCCACACAGCGCCCCACCCAGAGCTGCGCGCTCGCTCCATGTGCACACCCAGCATTTACCGAGGGACACCCGATGACAGGTACCCGGCAGCAGGCCCATGACCACAACCCGGGCGCTGTGTTCTCGTGTGTGCCAGGCCGTGGCCCACCCGTCGCCCACCCCACCCCTCCCTTACCAGCTGGCCCTGGCCTCTCGGGGCAGAGCCTGCATTCAGTGGCTGGCCTGGTGGCGACGCTCGAGCCTCGCAGCACCGCTGGTCCAAAAGTGCTGTTCCTGAGCGCGGTGTTGGGAGGAGAGTGTCGGCGCCTGGCCCGCCCTCCCCCTCCCCCCCGCCACCCCACCCCTGCCACCAGCACAGAGTGGGCCTCGAGGTTGGTGAATTCCCTTCTGCTGTCCTCGGGGTTTGGTCCAGAGCCCACCAAACCCGTAAGATCCCCCTCCCCCCACCTGACACCCTGCCATGGAGGCTGACAGATCCTCATAAGTCACTCCCTCACTCTCAAAGGAGCCCCCCGCTGGAGTTCCAGTTCATTTTGGATGCCAGGTACCCAGGGTGAATTACCCTGAACATCCCGCCTCCCGGAGAAAGAGTACTGGAACGGCCCAAGAGCAGACACCTGGGCACACAGGTGAATTCAAGGACCCAGTGGGGAGTTTTCTCTTAGGACTGTGGTCTCTGAAAGAGAAAGGGCCAGAAGGCCTTGGAAAAGGCAGCCTCTTCTTCGGTACTGCCATTAGGTGTGGCTCCGGAATCCTTGCACAGCGTCCAGCAGCTCAGGGCCCTGCCCAGAAAATGTCTGAAGAGTGAAGTCATGAATGAATGGGTCTACAGCACCGTGCCCGGGAAAAGTTTACACTCACGAAACCTGTGTGGGATGAGGGAGTGAAGCTTAGGAAGCTGCTGATGTCCATTTTGATCCTTGATCCCCACCCCTACCCCTTTCCTTTTCTTTCCTGAACTTCTAATTATCATAGTTCCTCATTGGGAGGATTTTTTTTCCTATAATAGACTTTATTTATTAGAATAGATTTAGATTTACAGAAAAATTGAGATGATAGTACAGAGTTCCCTATACCCCCCTCGCCAGGCACCCTATTATTAACACCTTATGTTAGGATAGTACATTTGTTACACTTAATGGACCAACATTGTTCCATCTCTTTGAAGTCCCTGCTCTATTCAACTCTCCTTAGTTTTTACTTACTGTCCTTATGCTAGTCATCATGACTCCTTAGGCTCCTCTTGGCTGAGATAACTTCTCAGACTCTTGCAGGGTCTGTATTTTGTAGGGTGCCCCGCTAATGAAATTTGTCTGATGTTTTTCTTATGATGAGAGTGGAATTTTGGGGGCACGGTCAAGATGAAGTGCCATCCTCATCACATCGTGTCAAGGGCACCCACGCCACATGATGTATCTCTCTTGGTGTTGACCTAGACGGCCTGGCTGAGGTTTCTCCGCTGCAGAGCTCCTCTTCCTTCCCGTGCTCTCTGGAAGGGAGTTACTTTGCGCAGGATTATCCATCCAGGACACATATGGCCAGCCCTTATGTTTACTTTTGCAGATGACATGATCCATATTGAGACTGTAGAAGATGGCAAGCTGTGAGTATCTGGAGAGGGGGGACCTGGCCTTGTCCTCCCTTTGTTGACCCTAACACAGCTCCTTTCACAGTACAGGACACCTCTTGGAAACTTGAAAAATACCTGTTGAACTAAATTAAACCACCACCACCAAAAAGAAAAAAGCCCTGCAGCAGGATCCACAGGCTTCTCAGGTCTCTCTTAAAACAAGAGTGCAGGAAATGGATTTTCTTCCCCTGGATCGATGAGACAGAGGATGACTCACCAGCAAGACTGATGACTGAGACCAGTAACAGTCTGTACACAGTCTGTACAAACCACTCCTGGAGAGAACAGGTGTATTAGTCAGCCAAAGGGGTGCTGATGCAAAATACCAGAAACTGGTTGTTTGGGTTTTTTTTTTTAAGATTTATTTTTTATTTATTTCCCTCCCCTTCCCCACCAACCCTCCCACCCCCAGTTGTCTGCTCTCTGTGTCCACTTGCTGCGTGTTTTTCTGTGTCCACTTGTATTCTTGTCAGTGGCACCAGGAATTTTGTGTCTCTTTTTGTTGCATCATCTTGCTGGGTCAGCTCTCCGTGTATATGGTGCCACTCCTGGGCAGCTCTCCTTATGGTGTGAACTCCTTGCGCATTGAGCTCCCCTATGTGGGGGACACCCCTGCGTGGCACGGCACTCCTTGTGTGCATCAGCACTGCGCATGGGCCAGCTCATCACATGGGTCAGGAGGCCCTGGGTTTGAACCCTGGACCTCTCATGTGGTAGGCGGATGCTCTATCTGTTGAGCCAAATCCACTTACTGGTTGGTTTTTATAAAGGGTATTTATTTGGGGTAGGAGCTTACAGATACCAGGCCATAAAGCATAAGTTACTTCCTTCACCAAAGTCCATTTTCATGTGTTAGAGCAAGATGGCTGCTGATGTCTGCCAGGGTTCAGGCTTCCTGAGTTCCTCTCTTTCGGGGTCTTGCTTCTGTCTGGGTTCAGGGTTCCTTTCTTCCCAGGGCTTGCGTCTTCCTGGGCTCAGTGTTTTCTGTTTCCTTTGTGAGCTTACTTCCTGGGGCTCCAGCTTAAGGCTTCAGCATCAAACTCCATCATCAAAATCCCTCAACTCTGTCCTTTGCCATACCTTTTATCTGTGAGTCCCCACCCCTTGGTGGACTCAACACCCTAATGTCATGACCCAATCAAAGCCCTAATCGTAACTTAATCACGCCCAGGTACAGACCAGATTACAAACATAATCCAATATCTGTTTTTGGAATTCATATCAAAATGCTACAACAGGTCTCCTCTTTTTTCTGATCAGCAGGTCCTTATTAAGTGTCCACGATGTGTCTGGCACTCTGGGGTGACAGTGATGATGAAATATGGTCCAGTGGAGGCAAACTCCGGGCCCATTGTATTTGTTTCCTGTTCCTGCTGTAACAAATGATTGCACACTTAGAGGATTAAAACCGTACCCATTTATTGTCTCATAGTTTTCATAGGTCAGAGGGCTGGACACAGTGTGGCTCAGCTGGATTCTCAGCTGAGGGTCTCACAAGGTCAAAATTGAGGTGTCGGCAAGGTTGTGCTCCTTTCTGGAGGCTCTAGGGAAGAATCTGCTTCCAGGTCATCCAGGCTTTGGGCAGAATTCAGTTCCTTGTGGTTGTGGGACCAAGGTCCCCTTTCCTTGCTGGAGGTCAGCCAGAGGTCACTCTCCGCTCCTTCCTTCTCACTCCTCCCATCTTCAAGCCAGCAGTGGCACATCAAGTCCTTCTCGTGCTTTGAACCTCTCTGACTTCCTCTTCTGCCTCTCTATCAGGGCTCTGGCGATTACTTTAGGCCCACCCGGATAATCCAGGATAACCTTCCTATTTAAAGTCAACTGATTGGTCGCTTTCATTACACCTGCAAAGTCCCTTTTGCCTTGGAAGGTCACATACTCACAGGTGGAGATCTCATCATTTTCACAGTCCCAGGGTTAGCACATGGAATCTCAGGGACCGCAGTTCTGCCTACCTCACAGGGCTTCTCCAGCATTCGTGTGCATGGGAATCTCCGGCGGCGCGTGTGGAAACATGGCTTCTGATTCCGTGGGCCTGGGGTGAGAGAGTGCGTTATTCCTCACAAGCTCCCAGGCTGCTGCTGCCGCTGCCGTTCCAGGGGGCACATTTTGAATGGCAGGACTTCCGAGCAGAGGAAACAACTTACGCCCCATGGCCCAGCTCAAGCCCAAGACAATTTCAGTCCATGAAACCTGTGGTTCTCAACCTTTTAGAGAGCATCGGAATCACTAGAAAATGTGTTCAAATACAGATTCCTGGGCCTCACCCCCAGGGTTTCTGATTCATCAAGTCTCAGGTGGGGCCCAAGAATCTGCATTTCTAACGAGCTCCCAGATGATGCAGATGCTGCTGGTCTGAGGACCAGGCTTTGAGAACCCCTGCATTAAGCCACAAGACAGGTAATCCCGCTGCTTTAAAAGATGGCACCTTAAAGCCAAAGGGTGTAAGCACTCCCCTCCCTTCTTCCCAGGAGGATCAAGTCCCCTTGGGCACCTGATGAGTCCTCCCTCAATGAGTCCTCCCTCAATGAGTCCTCCCTCAATGAGTCCTCCCTCGATGAGTCCTCCCCTCAGTGACATTTTGCCCCCGATGGTCTCTGCTCACTGTTGCCCTGTGAGGTATCAACTTGAATGAAGGGCTGAGTTCTCTCTTCATAAGCTGAGCCCTGTCCTGCTTCGGGAGCCCAATTAAGTAGATTCAAAAATAGCTTGAACCACTGATATCACTAGTACCCCCAAATCCCTCTTAAAATTCAAAATAATGTCTATTGTATTTATTGCAAACGTTATACTTGTTTGTTGCAGGAAATAGAGATAAATAGGAAACAGTATAATCCCACCCAAAGGTAGCATCTCTTATCCCTCCAGACCTTTTTCTATCCATGTCTGTCAACCCAAATTAGATAGACGAGAGAGAATGAAAGAGAGAGGGAGAGAGAGAGGGTTTTGGGCCCAAAAATGGGACATGGTACAAACTGTGTTGTAACCTGCTTTTCTTACTTAATATATCATGAATGTCTTTTAATCTAACCCTCTTTTATAGCCCCTAGAGTCAACCCCCTCCGCCCAGTCAAAAGCAGCACAATGATTCCTTCTCTCCTCCGGCATAGCTGTGGTTGGTGGGGGATTAAGGGACAAAAATGAGTCCAAAGGGGAGAAGAGGCAGAGCCTGGTGGGCAGGTCGGTGGAATCAGGCGCCTGCATCCTTGAGCAATCGAGAGGCAGCTGTAGTTTTCGACTGCAAAACCGTTTTCTCCCGTATTTTTTGGAGAAAATGATTCTGCTGAGCACTCCTCAATCTGGAAATGCCTCTGCCCCAAAATCAAATTCGAAGGAAGTTGAATCGGGAGCATTTATTTGTGTCATATTAATGGGAGAGTGCAGCCATGGACCAAAATGGCTTCCTGCTGCTATTTTCAGGATAATTAACTGTTTCCGGCACTTTGGAGTACTGGAAAAGGTGTATGGGGATGCTTATTTTCCATTCTATGAGCCACAGAAACCTGCTTTTAAATGGATATTCAATAATTAGGGCATGAGAGAAGGATTTCATTACATATTTCTTAAGCTTTCACCAATGAAACCTCTGGAAATGGAGTGGCCAATCGGAGCAAGTAAATCAGGCCCTGGGAGAACAAACAATGTGTGCTCTCCAGGTGAATCCCCCTCGGAATCTGTAAGGGCAGTTGGGGGCTCCTCTCGCCACCCGGGGGGACCTGTTCCCCGAGGAACAGCTTACCCACAGCCCCCGGCAATGGAGCCGCTCTTTTCTTTTCCGCAGAACGAGGTGATCAGCCAGCAGCTGTGTGTCATCTTCACCCACTGCTACGGACCCTACCCCATCCCCAAGCTCACGGAGATCAAACGGAAACAGAGCTCGCGTTTGGGTGAGTGGCGCACCAGACCCCACTTGTGCTCCTTACATTGTGAGTTGAGGACAGACAGGACACAGACGCTGCCAAAGAAGGGTGGTGGATGCAGGAGTCAGGCAGATGGAGAGCAGAAGCTCGCCTTTATTACTGGCGAAAACTGTTTGGAGAACGAACCTCAATTCAGCAGGCTTTCTCCCCCGGACCAGATAGGGCTGGGCAGCCAGTGCCTTCCCGAGGCCGCACGTCCTGCAGGCAGGCAGATTCCCAAAGAGGAGCAGTGCCTGACAGCCCCTGCCCTTGAACTCGCCCTCCCACCTGGGGGAGGGAGGGGCTGGGTGGGCCAGCAGCAGCCAGCAGGGGGAATGCTTCTCAGGGAATTGGTGGGAGATGGGATCGCGTGCCCCTCGAAACACACACACAAACTAACATGAGCGCGACATACCTGAGTCCAGCAGACCAGACGCTCCGACATCCCATGGGAGCTTGCAGTGCTCACTTTTTATTCTTGGAGACTTGCGTTGAGCCGGCCCCTGCCAAGCGCTTGACCCGCCCTTTCTCAGATAGTCCTCCCAGCACCCCGGGAGGCAGGCACCAAGTTACAGCCCTTGGCAGGGAGGCTTTGCCCGCCCTGCAGCCTGCGCAGGGACGGAGCTGGAGCTTGAACGCTGTCCGCCAAAGCCACAGTTCATCCCTCTGCAGTCGCAACTTCAGAGATTTTCCAGGTGAAATCCTCCCATCAGGCTCTGATTTCATTCGGAGTGTCATGCGGCTGCAGGATGCCTGGTCTACCTGGAGTAAAGGCAGAGAAGTGCCCGCCTGCCCCGAAGCCCGAAACAGGAGCCTGCTAGAAAATATTAAGGATTCTTCTTCTCGGGCGGGGGGCTGTTAGACCTTAGGATTTGAGATATGGGAACTTCTGAAAATTCTACCCTTTAGCCAAAGCACACTCCTTTGAAGTCGTTAAGAGATGAGCCAGTCTGAGTGAGTGAAAAGGCTGAGTTCATGGGAGTGTTTTTGCTCCTATCAGGAATCACTTGTTCATTTAAATGAGACACAGACTTTTTGTTAAAATGAAACATAGCAGCTGAAATAAAGGTTTGTCTGTTATTGTTTTTACCATTCATACATGTGGGAAAACTAGAACATACCAAAGTCACAAGTAACTTCTACCTTGTAGAGAACAGGTATCAAATATTATTGTAAAATTTTAATATAATTATTGTATTATTATTATATATAATTTATAGATGCTAAAATGTTAAAGTCATTAATAATTATATTGTTATATTAATATTATTACCAGGTCAACACATTTTAAAGGCCAATCAAATTAACAGACATTGGAAATTGAGTGTTATCTTCCCATACCATAGCAACAATCTCTGAACAAGTATAGGTGCTTTACAAAACACCCTTATTAGAATGAACATTTGCAAGGGCTGTTTTAATGGCAGAGCACAAAATCTACTTTCCTATAGCCATAGGAGAAAAAAGAACATTTTCTTCTCCTAAACTGGCTGAGATTTCCTTCACCAACAGTTTGAAAGGCCTGGTTGTCAGGCCAAGCCTTGGAATTCCAGGGGTTAACATCAGTAGAAAAAAGGCAGACAGACCTGAGAGGCTCAAAACCCACAACATGAATGAAAGTGGACAGAAGACAATTGTTAATAAATGGAATATGGAGGATGTAGTGTTTTGCATCTTAAGTGCAGTATTTTGAGCCAGATGGTGCAGGTTGCTAAATGGTGGCTCTTTAGGGACCTGCTTTAGAAGAAAGGTAAGAATAATCAGTGACAGGGGTCTTAAACTGGTATCTCTGTAGGGCCAGTTAGGTCATATAAAAGAGTGAAAAGGGAACAGTATAAGAGACAGTAGAGAGTGGTGTGGACTGTGGCAAACTGGGCATGCCTGTCTCTCTTGCCATCACAGGGAATCCTAGGAGAGAATGGTGAAGAGTGAGAGATGAAGCAGGTTGCTGAGAAGAGGGAAAAAGTTACTCTAACCGAAGTCCTTAAATTAAATGGAGAAGAGGATTGCAGTCTATTCTGAAGCCTCCCCCAATAGCCTGTCTTCCTTTTAGCTAGATAGCATTACAAGTTACAGTCTTATTTTAAATAAATATTTTAAAGATAGTGGGAAGACAGGTAATTTTTACTTTTTATGTTTTTTGACATTTATCAAATAAAAAAAATTTTTTTAGGGAAAGAGGTGAGTAGGTACATGTTGACAGAGGATGATGTGTGGCGGCTCGCAGGATGGCCCTCCAGGGCTGGCCAGGGACTGGGAGGCCATTCCACTGTCAGGAGCAAGCGAAGAGAGGCAGCAGGGAGGCAAAGTCTGGGTCCAAGGTTACAGCAAGGTCTAGGCAAAGTGGGGCCAGGCCAGGGTCCAGGCTGCAGTAAGTCAGTGGGGCCTGGACAGAGGGAAGGCCACTGCCACCCAGAATCCAGGGGCTGATCCCATGCTCAGCAGTTTGGGGCAATGCCAACCCATCCATTGGGAGCAGCCGGGGTTGCATTTCAGGCAGGACAGCCCTTTCATCCTGGAGAAGGACCTGTCAATAACAAGCAGCCCCCCAGGCTGGGCCTGGTATTCTAGGCAGGTTCTTAGGACAAGACTCCAGAGCAAGATTCAAGGCGTTCTTCCATTCATTCAAAAAAAATTGACTGAGCATCTTCTGTAAGGCTCATAGGGGTACTATATGTCAGGCTTTTGGCCAAGTGCTTTCATTGATTAATTTGTTTAATCTTCTGTGATGTAGGTATGTTTGGAAATTACTTTTCCCATTTTACCAAAGGGGAAACTGAGGCACAGAAAGGTTAAAATCTTGCCCAAGGTCACACAGCTAGGATTAGAACTGAGGTTTCTGACCTCAGTGCACACTCTCATCTACTGTATTTGACACCTTTGTGTGCTAGACACAGAAGAAAAGATGTGAAGAGGACTGGCGAGCTCCTGTCCTCTGAGAGCACGCAGGCTCAAGGGAGAGACAGACAAAGAAATAGGGGGATACACCGCAGAGTGATGCGGCCGGCACAGAAGCAGTAGGGATAGTCAAGTCAGTTGGGAGGGCGGGCGGAATCAGGCAGGCTTACTGATGAAGTGGTATCTGCACTGCAGATGGAGGGATGAACCAGGTTTGGAAGGGGTTGGGAGAGTGTTCTAATAGAAGGAACAGCATGTGCAGAGGCTCAGAGATAAGAGAGCAGATAGCGCCCATGCAGAACTGAAAGTGGCCCCATATGGCTCAAGCATAGATGGATAAGGAGAGGCCTGAGAAAGCAGCAAGAACCTAATCGCAAGGAGCTTCATGAGGAAGTTTAGACTCTACCCTGGGAGCACTGGCGAGCTATTGCACGATTTATAGCAGAGAAAGGATGCGATCAGATCTGGCTTTGGGAAGGATGAGTCCTGTGGTGAGGTGGAGCGTCACACCGAGGGGCCAAGGATAGGGGCAGAGAGACCAGCTTGAGGCACCTGCTGTAGCCCGAACTAGGGCAGCAAAAGAGGGGACAGAGGGAAGTGGTGAATTTGAGAAAAGTTTAGGCGGAAGAATGGACAGATGGTCGTGGACTGGACATTGGTGACCACTGGGAGAGGACAATACCGATCGACTTTGACCCTTGGCTTTGACAACCCGTAGCTGTTGGTGGTGTTTGCCGGGATGGGAAGCACTGGAGGGGGGGGTCTCAGTTTGCAAAAGAAACGTTTTTACATGAGCTGAGAAACATAGCAGGTCGCCAGACTCAAGGACTTGGAGGCAGGCACACCAGAGAGGTTCTGCAATTCAGAGACCCACAGAGGTCGGCCCAGCAAGCTGTGGCTCAGGACAGCCACCAGGGTGGGTGACCTCGTACAAAGCACCATCAGGGCAGAGCCACCTGAGGCACTCTTGCCCGGTTGAAGCCTTGTGGGGGCCGGGGCAGGCAGGGGGTGCCGGCAGATATTCCCAACAAGGTCAGAGTGACGGGCCCAGGAGAAGGTGCCTAAAATGCCAAGCAAATTGGAGGATCCTTGCCGTTGGCAGTGTAAGCTCCCAACTCAGAATGTCCAAGTTCAAATCCTGGCTCCTCCACCCATCGCTGTAACTTCTGGGTGCCTCAGTTTCCTCATCTACCCGGCGGGAATGATGTGGTCCCTCTCCACCAGGATGGGGGGTTTCAAGTGCAAGTGCCGCCTTGCACGGTACCTGGCTCATCCTGCGTGCTCAGTAAGTGTCAGCCGTATCTTCTTTGTTATTATTGGAGACGAGGGCAAGGGGCTGGCTCATTTGGCGTGGATCCTGGGGATGAAGGGCTCGGAGGTCTAATCGCCTGGAGCCCACGGCTCAGGGGCTGCTTCCATCAGCAGGGCAAAGGTGGAGCAAAGGTGGGCTGCGGGGCATTCTTAGCCACAAGGAGGGAGAGGTTTGCCTTCCACGCCTGAAAGGCGTCTGAGCTCTGGACTTGGGGGAGTCTTCCATGAGAAAACACTCCTTTTACTCTCACATAAACTGAGAATTTCCCATGAAAAGCAGAATCAGTACTTGAGTTTCCCTTTGATTGTGCCTGTCGCTTGTTCAGTCATTCTCTCACTGCAGTATTTTGTCTCCCTGGTTTCTCTAATTTGCACTTGTAAAAGAAATCACAGCCTCGCCCTTCTCTCCACTAAAGCTACCCTTTTCCCCTTTCCTATTCCAGATCCTCATTTTCTTAACAATAAAGAGATGTCTGATGTTACCTTTCTGGTAGAAGGAAGACCTTTTTATGCACACAAAGTGCTATTATTTACAGCCTCGCCAAGGTACGTATTGTCGATTTTGAAAGCAGCGGAATTATGGCTGCGGCTGTTGCTGTTACTCTTGTTTAACACTCCAGTTTGCTGGGATCTTCGCTGCACTGGCAGATTACCTTCTCAAAAGCAAGGGTTCAAGACCACAGGGCAGCTGCTAGCCTGAATAGCAGCGTCCCTGTGCCCCCTAGAACCTGGCAGCCCTCCTCTGGGCAGACCGAGCCCTGGACAGGAGCGGAGCATTGGAGCAGAGCACGGCCGGACGAGCTGAAACTCCAGGCACGGCAGCCTCGGGTGCCTGCTGTCCAGATGGGCACAGACGTGGGCCCCAGCCTCCCGGCACAGGGATCCTGACTGTCCTTGTCCCTGGCTGTGGAGTTAGCAGAGCACCGTATCACAGTAGGGTAGAAGAGGAAATTGCTCACCCTTCCTGCTCGCCCTGCTGTCGCCCTTCCTCCTTTTGATTTGAGTTGAGACGTGGTTGTTAATTTTGAACCACATGATCCAAGCACCTGAATGGGATCAGCAAGGCTGGCCAGAGCCAAGAATGAGGGTGAAACGTGGAGGGGCAGACAGCCGGGCGGTGAGCCAGAGGTGCCCGCGAGGGCGAGGATCCCAGGAGCCCCGAAATGGAGCCCGCTTGCTAGGGGTTGGCAAAGGGCTTGAGTGCGAGCAGCCTGCCCGGGTTCCTACAAGCATCCGGGCATCACCAACACCCCCAAACAAAATACGGACCCCGAATGTCTACTTCCCCACCACAAGAAAAATACACTGTCCCTTGTGTCGTTCTCAGTTGAGACCATAAAATAGATGCTGTGCCAAAGTGGATTTCTTAGTTTTGCCAAATGGATGTTAACTAAGACGTTAACATCAGGGGAAACTGAGTGAAGGGTAAACAGGAACTCTGTGTACTCTCTTTGCAACTCTTCTGTAAATCTAAGATTATTTCAAACTAAGAAGTTTAGTTTGAAAAATGGGTAGAGACACATCCTAGCTTATTCCTAAATGTACCGAGGACTTTGTTGCCCTGATGGCGTCTCTGCCCCCAGCGAGCTCACCGTTTTGTCACTGGGCAGGAAACTGCATCTGAAACCCGAGACCGAGAGTCGTCATCAGCTTGATCACTAGGCATCAGCCAACTTGGGTTAAATACCTGCTGTGGGCCCAGTGCAGCCCGGCTAGGCTCAGGGATGCAGCAGAGCTGGGAGCGTGGCCGTCTAAGCCGTGTGGAGCAAAGACCCTGGGGGAGAGGGAGTTAGAGACGCCGTGGGCACCGAGGAGGGGGAGCCGTCGCCCTGAGCCCGGGAAAGACTGCAGGGGGGAGGCGGCCACTGAGGCGGGCCCAGAAAGATGGCAGGTTTAAAGGGCGTGGTCCATTCTTGTCCAATCACCAGTTTGAGAAATAATTGAACAGTTCACACCAGTGCTTTTAACTTCAGAGTTCTGGCTTCAAAATGGATTGTGGCATCACCCAGGGTTAGAATGAAGAACTCTGTGGCTGTATTGGGGCTGTAGGTCACAGCTGGTGGGAGAAAGAATATTCCACGTCTCCAGGAGAGCTGGATTTCCTGCAGGCTGTGTGCGTGCATGCACGTCTTTATCTCCCTTTCTGTGTTGTTGTTCAGGTTCAAGGCCCTCCTCTCCAGCAAGCCGACAAACGACAGCACCTGCATAGAGATCGGTTACGTGAAGTATCCCATCTTCCAGGTGAGCCCTGGTGTGGCCTGAAGCACCTGGCCGGCGGGCACGGGGCACATGCGGTCACTACAGTGCTCAGCCTGTGGGTCAGCCACCTGGGGAAGCCCCTATAGCAGGTGGCCAGCCTCCCCGCCCCCTTGGCTCCCTCCCCATGCCAGTACCGCCCAGTCGGCCAGATGGCACTGATTGAGCACTTACTATGTGCCTGACACTGTGCTGGGGGCTGGAGACAGCAGGAAACCGAGTAATTTGTCAATTACAACGTAATGTGGAATACGTGGTGAGAGAGGGCTCACGCAGCGTGCCATGGCAGCTCAGGCCAGGGAAACTGGGGAGGGCTCCTGGGTGATGTGTAATGAGCTGGAATATGGACCGCTGAGAAGCAGGTCAACCAGAGGAGGGGTGAGGGCCAAAGAAAGGGAATTAGGACCTTCTAGGCAAAACTGTGGTCCAGCCCAGCATGGTCAGGCACCTGTGGACATTCAGGGACCCCAAAGTCCTGTTAGCATTAACCCGAACCTAACAGAAGCAGGAAAGGGAGGCTGCTTCGTCACAGGCCAGGAGACGCTGCCAAGTCTCCATGCGTGGGGCTCTTGTTTCCTAAGCCTGCTGCTAGACAAGCCATCTCCCCGCTGACCACAAGACCTGAGGACAGGGCACCATGGACTAAGGGCAGGGAGCAGGTGAAGGAGGCTTCCAAACACGAGGCTGGCCTGAGCGAGCCATGCGCTGGGTGGGGAGGGGAGGGAGGTGGGCAGAGAAGATACCGGGGCTCCACGGTGGGACTAGGGAGGTGGCCTGCCCCAAGCGCCTATTTCACCCTCTCCCCAACTCGTCACCCCAGCGCCTCGCACGGTTTCTACCAGGAGCACAGAGGCCACAGCCCCTTCCGGTGGGTTTGAAAGTTGACGGGAAGCCACTGCTTTGCTCTAAAATCTTCCAGGGGAGGCAGGAGGAGTGAAGGAACCTTCACGGCCCTCCACCTGTGTATGAGGCACGGACCTTGGCTTTCCCACAGCTGTTAGGATGATTATTCCCATTTTTACGGAGGAAGAAACTGAGGCCCAGAGAACTTAAATGACATGCCCAAAGTCTTGGCACTCACAAGTGATGGGGCCAGGAACCAGGATTTGAACCCAGTCTGGCTGGTGCCAAAGCCCAGGGACCTTCTGCTCAAACAGCCTTTCAAGAAAAGGACCCCACCTGGTCTTGAGCACTAACTATGAGTAAGACTCTAAGCCAGGCCTTCTCAACCTCAGCTGCTCTGTAGACTCACTGGGCAAGTGTTTGAAAATGCCCATGCCCAGGCCATAAGGCAGACCACTCAAATCAGAATCTCTAGGGTTGGGGCCCAGGCATCGGTATTTTGAAGTCTTCCCCCTCCGCCTGTTATCTCAGGGCACAGCCAAGGTGGACCACTGCTGCTCTAAGTTAAGCACCCCGCATTGGCGGGTCTCTGCTTGAGCAGACATCACTATCACCTGGAGGGGGTGGATGGAGGGTCTTGTTAACATGCGGATTCCCGAGCCCCACCTCCAGGGTTTCTGATTGCATAGACTGGAACGGGGCCTCAGAGTTTGCATTCCTAACAAGAATCCAGGAGCTCCTGCTTCTCGGGGATGCTTCTCCCTTGGAGAACCACCGCTCTATCTCATTTAATCCTTCCAGCTGCCCCGCCAGGAAGGTATTGTCCCAGCTTCCAGATGAGGGCACAGAGAGGTTAAGTAACTGGCCCAAGTTCCCACAGCAGATCGTGCTAGAGCTGAGTTTCAAAGCCCTGGTAGGCCAAACTTCAGACCTTCTTAACTACCTCCCAAGTTGGGTCCCCTCTAAAAATGACCAAGCCCCGAGGAAAGAATCCCATGGCCCAATAGTTTGGAGCATGAGCTAGACGCAGGAAAACCCACACTTCCCAGCGCTCCAAGTCCTCATGAAAGGGGCACTCGGGCCAGGAAGCCTGCGACTAACTGGAGAGGTTCGTGGCGGGAGAGGCTGGCTCACAGCAGGCACTCGGTGAACGGTGCCAAGCAGATTCACTGAACGAAGACCTGGATGGGAAAGGACAGCCCTAGAGGAACCCCCGAGCCTGTAATTGCTTGTGACGGGGAAAGGTTTCCTGGCCACGTTAGCCTCAAATGACAGTAATGGGAAGGGAAGATTTAGCAGTGTCCCAGGGGGACGTCTCTACATGCCACCCCTTCCCCATTAAAGAAGAAAAGCCTCATTTGTGGCTTGAAATAGGCCAAGTCTGGCGGAATCCACCCAGAAGGAGGCTCCCAGGGGCCTGTTCACTTCCACACTGGCAGAAGAATTTTAGCAAATGAGGCTGGTGTGTGTTTCCTCCCCTGCAAGACTGTTGAGCCTCACATGCAGGCAAGAGCTGGAGGCAGCTGAGCCCGCACCTGGGAGTGGGGGCCTCCGGGAGGCTGGGGACACCGTTTAAATCTCTGCTTCGTGCAGGTCAGCAGCTGCCAAGAAAAACAAGCCCATGAACAGGCACTTCTGCCTCATAAAGGTTTGCTTCATCCCCTGGCAGAGAAGCCTGTTCTGGCAAAGTCCCCCGGTGGCCTGGGACGGCCCAATTTAAATTCCATTAGCCCCAGGATCTCCATCCACTGAATAGCAGCCTTTCAAATCAATGGCCCAACCTTGAATCAATGAGATAACATGTTAGAGTAGTGCGTTGTAAAGGAAGAGGCCCTGTGTTCCGCGTGGTTATTATCACAGCTGTTCTTATAATTATCACGGGTTTGGCCTTTATAAAAGAGGTGTTGTAACAAGGTCTGTATCCCTACATTCGCGGACTTGTTGTTTTAGCTGCGTGTGACCCATCGGGGTGGGGAGGGGGGCTGGGAAGGCCTCGGCCACCACCAGGAATGCAACCTGCTCTCCGAGCCCAGGCAGGTGGGCACAGAAGCCCAAAGTCAGGACATCAGGGACTCCAGCCCAGAAGACGGGGACGGGAGGACTCGTGTTTCTGTTTGACGTGTACACATTTGCCCGCGTGTGCTTGTTGGGTGCCAGGCACTGCCAGACCTTGAGGATAGAGATGCGGACAGGACTCAATCTGTGCCCTCAAACTCCAGTGGGAAATAACACCCTGCAAGTGTGGGTGACATGCCACCCAACGGAGAAGCCAGCTGATCTGAGGAGGCTTCCCAGAGGCCAGGTCCCAGAGGAAGGGGCAGAGTTCAGCAGATGGAGAAGCAGGGAAGGGCATCCAGGTAGAGGGAACAGCCAGGGCAAAAGCATGGGGCTGAAAAAGAGGGTGGTGAATTCTGATAAAGTGGCTGGGCGTGGTCAGAGCATGCATGGTAGATACAATCAGGATAAGGAGGAGGGAAGGGCAGAGTGGCAGGAGATGAGACCTGAGAAGAGTAGATTGATACACAAATGTTCACAGCAGTGTTATCCATAATAGCCAAAAAGTGGAAACAACCTAAATGTTCATCGACCAATGAATGGAAAAGCAAAGTGTGGTATATCCATCCAGAGGAGTATCATTCAGCCATAAAAAGGATTAAAGTACTAAAACATGCAACAATGTGGATGGACCATGAAAACATTATGCTAAGTGAAAGCAGTCAGCCACAAAAGACCACATATGGAATGATTCCATTTGTATGAAAATGTCCATAGAAACAGAGAGCAGGTTAGGGATTGCCGGGGATGGGGAGAAGGAGGGAATGAGGAGCGACTGCTTATGGGTACAGGATTTCTCTTTGGAGTGATTAAAATGTTCTGAAGTTAGATTTTGATGATGGTTGCACGACTCTGTGAATATCCTAAAAACCCCTGAGTTGTATGCTTTAAATGGTTGAATTTTATGGTACGTGAAATATATCTCAATAAAGCTGTAAAATAGGGAAGCAGACTTGGCCCAATGGATAGGGTATCTGTCTACCACATGGGAGGTCCACAGTTCAAACCCGGGGCCTCCTTGACCCGTGTGGAGCTGGCCCATGCACAGTGCTGATGCGCTCAAGGAGTGCTGTGCCACGCAGGGGTGTCCCCCACTTAGGGGAGCCCCACGCGCAAGGAGTGCACCCCATAAGGAGAGCCGCCTAGTGCGAAAGAAAGTGCAGCCTGCCCAGGAATGGCACCGCAGACACGGAGAACTGGCACAGCAAGATGATGCAACAAAAAGAGACACAGATTCACATGCTGCTGACAATGACAGAAGCAGACAAAGAAGAACATGCAGCAAATGGACACAGAGAACAGACAACTGGGGGGGGCGGGGAAAGGGAGAGAAATAAATAAAAATAAATCTTTTAAAAAAAGCTGTAAATATATACGTATTTTTTTATTTTTATATAATATATATATTTAAACTATTACTTCAAACACACAGAGAAGTCTAAGTTGAGGCTGATTGCAAAGGCTCTTGAATGCCCTGGGTTAGAAAGGGGCAGCATGGCGCAGAAGCACTACTGGGAAAAGATTTTCAACCTCAGAGAAAATTAAAGAGTGAACATTCATTGAGTGCTTGCTATGGGTTAGGGCCCAGTTCAGCCTGTTTCCATGTATGAACTCAAGGAATCTTCGTCACAACCCCTTGAGATCGATATTATCCCCATTTTATAGGATGATGAAACGGAGGCACAGAGAGCCTAACCTAACTCAGGTCACCCACCTGGTAAACTGCAGAAACTGAGACAGCCCAACTCCAGGCCTGGCTAACCACTGCCCTAAGTTAGTCATAGATGCCCAGGCCTGGAGCAACCATCAAGAACAGCCCACTCCAAGCTCCTCCCTTTACACATGCCCAGAGTCAGGATGTAATTGCACTGCATACATATTTTTCCAACATAGCAGCCTTAGAGCCAGGCAGGAAAAGTAAATGCGCCAAGCAGACAGGTAGAAGACAATAGGGAGTGGAGGAGACTGTGGCCCGCTGGAGAGTGTACGTACCACCTAAAAAAAGAAAACTGGGTTTTGTGGGAGGGGACGACATCCAATTCAGATGCATCCGTGGGCCTCGTTCCACACAAAGGTCACCCGTTTGCCAAGCTCAGGGTCTTTGCACACCATTCAGGCCGAGCAAATCAAGGGAACAAAGAACAGCCAGGCTTGGACTGTTCTCATCATCAATGAAGCATCAAAGCCCGGAACCCCTAGTGGCTTCATCTCTGATCTCGTCAGACTGTGATGAAGTGCAGGTGGCCCCAGGATGTCCCAGAGTCGCCCCTGGGTCTTAGGCAGGAGGCATCCAGCCTTCCCAGGGAATGCGCAGCTCGCGCGGCCCCTTGAGGCCATGCCACGGGTGCAGCAGTTCTGGGCAGCCTGACAGGGCAGGAGGTGGGAGGGGCACACGTGGTTCTCATCCATAGACCAGGGAAGGTGTCGCCAGGAGCAGTGCGCAGCACTGTCTAATTCAGCCCACGGGGTGGAATGGACCCAGCAGCTGGAATCACAGGGAGACAAGTCTCAGCCTGCTAGAAAGTAAAGAAAATCTATCCAACAGGTAAAACGGTTCCGAATGGAACTCTTCCCCCGCAAGGTGGTGAGTTCTCGGTCCCTGGAGGTGATGAAACAGAAGAGGACTGATTCTTGGGATGGGAGGGTTTACGGGGGACTCAAGAACTCGCCTGGCAAGTCCACCCAAAAGATTTGACCACAGAGACTCAAACAGACACTTGTGCACCAGTGTTCATAGCAGCGCTGTTCACAGCAACCCAAAGGTGGAAACAGCAGAGGAACGGGCAAACAACATGGCCCACGCGCTCCACGGAACGGTATTCAGCCATGGAAAAGCATGAAATTCTGATACTGCTACCGCAGGGATGAACCTTGAACTTCCTAGCTTGGGTGCAATAAGCCAGGGACATAAAAAGACAATATGTAATGCCACTTATATGAAATACCTAGAATAAGCAAATAATTCGTAGAGACAGGAAGTAGATTGGTGCTTGCCCAAGGCTGAGGGCAGAAGGAAAGGGGAGTTCTGGTGAGACGGGGCCAGGGTTTCGGTTGGGGCGATGAGAAAGCCTCGGTAAGGATGGTGGTGCTGGCCGCGCAGCATGGTCAATGTAATGCCACCGAATGGGACATTCAGAAATGGCTAAAATAGCAAATTTCAGGTTATGTAAGTGGGACTACAATTTTTAAGCGGGTGGAGGACTGGCCCGAGGGGTCGCCTGGAAGGCTTGGAGACGGCTGAGCTGGGAGGGCCACCTTGCTAACACCAGCGTGTCCTTTCTTGCAGCTGGTCATGCAGTACCTCTACTATGGCGGCCCGGAGTCCCTGCTCATCAAAAACAACGAGATAATGGAGGTAAGGGCTCTGTCGCGGGTCCCCGTGGCCAGTGCCGTCCCGCACCTTGCGGCCGGCAAACCTTGGCGGCATCTGCAGTACCGCTGGGGAGAAGGGGCTCCTGCTCCTGCCTGCCTCCTCGCAGCAAGGAAGGGCTGCTCATCAGGGCCCTGCCCCGGGGGCTCTGGGGTGCCTTTCGGTAGCCGCTGAGCCGAGCCCAGTTTTAACTGGCTTTGGGGAGTGGAGGGTACAGGGCAGTTACTGAAGAGCCTGGGGTAGCTTAGCTTTGGCTCAGATGTCATCAGGAAAGACCCTTGCCAACTTCTCCTGCCTTGCCATTTCTAAGAGAATTATGATCTCTCAGAATAGTTGTCAAAACGCAAAGTTGTCTGTGCTTCCGCCTTGTAAACCTCTTGCCCGCACAGTGCCTCCCTCTGCCCACACCTGCCGCCCCAGCCAGAAGCTTTCCCCACCTCCTGTCACCCAATCCCTCCTGGCCTTCCTCGGCCAGGAGCCTTGTTTCTGCTCCGCCAAGCCCATGGTTTCTCCCTGGTCCTTCCTAGAAATTGAACTCTTGTCAGTTTTCCTAATCCAAGCTGGGAGCTTTGAACCACAAGGCAAAGCCCCTCCTGAGCAAAACAGCTGGGAGCCCGTTCAGAGGTCCCACGTCCGGGGTGGCCGGCTTATTAGACATGTGAGAGCATGGAGGGCAGCCCTGCATGGTGGGTAGATGGGGACGCTGGAGCCAGACCGTCTGAGATTGAGCCCACGCTCCGCCACTTGTAAGCAGTATGACTTTGGACAAATTACTTAACCCCTCTGAACCTCCGTTTCCTCACCAGTAAAATAGGGATAAGAACAGTATCCACCTCAGCAGGCTGAGGATGAGAAGATTTAAAAAGTACTCTTTACAAGGTGCTTAGGTCACACCTGGCACGTGGTAGGGACACAGGATAGCGTGTTCACTACACGGCCCATTTCTCTTGCTCTCCTTCCTCTCTGGAACCTTCCATCGTCCCCCGTCTGTCTGTCTGGCCCCACCTCTGACACTTCCCCTCTAGTTCAGGACCAGGTTTCACCTGGAGATGTGCGCTCTTTTGCAAATATTTTTAAAATTATTTTGAAATCAAAATCATACGGAAGGGCTTGTCATAAAAGGCACCTGCCCCCAGCTCTCTGCAGTCTTTTGCCCAAAGGCGATCCCTTTAGCTCTTTTTTGAACTCTTCCTGCCCTTCCCCAAAGCGTAGTTAGCTCCTTTCACTCTCCCAACATGCATCCCGTGGGTGTCTCCCACAGCTCTGCCCTGTGCTTGGCACCAGGGGTACAGCAGCTCAAAGCAAGGATCCCTGGTGAGGGAGACAAACAGCAGATAAGCACGTGGCATCATGCCTGGTATGAGCAGAGAAAGACAGGGTGAGGGCGTCAGGCGGCGATGGAGGGGGTGACTTGAGGTGAGCCCGGGAGGCTTCTCGGAGGAGGTGGCATTTGAGTGGAACCCTGGACAAACAGAAGGAGGGAGCCCCATGGATGCCTGTTAAACAGTATATCACTCTCTCATTCACCCGTGTATCTGGACATAAAATAGCAGGCATTTTTGGTTGACCTCCTGCTACAATAGATGTAAATTGGTTCACAGCCATCCCCACCCCCTTCTCTGTCCCATCCTCCCCCATAGTACAGTCCTACTACTATGATTTGTTTCTGATTTGTTCTTTTTGAGCCTTAAAGTCACATGGCCCTTATCTCTAGTCCTTTCATGTGGGGACAGTATCTCTGGAAGATGAGGATTTTTCTCACCACGGTCCTTCCTTGCAGTTCCTCTCTTGCCTTCCACCTCCCAGCCTCTAACAGGCTCTTTGCATGATTTTTTCAGCTTCTGTCTGCCGCTAAGTTTTTCCAGCTGGAGGCTTTGCAGCGACACTGTGAGATTATCTGTGCAAAAGGCATCAATACCGACAACTGTGTGGATATTTACAACCATGCCAAGGTAATCGATCCCGTTCTCCTTGTTCTGGGCACGCAGCAGGCACTGAGATGGGGGAAGCTCTACCTGTGCAGACTCACCGAGTCAGGAGAGCGCGCAGAAGCTGGGCCTGCTCACCCGGGGTGAGCCAGCCTGGAGACAAGGAGAGCAGGACCCCGCAGTTTCAAAAAGCAGAGTTGTTCTAGGACAGCGCTTTTGTGTAATCTAATGTGCATCTGAATCCCATTGCAGACCCTGTTTCTGGGATGGGCCTGGGGTTCTGCTACCAAGTGATGCCGCTCCTGCTAGTGTAAGCCACATTTTAAGCAGCAAGGTTCTAGAACAGCAGCCAGCAGCATCAGCGGCTCCAGAGAACCTGTCGGAAATGTCAGCTCCCAGGCTGCACGCCAGACCCACTGAATCAGAAGCTCTCGGGGTAGATCCCTGCAGCATGTGGCTTCACAAGGCCCCTGGGTGGTTCTGAGGCTCCTGCGAGTGCAAAAACTTCTAGAACCATAGTTCTCAATCTGGCTGCACAGTAGAATTACTTGGGGGACTCACTTAAAATCCCTGTGCCTGACACCCACTGCAGATCATGAAATCAACCCCTGGAGGTGGGTCCTGGGTGGAGGTATGTTTCTAAAGCTTCCCAGCTGTGGCCAACATTAGGAAGAGGTTGTTAGCTCTAGAAGGGTCCTTGGAGTCCACCTAGACAGGTAAACACAACACCTAGCACCTAAGGATAATCACCATTCAGCCCCAGTCCCCTAACTACAGCAGTAGCACCGTGGTGGGGCCCAGGAATCTGTATTTTTAACCAGCTCCAAGGGTGATGGCTGTGCCGTCAGCCCCCGAGCCAGTCTCCACACTACTTTTGGGGAACCACTGATTTCCTCCAGTTCATTACACAAGCAGGGACACTGGGATAGAGAATTAAAACAAACTGTCAGCATGCCATTTCATTTTGCTTTCATGTGCTGAGGATGAGGGGGTTAATATTTGATAGGAAGAAACAATGAGACAAGTCAAGATCAGGATTTGATTTAAAACAAGAAACGTACAGGGTGCTCACTGGTGTGAATAATGATTTCATTGCTCATTGTGAAAATTCCAGTTACATTTGAGATGTTACTTTCTGTCTTAAGCCAACTTTCAGTGAGCCCTTTTAATGGGCAGTTACCTGTGCTAAGAACCTTGCTGCATCCTCTTTTTAAATCCTCAAAACACCCCTTTTAGGCAAATGTTATCATCATGCCATGTTCTGGATAAGGAAACGGAGGCACGGAGAGGGAAAGTGATTTGCTTAAGATCATGCAGCTAGTACTGAGATTTGAACCCAGATTTGTCTGACTCCAAAGCACAGATGCTTAATCCTGTTTTACTACCTGGCCTAATAAATGTATGAAATAGTTTCAATAATTTTCAATACCCACAGAGTTTCTGATTAGCCTTCTGTAAGGTGAAAAGTGCTGTCAGCTAATCGCTACACATACACCCACACACACACGCTTACACATAACTGGGTGCTGATTAAACTGATTAAGCAAGGATTTTACCAAATCTGGTTTCTCAGGTCACAGTTTTTTTTTTATTCTAAACAGATAACTTTGCAGAAGAACGTCCAAGGAGACACTTTCTCCTCCTAGGGAGAGCCTTGGGGTCCTCGGCCCCCTCCCTGGGCATCGTCACCCACATAGCCCCGTGAGCCCCATCTGCAGTGGCTTTGCAGTGGCCTGTGGCCTGGGCAGCAAGGCCTGTGCTCCACAAGCTCGTTGTCCTCACTTCGGGCCCCTTGGCAGGCAGCTTCTGAACGGCGGCTCTTTTTTAATCCTGCAGCCCAGTGCCCCGTGAGCCAGGCTCGGAACACGAGTGTCGGTGGCCGAGAACCTGTCTCTTCTCATTTATGTGACTTTGCAGCAGGGCTTTGACTTTGACAGCAGCCTCCGCCTCCTCTTCCAGGCCACATCCCGCAGCGTTTCCAAAGGCAAATGTCGGCCCTTAGTGATGTTTGCCTGGAAAGCAGGACTCTGCCCCTACCCCCCACCGCACCGTCACCCCCTGCCCCTTCCAGGCACCTCCCCGGAGCTGTCCACACTGCAGCATGGCTAAGATCGCCTGCCATGCAGATTCTTCCCTGGCCAGCTGGGCTGCAAGTTGAGCCCAGTTTAGTAAGAGATCAAAAAGAAAGAAACTTGGTTTGGAATCCCAGGACCTTCAGGAGCAGACAGTCAGCTTCCAAATGTCAGCAAGGGCCCAGGCAGCTTTACTTCCATCCTCGTCTCAGTGTTTGAGACAGCGGTGGATTTTCAGCCAGATGAGAAGCCCATGTCATTGTGTGCAGCTCAGCTGTCTTTTTTTGTCTGAGCAAAGATGCCCTGACTATTCGGTCTTAAAAAAAAGCCCTGGAGCTCCTGATGGCCCTTCCAGGGTATCTCTCCACTTGAGAAAGAATAAGCTGGTTCTTCAAAGGGAATCCAAACTGCTGCAGTAAGCTCCACGGTGCAGGGTTAGAAACCAGGGGATTTGTCACTAGTGTTGCTGGAGTACTCGCTACTGACCAGGTACTGTGTTCATCCAAATACAATAAGAAATTGGTACAACACGGTCTCTGACCTTGAACAAACCACACAGTCAAGGACAGGGAGCAGCAAACCTCTTCTTTGAAGGGCCAGCTAAGTATTTGCAACTTTACAGGCCATACAGTCTCTTTTGAGCCTACTCTACTAGGCCGCTCTGGTTGGAAAGCAGACAGACAACACGCAAATAATTGGGTGTGGCTGCAAGCCAATAAAACTTTATTTCCAAAAATGGGTGGTGGGCAGGATTTGACCTATGAGCAATAATTGTGATTCCCCGATTCTGGAGATGAAGGTTCTGCTCCCAGTTCTACCAATAATTAGCTGTGTGGAGGTAGGCAAGTGGCTGTAGAGTTGGTGTTCGATAAAAATTACCAAATATTACAAATGCATTTATCGTGCTTATTGTTCTCCATTTACCCTTACTTCTGTTAAGTGACACATTTATAAAACAGGTGGCCAGATGGGGGTGATGGGTCTGGGTCCACAGAATGAGAGATAGGCAACTCTGAGCCTCAGTTTCCCCACCTGTACATGTACAGAGGCCATGTACTCTGTGATTCCAAGAATGGGGTTTATGTCCCACTGCCCCACAGCTGTGGCCCCAGGGCCTGGCACGGGTGGTTTGTTGAAAGAATGAAAGCATTGCTGCAGTCTCGCCCATTTCTAGGATTCTGAGCAGTTACGTGAACGTAAGCCACCAAATGATAATGAATCCACTTACTCGGTAAAGCTTACTAAGCCTTCTAAGCCTCTCGGATATCACAGAATTCCACTGTGGGTCTGTATCCAAAATGGCACCGCATAGGATGGTACCTCCTAATGCACCACCCTCATTTTGGGGAAACTGAGGCTCAGAGAGATGACTTGGCTTGCCCAACACAGATGGTTGTCACGTCAGCTTAGTGAATCAGCATGTGGTGTCAGTGAGTTCAAGGTTACAGGCTCGACCCTTTGGTGAGCCAGTTAGCTGAGCAAGGTTCAGCAAATGTGGTCACCTTCCCTCATCCCAGCCTGGCCACCTGGTTTGTCCATGTGGGTCACTGCATACAAGTTACAGAGAAGGAGACCCGTCATTTTAAATAGTTTATATGAATAACGATAGCTAACCTGTGTTGAGTGCTGACTGTAAATCAGCAATTGCTTTGAATGCTCCATGTATTATCTCATTTAATCCTAGCAGCAGCCTATGAGGTAGATATTATCCTCATCCCCGTTTTATGGATAGGAAGCTGAGACACAGAGAGATTAAATAACCTGCCCAAAGCAGATGACTGGTAAGTGGCAGAATCTGCAATAAAAACCAAGGCAGATTCCAGAGCCCTCTCCCTCAACTACCCTTCTAACCCTCCTCCCCTAAGTGTGTGATAGATTACAGAGTCCTGCCATAAATCATATTCCATCAGCTCTTCCCAGCAGCGCCGTGACACAGGTGTCATGATGCCCGTTTTGAAAACGAGGAGCCTCAAGCCAGAGGCCAGGTGTCCCAGCCCGGGTCACGAAATCAGAAGGGTAGTGAGCCCCAGCTCGAGCCCCTGCCTCCCCGCTCAGCCCACACGGCCATGCTGACGCAGCCCTGTCGCCTTTCCACGTCTAATCGCTGAGATTGTCTCTCTGGTTTAAGGGACAGACCGCTTGGGAGTTCAGGAGGACAATTCCGCTCTCAAGGCAGCAGCACTTCAGCCTGAGGAGCGTTTAACAGCTCCTGGGTGTCCAGCTCATCGCAACCCAGAGAATTAAAAGCTTTGCAAACGAACGAAAGGGTCTGAAAATGGACAGCAAGCCCACATTTCCGCATTTGCTTCCACATCTCAAACATAAATTCCTCCGCCCGGCCTGCTTGTGGGATTAAATACGTCCCCTCTGATGAGTGGTGTCAGATTGGGGCAGTTCTTCCTAACGGTTAACAGCCGTGAAGACTAGCTTCCAACATCCCATCCCACCACTGGCAGCGGTGTGGGTATTTTGTAGCTTAGGCTGTGTGCCTCAGTTTCCTCATCTGTTCAACAGGGCTGGTCATAGCAGCTGCCTCAAGGAAGTATAAGGACTAAATGAGAGGATGCACGTGAAGCACCTACATAGTGCCTAGAGGATCCGGAGCTCTCGTGAATGTTCACTGTTAGTGTCATTATTCCAAGCACTAACCATTGGTTTATACATTGAACACGTACTTCCTAAGGGCCTCCTCTCTGCCAAGCCCTCTGCTAGCCCTGGGGGTGTAATGGTGAGCCAGGGGGACCCAGTCCCTTCACCATTGCTTTACTCTCACAGGGACCGTGTCTCCAGATCAGGGTTTCTCAGCCTCGGCACTATTGACATTTGGGGCCAGACAAGTCTTTGTTGCAGCACTGTCCCATGCATTGAGGATGTTTGGCAGTGTCCCCACTGCTAGATGCCAGCAGCACATGCCTCCCATTGGGACCACCAAAAATGTCACCAGGCATTGCCAAGTGTCCCCAGGGGACAAAACACCCCCAGTGGAGAATCACTCCTCTAAATACAGGAGGTAGGTAGGTAGTGCCCACTCATAACGCTGTTGGGAGAATTAAATGAGTTTAGTACTCATTTAATATGCATTTCAGAGCTTAGAACTATGTCTCCCTTCTATTGAACACTCAGTAGGCCAGTTATCTGTTACCACAACAGTGCTGTGTCAAGAAAACACAAAACCCAGTGGCTTAAAACAGTGCCCCCTTATGTAGCACATGAGACTGTGGAATAGCTGAAAGTGTCTTCTGGTGTCAGCTGGCTGACCAGAGATGGAGTCTTCTAAGCTTTGAAAACCGCCAGCTTTGCCACCCTGGCTGGGCTCTGTCCCCGTCCAAGGCTTCAGCCAGAGCAACCGGGCTGACTCCCCAAGCTTCACTGGGTGTTGCATCCTCTGAGAAGGCTAGCCTATGCAGGCTGTCGTGGCGATAAGGGGCGCAGGGGCAGAGTTCCGGGGGAGAGAGCAGAAGCACACACAGCCTCTTGAGGCCAGCTCAGAACTAGCACCCTGTCACTTCCAGCATATTCTTTTGGCCTAAGCAAGTCACAGGATCAGCCCAGATTCAAGGAGTGGCGAAAGGGTCTCCAGCTCTTAATGGGAAGAGTTGCAGAGTTCTTTTGCAGAGGGTGTGGAGACAGTGAGGGGTGGAGATTCGGGGCACTTTGTGCAATCAAGCTCCTACAGTAAGTAAACGTTTGCCATTACTGTCTGTGAAGGCAGTCAGGTGCGTTTCAGAATCATAACCACCTTCTGCTTCCCCCCACTCTCCATAGTTCCTTGGAGTCACGGAGCTCTCAGCCTATTGCGAAGGCTACTTTCTCAAAAACATGATGGTCCTCATCGAAAACGAAGCATTCAAACAGCTGCTGTATGACAAAAACGGCGAAGGGACGGGCCAGGATGTGCTCCAGGACTTGCAGAGGACGTTGGCGGCCAGGATTCAGTCCATCCACTTGTCATCTTCCAAAGGCTCCATTGTCTGAAACGTCCAGGGCAGGGAGTGCTCGCGGAGCCTTCCCAGCTCTCCGTTGCAATTGGCTTCACACAGACATGGACTAACTCCACCTGGTGTCTGGATTTGGCTGGGCCAAGGAGCTGCCTCTACTGCCTCAGCTTCTGTTGAATAAGCAAGTTCAGCTCCCATGAATTCCTGTTGAAAACAAAGGACATTCCGCTGGTCGGCACATCGCAGCTGGATCCAGAGCTTGAAAGTCAACTGGGACAACCAAACTAACACCAACCGACAGCACCCCTGGGGCCGTTGAACACTCCTGGCTGGGGCCCACTGTAGAATGGAGGGATCCAGAACTAAGGGTTGTTTGGGCTCCAGGGTGTCAGTGGAGAACCTAACTGTACCTGCCCTGAGGAGCATTGCATTGTGCATTAAGAGACTTGATAGATGCACTTCAGCAAGATTCAACTGTGATAGCAAATTGGTGAGACTGTTACCAATAATGAGGAAATAATTTGGCAAATTTTTAGGGTGGGAACTTTTTAAAATATTCATTAAAAAAAAACAAAACAGGGCAGCCTTGTAGTTTAAAAAATATATTTCTAAAAGCTTAATAGTTCATTTTCAATTGAATTGTGTTTAGGGATCTGTGTTTTGAGGTTCTTTTCTTTTATAAAAAAAAAACAACACTTAGGTAAATACTCATCTGACAAAATATTGCTGATATTCTATACAAGGTGGAATAATCTTGCCTTAGTGGCCATGGTTACACAAGAGGTGCACTGCCAATAATTATCTCTGATTCAATAGTTGAAAACAACTTGCATGCTAATCGTGGTTTGGGGGTTAGAATAAGACACCCCCACATATCAAAACATGCATTTGCATGGGCCCGAACCTGTAAAATGTTATGTTTGTGCTTCATTTTTGCCAAGATAAAAATGGTCCATCCCTTCTTGCTAAAATTCTATTTGGTGAAAGTAGCATATCCATTTCTTTTCCTAATTAAGAATGATTCTGGGATGCTTTTGCAGAAATGTGTTCATAGATGATGCTGAATGGGGGGTGGGGGGGTGGGAAGCACGTCAGAGAATTTACTATTAATCCCAGAGCTTTTTCTGTGTTCTCGGAAGATGTTAATAGTTTGTTACTAGCCAGAGAGTATGACTATGTTAGATTATTTTTAAAAGACTAAACATGTATGATAGGATGGATTCTTTCTGTATTCTGAGAGTGTACAGTAAAGGGTGATCTATAATGAAAGTTTATATTGACAGGGTTCAATTTGCTCTGCCATATATTATAAGCATAAGGGATTGGTGAAGTGCCACAATATTCCAAGTAATTTTTGAGTTGCTGCCTTTTCTCTTGTCCTTTAATTTGAAACCAAATACATGCAGTAAAAACTAGGAGGATGACTTTGACCCTCTGGGATGGCACAGTTTCCCTGATAAACCTATTTGCTAGCATGCCTTCTGGAAGTTGTGCCCAGAGCCTAGATTCTGGAGGGGCTGCTGTTCACCTGTTGTCCCAGCTCGCTGAGCCATTGTTCAGAAAACCAGTGTCAAGTCATGTTCCCTTGTGTGACCCATGGAATACCCAGGCCACATCCGTCTACAAGACTAGCTCTTCTTTGACACCGACACACAAGACCATTCTTCTCCTTGGTCATTTGCCAACCTCCCCCAACCCTACAATCAAAAATAAGGAAGAGGAAAAGCGGAGCCAGTGGAGGAGTCCATGCAAGTTACAGCACACGAGTCATCACCATCCCCTCCCTGTCCTCAGATGCTGCGTGGGATGTTTCCGCAACTTCCTTCCCTGTGAATGTCTAATGCTAGTTCAGGGCCTCCAGGCATGGCTTTGTATGGTGGCAACTCCTGATGGGGCTTCTGTTATAGTTTGGTGTGCTTTCTCTGTCATTAAAAGAAATGATTTTCCCAAGCTACGCATCGTTTGTATGGTACAAGTGAGATCTTTACCCTGTGGTTCTAGCCTGAGAGCTTCAGTTGGTTGAGAGATTGAAAAATATGGCCCTGCAAAAAGAACCAAAGAAAATGAAGGCAGTGGATAAAAGACCGGTGCTCACGTTGGTCCTGGTGGGTGATGGGTGGGACAAGCTCTAGTTCCCTGAGTCTGCGCACACTTCTGATCATTGCCCTTGGATTGCATTCCCTCTGGGTAAGGGAATGACGTGCCACCACCTGGACTACTGCCCTAGTGTGTAGTGTGTGATGCAGGTGACTTGCCTGCGGAGGGTGGAGCTCTGGCTGTCACTCATGGGCCTTGATGAGCATTTGTGGCATGTGGGGGATAGAGAAAGCCAAGTTAACATGGGTGGCTGCAGTATCCTGGGATGGGGTTGGCATGAAGAACACAAGCAGCTCTCCCCTTGGGCCCAGCCAAGTCCCCAGTGGTCCTCTCTGACTCCTGGCCCAGCCTGAGCTGAGCCTGAGCCTGTGTAGAGATTAGTATCCCTGACTCATCCACAGGGCCTGCAGGAAGGAGCCTGGGGAGAGGCCCAGCCAGCCCAGAGACCTGAGCCAGTGAGGCCCAGCAAACAGCTGGCATCACAGCACCTCCCCGAGTCACTGCTCACCCTTTGCTTAGCAATCAGGGTCTGTCTCTTTTTTAGAAGCAGGCAAGGGCCAGGGGCCAGAACTCTGAGTCAGTCCAGGAGAACAGAAGTTTGGTTTATTTTTGACTGTGCATCATGCATCACCCTCTGGTAGCCTCTGGGTGAGTAAGCCATTTTATTTCTTCCTTTTGGAAAGATAAAGGTTTGCCTTTGACGTGTTTGACAATCAGCTTTCTCACTTAGCAACGCCTGTACAAGGGTCCCTCAGCGTCTTGCCACTTAGCATCTGCCAGCCTGCCCGCCACAAAACTTCCCCTCCGCCCCTTCCATCTGGAATGGAAGGTGGGGGGACACGTGCATGGAACCACCCAAATAAACATAAGTGCCCCTTCTTGACTTCTGTGGGCCCCATCCCACAAACACACCTCCATACCGTGCCTGAATGCCATGCCCTCGCTTCAAAAGAAGGGGAATCCTCCACCCAAAATGGAGACAAGGCCCAGGCAAAAAAAAAAACTGGAAGAAAGGGTAGTCACACTTCCTGGCAGGGTTGAATGGGGAGCCCTCCCTGGTGATTGTGTAGTTCTCTGATTTCGTTTGGGTATCTTGCTTTTTTTTTTTTTCCAGAAAAGCCCCAAACATAGTGTTATTCCAACTAGAAGTTTTATCCAGAATTGTCTTACAGAAGACTCCTTTATCACATAGTATTTTATGAACCTCAAGTTGTGTGCTTGGGCAGTGTAGATAAGGGGTAAGGATCCCTGACATTTCTTTGAGAAAATCTCCAATTCCACCAGTCCTGGGGTCCCTGCCTTCTTCAAAATGTAGCCAGCGTTCCACTCTGTCCCCCGTCACCTTGTGTCCCAGATGAACAGGCACAGAAGGCCCTTTCTGGCTGGCCCAATAAACACAGCCTCCAAGGAGAGCAGGCCTGTTGCAGGTTTCTCTGCCTGAGGGTTCAGTTCCCTGAGCCATTTCGTGAGCCCTTTCTGTGCAGTACTGATGACTAAGCATCCATCTCCAACGCGGTCCTAAAAACGTTTGCTTTCCAATCTGATTCAGCCATGAACCAGCTTTGGGACATTGGACAAGTTGCTTACTCTATCTCATTTTCATCTTCCTCTTTTGAAACCCTGGGTTAAAATATAGTTAGCCGGCTACTAGGGTTGGTGGGAAGATTACAGGAGATACTACCTGCAGGTCCCACTCTGTCAGTAGCCGAGAAAAGATGCTTCCAAACTTCTGAGACTGCGGAGAGGGAAGGAATTGGCAACTCACACGAAGGAAGGTGAATGATATTATTCCCTGGAACTTTGTACTACAGCAATTCCCAAAGGGGTTCAGGATTCTTTACGATTTTGCTGCTTAGCACAGGGGAAATTCTCCCAAAACTGAGCTCATTTGCCATGTTTGTTCTAGCACAGTGCCTCACACAAAGTTGGTGACCAAGAAAAGGAAGCCAAGTTCAACTGGATTGGCTTTCACATAAACACAGTATTCCAAAGTGTTAAGAGTTGCGGGCATTTGCTCTTCCAAACTCATTGCCTACTCAGGAATGTGACCCTCACGTTCATGACTTACATGACGTGACTTGCCTAAGGCCCCACAAATGGCAGACAGAGCAGGGTCCAGACCTTTGGGAGCCAACTCTCAGTCCAGGGCTCATTCTTCTGGGAGCCTTGACTATTTAGAAGGAGGAGGGTAGTCATAAGCCCCCAAATGAAATGAACTGCTGGATGTCAACCCCAGAAAAGTCTAGGATCCCTGTTCTTATCACATTTGGGGCTAAGTCCATTCTGTCCTTTGCAGCCATTTGAGTGTGTAGGCACCCATCCAACACCCCTCCACCAAGAAATCCCTCTGGTGAACTTCACGTCACCTCCATTCTTACCAGCCTGGCCAATGCCTTGAATAGAGCTGCACGTGCCTTCGAACAGGGCCATTGCAGAATCTGGCATGGTGCCTATTTTTTTCACCCTCTTTAAAAATAACCTGGTGGATTTTAAACTTCCTGCTTGATAGGAAAAAAATAGAATTCATACTCAGCAGTCATATTGCACATTAGTTCCATTTCCTGATGAGGCAGTCAGATAACGAGTGCCCTAAGAAAGACACAGCTCCAAGTTTAGCTCCCAATATGAAAAGACAATCTGTCTGCGTGAATAGGCAATTAAAAGAGATGCCCTGATGTCATGGATACATTCTTTGGATGTTGCCTTTCAGAGTTAATCTTCAGATACGCGAAGGCATCTGAATAATGGTGTCTCAAACCTCTGGGATGAAGAGCTGCGAAGAGGAGGCTGGTGGTGTGACAGAGGGTGCTGGGCTGGGAACCACAAGACTTTATTCCATCAGGTCTATGGGCGACCTGGCCAAGTCCCTTCTCCATTCTGAACCTAAATGAGGGTCCTTCTGAGCTGACATTCAGTGGGCCTAGAGTAGGACATGAAATGTTCCCTGTACTACATTCATGTATTAGAACCTTTTGGTAACACTGTTTAGTTTGATAGAACATTCTGTATTGCATCCAGGAGTTAGAAAAGAGACCTCAATGTTGGGTGATGCTATCCATAAAATAGGCTCCCAGCAGAAAATTAAATAAAATCCTTGGAATAAGTCCCCATGGAGCTATTATGAGGACTGCATATCACACAACTCTCCTCTATCTCCATCTCATTTTCTTAACTTTTTAATTTGAAATAATTATAGATTCACAGGAAGTTGTCAAGACAGTACAAAGAGGCCCTGTTTAAAATAGTGTACTGTAATAAAACAATATAAAAACCAGGAAAAGGATGTTGGTACAATGTGGGCACATAGTTCTCTGCCATTTTATCACCTGTATAGATTTGTGTAACTACTTCCAAATCTATACTTCCCTGTTTCAATGCCACAAAGACCTTCCTCGTGCTACCTCTTTATAGTCACATTCACCCTCTGCCCCCCACCATCCCTAACCCCTGGCAACTTCTAATTTGTTTGCCATCTCTAGAGCTTTGTCATTTCAAGAATGTCATGTAAATGCAATCCTGCAGCAAACGATCCTTTGCAATTGCCTGTTTTCACTCAGCATAATGCCCTTGAGATCATCCAAGTTGTCGTTTGCTTCAAAAGTCCATTCCTTTTTATTGCTGAGTAGTATTCCATGGTATCCCATCTTCTTTAGACCCAATAAATGAGCATGTCAAGAAGTATGGTGGTAAGGGCTGTGGCAGCTGACTCTCAGGCCACAGCTCCCAGAAAAGGATTAGGTCTCCTTAGAGCTGGAGATGACCTCCTCGTCCCAAAGCTCATCTCCAAAGGAAGTACCTGGCGGCAGCGAGGTAAGGCTGCACGATGCTCATCCAACAAGTCTGTTGACGATGGAGCGCAGAGGGCCATTGCTCCCACCTGGGCTGAACAGTGTAGCCTGTGAACTTTGCAGTAAAGTCCTTCTGTGACGGACTGACTTTTCTAAACACCTCATGGATAGTGAAAGGCAGGACTTCTCAAACTTTCCTGGGTCTGCACGTTGCTGGGGCAGTTTCTGATTCAGAGGGGCTGGGGTGGAACTTGGGCGCATTTCTAACAAGCTTCCAGGTGAGGCTGAAGCTGCTGGTCCAGGGGCCCCACCTTGAGCACCGAGGGTGTAGAGTGTGGAGGTCAGAGATTCTTCTCACACGCTTTCTGCTGCCAGACCCACCTGTGACTTCTTTCCTGCCTCCTGGCCTTTCTGGAATATCAGCCTCATGGGTTATTATAAGCCTTTCTTTCTGACCAGATCCTGAAGACATCTTAGCAATACATCTTAGAAAACCATTTGAAATAAATTATATTTGCCTAAGCAGAAGATTCACACCGTCTGAATTAACCTTAAGGAATCATCTCGCACAACTTCTTTCTTATGTTCACATTTCCCAGTCGACCCTGGGTCTCAGTTTATGTCACAGGTTTTTATTGCGGGGCCTAATACATGTAAGGGACCCACTTCTCTGCTCTGGCATTAGGCACCCAACCTCTCCCCTTTTATTTGTCCTTTTTCCTTTAGAATTGACAGAAGGAAAGAAGATTCTTATTTATTTTAAGACAGTTTTATGAGGCTTCTTTTTGCACTCACAGAGGCTCCCTGGGGATGACAGAGACACCCAGGGGGATCAAGGAGAGAAGAATCAAAGGCAGCTCTCCCTTCCATGTTCACTTCAGAACACTCTGATATTGGGAAGGGATGAGTGAAGTATTTGGTTCACTATGGCTGCCAGGTGACTTTGAGCCTTGTCCTTTGTGTACTATGGGGATGAGTACGTGGAGAAGAAGAAAAGGTGGCAAGATATATCCGTAATTACTCATTGCTTTTTTTCCCTTGTCAAGGAAATGACTATTTTCAGCATTTCAAAGAAATCGCTCTCATACACTATTGTGTTCGGGAAGAGTTGAGGGGCAAGTTCAGCTGTTGTTTCTACTGAAAATGTAATAAGAAAATATATGAAGTCTGGTTTTCTGGAAATTCCTTGGACCTCGGAGCAAATCCCAACCCCAAAAAATGTGAGGGTGTCGATTGACTGGTGAGTTTAACCTAAGTCAGCCTTGTGATGTGGTTGCTTAGAAGAGTTAATTTAGCACGGGCTACTTTAGTAGAAGCACGACAGCTACTGTGAGGGCCGTGATGGTTTCCCTTTCTGTCTGCACTGCCGAGAGCCCAGCTGGAATTCTGCATTCAGTTGGTCGCCTATATAAGTCAGAGTTCCCAGCAGCAAGGCACTCTGGCTAATTTAAGAAGAAAGGGTAGATTTAGTTAAAGATATTAGAGATTAATATAATTTTTGAGAGGGCTGGAGAAAACATTAAAGGCAGATCTTTCAGGAATACTTGCATACCATGTAAGAGGTGACCTGATGAGGTCACTGCTACCACTGGGGCCACCAAATACTGCAGTGGCAGAAATTAATAATGGAAGATGTATAGTTACGGGGGGACCTGACTTCATTGACTGTTACTGCCTTAAGCACCCATGCCATTTCTGGGCCAGAAATCCAACATGCCCCCAAAAGCTCCATGCTTCTGCCTTCACTTGTACTAGCAAAATGAAAGCTCCCATTTCCTCATGCTGTTCGCTTCGGAATCAGTGTCTTTTGGGTGCATCAGATCAGCATAACCTAGGTCAAATGACTGCAAAGGGGGCTGGGAATTTCAGGCCCTCTCCGTTAGGGAGACGGGATATATATGTGAGAAATCTGCGAATATAGAAAGGTAGCCATGAACATGACAAATTTCCCCTTCACTTAAAGAACGGTGCAGGGAAACTGCAACATCCTCAGAAGTAAACAAACAGGCAAAGGAACTGGGTGTTGGACCTGTAGAAAAGAAGACTTGGGCAAGCATTACAGTTGTCTTCAAACAGCCGAAGAGTTTTCATAGATAAGAGGAATTAGCCTTATTCTGTATAGCCGCAGGATTAGATGGACTAATTCAAGGATTCCATTTTCACCTAAGTATAAATAAGAACTTTCAAAGGTCAGAGTAAACCTGGCAAAGATGAGATAAGCTATCTCAGGGAGTAGTGAGTTCCCCATTACAAGAAGCATTCGAGAAAATGCTGGACAACCACTCAGTAGGTGTTCAAGCAATAAAAGGGGGCAGAATTTAAAGGTCCTTTACAACATGGGCATTTTGTCATTATTAGTTCTCTCCTTCTGATATTACCTATCTATTTAGCCTTAGAAAACAGATATCAATCTTGATATATTTTATGTAGAATTTGTAATGACCTCCTGGCCTTCATTTTTGCCAGTGCTGCATTCCTGCCACCCTATTTATCCTCATCAAGTTAGTGAGACAGCAGATCAATTTATTATTCTGACTTATCTAATACAGGAGGAAGAGAAATGGTCCACAAAACGTCCCCAGCTGGGAAGAGAACACATAGCTAGAAGCAATTCAATCACTGAAAAATGGAACTTCTTTTTGAAAAGAAAAAAAAAAGATTTCAGTAAAGTCATTAAGTTGGGAAAAGTCCATTTTTTGAGAGTCCAACGAAATCCAGGCATGTGATATTGCACATATCACCAGCACTTTTGTTATGCCCTTTAAAAATCAGGTTCGACAGAGGAAAAACTGTGTGTCACGCATCAGTTTGGCCAGACGCCTTCTGAATGAGTTCAGCTGTAGGCCTCAGTCTTCCCACCTATGGAATGGGAATGTCACTGTATACTTTCAGCGGGTGAAGGAGAGGCTCTCCTTCAGCAAGAGCAGAAAGAAAGGCTCTGTGCAAGTGCAGAACGCCACGTTCTCCAAGCGCTGTGCAAGCAGGGAGCAGCAAGGGGATAGCTAGGGTTTCTTAGTGTCCTGGAGCCAGCCGCCTCTGGTCTTATCATTGATTGGTTAAATCTACCTCCTGGCAGCCTTGGGTCCCCAAAGGCCAACAGGAGCTCTGGGGCAGCCCAATAACGCCACTCATATATGAGGAATCATGCATCAGCTTCCAATTTGAATCCTGACACTCTCTTGACAGCCCTACTCCTTGGGGCCTCCAGGGATCCCCTGTATTTTGTTCATTTTCTGCTCTGAGCAATCAGGTAGGGAATTTTACTATGTGACTGTCAGCCCATTGTCACATTTCATCCCAGAGGCTTTGGAAACAGTGTCTGTATATTATGCCTCTGTGTGCTTCATCCAGATGCTTCTATGGCACTGAAACATCACAGACTATTTTTACTGCACGGAAGAGTGCTTTCCACTCTACATGTTGTGTTCCTCTTTTTTTTTAATTAGAGAGGTTGTGGGTTTACAGAACAACTATGCATTAACTGTAGGATTCCCCACCCCATTATTCACAAACTGCGTTGGTGTGGTACATTTGCTACAACTGATGAAAACACATTTTTATAATTTTACTATTAACTCTAGTCCATGGTTTAACTTAGCGTTCAGTATTTGTTTAGTGCAGTTCCTTGGATTTTTTTAAAATGTTTATCCTATTACCAAATGTAATAGAATAACATTTCCCCTATTAACCACATTCAGAAGTATATTTCAGTTCTGATAACTATGTTCACAACGTTGTGCTATCATCACCACTGTCCATTACTAAAATGTTTCTATCATTCCAAATAGGAACTCTCTACATTTTAAGCCTTAACTCCCTGCTCCCTATCCCCTCCCCATTCTCTGGCAAGCTCAATTCTAGATTCTGACTCCAAGAGTTTGCTTATACTATTTATTTCAAATCAGTGAGTTCATACAATATTTTTCTTTTTGCATCTCGCTTATTTCACTCAATATGATGTATTCAAGGTTCATCCATGTTGCCACATGTATCAGAAATTCATTCCCTTTTACAGCTGACTAATATTCCACTGTATGTTTAAAATGTACATGAAAACATACAATGGGATATTATTGTGTTCCTCTTTTATATCTTTGAATACAGATATTAGCATGAAAGGACAGGGTCAGTTTCAAAAACTGATTTTCTGACAGATCAACCACTGCCACTGTTCAATCCTATACCACCATCATCTTCGGCCTAGCGTAGAAGTCACTGCCACGTACGTGAATATGAAAATGAGTAAAATCCAGTATTGCTCTGACTTGGACGTTATATTGAGATCTAACATTTACTGATTGTTTATCATGTAGCAGATACGGTATTAAGTGCCTTCTATGAATTATCTCAATCCTCACAATAAATACTACATAGTATGTATTTTTTACTCCCATTTTACGCTTGGGGAAAGGGGTATAGAGAGTGAGGTGAAGTCAGGAAGTGGCATGGAATTGGACCTCCGTCTGCCTGACCGCTGGGCCCTTCCTCTTCTCCACGCCTCTTCATATGCAATGCCTCCTTTAAAGAGATAAGGGAAAGAATAAGTCACTTCTGTCCATTGCTTTAAAAAAAAAACAAAAAAGGTCTTGCTAAGTATTCAGAGGAGGAAGAAAAAGTCTTACATTCTATGTGGTCTATTAACTTTAATAAAAATTAAAAAAATAAATTTAAAAAAATTTTTAATTAAAAAAAAAGCCTTATGGGCTAAGGCAAATGTCAGTCGTGTGCCTGTGATGAGCTAATATGACAAGGTCAGCTCTCCCTGGGGGCTGTGAGTCTTTGGGGGGGAGGTAGGTGTGCAGCGTATGTAAGGGTTCAGTTCACACTGACCAGTATCTAATGGGCATTGACTGTCATTGGAAGATCCAGCGATGAGGAAGGCGAAGTCCCTCCAGGTGCTGCCAGGCCAACCCCAGGGGGGACGTGAGGTGGCGGGAGGTGAGTAGACCGCCGCCAAGGACCCAGCACCCCTAGGACCCGCCAGCCCCTTTGGGGCAGATGGGCCTCCTCAGGTTACTGACGGTCAAGCTCAGGCTCGGCTGAGCAGCGGGTCAGTCAGGAGATCCGATTAGCCCATTCTGCATGTGTGTCTGAGCCTGCCCCTTTCCCGAATCAGATTTTTGGCTTTTCTTGGGGCCAGGTCCCATGGACCTGAGCCCTCAGCCTTGTTGGCGAATAGAGAAAGCACCTGGGGAACGTCCGGCAAAGGCTGATTGCATCCCGACGAGCAGCGAGACAGTGGGCCACACTCCTAAGAGGCGCGCTCTGCTCCCCTCCGCGGCCCCTCTGTTTGCACGGGGTGGGGCGGGGCAGGGCCTGGTTAACACAAAGCTGCCTTTTAGTCCTCTTTCCAGACATGGGGAACAATCAGAATTTGGGAGCTTTGGCTCTTGTTAAAGATGAGAAAGACTTCAAAGACGCCACTGCTTCTTAGAGCTTCTTGAACGAGAAAGCCCCCACAAGGCGGCCAGGCAAAGCTGCCTTTGTTGCCTCTAAGGGGGGAGGGCGTCGGGCGGCCTGCTTCCTGCAGGGCAGACACCGGGCTTCTTATTTCGGCTTCCAGGCCAAGGACAAGAGGTTCATTTGCTTTCGTTCCCAAGACTGCTGTGAAAACAGAATCCGCTTTTACCTGCAGCCTTTCGGAAACCCCGAAGAATCCAATACAAAATATCCTCAAGCTTGCACACCCATCCCAGTCCTTTCAGGGCTGTAGGCTTTTGGGTTTGTGTGTGGTTTTTGTTGTGTGTTTTTTCATATGGGCCGTTTCGAGCTGCCACACAATCTGTTTTCTCCCTTTCCCTACTACACAGCCAGCATCTTCATCTCCAGGACGCTTTTGTTCAGGGCAGCAAGAGTGCAAGAGCAGGCTGCAAAAGCCCTGACGCTGAGGCGGGAGCACACCGGGACCGTGGAGCTGTGGGCTCAGGGCTGAGCAGTGAGGAGGGGCCCCCAAAGGGCCAGCTTCCAGAAAGGCCCGCCGTGAGCCAGAGCTTCTGGGCTCTTGTTGCAGCCTTGTGGGGTGGGGTTTGTCTCTCTACTCAGGCGTGCACAGGCTTGTTTTAGGGCGAGCAGTGGCTCTTTTAGGTAGGATGAGGCAGCAACGGAGGGTTCTTCTGGTGGGTAAAATCCTTTCCTTGGCCAGTGGGGCTGTTACAGTCCCGCTGAGGCTTCTCACTGGAATGAGGGAACAGCCATCGCGGAACTCGAGCCCGGGCTCGGGAACCTGGCGCCGGCACCTTGCCTTGCTCGGCCTCGCTGGGGTTCACGACCCCCGCCAAGGCACACATCTTCTCTGCTCACCCCCTTTCCCCATCTGTGTAAGTATTTGTAGCTTTTCCCGAAAGGACTGCTCTCCATCCTTGCTTCTTTTTCTTCCTCTCCCCTTCCCCCGTTGTCTGCTCTCTGTGTCCATTCACTGTGTGTTCTTCTGTGTCCGCTTGCATTCTTGTCGCGTGGCACTGGGAAACTGTGTCGCTTTTTTTGTTGCGTCATCTTGCTGAGTCAGCTCTCCGTGTGTGCGGCACCACTCCTGGGCGGGCTGTGCTTCTTTCACATGGGGCGGCTCTCCTTGCAGGGTGCACTCCTTGCACGTGGGGCTCCCCTACGTGGGAGACACCCCTGCGTGGCACGGCCCGGCACTCCTTGCGTGCATCAGCACTGCACGTGGGTCAGCTCATCACACGGGTCAGGAGGTCCTGGGTTTGAACCGTGGACCTCCTATATGGTAGGTGGATGCTCTATCAGTTGAGCCAAAACCGATTCCCACCCTTGCTTCTTAAAAATAGAGTCTGCAGACGATAGCATCGGCGTCACCAGGGGGGCTGGGGGAATCTACTGCCTTGGAATCTGCATTTAAACCAGAGGCCCAGGAGACACCAGAGCACACTGCTCTGCTCTCCCAGCCACTGCACCTCGACCAGGCTCTTCTGCTTCTCTTTCTCAGAGGATACTTGAAAACATTCCTGAAAAGGTGACCTATATATGGTCAGCACTTGGGGAAGGGCTGGGGAGCGAAAGATCCCTAAAATGTTTTTATTTATTCATCTGTAATAAATCATTTTAAGCCCTCTATGTTCTCTGAGACATTTTCTGTCAGTCATTTTTTCCTTCATAGTGCATTCTTCTCCTACAAGTAATTTCTTCCCCCGACTAGAGGTGTGAGATGTTTTCTAAGCCCTCTGTGAATGTCTGTTAAATTACCTTGCCCGCTGGATGGCTTTTTCCCTGCTGCCTCTCACCAGGCAGGCATTATGAGAAAAGCTTTGGAACAGTCATTATGCAATCTCCCTTTGCAGCCACCTGTTTCTGCTGGCAGCCTTATGAATTATCTTCTTTACCAAGCATTAGATAAAGATCATTTCATTCTGGGGAAAGATGATAGAGAAAGTTTAGGGCTTTTTATGAAACTACAAGGTTTGACAAAACTAGCTCGTGTCCACAATGGAACAGACAGGCCATTAAAGAGGAGGGAGACTAGGAGGCGACTGAAGGGAGGGAAGATTAAAAGCCCGACTAGCATGCCTGGGGTGGCAGACAGGAGCGGGTGTCTCAAACAGAAACACGCACCTTGGGAAGGTTCTTTGAGAATGTAAAAGTAGTAACGGGGAAATGTGACTTTAACAAAGTGCCCCACACTCCTACGATTTCAGCCTTTAGATTATGTCCCGGTCTCCCTATTAATGAGACAGGACCTTTACAGTGGTACGGAAAAGTGATCCTTTTCACCCAAAGGAGACTGTGGCCCTGTCTGTAATGCAATAGGTAGGAGGAGAACTGAGCGATTACCCAGATAATTCAAGATCAGCAACCCATCCACCACCATACAGAAGCCGTCAGCACAGCCTTATCCAAAAACACATGAGCAGGGGACGTGGACCACCCTGTGTCCACTGAATTGGTGACAGCAGTTTTCGACTGGGGGTCACTTTCGCTCCTTCCCCCCATGGGACATTTGGCAATGTCTGGAAACATTTTTGGTTGTCACAGTTGGAGGAGTGCTACTGGCATCTAGTGGGTAGAGGCTGGGGGTGCTGCTCAAAACTCTACAATGCACAGGACAGCTCCTTACAAGCAGCGCACGCTGTCAGCAGTGCCGAGGCCGAGGAGCCCTGTGCCGTAGGGATGTCACCACAGCCAGAACGAGGCAGCTGGCCCCTGTCTGTGGTGTCGGAGAAGCTTCCAGTGAAGAGCAGGTGCCATCTCGTGAGAATATGCCAGAGACAGATGAACGGTCCCTGGGCAGCAGTGTTCATTCTGAGCAGTACTTGAATATCACCATTTAATAGTTGCCAATATAAAACAGGTTTATATGGATTGTCCGTCAAGACATTTATGTTGGCTTGTGCGCTCCATCCTTTTCTCTGAGAATGAAATAGCCAGAATTGAGCTTAAGAAGGGCCCAAGTAAGTCAGGATAGGTAGTTCATCAGTGCCCCTGGGGCGGGAGGGGGAGGGGGGTGAGTGTGTGTAAACAGCTGCTCCAGGTGTTTTGCATACATTCTGGACCTGGCTCGTTGCTATGGAAACACCTACTGGATCATGCAGGGCTGTAGGAGACAGGGCAGGTACCAGGGATGGGAAGAGAAAGAAGAGGTACTGTCAGTACAACTTTAGTAAGACATTTATTTAATATTATCTTTGGTGGCAGCCCAGCCTGAGGGGCCCCTCAGCAGTTCTGGAAAAGCCAGGCATATTGCTCATCCCATCTTAAAACGCTGGCAGCCAGCCAGGCCCCAGAGATGGTCAGAGGCTTCTTTGGGTAAATTCCTTGGCCTCTCTATGTCTTTGTTTTCTCATCTGAAAAGTGGAGGTAAGAGCAGCACTAAGCTCACGAGGAAGTTCTGAAGTTTAAACACAAAAGGTGCTTACAACAGCTCCTGACATACGGCTACTATTTATCAAATAGCTGTTGTGTGCCTGGCAACTTGCCTTCAGTGGCTCCTCTAATCCTCACAGCAAGCCTGTGAGGTAGGTACTGTTGTTATCCCCATCTCACAAGCGAGGAGCCAGGCTCGGAAGGGAGAAGTAATTTACCCAGTGAACAGCAAGGCTGGGATTCCAACCCAGGTCTATCAGGCAGTCCCACTCAGGCTATTCCCACAACCCCACATACCAGGAGGGAGAAGCATCACTTCAAGTAGATATTTGCACGCTGATGTTCATAGCAACACTATTCACTATTGTCGAAAGATGGAGGCAACCCATGTGTCCACTAACAGATGAATGGATAAACAAAATATGGTGTATTTCTACAACAAAATATTATTCAGCCATGAAAAGGAGTGGAACTCTGATACATGCGACAACACGGCTGAATCTTGAAGACAACACATCAAGTGAAATAAGCCAGACACAAAAGGGAAAATATTGCATGATCTGAAATAATATGAAATAATTGGAATAGGCAAATAAATAGATTCAGAAACTAAAATAAAGGTTACCAGGGGCCAGGGTGGGGATAGGGAATGGGGAGTTTAATTCTGTTTGGGGTGATGGAAAAGTTTTGGTAATGGATATTGGTGATGGTAGCACAACCTCGTGGATATAATTAAGACCACTGACTTATGTCTCTGAATGTGGTTAAAAGAGGAAATGCTAGGTTGCCTATATGTTACTAGAATTAAAATCTAAAAAATCAAAAAGCAGATCCCTAGACCTAATGGATTACAAACTCAGGGAAGAAGTGAAGAGGAAAGACAGCTGTGTTTTAAAAAGCCCTCCACATGATTGTGGGGCACACCTACAGAGACCCTCTCAAATTTGAAGGGGAAAATTTTTCTTTAAATCTCAAGGTATGGGCAAGACATTGAGGCAGAACCATCATAAAACCTTCTCTAGTCAAAGCCAAAATAATGATATCAATTATCTAAACAAAGAAATTTTGGTCTGATTAATTCAGATCATTTTCAAATATTAACACAATTCATCAGCATTTAGATTTCAGATCATACTTTCAGATTGGAGGTATTTATTCACTCATTCGTTATTCACTCATTCTTTCCTTATTCCCTCAGTTATTTATTGAAACCTCCTAGTCCTTGACATAGGTATGGAGGGGAACATGAAAATGAAAAAAAAGACAAAACAAAAACACTGTCCCTGCTTTACACTCCTTATATACTTAATTCTTGTTTTGGGCAGTGGTTCTCTTTCTAGCACCCCCTCCCTTTCAGGAGACATTGGGCGATGTCTAGAGATATTTTCGGTTGTCACTACTGGAGAGGGGGTTGCTCCTGGATTCTTGTGAGTAAACATCAGGGATGCTGCCAAACATCTGGCACGGCACAGAACAGCTTCTGCAACAAAGAATTATCCAGCCCCTAATGCTACTGGGGCCAAGCTTGAGAGGCTCTGTGCTCGGGTGATGGGTTTTCGTCTCCATTTGCTGCTCAGCACGGTGGAATCAAGGGAACTGGAATTGCAGGCAGCATTCCCTCCTGTGGTTTCCTGGATCTTAGGTTGGAGGGAGAAGATAGAAAGTCAACATGCACAGTTTGCAGCACTGAGCTCAGGCGTCTCCGTGCCCAGAGGCAAGTCCGTTCCATTTAGCTGTGTCATTGCTGGATATCCACTGAGTTCACCGCACGTAGGAGCCCCAGAAGAGTGCCTCTTTCAAACCTTCAGAAGCTCTGCCAGTGCTGCTTATTTACACTGACTCCTCCAAAGGGATTTCTGAGATTGTGCTTCCAAATCTGTTACCTTGGCAAAGACTGGTGCTTCTCAAGGGTCAAGAAATCCAAGTCATGTCCATTTCAGAAACTCCCAGTATAAAAATGTTGAAGAAAGGCCGAAACAAGATTATAAAAATATGTATTTATTTTAAATATTTGTATATGACAAATCAATATCTCTAACCACAAATAACGGAATGCAATATCCTTGTACCATTTACAATATAATTGCAAGATTTATAAAATACATATATGGTACAGGTGAATCTCCTGCCCTGCATTCCCCATCACTGACACCACGCACCAATGATCCCCTCCTGCCACAGTTGTAACCCTTCTGTGATCCAAAACTTCTTAACAATTAAAATATAAAATTAAAAAAAAATTTTTTTGGAAATTATGTCTTTCATCATTGTGAGATCTGTTATCTTGTATGTACAGTGATATTTTCACCTGGGTCATACCTATAAGGCATATAAATGTGTTCAAGTGTTCATGAGGCATTGTCACAGTTGGTGGAGATTCACACAATAACCAAAAGAATATCAAATTTCCATCCTGGGGAGCTCTGCCACATTCTCTAATGGGACAGCAAGAATCCCCTGAGTACAGGGACAGTGACTGGTGAAGGAGGAAGGACCACTAACAGGCCTTTGATATTGATGAATGTACTTATGAACCTTTACCTTGGAAATTGAAACTTAGCCTAGTATTGTAGGGTACCTAAGGATTACGTCCTAAAAGCCTCCTTGTCACACAAATGTGGCCTCTTGCTAAGCTGAACTCAACATATAAATGCATCACCGTCTCCCCAGGGTGGGACATGACTCCTGGGGATGAGCCTCCCTGGCACCAAGGGATTACTATCAAGCACCACCTAGCAATGCAACTGGAAAAAGGTGTTGACCAAAAGGGGGAAAGGGTAAAGACAAATGAGTTTATATGGCTAAGAGGCTTCAAAGCGAGTCAGGAGGCCATTCCAGAGGTTACGCTTATGCACATCTCAGCAGTATCTCATCAGCTGCCAAAGTCAATATTGCTGCAAATAGCAGAGACATCCAGACACTATAGGAAGAACAGACAGCTCAGGAGTTTGGTTCCCTGCCGGTGGGCCCAACTTGGGAACTTATGCTCCCCAGTATACAGAGTTGGACTAAGTTGTGATTTCCCTACACATGACTCTTCTGCCCCTTCTATTTGAATCTATAGTTAGTGCTAGAGTTGATAGGTGTATGTCCAAGAGACTTAAATCTTTAGGCTGTCCAGGTGCTAGCTGGGCCCTGAATCTCAACAGAGTTGCAACACCTACTCTCTAGTTTACTGGACTCATCCAGGACAACTAACAAGGAGATAATAATGGACAATGACCATCCCAAGGAACAGAGAGAGTCTGCAACTGCAAGCAAGACAGTCCCCTCCATCTGCCCACAGGATCTAAACCCCTTCTCAATTAGAAGTGGAGTGGGCATCACCATCCCAGAATCCTCAGGATTGGGGAATGAATGATGGATTAGAATAGACTTACTGGTATTCTAGTATAGACTTATTGTGATTCTAGAAATGGAAGAACTTTTATCATTGATGTGGAGGCAGTGGCCACTGGAGGTTCTGAGGGGAGGGAGAAGGAAAAACAGGAGTAATATGGGGACATTTTCTGGACTTGGGAATTGTCCTGAATGACATTGCAATGACAGATACAAGACATTATATATATTGTCATAACTTACAAAATTGTGTGGGAGAGAGTGTAAACTACAGTGTAAACTATAATCCATGCTTAGTGGCAATGTTCCAAAATTTGTTCATCAATTGTAACAAATGTACCACACTAATGAAGGATGTTGTTAATGTGGGAAAATGTGAGAGGGGCTGGGAGTGAGGCATACAGGAATCCCCTATATTTTTTACATAATATTTATGTAATAAAAGTATCTTTTTTAAAAAATTAAAAAATGTATATTAAAAAAATAAAATACATATATGGATTCACAGTGCCTTACAGGTAAAGTTGTCCAGTAAGGAGACATATCTTAAAGGCACATGGTAAAAGTTTTCTCTTCTACAGTCTTGTCAGTGTCTCTGTAACTATAAATATAACCTGACTGGGAAATAATATGAAAGGTCTAAATTTTCTGCTTTTTGGGGGTAGGAAAAGTTCAGAGGCAAAAAATAATTGTTAAAACATATAAATACTTTATGCTTGGAAATATGATAAATGATATATTGGGGGGACTCATTGAAACATTTTATAGCAACCCTTTATTGTTGTCTTCCCATTTTATAGATAGAGAAGTCAAAATGGAAAGAATCCCCGTGACTTGCACAGGGTCTCACACCTGATAAATGGTAGAATCAGGATTCACACTAAGGGAGTTTGGTTCCAGAAGCTACAAGCTTAATCATTTTGATATATAGCCTCTTAAAAGGAAAGGGGCAGATTCAAGAAGATGTGGACATTGAGTGAAATAAGTCAGACACAAAAGGCAAATATTGTATGACCTCACTGATGTGAAATAATTAGAATAAGCAAACTCTTAAAGTCAGAATCTAGAACATAGGTTACCTGGGGCTAAGGTGGGGGCAGGGAATAGAGAATTAATGCTTAAATTATACAGAGTTTCTATTTGGGATCATGGAAAAGTTTTGGTAATGGATGATGGTGATGGTAGCACAACATTATGAATGTAATTAACAGAACTGAATTAAATATTTGAATGTGGTTAAAAGGGAAATTTTAGGTTATATGTATGTTAGAATAAAAAATGTAAAAAAACAACAAAGGAGTGTACAACAAAAACAGTGACCTCTATTGTAAATGATGGACTTTAATTAACAGTACAATTATAAAAATGTTCTTGCATGATTATAACAAATAAATCGCACTAATGCAAGTTGTCCATAATAAGGTGGTATATGGGAACTCTGTATTTTAGGCATAATTTTTCTGTAAACCTTCAACTTCTCTAATAAAAAAATATCAAAAATTCTTTTTAAATGAAAGATCTATAATTAAAACATTGGCGGGGAGATGTGTGCACATGGATCATCACAAGAGTTGGTGCAATGCAATGCCAAGGGTAGGCAGTGGAGTCAAACAGACCTGAGTTCAAATCCTGACTCTGAGCCATATGACCTGTGAGGCCTTGGGCTTTTCCCATCCTCTAAATGGTGGCCGCCTCGCCACTGAGGCTGCACTGGGATCCAAGCACTAGTGCAGGATACACAGTAAGGACTCAATCATCACAGCTTGTCTGACTCAGCCCCTCTCTCCTCAGGTGACAAAACCGAGGCTCAGAGAGGGAAAGCGGGGTGCCCAAAGTCCCCACGGCAAGCTCGTGGCAGGCCTTGTGACTCCTGGCCCAGGGTCCTCTGCACAACTGCTGCTCTCAGCCAGTTCCCCTCCGTCCCCTAACGGTCCATTCCAGGGTTCCAGATACACTTCTGCTCACCTGCAAGGCCGTGCTGCCTTAACTGGGTGGTGGCTTGTGCCTAACTGAGTGAAAGCGGAACCTGCAGCTGGAGAAGCGGCAGAACAAAGCAAATACTCCAAAAAGCTGGCGGCGTCCACTGGGTGGCGCCACACTCCAGCATTCATAGTGTTCCCAAATTTGTTCCAGTGAAGAGCATAAATCTGGCTCATAAGTGAGGGATTTAACTCACTCACTCACCACTCACTGATTTATTCAATAAATATTTACTGAGCACCTACTCTGTGCTAGGAGAAGGGCTGCAACAATGAACAACACAGGCGCCAGTACTAATCATAAAATGGCAACTTCTCTGCTTCCATAATAAATCTTACCGCCAGGCAACAACTACCACGTTCCATTCATTCCTGTCTCAGCATGGGTCCAGAGACATCATACTCCATTTCTTCCTGAAACAGTTACTTAGCATGTACTCTCTGCCAAGTCCTGGGAATACCTAAGAGGGATAAGACACAGTCCAGTGAAGGAGACAAACGTGACGAGTGTCCATTCCGTCTGACCCGTGCGATGCCTGGTGATAGCCAGAGCCCAGCAGCAGGAGCCCACAGATCATGCTTTGAAATAGTCAAATCCTTTCTCCTGAGGCATCTTGAAGGGAGAGATCAAACAAGAAAAACGTGCCCCACCCAAACGTCCTCTGCTTCTTGTGAACAATTTGGTCCATTTCCCTGTCCTCTAAGAAATCTCTGTTGATGCCAAGTTAGGTTGGGTCTGAGATGGCAGGGATGTGACCGATCTTGTTAGATCTGGGACTTTGAGGAAAGCCTTCACTTCTCTCGGGGCACCCTTTTCTGCCTTCCGTTCCGAAGAAGAAGGCTGCATGGTTTAGAAGGGAACTGCAGAGCAATAAAGTGGGAAAACTAGGGTCCGATCCTATCTTGCATGAGGTGTGGGGGGAGGGTTTGTATTTTTTTAAGATTTATTTTTTCATTTATTTCTCTCCCCTCCCCCACCCAGTTGTTGCTCTCTGTGTTCATTCTCTGTGTGTTCTTCTGTGACTGCTTCTATCCTTATCAGCGGTACTGGAAATCTGTGTTTCTTTCTTTTATTTTTAATATTTATTTCTCTCCCCTTCCCCCCACCACCCCGGTTGCCTGTTCTCTGTGTCTATTTGCTGCGTGTTCTTTGTCTGCTTCTGTTGTTGTCAGCGGGATGGGAATCTGTGTTTCTTTTTGTTGCGTCATCTTGTGCCAGCTCTCCGTGTGTGCGGCGCCATTCCTGGGCAGGCTGCACTTTCTTTCGCGCTGGGTGGCTCTCCCTACGGGGTGCACTCCTTGCACATGGGGCTCCCCTACGCGGGGGACACCCCTGAGTGGCAGGGCACTCCTTGCGCACATCAGCACTGCGCATGGGCCAACTCCACACGGGTCAAGGAGGCCGGGGGTTTGAACTGCGGACCTCCCATGTGGTAGACGGACGCCCTATCCACTGGGCCAAGTCTGCTTCCCAAGGTGTGGTTTTGTATCAGTCACTTCCTTTTCCTAGGTATCAGTGTTCCCACCTGTGGCAGATTAAATATGACCACAGACGTTTTACAGATCTTCCTCTCAGGAAATGGAGTGTTTCCCTAGCCCCTCTATCCCACCACACGCTTCTTGTCTAACTCACCATCAACTCTTCCTAAAGTCCTGAAATAGCTTCCTCACAGCTCTCCGCACATGCACTGTGCCCACCCTCTGCGCTTTCGACACACGGGAGTCTGAGTGATGTAATACCACAGTCGTGTTGTATCACTCTCCTGTCCCATGCCCACCAGTCACAGCCGCGTGCCTCCCTGACCACGCACTGCAAGACCCTGCGCCGCCCGGCTCCCTGTCACCTCTCTGGCCACTTGCCTCCTCGTCCATGCTGCTTCTGTATCCTATTTGACACCGGGACCCCTGCACCACAGGACTGGCCATTTGGAGACAGACTGAGGCAGAAACCCAGGTAGCACTTGAGTTGGAAGCTCATGGGATTGAAGTCTCACTTTTACACGAACACTGAAGTGGTGCCAGAAGCTGGGAGATAGAGAAAACTACTCCTTGATCCTGGGAAAGGAGTTTTTCTAAGAGGTGGTGACTGTGGTGGCACAAAGATGATGGGGGTTGGGGAAATGCAGAGTTTTCTGGTGGAAGCTGAAGGATCAGCTTCCAGGAACAGGAAGGTAAACAGGGCAAGCCACCAATGAGGTTGCTGCGACCACATTTGCTTGTGCATCTTGCTTAATTTCCCCTTGAATATACAGCTCTGATCTTTTGCTAGAGGGGAGGGGAAGACTGTCATGCTCACCTTTGTAGCTCCCTGTCTCCCAAATGTGCTCCACCCAAAGATGGCGGAATGTTTGATGAACGTCATGAGCAACAATTGTTCTGGCCCAGCCCCCTCCTGGTGGCAGACCTTCAATTTCCTCTAGAGAACCCTTCCTTCCTCGTTCTCCATCCATGTGCTCCAGGTCGGGCTGACTAGCTCCCTTGCGTCAGGGGTGCACAGGTGGCTCAGGTCTAGTCAGTCAAGGCCTCACCTTCTCCTAACCACACTAACTGGCTAAGAGTGACCCTTCTGAAACTAAAGAGTCAAATGAGACAGACAGAAGCAGGGATAAAGGCAAATGATTTTCTACCTGGGCTGCAAGCAGTAAAGAGGTTGCCAACTTGAAGCAGCGGGAAATTAAACCAACCCACTGGGAGATCGAGACGCCAGAGCAGGGGAGAGGTCAAATCCTGAGGACACTGTGACCTTGTTTAAGCCCCTGGATCCAGCTATGTCAGAAGCCACTTATATCATGGCATTCTTGAATCATCACAGCATATAAATTCCGTTTCTTGCCTAAGGCAATTAGAGTTGCATTATTTGGTTATTACTTGCATCCAAGAGAGCCCTGACAGATCAAGGAATGAATGAGTCAATCAACAAGCAGCTCTACCAGAAACCTTGTGTAGCACAGTGGGAAGAATCCCAGAGTAGGAGTCAGGAGACCATCTTGCCATTTACTAACAACACAATTCCGGGTAAATTGCCTAATGTTTGTGGACTTCAGTTTTGTACTCTGAAATCATTCATTTATTCAACAAATATTTCTTGTGCCAGGTCCTATGCTAGGGTTTGGCAATAATGTGGTAACAAAACTCTCATGGTTCCTATCCTCATGAAAATGGAAATTAAATTCAGTTCTAGAAAAATAAAATTATATTTTGGTACACCTGATTTTGTCACTGCAAAATCTGTTTGCGGCCAAAGTGAGTAATTGGTAACTATTATTAGCCCCTCAACTCCTTAGTTAATATTGTAGGTTAGAGGACAGAAAAGAAACACAATCTAGTAAAATTGGCATGGGGAGGGGCACTGCAGACTCACTTCCTTCCCAGTGCTCAAGGCCAATTAGAAATAATGTTTATGAGCCTAATTACACTTGGTGCTGAGCTAGAGGAAGTAGCAAGAGCCTGGCATGGGCCTGGGCCAATCCTCTGGGACCATTAGCTCTAATAATAGCCAACTTGCTACCAAGTCCTTTTTTTTTTTTTGGCCTGTGGCAAAGAGACTTTTCTGAGTTAAATATGCTAATCAGTGCTCCCAAGAATCAGGCTTGGAAACAGCTACTTAAGCTCGTTCTCTTTCAGTTCTTGTTATAAGGCACTAATAATGCCAGCTGCAATTGGATTTTCACTTTTAAAAGGAATTCAGGGAAACGGACTTTGGCCCAGTGGTTAGGGCGTCCGTCTACCATATGGGAGGTCCGCGGTTCAAACCCCGGGCCTCCTTGACCCGTGTGGAGCTGGCCATGCGCAGCGCTGATGCGCGCAAGGAGTGCCGTGCCACGCAAGGGTGTCCCCCGCGTGGGGGAGCCCCACGCGCAAGGAGTGCGCCCGTGAGGAAAAGCCGCCCAGCGTGAAAAGAAAAAGCAGCCTGCCCAGGAATGGCGCCACCCACACTTCCCGTGCCGCTGACGACAACAGAAGCGGACAAAAGAAACAAAAGCAGACAAAGAAACAAGACGCAACAAATAGACACCAAGAACAGACAACCAGGGGAGGGGGGGAAATTAAATAAATAAATAAATCTTTTAAAAAAAAAAGGAATTCACAGCTTGGACTGAAGTAGCAGGATGACAGAAATAAGCCCAGTAAAAGAGTGGAGGTTTAGCAGTCCCAACATAACCATTGTCCTAGCTAATCTTCCATTCTTCAATTTATTTAGTCATTTAACAAATATTTATCAAGGACCACTCTGCATCAGACAGACAAGTGCTGGGCCATGCTGGAACAGCAGTTGGCTCCTAAGAGGGCAGCCGCAAAAGGTACAGGCACAGAGGCAAACACTCAAACATAAGCACACTCCTGTGTGCCAGGTGAGCACACCTGACTAAGCCCAGCCAGGTGTTACTAAATCAGCCTCTGCTAATAAATCGGTTCATGTGCTCTATTCTAAATATAGCACAGGTTCTCACCTGTTCCAGTTGCTATTGCTTCATAACAAGTGACCTCAAAATTTACAATGTGAACTTTACTATGTTCATAGATTCTGAAGGTCAGGAATCTTGGCATGGCACAATGGGGATGACTCTTCTGTGCGCCATGATGTCTTGGCATCCACAAGGAAATTGTTTAGGCTGGGAATGAATCCAGCTCTTTCACTCAATAGTCTAGGTTGACTCAAAAACTGGGACTGTCTACTGGAGCACTGTCAAAGAGAAAGCTGCACCAATGTTAAACAGGTGAGGATGACTTTTTTCAGTGCTGCTATAGCAAGGGAGAGAGAGTAGAACTCAACTTTATTGAAACAAACTACAACCAGCTTTTTTATTTAAGATTTATTACTTATTTATTTAATTTTATCCCACAGCTGCAGGATTAGTTTTCAGGTAGTCAGTATAAGGGAGGGTACAGGAAGTGATGTATGGGAGCAAGGCTGGCAGCTGGAGTAAGAGGGGGAAAAAGTCTTGGTCTGCACTCACAAGTGATCAACTCCACTTAGTTTAGCCTCCTCTCAGGATGGTGGCCTCAGGGAAGTCAGACTTTTTATATAGTGACTCAGGGCTCCAAATATGAGTGTTCCAGCAAAAATCAAGATTAAAAAACCAAGCTGCATTCCATTTATGACCTAACTTGGAAGTGGCACTTCAGCTAGACTTTACTGGTCAAAGCAGTCACAAGCCCAGACCAGATTCTAGGGGAGGGGATTTAGACTCCAGCTTTTGTGTAGTAAGGTCACATTGTAGAAAAGCATGTGAAAAGGGAGATGTTTTGTGGCCATCTTTGTAAATTACAATCTGCCATTCCACCTTCCTAAATGGACAGAAATAAATACATTGTTTAGAGAAACAGTATAGGAAGAGGCCTTAATGACACAATCAACCCACCCAAAGAATGAGCAATTCACTCCTGAGGGGATCCCTCCTTAGCCTGGTAGAATAACAAGGGCATCAGGCTGAGTGTGGAAAGTTGGTGGCATCTAGCTGCATATGATCAGTTCCTAACTGTGTAAGGTACATTACCTCTGTGATCTCTGACTTTCTCAACTTTAAAAACAGAGATCATTCTTGATGAGGTTTCATCACGTTGTTGTGAGAACCAAGTAAAATATTGCATGAGAAGACAAATTTGTAGCCAAAAGCATCCACGAATTGACCACAGAGATGTACAGCTCACTTTTGACACTGCAACTGGGGAAGGCCATGTCCTACCAGTGTAGCTTTGCCACCACATTTCCTCCCTAGGAGCCACTGCCCTGTTCTTTTTTGTTTGCCCATCTCAGAGGCATATTAAAGGTCAGAGTTGGTAAATGACTTGGAGATGGTCATTGAGGCAAGAAAGAAATTTAAGACCCTGGATCTACCTGGGCTCCTGTGTAAGCCTAGTCATCTTCATCTACCTCCAGCCACTAACATTTTCTAACAGGTGACGATGACCTTAGCTAAGAAGCATGATATAAAGAATAGTAGCAGAGGATCTGGAGTCACACTGCCTCGTTCAGATTCTAATACACTACTTCCTGGCTGTGTGACCTTGGGACAGATAACTAATATATTTCCCCATCTGTAAAATGGAAATAGGACCTCCCACACAAAGTTAAGAGATTACCAAATTATTGCACACCTATGTTCGAGACGGCAATAATTCGGAAAGATGGAAGCAACCCATGTGTCTGTCCATCAACCAGTGTATGGATAATGTATATTTAGCATATAATATGTACTAAATGTTTGAAGGTGAGAAAGTGACATCCAAGAACGCAATGAAATGTAACAGCATAAGTACCTCCCTGAAATTAACTGATTAATTCTGGAGAGAGCTTTAAAACAAACTCACAAACCACCACCATTTGTCAGTTTGAAGTCTATGGGACGGCGGGTAAAATTAATTAAAATTGGTAGAACTTGGCCTCCGACTGATTCCTACAGTTCTGACTATTTTCTTTGCCCCCACCAAGCTCGCAGACCCCGTCAGAAGCAGGAAAAACATGAAAAGTCAATTCTTTTGCCCCACACAGCGGAGTGCACACCATGTGGATGCCTCGTTCACTGCTTCCGCTTCCATTCCTTTCGGAACATTTTCCCACACGGCGCCTTCCAATGACGTCAGAAGTGGGCGCCTACGCGGCAGGAAGCAGATCCCGCGCCTGCGTTCTGTCCAGGCCTTGTGCACAGCGGTACGGTGCTGACTGGAGCGTGGCGGTGGTCTCGGTGCCACTGCGATTGGGTCTCTCGCTTGAAGCACCCTTGAGCCGGGGATCATGAACCGCAGTCGCCAGGTGACATGCGTGGCCTGGGTCCGCTGCGGCGTGACCAAAGAGACGCCAGATAAGGTGAGGCTTGGTAACTCCGAGATGGGGGGCGCGGCCTCTTTGCCGCATCCCGGGTCAGCCCGCCTGGAGAGCTTGGGCCCGGCTCGTGGCCTGAGTAGTGTGGCTGGCCGGGCTAAGGCGGGTTTGAGCCTGATCCTGGTGACAGGGCCTGGGGCTCCGGTGGTCTGGGTCTTCTGGGCCTAGAGGGTCAGGGGCCGCACTTCCTCACCAGTCCCTTGGCCACAGCCCTGCACGCAGCTCACACACTGGTGGCCCTCACGAACTGAAAGGAAACCCCCCTAAAGCGTGACAACACCACACTTCTCTGCCCTCCACCCGTGCATTTTCAGGCTCAAAAGGAAGACATTTCACTGTTCGGTGTGTTCCGAGGAGGAAAGTGGCAGTGTAGAAAAAGTGCTGTGGAAATTGCGTTGTCCTGAGGCTGGAAGTTGTACTAAGAATTTCTTACAGTAATCCAAGTGGGATGTTGATAGTGGCAGTGGGGATGAGAGGTAAATGTGACACATAATGAAGTAAAAATCTCAGGAATTGGTGACTGAGTCTGTAGTAGAGGTGAAGATTACCAAGTTTTCCATTCAACACATATATTTTTTTAAGTGTTTTCTACATGCCAGACATTGTTAAAGGTACTGGGATACAGCATGGACAAAACAGAAAAAGTCCCTGCCTTTATGGAATTGACATGTGCATATGTCATTAACACGTGATTCTTGTTTAAAGACTGAGCTTGGGAACCACTGCTTGAAAAGTTTATAGGAAGAAGAGATTGGACTTATTCTGTGAGATTCCAGAGAGGAAAACTAGGACTTAATTTTTAAAACTAGAAAAAATAAGTGCCTTTTAATTAAACTCAAGAAATAACCTTTAATTTCTGGAGCTGTCCAATGATAGAATGTCATCTCTCAAGAGGATTTCCATGTAACTAGCAGACATTTTTGTAGAAACTGGGTGGTTGAGTGATTCATTTATCGTCAGTCATTAAGCATCACTCCTACAGACCAGGCACTGCTCTACATGCTTAGGCATACAATGACAAGTTGGTTTCTGTCTTCAAGGAAATTACAGTTTGGTATGGATAGGGGTGTTTTAAAAGGTACTGAAACATTGATTAGGCAAGGGCATGCTAGTGGTAAAGAAAGTGACTTCCATTTGGAACTTGTTAATATTAGAATAACAGAATGTCTAAGTAGGGAGTCTCTCAGGCAGTTGTAGAAATGGACCTCAACTGTATAGACAGGACTAGAGAGGGAAGCGTTTGTAGTAATCAGTTCAGAGGTGGTAGTTTTAGCCTCCAGAATGAATAAGCTTTGCTGGGGAGTGAGTGCTTGATCAGTGAATATGTGGCAATGATAATAGAGAAAAGAGGCAAGTGTGGCTTGTTTAGAAATGCCCACAGAGAAAGAGGGGAGAAGTGGCCAAGAAAGAGTCAGAGAGTAGTTGGAAGGAAACCAGATGAGCTACTATAGAAGCCAGTCTTTCTTTTTTTTTTTTTAAAGATTTATTTATCCCCATCCCCCACTGTCTGCTCTCTGTGTCCATTCGCTGTGCGTTGTTCTTCTCTTTAGGTGGCACCAGGAACCAATCCCAGGACCTGGAGTGGGAGAGAGTGCTCAATTTCTTGTGCCACCTCAGCTCCCTGGACTGCTGCGTCTCTTATTGTCTCTCCTCTGTGTCTCTTTTTGTTGTGTCATCTTGCTGTACCAGCACTCCTGTGTGGGCCAGTGCTCCACATGGGCCAGCTCGCTTTCACCAGGAGGCCCTGGGAATCGAACCTTGGGCCTCCCATATGGTAGATGGGAGCCTAGTTCCCTGAGGCACATCTGCTTCCCCAATGTTTTTCTTAAAAGACTGGAGAGAGGTAGACTAGAATGAGGAGCGTAGAGTGGGAAGGGATTGTAATGGTAAATACTCCTTTTACTTTAAATTTAGAGAGCCTTGATTTATTTTTTATTTTTTATTTTTTGGTGCCAGGAATTGAACCTCAGACCTCATGTGTGGGAAGCTGGCACTCAGCCACTGAGCTACATTGGCTCCCCTAAATTAGTTTTTCCATTTGTTTCCTTGTTGTTTGTGTTTTTGTTTTTAGGAGGCACCAGGAATCGAACCCGGGGCGTCCCTTGTGGGAAGTGGGCTCTCAGTTGCTTGAACCACATCTGCTCCCCTGATATTTGATTCTTATGTTCCTTGAAGTTATATTTTACATTGTTTGCAAACTTCTGTTTAATTCTAAGACCTTAGTCATTTCCTTAAATATATTGTAATCCTATGAATGTTTGCTTTTATAGGTAGAGCTAAGCAAAGAAGAAGTAAAACGTCTCATTGCTGAAGCAAAGGAAAAATTACAGTAAGTTTGGGGGTGTTGATATCTTTGGTATAGTCATGATCAAATATATATTTCAAGTAATGAGATCAAGGTAGTCTTATCGAACGGTGCTGTTTGGGTGATTTCTTCTTTTCTTTTCTTTTTAAAATTCTCATAGAGAAGAAGGTGGCAGTGATGAAGAAGAGACAGGCAGTCCTTCAGAAGATGGTATGCAGAGTGCACGAACCCAAGCCCGACCAGCAGAGCCCCTAGAGGATGGTGACCCTGAGGCTGACCGGACGTTGGAAGATGACGAGCTGGCCGAGTACCACTTGGACAAATATGATGAAGACAATGACCCAGGTTAGAGCCTGTTCATCTCTGCTGGGTTTTGTAGATCACATTTGTGGTACTCAGAGCTTTAATCTGAGAATTTTTTGTCCTTTATAGCAGTCAAATAATCTGGTCCAAGAATTGGGCAGAGAGCAAGTTTCCTAAACTAGTTTAAAAAATAAACTAACCCACTAACTTCTGATCTAAAAAAAGTAATATTATAGTATTTTATTGCATGTAACAGGTATGGTAATCTCTAACTCACTTCTGAGTTGTTCTTTTCTTTTTTTATTCTCAGCCCTTCCTCGCCCCCCGCCACCCCTGTTGTCTGCTCTCTGTGTCCATTCGCTGTGTGTTCTTCTGTGTCCACTTGTATTCTTGTCAATGGCACCCAGAATCTGTATCTCTTGTTGTTGCGTCATCTTGCTGCATCAGCTCTCCCTGTGTGCGATGCCACTCCTGGGCAGGCTGCACTTTTTTCGTGCTGGGCAGCTCTCTTTATGCACTCCTTGTGCATGGGGCTCCCCTACACAGGGGACACCCCTGCATGGCACGGCACTCCTTGCAGGCATCAGCACTGTGCATGGGCCAGCTCATCACATGGGTCAGGAGGCCCTGGGTTTGAACCTTGGACCTCCCATGTGGTAGGTGAACGCCCAATGGCCCAAATCCACTTCCCCTTTGTTGTTCTTATATGCAATTGTGGTATTATATATTTGGATTTATCTTTACATACCTTTTCTTCCACTGAAGTCTTTTTTTTTTCCCAGAGTATGTGCATTTGGAGACGTTGTTGGAGATAAGTAGTAAAAGAGAGTTCCACAGATGGAAAGAGAAAAGGGTGATATAGCAAAAGGCAAGTTGGGAGTAGAGAGATTTGTATAGGAAGCCTTGAGGGACATAAAGTGAACAGAGAAGACATAAATGTAAATAGAACTGTATTGCTCTTTGGGGAAAAGAACATAAAATTATAGGTAAGAAGGGCTCACTTTGACATTTGCTGGTGAGTGCTACCCTGAGTGGAACAAATCCCTAATGCCAGGTTTTGAGAAATGGACAGTCACCTTTGGCACACTGAGTAGTTTAAAGTTTATTCCAGTTACCCTGCCTCTTTGGGACCTGGTGGGATGTACAGCTAGATTTGTGAACCTTATTATAGTCAGAAAAACAGTGATTTGACCCAAAAATTAACTCTTAATACATGTTATTTGCATTGAAGCAAACTCACAACCATCTCATTGATTTTAAGAGAAGATCTTCAAGGATTTCTAGTGAACAAGTGATAGTAAATATAAGTATGATATTCATTATGTAATTTAGAATATTTAAAATACCAAAGATGATACTGTTTTTATCTAACAGAGTCTTTCTTTGTTTTGACATTCTAGGGCTTTATTAAAGGCCCAGTCCTATTTCCCCATGTGGTTTTAAGTTCATCTGCTTGAATACTTCTAGGTGGTTTTCAGTTGATAAGTGGGAAGAAATAGAGCAGTGTGCAGAGCTTTATGCTAAATGATGCTAGAGAGATTCAGAGGATACTATGTTTATTTTATTAAGAGGTTGGATTTTCTGGAAGAAGTCACTAATCCAATTTAAAAACTACCCATTTTATTAAATATAATCAGGCACCAAAATGTCTTATCTGTTAGAGGTATCAGCTGAAGTGTTTGAGTAAAATACCATGCTGTGTAGGATTTACTTTTAATAATTTCAGAGGGGTAGAGGACAAAGAGGGGAAGGGAAAACAAGACCGAGGAAATGTTCATTGTCAAGGCTGGGTAAGGGGAGATTCATTATACCCTCACTACCTTTGTGCGTGTTTGAAATTTTCCATAATATAAAATTGTTTTTGTTTTTCCAGTCAGGCACATATGGATTGATGATGAGCACTGTGGTTCATACAAAAGAGCAATTAGTGTTGTTGGAATGTTTGAAGAACAGGTCATAGAGATGTCGATGTGGCCTGCGGTGGGCATGGAAAGATCAGGAAATAATGGATAGGTAGGGGGGCAGTAGGTTCTGGGTGGACATGGAATAGATTGACAAAAGCCTTGTAGACCTCCCTGGGGAGGTTGAATTGAACCAAACAGGAGGAAATTTTAATGGAATAGGGCGAAACTAGAAAACCTTTAGTACTGAGCTGCTATTGAGCTTAACCTAGTGTATATGCTGGGGAGAAGAAACAGCTTCATTGGAGACACAAAAGTGAGGGAAATGCTCAGTGAATTAATCTGTGTGAGTGAAACACAGGGAAGATGGGTAGGGAGTTGGAGAAAAGTCTGGAAGGGCTGGGGTCCAGTGAGCTTTGACTGCCAGGCTTAGCTGTTCTCTGTGGGGGAAATCACTCAAGGTTTTTGAGCATGGGACATGTGCTGATTTTGGGTGTGAATTTTAGGAAGTTAATTCAGGCAGCAGGATGGAATAGGTTAGAAGATAAGGTGAACCTCTCCCAGGAGGAGCAAGATACTTACAATAAATCAGATCAGAGGCAATGAGGGCCTTTATTAGGGCACTGCAACTGGGGAGGAGGAGTCAGAAAAGAGATTGCAGAGCTAGTGTCAGAGGTAGCTGGGCATTTTCCATAATCTTCATAGGTACACTAATCTTCCTTCCAGAACTGGCACCCCTAGGTTTCTTTTTATATCACTGGCATCCCTGTTTTCTTCCAGGCAAGAAGTAATCCTGACTTCTTCATTCTATCTCTAACTTGTCCTGTATCCATTTTTCCATCTAGATGTTCATTCCTCCTCTGCATTATCACCAACTTCGTTTTTCTTTATCTGCACTGCTGAGAGGAATTATTACCTCTGTTTTACAGAAGAGAAAACCAAGGCTTAGAAAGATGAAATAACTTTGCCAGTGTCACACAGCTGGTGAATGATGGAGCTGAGGTTTGAACACTCTCTGGCTCTAAAGTCTTCATTCTTTTCATATATTTCACTAGACGCAGTTCTAGCAGTGGGTAGTTTATTTTCATTAGCATCTGGGCTGCAGGCATTAATCTTGCTACCCTCCTGCTAGGCTATAGTGCCATGAGAATACAGGGAAAAGAACAACTAACCTAAGCCTGGAGAGATGGCATTCAGAAGCAGCTGATTATCTATTCTCTTTCTCATCAGTCGAAACTCCCTTCTGCTTAGCCTATCAGATCTTTTGGATCATCTACCTCCCTAAAGTAGCTTCCCCTAACAATTAATTGTATCTCCTTTTTCCTGAATTTTTATATTAATCAGGGCCTCCTTTATGTTACCCTTATGGATGTGCCGTTAAATAATAATTTCATTTTCAAATCACCTTAGTGAAAAAAGCATACAGTGTCCCCTTTTTCAGACTCATAAGGAACATTAGCATATCAGCAGTGTTGAGAAATCTTTCAGTGAAGAAACCTTTTAACTTTGTAAAGCCCATCATTTCTGTTTTATTAGTTCTGTTTATTCTGTTTTGATTTCTGGGTTTTAGTTTAATTTTATTTCCAGATCCTCAAGGCCACTTCTGTGAAGCATTTTCTAATAATGATTGCAAAGAGTCAGCTAGAGAGTTGAGCAGAGTTTTAGTATTTTCCAAGAGGGGGTTTCATGGTTTGATTTAACTTTTTCATTGAAAGAGTTGAGTTGTGAATTCCAAGAATATCAAATATGCATTCCAAGTTCAAATTTAGTGCCATTTAAATTCCTGCTTATCATCATCTCTTGTTTCCTTTCCTACCTTTGGGTGATCCAGAGTTAGGTATAAAATAGTTGGTTGGGTCCAAGTCTAAAGATTGGATGTCTTTGAAAACTACATGCTTTCTCAAAATGACAGTTTTATTCATTTCCATTTACAAACATTTATCTTAGATGCTGAGACTCTTGGTGAATCCCTCTTGGGTCTTACAGTCTATGGGAGTAATGATCAAGATCCTTATGTTACTCTCAAAGACACGGTAGGTATTTACATGGTGCTTCTCATCTCTTCAGTGTTTGAAAAACCTTACAGCATCCAATGACTTTTTACTCTCCACTTAGGAGCAATATGAACGTGACGATTTTTTGATTAAACCTAGTGACAATCTCATAGTTTGTGGCAGAGCTGAACAGGACCAATGCAATTTAGAGGTGCATGGTAAGTGAAATAAATCCCTTCCTAAAAGGTTCTCTATTTAAGTGAAATGAAAATAACTGTAATAGTTACCGTTAAGAACTTTTAGACAGCAGATTTTGCTGTTTCCCACCTAAGAGGTGGTTACATGGTGAAATCCTACAGATTTCCTGGTTAATGTGCCTGGACATATGTAGGCTGTGTTCCTTTTTTATAGAAATAGGTCTCCTGGAAGGTTCTTATGTTTTTTGATTAACCATTTTTCACCCTTTTTTCCTACTGTAGAAAATTTGAAAGTAAGAATAAATGCACAAGAAAACTTTGTAATCCATTACTCTGAGATAGTAGTAATGTGTCTTCCTGGCTTTTTACTCCAATCTCTCTTGCTGGCCCCTTTTTCTTTATGTGGTTAAGGTTATAGTAGATAGATTTTTTTATCCTGCTTTTTTTTTTTTTAAGTTATTTCAGGTATTTTCCCTTCAAATGAAAAGCCCTTTGCAAAACATTTATTTACTTCCTAGCATAGAGTCCCACATGTCCTTTTGGTTTTGGAACTAAACCATCTTAATTGCCGTTCCCACTCCAGGTAGTTTTCTAACCAAAGCCAGAGGTAAATGCTTTGCAATAATCTGAAATAGGCATTGATTTGAATTTTCAGATAGATATTCTTTAATGTTAATATTTATTAATTCAACAGCAAACATTAATTGAATTGACTTGCCTCACTTTGCTATTTTTAGGGTTTTTTAATTTGTGTATTATATATTTTTGGTTTTTCTTATTATTTTATAGACTAAAAATAGACTTTCAAGATGCCTGGAATACTGTCTCCAGACTTTCCCTTTTGTTTCTCCTGCCCCTTACTCTGTGAGGTTATGCTTGAACAAGTCCATCCTTGCCCAGATACTTTCCCCAGCAATTTTCTGTTCATCTGTCTTGAAGCTTTGAAGCTTTAAAGAGATTATTGACCTGATAAGGCCTTTTATCATGGGACACATAGTTGCACACTTTGAAAATTAAAACCTTCAGGTTTAATGTTTATTGGCATCTTCTAGATTACCTTATTGCTGGTTCCACTTAGCTTGGATTTCTGTAAGTCTTCAGAATCTTTAAGGCTGCCTGTGGGTAGCCTGTCAACTAAGCCATTTTTATCCCTTGCCCATTGGGATCTATTTATAAAATCTTTCTCAGAAAAACTTTAAGTAGCAGATACTTCAGTGTGAAATTATTCTCTATGTCTTTATATTTTTGAACTTTATATATATTTCAAATAAAAACCACGTTGATGAACTTTTTAAAAAGACCACTTCCAATTTCAAAATATTGAAACCCTAATACAGTTATTTTGTCATAATTGATTTTCATACATTCTCAACTGAGAACTTAACTGTCGTTCCTTTGAATTTAGTGAGTATCAAAGAGGAGTTGAGAATGAATTTAAAGCAATTGTGTTTCTACTTCCTTCTAAGTTATGTCATTATAGATATACCTTACTATTTGGATTTGGAGGGAATCTCTGCATACAACGTCTGTAATCAAGAATAGTTTCAGAATTATATTCTAAAGCTAACCTGAATGCTGATCTGAGATGGTTAAAAGAAGATTGTTTTAAAGACTCACTATCATTTTTATTGAAAATTGAGTCTGAGTACATTGAGCATGGTTGAGGTTCATGCAGGACCACAGGCTGATCATTCTGAGCATGCATTCTTATCATAGGGTGATGTGATAGAACATTACAAAGAAGTGGTAGAACATTACAAAGAAGTGCTGAGCTTAGGGTCTGTCCCAGAAGCAGAGTTTTGAAGAATTTTTTTAAAAAATCTTTATCTTATTGTCTACTTCTTAATAAACTTATGGGGAAGGGTGGGGGTGGTTCTGATTATTTGGGCTCTGTTTTTAGCATTGATTTAATTATATTTTTGTTCCTTAATATTTATAACTGGGAAAAATAAAGAGCTAATTCAGTCAGTTGCCGTATTATAAAGGTGTCTGCAAGAGCTTTGTTTACATTTTAGGTCTTCATAAGCTTTTGAAAAATATAGTGAAGAGTAACTTTTAACAAGCATTAGATTTCCAAATATGATATATTTTTTCCCAATACTGTCCTTGTTCTTTTTTACTTATAACCAGCTAGACCTTTAGAAGATAAAATACTGAAGGAGCTTATTCCTTCCTGCTCATTACAGAGATTTAGAGAGTTTGGTCTCTATAACAGGCAAACTAGAAGGCAGGATCATTTAGCCACTGAGCATATAGATAGAGTATTCAGGAGGTATCATTGTCCTTTCAGTATTCATGTTCTCCTTTAAGGCATGCCAGGTGTTGGGAATATATTAGACATGTAGAATTTTTGCCTGGCAGTAATGACTTTGGCATTGCCTTCTCATGTTATCAAATGGGTCTCCTGTTGAGCATTATGGCTCCCATTAGTTTAAAAGGGAGAGTGTTGTTTTGAGTGAGATGTGAATTCTGGTGACTTGAATTCTGATGCAATAAATTCTCTTTTCTTAATCTTTTCAGTTTATAATCAAGAAGAAGACTCTTTTTATGTACACCACGATATACTTTTGTCTGCATATCCTCTCAGCGTGGAGTGGCTAAATTTTGATCCTAGCCCAGATGATTCTACTGGTAATTGGAGAACTTATGACTGCTCAGTAGTTGTCCTATGTGTGTTTTTCCTAGACACACAGGTCATATATTTTGTATGAATGTTTTCAGAATTGTTGCTCACATTTTATGAAGTTACTGTTACATAGTTCTTAAAACACAAGCAATGGCTTCATTGTTTTGGATCTGCATAAACCTCCAAACTTTAGACAAAGGAGGTGGCTGCTTTTCTGTAGCCTGCAAGCAGGTTGGGCTGCAGATCTGTGTGAAGGTCTTAACCAATAGCCAGTAAAAGTGGCAAAGTGTATCTGATGTTACCAACCAGGGCTAAGTGGCAAAGCCCTTTTCAGAGACCATCAGGTAAAACCGTAGTAAAGAGGCTTGTCATGTAAAGCTTTAGTGCAAAGCAAATAATTGGTGTCCTCAAGTCTCTCTAGCCTCATCTGCATGCTCTAGTTGCCCCTGTCGGGACTTGATAATAGCAGCTTCTTGTTTGCAGGGCATTTTCACATTCATTATCTTATTTGATCCTCATCCTCACAACAGCCCCTTGGAGGAAGGATGGTTTTCTATTGTCATTTCATAACTGAGGACACTGGGGCCAAAAGACTGGGCCCCTGTTACTTAAATTGTGGTCCAAAGATAAGCAGCACAGTGTTGGCATCACCTGGGAGCTGGCTAGAAATGGAGAATTGGGGCACTACCCAAGACCTCCTGAAATAGAACCTATATTTTAACATCTTCAGGTGATTCATATGCATATAAAAGTTTGAGAAATACTACTCTAAGCCATTATTCAATCTATTCTACAGTGTAGTGTATTAGATGTTTTTTGTCTTTGTTTTTTTTTTGTGTGTTTTTTTTTTTGTTTTTGGTCTTTTTTTTTGAGGAAGGGGAGTTATAAATGTATTGTTTCCTCCTATAGGAAATTATATTGTGTCAGGAAACTTGATCCCCACTTTTATCTGTCTTTTATTTTTTTATTTTTTGGATCATCAATGCATCATTTCCTTCTTTAGGAAATTACATTGCAGTAGGAAACATGACCCCTGTTATTGAAGTATGGGATCTTGATATCGTGGATTCTTTAGAGCCAGTCTTCACACTTGGAAGTAAGCTGTCAAAGAAGAAGAAAAAGAAAGGAAAGAAGGTAAATCGCTTAATAGGTATTTAAATTCTAATAAAAATGGAAATAAATTTACTGGGGACAAAAAAATCAAGAATACACTTTTTCCTAGTCATTGGTGAAATAGGACAGGTGGTTATGAATTTACTATGATTTCTAGTTTTCACAAGCCCATCCAAGGAAAAATTGATTTCTGATTGTATAAAACATCAGTTAGCATGTTATTATTCCTTCCACAAGACAAATTACTCTCAAATTATCTTCCTTCATATATAATAGCTACTCACACTAATATACTGGTTTTTAACTTTATATTTCTATTTAAACTTGTGTTCACTCCTGTAGCTTTCAAAACTGTTAGGTTGGGGGGGGCATAAAAAATTGATACTTAACAGAATTATGGCATCTAGATTAAGAACTATTGTTTCTTCTCTGTAAAGATTATCATGAGTAAAGTAAAAGGGAGACAGGATGTTGTTTCTTTAGTTCTTCAAGCAGGTTTACTTAAAATCAAAATGTAGTCTTAAAGTATAAAGAAACCTTTTAAATTAACATCAATTTAATGATGGGGAAACTTTAATCCAAAAAGTAATTCAAAACAATTGTTACAGAGTTCCTCGGTGGAAGGGCATACCGATGCTGTTCTAGACCTTTCATGGAATAAGCTAATCAGGTAAAATGAAATACACTTGGAGGATTAAAAAAGAATGTAACTGTGGTGACATACCTCATGCGTGCACCCGTCTCTTACATCAGCATCACCAGACTTTTGTGTCCGTGTCTTATTTTCCTTTCCTGGTGTATATGCTGCTTGAGGATGGCAGCTCTGCTGTCCATGCATCTCTTGTGGCACCTGCCAGCTCTTCACCCTCTGTATGAGTTTTGTGACCGTGTGTCCTCCTCTCACCTGCTGGAAACTGTACTGCAGTGCTGGCGATGACACAGGTGCTTCACAGAGCCTAGAGTCCTCACTTTATTTACTTTTCACAACATCCCATTCACTGTTCTTTACATTTACCCTCCAGCAACAATTATCAAAAAAGCCACTGTCCTGCAGGTGGCTAGAGGAGCTACTAAGGCAAGGGAGTAAGTGCTGGACTGACTACCACTTTTTCAGGCGCGGGGAACAAACCGGATTATCCAAGGCACATTTTCATCCTAGGTGCTAGCCCACCAGGGGCTTTCCTGCCACCTTGGGTGTGTTCAGGCCTTTTCAGAGTTGCAGCCGTCTCGAGCAGTGGACCTGAGAACACTGTGTAGGTCAGCGCTCCCTAAACCTAGCCACAAGTCAGAAAATGCTGAGTAAGCCTTTAAAAAATTCGTGGATGCCAACACTCCCTACCCGCAGGTCGATTCAGTAGGTCTGGGGCAGGGGCCCCATTGGGTGTTTTTCTTCCTGAGGTGAGTTTGATGCTGCTAGACTACAGGAAGGTGTTTGAATCTACTGCTCTGGGTTGGTTTCTTGGGATTTTGTTCATCTGCACCAGTCCTGGCCCTGGCCAATGAGCAGATGTATATTAGATCTAATATTGTGTCCTGCTTAGGTACCTACTTTTATTTACAAATCTGAGCTTCCACAAAAATTACATAGACCAAGTTTTTATATATTGTATAGCAGCTGTTACTTTAATGGCACAACCCTTTATCTGCATACTAACCAGTTCATTTATTCTTTTCCCCGGCCACAATTCCCTGGTTCCATTTAGACAATTACCATTGCCATATTCTTGCCCTGTCCCATGTACTCACCTCTCTTTGACTCTAATGCCACACGTTTCTTTGTTCCTCAATCCGTTTCTTTTCCATCCTATTTTAGACCTTGATTCTCCTTTTCCGTCACCTTTCTTCTTTCTTTACTGGAACAGATTGTCGTCCTTTAAAATGCTTCCCAGTGAGGACACTGCATATTCTAATACATAGTTTGGGATTTGGCTCAGGAATAACACATTGACGTTATTACCACTAGAGACTAGAGACCTTGGTTTCTAGTAAAATGTTCCTTGTAATGAGATGCCTGTTTTCTGCTAATTCCTACTCATTCTTGGACTGCTCTCCTTGGGCACTTGTTTCATAGAACTAGAATTTTAGAGCCTTAAGAAAATCTCAGATGTTTCCCGAATGACTAGGTGAAAATGTACATCTGAAATTTAAGCTTTTGCTCTTGCTAGGTGTTGTGTATACATTATTTTGGGGGAATTTAAATTAACATTTAATCCAGGGAATGCCAAAGACTTAAAACATGGCCTGTAACTGAGACTTGATGGTGAAATCTTTGAAATTCCTTGTGTGGGATGCTGGCATGAGCTGAAAAAACATGATCCTCATAAGAGAACTCACATGTGCCACTGAAACACTAGTTAGAAGACAAAGTAGTTTGTGTAATGGAAGTAACTTCCTTGAAGAAATAATTTTATACCTAAAAAAGGACCCAACAACACTTTATTTTCACAGTGTATTGGTTTTCTAAGCAAAAACATTACTGTCCACTAGTAACTCTATTCCATATTGAGATGTTTTTACACTGGATGCTGAAGATTGGACTCTGTAAGTTTCAGTATTGCTTATGTATTTGAAAGGAGAAAAGGAAGGAACTGACATTCCTTAAGGGCCTACTGTGTGTCTGTCATTCAGCTAGGTAACTGCATAACAGCCTGTTGAGGCTGGTCATATTTTTGTTGGCACATAAGGAAATTGAAACACGAAGTGGATGTCTCAGCTAGTAAGGTGCAGGGTCAAGAATGCATTTCAGGTTTTCTGGACTCTAAACGTCTGTGTTCTGTTGTAGAACCACACTGTCACCTTTTGATCTTAAGAGGGAGGCATATCATTATTTTTCCTCTTAATAATTTTTGTTTTTCTTTTTAAATAACAATTTATGGAAATATTGCACACCATAAAGTTTGCCTTTGTAAAGTCTGCAATTTTTTTTAGTTTTAGGATAGTCACAGAGTTATGCAACCATCATCTTTATCCAAAATTTCAGAACACTTTCACCACCCCCTAAAGAAAAGAAATCTCATACCCATTAGCAGTCACTCCTCAGACCTAACCACTCAGCCCTTCGCAACCTCTAATCTACTTTCTGTTTCTATGAATTTGACTATTCTGGACATTTCATATGGATGGAATCATACATGTGGTCATTTGTGACTGGCTTCTTGCACTTAGTGTAATGTCTTCAAGCTTCATCCCTGTAGCGGTATATATCCATACATCATGCCTTTTTATTGCTGAATAATACTCCCTTATGTTGATAAACCACATCTTGTGTATCCCTTCACCATTTTGGACATTGATGGACATTTGGTTATTATGAAATATGCATTTCTCTTGGGTATATACGTAGGTGTACAATTGCTCTGTCATATGGTAGCACAATTTTACATTTCCACCAGCAGTGCATGAGGGCTCCAGTTTCTCCACATCCTCACTAACACTTGTTATTGTCTTTTTCATTATAGTCATTCTGCTGATTGTGATGCGGTAGCCCCTTGTTGTTTTGATTTGTATTTCTCTAATGACATAGAGCATCTTGACCATTTGTGTATTTTCTTTGGAGATATGTCTTTTCAGATTCTTTGCCCGATTTTTTAACTGGATTATTTGTCCCTGATTGGATATATGATTTGCAAATATTTTCTCCCATTTTGTAGGTTGATAAAATTTGTCAGTTTATTTTATTATCTTTAGTTGCTCGTGTTTTGGTGTCTTGTATAGTAAACCAGTGCCTTAACCCAAGGTCACAAAGATTTATACTTATGTTTCCTTCTAAGAGTTTTATAGTTTCTAGTTTTACATGTAAATCTATGATCCATTTTGAGTTGGGGTTTTTTTTGGTATATGGGGTCAGATGAGTGGTCCAACTTCATTCTTTTACTTGAGGATAGCCAGTTGTCTCAGCACCATTTGTTGAAAAGACTTTTTTCCCCATTGAGCATCAAATTGTCTTGGTACCTTTGTCAAAAGTCAATTGGTCATAAATGTAAGGGTTTATTTCTGGACTCCCAACTCTATTCCATTGATCTTTATGTCCATCCTATACCATACCACACTGTCATGATAAAGGTAGCTTTGCAGTAAGTTTTCAAATTGGGAGATAAGATTTTTCCAACATTGCTCCTTTATTTCAAGATTATTTTGGTTAGTCTGGCGTCTCTTGTGTTTCCATATGAGTTTTAAGACCAGCTTGTCAATTTCTGCAGAAAAAAAATTGTTTTTTAAACAATGAGTTTTGTTTAGGATTGGTTTTTGTTAGGATTCGTTGACTCTGTAGATGTATCTATAGACCAATGTGTAGATGGCCATATTTCCATCTTAACAATATCAGGTCTTCTAATCCCTGAAGGTGGGACAGGATGCCTTTCCATTTATTTAGATCTTTAATTTCCTTCAACAACCTCTTTTTTTTTTTTTTTAAGATTTATTTATTTCTCTCCCCCCATCCCCATTGTCTGCTCTCTGTATCCATTCGCTATGTGTTCTTCTGTGTCTGTCTTATTCTCATTAGGCAGCTCTAGGAACTGATCCTGGGACCTTCCGGAGTGGGAGAGAGGTGATCATTCTCTTGTGCCACCTCAGCTCCCTGTTCTGCTACGTCTCTTATTGTGTCTTCTGTTGCCTCATCTTACTGCTCCATCTCTCTGTGTCAGCCGGCACTCCTGCATGGGGTGGCACTCCTCTGTGGGGGGACACTCCACGTGGGGTGGCATTCCCTCACAGGGTGGCACTCCATGTGGGCCAGCTTGCCACATGGGCCTGCTTGTCTTCATCAGGAGGCCTGGGCATCAAACCCTGGACCTCCTGTGTGGTAGACAGGAGCCCAACTGCTGGAGCCACATCCGTTTCCCCCACAACCTATTGTAGTTTTCACTGTACAAGTCTTGCACTTCCTTTGTCAAATTTATTCTAAGTGTTTTATTCTTTTTGGTGCTATTGTAAACAGAATTTGCATCTTCCATTTAACATTCTTGGTTTTTAAAAGATTACCTGGTATGTTTCCTACCTTTCTCAGAAATGTGCTGGCAAGTGCATCAGCTGACAACACTGTAATTCTGTGGGATATGTCCCTGGGGAAACCAGCAGCTAGCCTCGGTGTCCATACAGACAAGGTATGTGATTTACTGGATAGAAAGGATCTTAAAATACCTGTGGCAAATACTGGCTAAAAATAATCCCAAACATTTATTTGTGGCTTTTTGTGCTTTACAACTTGCTTTCATGCTTCACCTCATTGGACCATCACCCTGCCCTGTGCGATAGGTTTAATATCCATCTTAGGATGCAAAAAACTGAAGTGATGGGAATGCTAGTCCCTGTAATTTGCTTACAGAGGCTTCTACAAAGGGACTGGGGTGCCTTTCGGCTGGTGATGTTAAACTGTTCGTCAGATTCCATGACCACAGAACTCCTCGCATGTTGTGGGGCTTCCAGAACATGTGGGCTTGCCAGGACGTATTTGACCCTTCCCTGATATCTGAGCCCAACCACTCCACTTTACCCTTCTGAATACGTTGTGACATCGTGTTCTACCAAACACAGTTTGGGAAATATTGCTCTATCTTTTACGTGCCAGGTTTTATTTGGGAATATGGTTTGTCCTTTTGATTATGAATATGGTTTGTCCTTTTGATTATGCAATAAAGTCACTTATGTTTCTTTAGTACTGAATTTCAATGACATGGATTCACAAAAACACTGCCAAATCGGTTCTAGCCAATTATTAGATAATTTAACCAAAACCAAATAGACACAGATCTGGTCATTTATGCTTGCTCCCTTCAGGTCCAGACTCTGCAGTTTCATCCATTTGAAGCACAGACTCTAATTTCTGGATCATACGATAAGTAAGAAAGCACCTCAGGAATTGTGGCTTCTTTGTCTTTATCCTCAACTAATTCAAAGAGTGTATCACTTGATGCAAATTTTAAGTAGTACTTGTTTTTCCTTTTCATTTCTGGTCCTTTCAGTCTGCAAGAGAATGTGATTCTAACATATTATATAGGAACTTGATTTTTAGAGGATGTGTGAGTTAGCTATTGCTGCAAAACAAAGCATCCCAAAACTCAGTGGCTTACAACAGTAAACATTTATTTCTTCTGTGAAGTTCAGCCGGTCTTGGCTGGATTTGACTGGTGGCTCTGCTTATCTTGATTTGTCTAGGCTGAGCCGGGAGCCCTGGCTCTCCTCCGTGAGTCGATCATCCTTGTGCTGGGATCGGCGGGCTAGCCCACGTTCCCTGCAGAGTGAGGTCATAGGCACAAGCTGAGATACCAAGGCCTCCTGAGCCCTATACTCACAACTAGTCCACTTCAGCCTGATTCTCTTGGCAACACAGATCACAAGGAGTGGGGAAACGTACTCTGCCTTACAGGAAGGACTCCCGAGTCTCATGACAAAGGGCATGGATGTGGGGACAGGTGAAGAATCGGGGCCTGCCATAGGCGTGACCATGCTCCTTTCCACACGTAGTGTGATGGGAGAGATGGCCCGTAGAAGGAGAAACCAACTTGCAGTCTTTATTTTGATTCCCTGTCCTTTTGACAGCTGATCGTATTTACATTTTTCAGTTGTGATTCATGCAGGATTACAAAAGTCTGTCTCAATTCCCCCAACACAATAACCTGCATGTAGAGGGTAAGCATGGAGCAGGCCCTTGGCACCACCTGGGAAGGGAAAGTTAAGAATTGCCTTGTAAATAGAGAACATTCAACCTGGAGAAGGTCACAGCCACTGTGACAACCAGAGCCACCAGTGCCTTCAAGTCACAGGACCAGGGTCCACCAATTGGTGAGACTCAACTCATTTTTGTCTACTTTATTTTATAAATTTAAGATGGGCTTTACTTTAAAATAATTGAATCTTGACTTCACAGTGTTGTTTTATTATCTTAGTTTTATTGTAAATAAATTTGAACCTTCTAAGAGACTTGGACTCTAAACCCTGACTCTGCCTGAACGCGTCCAGGTCGGTGGCCTTGTATGACTGCCGAAGCCCAGACGAGAGCCATCGGATGTGGCGCTTCAGTGGGCAGATTGAGAGGGTGACCTGGAATCACTTTGCACCTTGTCATTTTTTGGTAAGAGTCCGCATGTTCCTGTGTAGCTTTTCCAGTTTCCAAACAACTTATTTTCTTTAATTCTATTGTAGATTCTTGTATAAACAGTGGGAAGTTTTGGGCGTTAAAAAAAATTTAGGTTTCTTCAACAAGAGAACAAAAATAGTGAACATGTCAATGACTTTGCTAATTTCCAACCATGCTAGTGTGTACCATGTTTTTATTTTACTCATTGTTTTTGAACATTCTTTGAAAATATTCTTTTATTTAAATCCTAGTACTTAAAGGGAGCTCTTGTGTTGAAAATACTAGCCTATTAATAACACTGCCTCCCCAAAGAGGAGAAAAAGTCTGTAAGGTTTTTCTGTAAATACTCCTAATGTTTGTGGGGTGACAGGTTTTCCATGTAGCATCCCAAGGATTCCACTGACATTTCTATCCATGGAGAAATTAAAATCCCAGCTTTCATCTCAAAGGGAAGCTTAAAGAAATTGTAATATATCCATATATTTGCTAATTGTTCTAAAATGAATATGTATTGGCTTTGTAAAGGAGGGAAAATGTTTTTTAAAAGCAGCTTTTGTAAAAATTGTGGACACTTTTCATAAGGCTTCTGAAGTAATAATTCAGAGCCCATTTCATCTCAAATATACGCACTCTTGGTAGAAATATGTGCCATTCCCAGCCTCAAGCCAGCTGCCATTTTACAATTACCAGGGTATTTAAATGTCGTGTAGTGCTTTGGCTCTCAGCAGTCAGGCACACGTTTCCTGAGGTTATTTGCTAACATTGTGATTGGTACTAAAATCACAAATATTGAGGGAAATGGGAAGGTGATCAAAATCGTTCACCACCTTCCCTCTGGTAACTAAGACTGGGACCTCCTCCTCACCCCTAGCCTAGCCTTCAAGACTTTGTCTGTCAGTAGTCCTTTACCCCTTTCCTTGTACTGAATGTTGCCTTCAGTCTGCGTACAACTTCACACCTCTCACACTTTGCAGATCCTTTTGAACGTGACTGCCCACTGTCACCTGCCTTTCTGTCCTTAGCAACTCAGGCAGTGCTAATCACTGCTCTTCAGAAACTCCTGTTTCCTTGGCTTCCCAGTTCTTTTCTTCATTCCCCCTCCCTCTCTGACTCTTGCTTCTCTGGGCTCTTCCTCAGCCTGTACCTTGAGCTGTTGCGTGCCAGGCCTCCATCCCACCCGATTGCTCTTTTACTTCTGCACTCCCAGGGCTTGTCCCCTCCACCCTCATGGATGTACCTACCCCTTCAGTGCTTCCACATCCCCAGCCCCTTTCCAGACTGCTCACCACAAGCTTCACGCTCGCATCCTACTGCCCAGTAGATATACAGGCTGAGTTCACTCAAACAGCGTATCCAAAATAAAATTCTTTGTCCCTGTTAATTTTTAATGATCTCTGCAGGTGAGTCAGGATATAGTTGATTTACAGCATAACTTACACTTTTTACCCAATGCTAAATTGCATAGTCTTTCAGCATGATCTTACCCATCTTTTACTCTTTCCAGGCCAGTACAGATGACGGCTTTGTATATAATTTGGATGCACGTTCAGATAAGCCAATTTTTACACTTAATGCACACAATGATGAAATCTCTGGTGAGCAATAAGTTTTTCTGTCATTTGAATGACCTTACGATGAAGTCTGTATTTCAAAGTGAGAGACTCTGAAAAGTAATCATATCTTGGTTATAGGTCTTGATCTAAGCAGTCAAATCAAGGGCTGTCTTGTGACTGCTTCTGCAGACAAGTATGTGAAGATTTGGGACATATTAGGAGACAGGCCAAGTCTAGTTCACTCAAGAGACATGAAAATGGTAAGAATTTCCCAAGTCCTCTTTGTTTTCTTTTTATTCCATTTCTGAACCTTATTACCTTTCTGTAGGAATTGCTGCTTGAAAGAATCTGGATTTGTTGGAGATGTTTTAATTTTGAGCTTAGTCGTATTTTGTGGGAGTTTCACATCTTGTTTTATGACTTAGGACAGTTATGGGGGAAATCATGGACTCTCTGGTTCCTTTTCCATCTCATATGACTAACAGTTGCTTACTAAGTCCAAGGATGGAGAGGGATTTCTAGACCACAAGTAGAGTGACAGCATTTGACCCTAAAATCAGGACCATGCCAGGAAATCTTAAACTTTTGGGGACTATAGCTATTAGAATCAATTTACTTATATTATCTGTCACTTCCTCTGTGCATAACTAGTTCTGACTACATGAAAATTGGTAATTAGGTAGTATCATCCAGTTTGGAAATAACCTGAATTCATTCATTCGTCAGATATTTATTGAGCATTTACAGACTGCTGGGTACTGTCCCAGGTGGTCTGACACAAGAGGATATATAATCAACTTTATAAATTGATTACAGACAAAGTAGGACATTGTGCAGCTATTAAAAATTATATATGTGTCTAGACAGGCAGTTCACAAAAACAGTTTTTATAGTACCACTCCATGTTTGTTTTTCATCTATTTAAATCTAGACTATATCCCAAAACATGAGCAGTGGTTATTTCACTTTGTGATTTTTATATTCTTTCTCATTCATATTTTCTATCATGTATCTGTATTAACTAGTCATAAAAGTGTGTAGAGTAAGGACCCAAAAATTTAAAAATGATTCTGTAGTGAGCTCTGGTATCATCACTATTGTATAGAAAGGAGAACTAAAGTTTCTGGGAATCCATTGCAGGTCATGCTTACTAGGAAATCCTGAAGAATGGCAGTAAGAATCAGACCTGAGTGGCCCCAGAGCCCACACGTGTCCTCACAGCACTGTCATTATCTGAGCCCATCCTGCTTCACGCTATTGTTCTGTCCCTCCCGACTCAATGGAGAGCCCCTTTGTAACGGGGTGGAAGGGACACTGGTGGGTTGGTTCTGAGTCGCCGTTCAAGCCCTAGGTTCTTGTCAACAGGAGCAGTGACCTAGACGTCAGGGCTCCCTGGAAAGGTCAACATCACTGACTTGCTGCTCTTTTCTCCCCAGGGAGTCCTCTTTTGTTCTTCATGTTGTCCTGATTTGCCATTTATTTATGCTTTTGGAGGACAGAGAGAGGGGCTTCGGGTCTGGGATATAAGCACAGTCTCTTCAGGTAAAAAATCTTTCATTTTCCCACTTTTCTTGAATGCATTCGCTCAAGAGCTGACTCAAAATGTGTGACTTGACTCCGATAGGCAGATAGCAAAGGTAGATCCAGTACCCATCCACTGCTATAGTCCACTTAGGCAGTAGCGCCCAAGTGTAATTTGGAAATGTTCATGTTTCTAAGTAAATGTGTCTTCACACTTTAAATGTGGATCATTTAACAATGCCTATTGTTGTCTGTACAACAGAATTTGAAAATTAAAATTGAAAGATAGTATTGGGGAAGCTGGAAGGAAATAGAGCCTGATCTCAAAGAACTGCCTTCCCCTCTTGAATTACCGATATGAATAAATCTCTGCCTCTCCTCAACATTTTCGGCAAAACACAGCTTTCCCAAAGGTGCCATCCTGCACTCTTCCAGGGAGCCTGGCTGCTTATTTATTACTTTGAGGCCACCAGGTGTGTCCTTTACACAAGGAAGATATGTGTCCACTCTCTGATTCCTGAATTCTCCCATGCAGAAGAAGGATCTTGAGATTTCTCTCTGGGTTATTCTGATTTGTATATATCTGAAGGGTCCTAAATCTAGAATGTTTTATGCTGGTCATACAGAGAAAAGTGAAAGAAAATAAACAGAAGGAGAATAAGGGAAGATTCAAGTCATCACGGGTATGTGGGATGTCTGTTATCAGGAGTTTTAGATACAAGAACAGACAAAGGAATTTAAGTACAAAAATAAATTGAACTATATTAAAACTTGATTGGCTTCAATCAGAGCATTAACTTGGACTTCTGAGTTAGTTACTTACTTTCCCATTTATCAACTGTTACTTAACCTATATTTTCATAAACAAAATTCCTGCCCTGGGGTAGAGAACCTCATTAGTCCTATCTACATTTTAGTCTCCTTCGATGATAGGCTTAATTTCCTGATCTGCTAGTTTAACTTTTTTGTGTGTTTTAGTAAATGAAGCATTTGGAAGACGAGAGAGGCTCGTTCTGGGCAATGCAAGAAATTCATCTGTTAGTGGCCCTTTTGGAAGCAGGAGCACAGACACACCCATGGAGTCTTAATGAAGATCATATAATTTCCTGTTGTGTTTACCTTAACTCAAGTTTTAAAAGCCAACCTGAAAATATTCTATTCAGTATGTCATGCAGAGTGATTAGGAAACAATATTCATTTCCTACTACCTGCCATTCTGCAAGTGTGATGGCAACACAAGCAGCCGTCTTGGTGCTCACCTTTAGAACTTACGGTCTAGAGGGCTCTTGTTGCATTTGAAATGGATAATAAAAAAGATTTTTTTTAAAAGGCAATTCCTTAAATATACTGTCTGTCACAGGTACTCCAGGTTTGCAAAACAGGTAACAAGTTAGAGAATTTTTAAAGGGAGAAATCCTTAATCTGGAAAGATGAATAAACCTCAGCCTGAAAAGGTGGTGATTTGGGCAGCATTGCACAGTAAGCCTTGAGCAGACTCAGGCACCCCAGACTGTACTTTCTGACTGACTATTCTCAACTTAATGTTGAAGATTTAAAAGGTGTTCTTATTTTTAGAATTGGATAATTAAAAAGTGGCATGCCTTTTTTCCCCTAGCATGGAATTTGTTGTTTTCAAAGAGAAAAACACAGTCTGTTCCTTCCTTCATTCATTCATGAACATTGAATGCCTGCTCTATGCCTAGTGCTATAGAAGGCATGGGAAGATTCAGTGTGAATAAGAAAAATCTCTGCTCTTAGTCTAATGGGGGCAATCCTAATTACAGATTAAATGTTCCTTTTAAAAAAGCATGAGTTTTAGCAGATGGTGAAAATTTGAATTACACAACCCAACCCTAACTTGAAAGCATAAAAGAACTGTTACTTCATGAACCATTACCATTTCCTGTGTAATTCACGAATGTGACATCAATCATTGTAGGGTGAATGTTGTGGAATGTCATTCCAAGTCAGATGTTGGTATAAAGCTGCAGCAGCTTGGGTTTACCAAAATCTTGTCTGTGTAGAAAGGACAGCAGGTTGAAGGTTGGAGTAACTTTTATTTTGGTTGTTTTGATTTGGCTTTTAATTAGATATCAAAACAAGCCCCAGATCACTAAAAATAGTGACAACTAGGAGAACTCTGAAAGGTATAAACTCAGTAGTTAATTTTCTCTCAAATTTGGTGTTGGTTTTCTCCTGTAAAGAATTGCTTTTAAAAATGCATCTTTTCTGACCTTCTAGCTCAGACGAAAAAACTCAGTGATATATAATAGTAAAGAATTTACACTGTTTTATGTAGATATATAAATCTGCCCAAACACATACAATAAACTAGAATTCATACTGAGTACATATCAAAATTTAAAATAGTAAAAGAAGTGTGACACTTCCAACTTAGAAGTACGAGGCCTGGTAAGTGCTAAGCAAAGGCACAGTGCCAAGAGCAAGTGGCTCCGAAGCTGTTGATTAGAGTAGATCTGGCCCCCTGGAACCAGAAGAATGCTGGCTTGGGCTCACAGTTTTTGCCAAAATCCAGCACAAGGAGTGAGACGCCTGAGTAGACAGGTAGTCAAATTGTGGGGACTGGGTAACATGGGGATTCAAATCTAAGCTAGGCTTGTCATTTTAAAAGAAGGCTCAATTGTGCCATAACTGCCTGCAAAAAGGGTTTGCTATTACTTCCTACCATAGGAGTGTGGACTGATCTGATCCCAAAGGTTTGTAACTCAGAGGGAATGCCTGTCTGGCTTGGAAAATAGGGGAACAAGATGCAACATTATTTCTATCATTGATAGTTTAGTTGTGATTGATATTTTCATTAGGCAGCATGTGGAAATGCTATGGTCTGTCAAAATGAAAAACTGTGATATTAATTTGTTTTTTAAGAAAATCTACTCATATGTAAGTATGCTCCAGCTAATTATATCCTGGTAGTCAAATTCACTGAGAAGATTCATCTTTTAAAGCAAAATGTAAACTTCTAGGGGGACAGGGAGTAACAACGTGGCCTTGAATTTTTTGGGACCACAGTTACAATCCCAACTATTGGAAGTTGTTTTCAATAAAGACAATGTATTAAGTGCATTGGATCTCTCTTTCTCTCTTTCTCTCTCTCTCTCTTTCTCTCTCTCTCTCTCGTCTTTTCAAGAAAAATTAACCATAGGAAAAAAGCAAGCATTCAGAATTTGGTTATTTTCATTTCTAGCTATGACATTATTTTATACTGCTCTTCTACTGAAAACAAAAAAAAGCTGAACAAATTCCATCTTGCACCATCTATTTGAAGCCATTAGGAGAGCTTCCAAGGCAAGCCTTGAGGGGCAAAGATCCTGGTAGTAGAGGAAGGCACAGAGAAGTGACCCTTAACTCTATGCTGATTTTCTTCTCAGGCATTTACCGATTCTTAGATTATGCTAGATGAGAAACAAAACCCAAAAAAAGCTGAAAAGTATAGCAGAGCATCCAGCAGTCTCACAACACTGAGGAAAACCAAAAAAACTTAACCTCAAGGAAGAAGGTTTCCATCCAGACTCTCAGTTGTGGCCCCTGGAAGGTTATACTCTAAAAGTTGAGGTGAACTAAAGGTAGAGCCAGCTTTATAGAATCCAAATCCAGCCTTGAGTAAGATTAATTCTTGGATGGATTGATGTGTCATTGCTTCACTACTTGCCAGAGTATAGGGTGAATCCTTGGGAGAGAATAATTCCATCCATAGGTTCTACAGTTTTTCATGTACAATGTCCAACATTCTATCAAAAATTACTTACAAAGCAAACTAAGATACAGCTAACAGAGGAACAGACCCACAAGAAATTCACATATTGGGCTTGTATTGGCCATGGGCATTAAAATAGCTAGGATTAATACAACTGTGGTGATTTGGAGCTATGTACCCAAAAAAGCATTCTTAAATGTAATTATTCCTATAGATGTGAATACACTGTGAGTAGGACTCTGATAAGTTTACTTCAGTTAATGTGTAGCCCACCTCAGTCAGGAAGGGGCTTAATCCTATTGCTGGAGTTTCTTAGAATGAAATTCAGACAGAAGGCCAAGGGAAGCAAGAAGCTGAAAGTCAACAGAACCCAGAAGAAAAGGGAAGGGCCACCGTGTGCGTTGTCATGTGACGGAAGAGCCCAGGACCAAGGCTCACTGGCAGCCAGTCCCAGAGCCTCAGTCTTTGGGAAGAAAACATTGCCTTGATGATTTCTTTATTTGGACTTTTCCTAACCCTAAATCATGAGCCAGTGTCCATTGTTTAAGCCAACTCATTGTGTGATATTTCAACAATGAGTAAACTTTCTGAGGAGAGAACTGGAATCTATAAAGAATCAAATGGTAGTTCTGAAACTGAAAGATTAAATATTAGGTTGGTACAAAAGGAATTGCGGTATCAGACCATGAATTTACAGTCATAACTAGGCTCAAACACATCTTTATTAATCAAAATAGGAACCATTACAATCAGCATATTTTTGCCAATGAGAAATAAATTTGCTTATTCCTGTAGTGTAAAAATCTGTGCTTCAGGATTTGATGCATTCTTGGAAAACATTTTCTGCCTCCTACTGGTTGTGGAAGAGTTTTCCCTGCAAAATGTTGTTGAGATGCTTAGAGTAGTAGTAGTTGGTGAGGCGTCAGGTAAATATGGCAGATGAGGCAAAACCCTGTAGCCCAATTTCTTCAACTTTTGAAGCGATGGTTGTGTGATGTGGTTGGGCGTGGTGGAGAATTGGACCCTTTCTGTTGACCAATGCCAGTTACGAGTGCTGCAGTTTACAGTGCATCTTATTGATTTGCTGAGTATACTTCTCAGATGTAATGGTTTTGCTAGGATTCAGAAAGCTGTAGTGGATCAGACCATCAACAGACCACCCAGCAGTGACCATGACCTTTTTTTGGTGCAAGTTTGGCTTTGGGAAGTGCTTTAGAGCTTCTTCTCAGTCTGACCACTGAGCTGGTTGTTTCCAATTGTATAAAATCCACTTTTCATCACATGTCACAATACAATCAAGAAATGGTTCATTGTTGCATAGAATAAGAGAAGATGACACTTCAAAGCTACTTTTTTTTTTTTAATTTTTCAGTCAGCTCATGAGGCACCCATTTATCAAGCTTTTTCACCTTTCCAATTTGCTTCAAATGCCGAAAGACTGTAGAATGGTCAACGTTGAGCTCTTTGGCAGCTTCTCGTGTAGTTTTAAGAGAATCGGCTTTGATGATTGTTCTCAGTTGGTCATTGTCGACTTCTGATGGCTGGCCACTACACTCCTCATCTTCAAGGCTCTGGTCTCCTTTGCAAATCTTGAACTGTGCACTGTACGTTCATGAGCAGTTCCTGTCCAAAGACATTGTTGATGTTGTGAGTTGTCTTCGCTACTTTAAGACCCATTTTGAACTCAATTAAGAAAATCATCCAAATATGCTTTTTGTCTAACATCATTTCCATAGTCTAAAATAAATGTAAATAGCAAGTAATAAGTCATTAGCCAAAAAAAAGCGAGACATGCCCATTAAATTGATGTATAACACGACCACATTTATTTAAGAATGTATTCCAATATCAAATGGCAAATTTCAGCAGTGCAAAACCGCTATCACTTTTGCACCAGCCTAATAGCTGAAATTGAGAATTTAAAGTGCTGAAAGGAAGCAATTGCCAACCAAGAATTTTATATCCTTTCAAAGAGGGCAAGATTAAGACATTCCAGGTGAACAAAAGCCAAGGGAGTTCATTTCCACTAGATCTACCCTACAAACAATGCTAAAGGAAGGTCTTCAGACTGAAAGGAAAGGACGCTGGACAGTGGATCTAAGTGGCATAAAGCCCTCCAGTAAAGGTAACCATATGGGTAATTATAAATGCCAGTACTATTGTATTTTTTATATGTAATTCCACTTCTTACAGGTGCTAAAACGCAAATCAAGAAGTCATAATAAATATACAATTTTGGACATAGTGTATAAAATGATATAATTTGTAAATTGTAACAAAGTTGTAGGTGCTGAGGGGTGAAAGAACAGTGTACATATATGCTAAGAATGACTCCCAGTCCCTACACAGACATGAGCTTCCAAGATGCCACTGCCTCTTTTATGAGGAAGCTACCTGCCAAATCAGAAAGCCCCAGACCCTTGGTTCAATCCAAGCCCTGCTTCTCTTTCCCACACAACTCAATTCTGATCAGTCTTACCTGAATGCATCTGGTTGGAGGAAACTTAGTATTCTTTGGAATCTTAACTCTAAAGGAACCTTGGAAATAGTTACTAGCTTCCCAGATAGTACAGGAAAGTACAATGAAAGGGGATTGCCGGTCTTTTGTGTTCGCTTTATACAATTCATGTAAACATACAGATTTAGATAGGTAACAGGTTATCAGACTTCGTGGTCCACCGGCGGCTCCAGAGCCTGGCGGTCCGGGAACCGTGGGCTGTCGGCACCCTAGCTTCGCGGGCTGGCGTGGGGTCGCCGGTGTTAAGGGAAGTTCGAGGAAGGTGCTAGAGTCTAGTCGCTCGGGCCTGGGAGGCACAGTCACTTCTTTCTGTCCCCGAGAGGAAGAGGCCCCCAGGGTCGGGGAGTGAGGTCCCTAGAGCTCGAGCCCGCGCTTTGGGAGCGGGCCAGGAGGCCAGGTCTGGGCCGGCTCGCAGCCGGAGTCCGAATAGGGGCGGGCCCGGCTTAGGGCGCTGCTCGGATTCCGCCCGTGCGCGCAGCGGGGCGGCGGTGGTCCCTGCGTGGAGGGCGAGCCCTGTGAGCCGGGTTCGGAGAGACGTCCGACGAGAATGCGGAGTCCAGGCCGAGCGAGAGTTACCGAAGTGAGCCGTGGGAACGTCTAGTCTCTGGCACTGGGACCCTCTCGGCCTGGATGCCCTGCCCTGGAAAGGAGAACAGGGCCCAGGAGGCCCAGCCCAAGTGGAGCGCTCCCGCCCCAGAGCCTCCCAGGTGCGGAGCTCTGCGCCGCCACCGTGTGGCCGAGGGGAGCGGAAGCCGCCTGGCGCCCGGGACCCCTCAGGCATGGGAAGGGACCAGGCCCCGGCCACCAAGGGAAGGGCCGCCTTCAGGGTGACCGGCCCCTCTCCCTTCCGAACGGCGTTCCAAGGAGGCGGATGAAGTTGCCATGGCGACGGCGGGTTTGGGCGTGGTGCCTTCCTCCCACCGCTGTGAACCTGCTCAGGACCGCACCAGGCTAAGGTGCAGACACGCAGCACCTGCCTCCGTCCTCCTTGCGGAGTAATGGAATGTGGTTGAGAGGAGAGAACGACCCTTCCAAAGGCAGAAAGGCCCCTGACAACCAGCCTTTGCTGAGCACCCCTGACAACCAGCCTTTGCTGAGTGCTGTGTGTGTGGCAGCACTGTCTGGAGAAAGTATGCAAAATAAAGACGTGAAATAATAATTTAAAAAAAGACTTCATGCTTCCTCACCAACGTGTCTTGGAGATATTTCTGTTAGTCCGCATGGATTTGCCTCTTTTTTTTGCAGTATGGAGCACTTCACAAATTTGCATGTCATCCTTGTGCAGAGGCCATGCTAATCTTCTATCATTCCAATTTTAGTATATGTGCTGCCGAAGCAAGCACTGCCTCATCCTTCTTAATGGTTGAATTGCATTGCATTGCTTAGAATGGACAGATCATTTAGTCAACATTTCCTTTCTGGTGGACACTTAGGTCTTTCCCAGTTTTCACTGTTAAAAATATTAGTGTATTCCATCCTCACCACAAACCCACAGTATGGATGGTGATTCTGCACATAACTCTTTGTATATGTGTGAGAATTTTCATAGTATAAGTAGATTTCTAGAAGTGGAATCAGTAGATCAGAGTATATTTTTCTCATTTTTTTTAATATTGCTGAGTTACCTTCCAAAAAGACATCAATTAATACTCCCAACCAAAGAATTTTCTCCAGCCCCAGGTTAACAATGGTACTATCCGTCTCTTAAATCTTTACCAACTTAGGGGCAAAAGCAATGTAATTGCACTTCCTTAATAACTGGTGAGGTTGAGGTTGTTTTCATGTTCTGTTGTCCACTTTTATTTCTTCTTTCATGGCTTGTCAGTTTATCTTACTAATTGTTTTATGCCTTTAAAAACTGATTTATCATCAGATTTATATTCTGCATTTTAAGTCACTTTTAATTTTGGCTGAATTTAGTTTCTCGTTTTCCTGTAGTTGTGTCTGTTTTCCTCTCTACAGATTCTCATTTTGGGGTCTTATTTTTAAAATACATAGTGGATTTATTTTTTATATTTAGCTCTTTAATTTATTTGTAATTTGTTTCTGTATAGTCTGAGGTAAAAATATAATTGAACATTTTTTCCAAACAGATAACTAATTGTATACCACTTATTGAAGTATGTTCTTTCCCCACTGATTAAAATGCCCACTTTATAATTTACACAATATGTCTGTCTGGGAAACGGATGTGTCTCAAATGATAGGGTGTCTACCTACCATATAGGAGGTCCAGAGTTTGAACCCATGGCCTCCTGGTCCGTGTGGTGAGCTGACCCATGTGCAGTGCTGCCGTGCTCAAGGAGTGCCATGCCATGCAGGGGTGTCCCCCACGTAGGGGAGCCCCATGCACGAAAAAAGAGCAGCCCACCCAGGAGTGGCGCCACACACATGGAGAGCTGAGGCAGCAAGATGACACACCAAACAAGAGACACAGATTCCCGGTGCCATCGAGAATGCAAGCAGACACAGAACACACAGCGAATGGACACAAGAGGGCAGACAATGGGGGTGGAGGCGGGGGGAGTGGGAAGGGAAGAGATATAAATTTTAAAAATCCTTAAAAAAAATATAGAGAGGGAAGCAGATTTGCCCAGTGGGTAGGGTGTCTGTCTACCACATGGGAGGTCCAGGGTTCACACCCCAGGCCTCCTTGATCCATGTGGAGCTGGCCCATGCACAATGCTGATGCGAGCAAGGAGTGCTGTGCCACACAGGCGTGTCCCCAGTGTAGGGGAGCCCCACGCACAAGGAGTGTGCCGCCCAGCGCGAAAGAAAGTGCAGCCTGCCCAGGAATGGCACTGCACACACGGAGAACTGGCACAACAAGATGACACTAAAAAAAGAAACAGATTTCTGGTGCCACTGATAAGGATAGAAGCAGTCACAGAAGAACACACAGCGAACAGACAGAGAGCAGACAACTGGGGGGGGGGAGGGGAGAGAAATAAATCTTAAAAATATGTATATATGTACATTTTTTTAAGATTTATTTTTCTTACTTTTTTGGGGAGAGAAATAAATCTTAAAAATATGTATATATGTACATTTTTTTAAGATTTATTTTTATTTCTTACTTTTTTCAGAGGATCTTGATACTCTATCATGCCCGCCTACAGATTAGATTACAAACATAATCCAGTATCTATTTTTAGAATTCATAACCATATCAAACTGCTACACTTTTTTGTTTTCTCTGTTTTTTTGTGTTTTTTGTCATGTTTTGTTGAGATCTCTAGTACAAGGTAATTGTGAGAGGACAACATTGCCATGAACCTTTTATGGGAATATGTCTAATAGTTTACTGCTTGGTATTTTGTTTGCTCTGTTTCTGATAGAAATAGTTAATAGTTCAAGTATACCATGCTTTTCCTTCTATATGGAACAATTCACTCATATCTCTTTTTCTCTGGTTAATTTGCATGCATTCTTCAAAGCTCAGCTTAAAATATCATTTCCTCTGAGAAGCCTCCGCTCACGTCCCCAGCCTATGTTCGATTCCCATTCTGTGCACTCCAACATAGTTTGCATTTAGTCTTTTTGGAATTTTTTCAAAAAGTCTCCCTCATTAGACTTAGTATGAAGTAATAACAATTGTTTCATTTTTATGTTATAAAAATTGTGTTAAATGGGATGCTTTGCCACTTGGTATTTTTAGAATCTCTTTTCCTAGCATTTATAGCAAGTAAACCATACATTCCTTAGTCTCAGGATATTTCTCAAATCTTGATCAGTCAAAAGAAATTATTATAAAACTACTAAAATGAAAGAACTAAGTCTCCCAAGTTAAGAGCTTTTCATAATCACAGTAATAACTAGTATGTGGAACTAGGAAACCTGACTTCAAATTCTAATCCTACAACTTAATAACTGCATTAACTTAACTAAAACTAATTTTGTCACTCTGTGGCTTCAATAAAATGAGACTATTAAGGGAAACGGACTTTGGCCCAGTGGTTAGGGCGTCCGTCTACCATATGGGAGGTCCGCGGTTCAAACCCCGGGCCTCCTTGACCCGTGTGGAGCTGGCCATGCGCAGCGCTGATGCGCGCAAGGAGTGCCGCGCCACGCAAGGGTGTCCCCCGCGTAGGGGAGCCCCACGCGCAAGGAGTGAGGAGAGCCGCCCAGCGTGAAAAGAAAGAGCAGCCTGCCCAGGAATGGCGCCGCCCACACTTCCCTTGCCGCTGACGACAACAGAAGCGGACAAAGAAACAAGACGCAGCAAATAGACACCAAGAACAGACAACCAGGGGAGGGGGGGGAATTAAATAAATAAATAAATCTTTAAAAAAAAAAAAATGAGACTATTAAAATTTACCTTAAAAGTACAAAGTTGTTAAAAATTAAGTTTAGGGATTTAATATACTTGTTCTCATCCCTTCTTTCCAGTGGTTGCTTCTGGGCTTGAAATTGAATTTACTTATGACAAGTCATTATTTTTCTTTATGTAAGTTTCTTCCCCTCTTTGATTTTAACACATTCCTTTCCCAAAGAAGACACAACTATATGCTGACTGAATGAACCAAGTGGACTTTCTTTTGCCGTGAAACACATAACTTTCATTTTGAGATGTTCAAAGGCAAAAATAACCAGCTCGCTTTCATTTTGCTACACAATATCTGGGTCCGGAATCTTGAAAAAGTCCCCAGCAGAATATTGTGTTATCTCCCATGCTTTTGAGTACGTTTTTCATTGCTGAGTCCCAGTTGTCTCACCAATTAAGAGCAAATGGAGCACAAAGGTGGTCTCTGCTTAGGAAAAATGCAAATAAACACAAGTACTACAGATAGCACTGTGATGCACCCTGAAATGAGATGTCAGAACAACAGCTGAGGCAAAACGATTTGTGCTTTATGAAAATTAACATTTGAGCCCACTGGGTGAGAAACATTTTAAAAAAATGTTCCCAGGAAGCTGATCACGGAATATGAAATGCAGAAAAATCTTAATTTTTCTGAACTTCATTTTAAACACCTATAAAATGGGGGTAAAATAAACTTTTCTAATGCTTTATGGAGACTGAATGTTCAATTAAAATATATCACTACTGTCACAGACTTACACCTGCAAGGAAATGGCAAAAGCGCCCCAGACCATGCTAGCTGAGAAGCATTACCTGTTATGTCTGTTGACCAGTAATAGACCATTCGACACGAACTCTCCCCAAACAAGTTACCTTTCTCCTTAAGTGATTTTCTCTCCCTGTTCTGGCCATTAGCTGATCTTGATGTTTTGTCCCCACCCAAAGTCCCTCCCTATCAGCCTCAGTAAGTATGTAGCAGCATAAAAATGTATGTTGGGGTTGCGATGGTGGCGTGCCCGGGAGGAGGAAACCTAAAGACCACAGCGTCCTTCCCATGTGCCCCCCTAATTAATGTATTCAAATATGCATCGTCTAACTGGGAGAGTTTATATTTTGTGTGATTTCTTTTAAAGGCTTTTAGCTTCGGTAGATTCACAATGAGGTCTTTTAACCTGGCCTCTCTATTGAAGAATCAGTAAAGCAGGGTGGGCAGTCACAGACTGTTTACATCTTGGCTCTGCCCCTTCCCAGCCCAGGACCTGAACCTTCCTGCACCTCCGTCTCTCCTCATGGAAATGGGATGAGCACAGGCCTACTGTGTAGTTGTAATAACTAATATTTGTAAAGCATTGGAACAGTGCCCATCATAAGCACCAGCATTATAGCTAAAAACTAATTTTAAAAAAACAGCTATTTATTTAGTTTTCAAGCTCTTTAGATAATTCGGCTGTGTGGCATGATCTTAGAAATGCAAATTTCTGGGCATCCAGGGGGCAGGGTAAGTAAATGCAGGCAGAGAACTTGCGTAGCTTAGCCAATGTTACAGAATCATCTCATGGCAAAGACCAGATTAGAGATGAGCCAGCAGGTGTCCAGAGCCCACACTCAACATTCCCCTGCCTGTCCACGTGGCCATTTACCCAGCAGCAGCGAAGGATGAGGTTGCCTGCAACAGGCAGAGAATGCTCAGGGTAAAGCCTAGTCAAAGAGCAGTTAATTTAGTCATCTTGTGAGAATGACTAAAAAATGTGTCATTTCAGTCTGAGATAAAAAATGGAAGAGACTGTTTCAAGTAATAGCAGCTGCATTCTCACAGAGCTGTTTTCCAGTCTTCCTTGTTTTTTTCCTTCCTCCTGATATTACACTTAACCATGTATCAGGCAGAATTTCATTCCTCCTGATATTACACTTAACCATGTATTAGGCAGAATTTCAACCAGCATTAGGAATTGAGACTTTAACCAGCAAGTGCTGCTGAGATAAAGCAGAGAAAAGGAGTTTGTAGTTCTAGCACCTGTTTCCTGAGGATACCTGACAGCAGGTTGCATGACACCAGCTCAGCTACCACCCTGAATGCCATGCCCCCCCACCCGCCTTTCCCCTCCCTCAACTGTACACAGGCCACAGTTCTCCAAGGATGTGGCAAAGCCAAGGCACTATCTTAAAAAGGGTCAGAAGAGCTGAAAACACAGAAAAGGTGGTCTAAGCACTGCCACATGGAAACACATTAGAATATGGTCTCAAAGCTACAATACTTGGGCAATGCTTTCTCCCTAACCTGAGAAATTCAAGTTGTACCTAATTTTCTAAGATTCATTCTTCTTCTTCTACAAAACAAGATTGTAAGAATTCTTTATTTTAAAAAAGTTTTTATTTTAATCCTCCCTAGAGGAATACAGATTTGAATGAAATACATTCATTCCATAAATACATTAGCAGCAAAACCTTCCCACCAGAGTCCTCTCTGCTCCAGCCCAGAGGTTGTGCCTTAGAGCAAGGAAGCATGTTCCACCAGCCCTGTCAACTTCAGGATGTATCTACTTGCTGAAAGCTGGATATGCACAAGAGACACAAAGACCAAGTGAGGGGATGAATTAACTAGGATCTGAAAAAAGGCCCATGTAATCAGCTACTAGCCTTTACCCTCCAAATCAGTTGGCACCCACCATGCTTAACCAATGAGATCCATCATTGTGGGGACAAATGGGGGGACCTAACCTGCAAATGCATCAATGTGTCTGGAGTCACGTTGGTCTGAAAGCAGGCAACATTTCAATGGTATCTTGAAACTTTTCATGGATTAAGCCAAATGAAAATAGAACATTCTCTTCCAACCCCTTCCAGGAGCTGGGGTACCACTTTGTCATGGATGGCATGGACCCATCTGCTGTCAGGAGATAATCTAGCAGGTGTTATTTGGGCTCCCTACAGCTACCTCCAAGTCCCTGCTGTATGAGCGTTTGGGCACTTTACTGGAGACACACACATGTCAGAACCTACAAAGTTTTCCAAGTATCAAGAACAGGTGACTACCCTTGCTTCCTTCAAAGCTAGTTTCTTGGGCAGTGGCCCAGGTGTCTCTCCTTTTATCCTATCACTGCCCAATGCTTACCTGCTCTCTAAATTTGGCTCCTAGAAATCTGGGAAACAAGATATACCCTAAAATTCCCATGAACTTTGGTGATGAATGAACTATAGCCAAGCTCAGGAGCCAGGAAAGGCTAAGTCAAGTGTTAGCTGTGGTTAAAAGAAGCTTACAGCTGTGTTCCAATCGGTTCTGGCATTGAGTGTGAGTCAAAATACCCTGCATAAAACACCCAAACACAATCAACAACTGGGATGGCTGGTAGGCAGGGGCCAGATTTACAGTACTCAGTCACAGGGCTGAGAGAAGAAAGGCATAATGCAGGAATTCTAAGTATGACTTGTTTACCTAGAAGGCAGCTTTGACTCGGGTATAAATTCATCTCCCAGACTATCATGCAAATAAGGAATAAACCTCAAAAGTTGACACTGTCCTCCCCAAACAACTTAAAACTAGGAAACATGCTCTCTTTTCTTAACCTGTTTAAGTGTTTTCAATAGGATACTTTTACTATAAGTGCTTTATCCATTCCATTTAGTCTGTTTTGACTATTGAATGGAAGGAAATAAGCAATCATTTTATATAAAAATCCACTGTAGTGGATAACAGTTATCTGTGTTTCTTCCTTTTGCATTTTTCCATCCAGAATAGTTTCTTTTCCTCATTTATGTGCAGAGAGAGACTCATCAGCCGAGTACACAGCACTGTTAATCCTACAGTCTTCAGTCCCCACGGAGTCTACCAAATCCTCCTCCTCCGACTCATCCTCCTCTTCCTCCTCCTGAGCTGATGAACTGGAGGTGGGCCCTTTGCAGGTTTTCAGGTGGCGGGTGAGATGATATTTGGTTAGATAAGCCTTTGTACATTTTTCACAGACATAATCCCGTTTTCCTTCGTGAGAGTTGAGATGCTTCTTTAAATGATTTGTTCTCAAGAACAGCTTATCACACTTGGGACACTTGATCTGGCGTTCTCTACAAGGGACACATAGAAAAACATTTGGTGCAAACGACAACTGAGACATGCACTTATTCTTCACAATCTCAGGCCCTTGTCAGAGCACCTTTACCCTTCTAAAATCAGCCTTTTTTATGATACATCATACAGAAAAATCATAAAACTTTTGTATAGTTTAAAGACCAATTAAAAAGCAAATGCACATCAAAAAAAAAAAAAAAAAAGGAAAAGAAAAAGCAAATGCTGTTGCAGGTCAAGAGAGGCTGTGAAGAGATGATATTTGAGCAGAAACCAGAATGAAGTGAAGGAGAAAGACTTGCAGGTATCTGAAGGGAAGACGTTCTAGACAGGGGCAATACAATGCAAAGGCCCTGAGACTCGAGTGTTTAGTATGTCCAAAATTTAGCAAGGGGGGCTAAAGCAGAGTATGAGAAGAAAAGCGGTAAAAAAACAAAGTGGGAAAGGTAGCAAGTACCATCACCATATCACAAAGAGACTTCTAGGCCCTGGTAAGGTCTGGGGCTTCTAATCCACATGTGACAGGAAGCCACTGGAGAATTATGATGGAAAAGTGGTAAAAAGCAAAGTGGGAAAGGTAGCAAGTACCATCACCATATCACAAAGAGACTTCTAGGCCATGGTAAGATCTGGGGCTTCTAATCCACATGACAGGAAGCCACTGGAGAATTATGAGTGGAAGACACGACCTGACTTCCGTTTTAGATGGATCACTCTGGCCTCTACAGACACAGTATGTTTTTGTGTGTGTACCAGTCGTGTGTATTTGTGCTGCGAGGTGGATGAGGAGAGAGAAGAGCACGAGCAAGGAAGGCATCTGGAAGGTTATTCAAGTAGTCTGTATATGACATGCTGGTGGTTTGGATTAGGTGATTGTGTTAAATGAGTAAAGGAATGAAAGGATGACTCCATAGTGGGGTGAAGAGTAGGGTCATTGACTAGGGGAAAATCAAATTTGTGAGTAATAGTAAAAGCCAAGTTTTGGGCATGTTAGGTTTGAGTTGCCTACTGGATGTCGAAAGCATTAGGGATGCCGAGTGAAGGAGAGCCCTATGGGGCTGGAGATATAAATTACAAAGATGATATCTAAGCGATGGGGCTGAGGAGACCTAAGAGTAAGCACTTCCTCTCAAGGTCTCTCTCAGAGGAAAGGCAGATTCCAACTCAGCCACACTCTTATACTCAGCCACACCCTTACATGCTCAGGAAAACACTGCAGGAGAGGAACTCCTGCATTTGACTGTGGGGCTGCAGATTTTTTTTTTTTGAGCAGATTAAAAGAACGAATGTCAATGCTACTATATCCACTTTGAAATGCCCCAAAGTAAAAATACAAACATCTGACAATTTTACCAGTGATCTCCATATGAAGCCTAAAGTCTCAATCAAAAATAGTTTGAGGAAAACTAAGTTTTCACTGGTCAATACCTGACAGAACCAATTCTCATCCCATACAGAGAGAGTTATACAACTAATCTCAATTTATATCACATTATGTTGGGAAGTGGCTACAAAAAGCAAGAACAAATTTAGATATCATTTGAAGGAATTAAGAGTCAGGTTAAGGAAAATAATAACTCCATTTTACTATACACTGAACAGATCTTATCTGGAATACATTGTTCACTTCAGGGTACCAAATTTGCAATTAGGAGATATGAGGAAAAGCTGCAGAAATTGGGGACATCTGGCCTCCTGAAAAGAGAAGGTGGGGACATGACTACGTGGAACACAGGAGGCTCTATCACAGCACCAAGGCAGGAAACAGACAGCTGCAAGCCGCTGCTGGCAGGCTTGGCTGCAGGTCCACTTACTGCGTGTGGATGAGCACATGCTGCTTGAGGTCCTGCCTCCGCATAAACAACTTGTCACAGTAATCACACTTGAGATTCTTCTCGCCTGTGTGGATCACCATGTGGGACTCCAGATGAGCCTTCTGGGTGAAAGACTTGTCACACAAAGTGCATCTGTAGTTCTTCTGACCTACAGACACATTCACCCCAAATTATGACACTGTGAAGCAGTCTTAAGACTAACAGGCACACATATGGGGACGTGGCAGAAGCAGAAATAAAGCAGAACTGATTGGCACTTCACTTTCAAAGGCTGTCTACCTAGAACCATTCAAGCCACTGAATTTATGTTCTGCAACTAAAACCAGTGAAGCTAAAAAATCTAACCTCCTAGTATTTCTTACCTAAATATATACATTTTTAATGTTTATAACTGATACATACATTAATAAAATACAAAAACTCATCAATTCTAGGACATATACTGGCAAAACTATTTTCACATAGTTACAAGCTATGTTTTACACTTTCATTTCTCTTTATTATATGTATGATCTTATGAACCAGAGATGAAATAAAGTCCTTCTAAGAACTAAAAAATAAAGATTACTCTAAGTCAGGGGATGGCATACTTTTTCTCAAAGACCAGATACTCAATATTGGACATAAGGTCCTAGTTAGGACTTACCACAAAAGCAGCCATAGACAATATGTAAACAAGAGGGTGTGCCTGTGTTCCAAAAAACTTTATTTATAAACACAGATGGTAGTTTGTTGATTCCTGAAAGTTTACATGAACCTAGTAAAGGTCAACACACAGTGGCAACAAGCCATTCGTATAAAGTGGCCCACCTGAATAGATGACAGAGAAAATGTGGGACTATCTCAGTCCCCAGACTCTCCTTAGAGGCAGAGGCGATCTACATCTATTTTTACATCCCCACAGCCTAGCATGAGGCCTGGTGCACAGCATATACTCAATGAGCTGAAGCGATTCAAGTGTCTATGGTAGGCCTGAAGCCCTTCATTCCTGAGGCATTTATTCATTCAAGATACATTTACTGAGAGCCTACATACAACATGACAGGCACTATTCTGGCTGCTGGGGAAAGACTTGTGACAAGGGGTGAGCTCTACTGGGAACCTTAGAGTTGTTTTTTTTAGGAGGTACCTGGGATCTCATACATGAGAACCACTGAGCTCTACCTGGTCCACCCTGGGAGGCTCAGGTATTTATATTTATCCTGATTCTATAGGAGTCCCTGTAAATCCAAACACACTGGTCAACTTCCTGATTATCTGCATTTTCCCACGCACCTTCAAACTATGCAGGTGTTACCTGGAAAGTGGAGAAACTTAATAAATGAGAAAAAAATCCCTCTGAGGAACCAGTTATCCCATTAATGTTCTACTACTCAATGAGATCCTGCCTGACAGCCAGCTGGATTTGTTCTCTGACATAATCTCAATTCTACCTACAACACCAATACCTCTCTGCAAAGCCTTTGTGAAGCAATTTCTAATTGTTGCAAAAATTTCATTTTGATAACCCAACACAACTTACCAGTATGTATCTTGAGGTGAGTCCGCAGGTTGCTGGGATCACTGAAAGCCTTGCTACAGAAATCACACTTGTGGGGCTTCATGCCCATGTGACCCATAAAGTGGACATGAAGTTTGGAAGGAGAGATGAAGGCTTGGGGGCACATAGAGCACTTCCACTTCCTTTCTTTGCTGTGGCTTGGCCCATGGCTACTGCCATGGCCCTGGCTGGGAAGATGGTTATGGATATGGCTGGTCAGATGGGCTTTGAACTCTGTATAGGAATTGCACTCCTTGCCACAGTTGCAGAGGTGCACGTCTGGGTGTTCAGGAACACCTTATAAAAAAAAAATTTACTCCATGGCTCCTGATAATTACAATATTTTAAAACTTTCCCTTGATATTAATAACTACTACTCACAATTCTCACTTTTACCAAAATGTCCAGCTTGTCTACTACCTGTAATACTGAAATGTTCAGTGTTCTATTTCCACCATCCATAATAGTGGCAGGCACATAAGAGCACTTGGTAAAAATATCAGATTATAAGGCATCTTTCCTAAAGCAAAAACCTTTAGATTTTGTAAGCAGAGGCAAACTCTCAAAACACCACTTATCATCATGACACAGTAAAAAGAGAAAGCGTCTGCAAGTTAAATCAATTTCAAGAGGCTTTGCTATTCTTCATGAACTTAAATATCAATGGAACTGGCTCAAAAAGTCACCTCAAGAACTTCAAATTCTCCAAAGTCCCAGCATGGAAGTTTCAATATTGCTTGGCTATTAACATTCAGTTGATGAAGGATCTCACAGATTTTAACACCTCGAACGTAGAGTTAATATCTTGCTTTTATATAAATAAATGAGGGATGTGACTTTGCTTCAGGTAACATGCAAATCATTATAAAAAATAAACAGTTCTGGAAACGGACTTTGGCCCAGTGGTTAGGGCGTCCGTCTACCACATGGGAGGTCCAAGGTTCAAACCCCGGGCCTCCTTGACCCGTGTGGAGCTGGCCCATGCGCAGTGCTGATGCGCGCAAAGGAGTGCCGCCCCACGCGCAAGGAGCGCACCCGTAAGGAGAGCCGCCCAGTACGAAAGAAAGTGCAGCCTGCCCAGGAATGGCGCCGCCCACACTTCCCGTGCCACTGACAACAGAAGCGGACAAAGAAACAAGACGCAGCAAAAGGACACAGAAAACAGACAACCGGGGGAGGGGAGGGGAGGGGAGGGGAGGGGAGGGGAGGGGAGGGGAATAAATAAATTTAAAAAAATCTAAAAATAAATAAATAAATAAATAAACAAACAGTTCTAAGTGCTTTTACTATGCTAGATTCATGACAAACAGTTCACACATGAACTTACCAATCTGCTGAGCATAATCCCGGCTATAATAAAAAAGCAGTTCATTTTCAGGAGGGATATCTTGTGAAGTACAGAAGTAGATTTTCCCATCATGGGGATAAGCCACCAAATTCTGCTCTTCCCGGTTCCTAAGTTTTTACATTTAATAGAATAAACTTATGAATTTGGAACAAATACTAAATATATCATATCCCATAAAAGAGCAAAATCCTACGAGAAAGCTTAGTTATAACTTTTTATTTTAGGTCATTTCTGTAATTCCCTGTCCTACCTATTAGGAGGAACAAGTACAGAAAAAAAAAATTCTTACTCAGTATATTAGTTGATCACTTTTTATAGCCAGAACACTAGAGTTTGTCATGGGATGCAAAAAGATTAAATAAAATGAAGTCTTAAAAGAAAGAATTTAAAATAGTCATATATGACACACACAAAGATAGAGAGCGGAATAGAAATTAGCTCTAACAACACTGGGGAAATGACTAAAAGTGAGGAGAAAGAGAGGGGCCCCTCTTTGAGAATCAATGGTGACCACATCATTTCCTATTTCATTGGTAAGTTGAATAAACTGTTTAAAAAGAAAGGGCAGTTTCCTGTGTTTTGACTTATAATCAACATTAGTCAACTACTACTAGGATGAAGACATTGAAAAGCCTTAGGCCATAATATACCCAGGTATCACTGTAATCTGGATTATTCAATTCTTTCCCCCTACTTTATGCAAAGCTTTCTGTTTGAAAAACATCTTAATGCTAACTATTTCCTCAGACCAAGGCTACTCTTACCTGGCTTTGCGCACAAACATCATCCAATTGCACTCATTTTCATCTGTTGTTATGACGCAGAACTCTAGGACCCCACTGTGGTAAATCTGCCAGCAGAAGATAAATATAAATGTCAAATGAACTGAAAATGATACAAAGTGCTACTAAATTTAGGCAATCGTCTCATTTATTTTGCAGAGATACCACCTTTTCTTGTCAGTGTGCAAATAAAGTTTACCTTTTCCCTATGCTTGTCATTTCATGAGTCCCTCTCCCCATTTCCAGCAATAAAATAGAGACCATCAGAAGCCTACAGGTTTTGCTCAGTGTATAGGATGACTATGTTCTCTATTTTTAACATTCTGGCTTGACAAGAAAAGACAAAAGACCAGTCTGCTTGTCTTCAGCACTTATCACATACTAGGCTTGAATGACTGAATATTAAGGGCAGAGAACCATCTTTCTAGTTATTTTTCCAATTGGACCTAGCATTTTTCTATGTTTCCATTTTGGATATCAAAATGAAAGTCCCAGTGCCAATGACACCTTTACCTTCCAAGTCTCTCAAGATCCATTTGCCCCTCACTTCAATTCTGCAAGCATCATTCCCAACCCATTGACTAAGATTCCACATAAAAAAAAGTTATAGGAATCTGTTCATGTCAAAACCTTGCATTTCTAGCCCGTTCCATTAGAAAACTAGAGAAATATTCTTAGGTTCTATTCTACAATTATTTCCCAAGCTAAGTATTTAAGCAATTTTTAGCTGATTACAAAATAAGATTTTCATATAAGTAAATCATGACTTCAGCTCCATAAGTAAATACAATGCAGAATCAATGAGTTATCTTACGAAATGGAGGCTACAAGAGTTTATGCTGGGGGAACGGACTTGACCCAGTGGTTAGGGCATCCGTCTACCACATGGGAGGTCCGCGGTTCAAACCCCAGGCCTCCTTGACCCCTGTGGAGCTGGCCCATGTGCAGTGCTGATGCGCGCAAGGAGTGCCCTGCCACACAGTGGTGTGTCCTGCGTAGGGGAGCCCCATGCGCAAGGAGTGTGCCGTAAGGAGAGCCGTCCAGTGCGAAAGAAAGTGCAGCCTGCCCAGGAATGGTGCTGCCCACACAGAGAGCTAACACAACAAGATGACACAACAAAAGAGACACAGATTCCCATGCCGCTAACAAAAACAGAAGCGGACAAAGAAACAAGATGCAGCAAACAGACACAGAGAACAGACAACTGGGGTTGGGGGGAGGAGAGAGAAATAAATAAATACATCTTAAAAAAAAAAAAAGAGTTTATGCTGAATATCCAACAGCTGCTGTTTTGCTGTGTGTTACAAATGGTCACACAAGAATAGAAAGGATGTAATACTAAATAAATGATTGATGGGTGAATGGCACTGTATTCAGTTCTGGCTAAATTCACTTTTAACTACTTCATCATAATAAAAAACAGTCAAAAGTCACAGAAAAGTTTCATAAACACTGACCTTCCAGATATGGTTAACTGCCTTGTCTGTCCAATCTGCTACTTCCATGGAATGACTCTGTTGGCCAATTAGAGGCCCAAAGCAAGTCCGCACAGGAATGGTTTCTCCAGTCCACACACCTATCAAGTGGGAGGACACCAACCACACAACCAGGGGTTTAAACAACTGGTAAGATACAGAAAAGAGAGATCCTAACCAGTGCAAATGATCTTATTTTTGGTGCACCTAAACTCCTAAAATTCCAGTGTTCCTGAGGGGCAGGCCACTAAGTCCGAGGCTACTATCATGTAAATACATAAAATTAGTGAACAGATTAAATGGGGCTTAGAAGAAATGCAGAATAAAAAGCAGTATCATATATTCCTGCACCTAATTCCTAACCTAATCAGGACCCTGAAATAAAGTTACTTTGGAGTTAATGTATAAAAAGAATAAAGATTATTCTACTATGAAAGTATAGAGCAATTACTATAAAATAAATCAAACTTCTAAAATCTTTTGTGCTTAAAGTACTGTTCTGTATTATCTAAGCTGTTTAGTGCTCTCAAATGACTCATGCCCAAGCTACAGCTGAAAGAAGAATGAATCTAGTTTCATATTTTCAAAGAATGGCACGGTAATTCAGAAGCCGTGCTGTATTCAAATATGAGTAAATGTACTGTGGCAATCAATATTCCTTATTCCTTTTTTTTTAAGACGTACTAGGCAATTTGTAAACATTCAATCTAAATCTCTCTTGTGATAAAAGATTATGAATAGTCAATTTTCTATATTTCTCCAAAAGAAACTAAGTTTCAAGGAATGTTTTGTCACAATAAAGGAGTATTACTGGGTGGTACAGCTGAGAAAAAAACTCAAGTTTTCAAAGACTCTGGCCATAACTCTCCTCTATTCAACTCTGATTCTAAGAAGGGGGAGGTTTCCCATAAAGTTTTCAACTTGATTTACTGCTATCACCACCAGAAGACAAAGGATAAATCTTAAGCCATGAATTGACAGCTGCATCAACCAAATAATCATTACCTTATACAACATCACTTTTACAACTCTACCCTCCACAGAGGAAGAGACTTGGTAGGGTTTTATGGTTTCAAGGTTCTTACCAACTTCTGCTCCCACAATTGACGGGCGGAGTACCAGCTGCTTTGGGAGAGAAAGCCTCGCTCTGCTCTCTATTGGAGTGTCAGGAACAAAAGTCACTGGTCCATGATCAGGGCAGTCTGAGGGATAGGCTCGATCACAGAGAGTGCACCCTGAGGACAGGAAAAGTGAGAGACACAGATGAGTTTAGAGCTAGCAGGCCAAATTCCCACCTGCTGTTTAAAGTTTAAATGTTAATTACTAAACTGTGAGCAGTAAGAAACAAGATTCTAGTAGAGATACTGATCAAAGAACAACTTTCTTACACTAAAATATATATCCACTCATCTCTCTTCAGACAAAATACTTTTTCTTTTCATTCAACAGGACAAGATTCCTACTCAGTACATAACAGAAAGACTGATTTTAAAAAACCCACATTACCTCAATCAACTACATTATTTCCTACATTAAGTAGATAAGGAATATCTTAAGATGTGATATCCTAACATCCAAAAGATTCCAATTCCACTATAAGAAGCTCATTGAAAGGCTGAGGCATGCAGAGCTGAAATACAGAGGGCATTATGGGACAATGGAGTCAGAGCCAGCAGAACCATTGTTCTCTTCTGCTTCACTGTTGTTCTCTTTCACTTTACTATAATCAAACTGGTGGGCCAGGTTTTGAATATATCCTGCTCTTTTGGAGAGGTGGAATCATCTTCTTGAAGACACCTGCTTAAAATTCTTTTTCTTATTGCCCATAGGGTCTTTCTTTTTGCATTGTCAGAGAGGATGATGCCTTCATATATTGATCTCTATGCGCTATTCTTTTATACTTTCCTACTTCTCTTTTAAGTAGTACTCAACGAAACTTTTCGTCAATGATCATGTTCAAACGTTCCAAACTCATTCATGAAATCAGTGAGTATGTAAACCTCAGAAACAGCCCAGTCATCTAAGTGTCTTTTTCTCCTAAGCAATTTATTAGAAATTTCTACTTAAATGGCATAAACATCAATATACTGTCACACTAAGGAGGGCATAAAACATCAATTACTGTAGGCTGGTGGCCCTGGGGGTCTGGCAGTGATTCCCCGTCCCACCTGCCTCCACATCTGCCACAGCAAAAGTAGGGAGATCAATGCTGAGAAGGTGAGCAACCTGGTGCAAGCCTACATCCAGCATAGCTACTGCCTACTTCTGCAAGCACGGCCACAAGCATGGGGATACCCCAGGGTCCCCACGGCCAGGCCTGCCCTTGCCCCCTCTCTGAGATCGCAGCCACCTCCCTCCCTCCCTGGCCTCTTCAAAAGCCTGGACATATTTATGGCTCTGCCTCCCCACTTCCCTCCCCCATCAGTGGGATGATTGGGGGAGGGTTGCTACAGGGAAGGAGAGGCCCCCCCACCCCACCCAGCCTACCGCTCATCTCCTTTGTCCGAAGTCTGTCCCTATCGCCCTCCACTCTGCTCGTGTTCCTCCCCCAATTTCATTAAAGATTTCATGAAATGTTAAAAAAAAAATCAATTGGTTGTCTTACTAAGGCTTACTAAGTAATAAATTACTTCAAATACTACTTGATTAAAAATTCTTTGAATTTCAAAAAGGTAATTGCCTCCAAACAAATAAGAATCTAACTTCATAATGTAAAAGCACTTAGAAAAAAAAAATGCTTAGAAATTTCTCCAAAGATATACAAATGGCTAATAAGCAAATGAAATGATGTTCAATATTACTCATAAGGAAAAGGCAAATAAACCAAACCAACTGGGATGGCAACAATTAAAAAAAAAAATGAAACAAATGTTGGAAGGGTGTAGAGAAACTGGGGCCCTCATATACTGCTGGTGGGAATGTAAAAGGGTACAGCTGCTTTGGAAAGCAGCTTAGCAGTACTTCAAAAGTTAAACAGAGCAATTCTACTCCTAGACACATACCCAAGAGAAACGAAAACTTATGTTCCTACAAAAACTTGTAGACAAATGTTCCTAGTAGCATTATTCATAACAGCCAAAATGTGAAAACAACCCAACCCAAATGGCCATTAAATGATCAAATGGATAAAAATATACAGCATATCCATACAATGGAATATTATTCAACCATAAAAAGAAATTAAGTGCTGACATACACTGCAACATAGATGAACCTTGAAAACATTACATTAAGAAGCCAGAAGCAAAAAGGCCAAATATTGTATGATTTCGCTTTTATGAAATGTCCAGAACATGCAAATCCACAGAAAAAAAAAGTATATTGGTGATTTCCGGAGCACAGAGTGACTGCTACAGTTTCTTTTGGGGGTGATGAAAATGTTTTGGAATTTGATAGTGGTGATAGTTGCACAACCTTTTGATTATGCTAAAAACCACTGAAGTGTACACTTTAAAATGTGTTACATGAATTCTATCTCATTAAAAACATACTTAGGGGAGCAGATGTGACTCAAGCAGTTGAGTTCCTGCTTCCCACATGGGAGGTCCCAGGTTTGGTCCCTGGTGCCTCCTAAAAACAAGCAAGCAAACAAATGAAAAAAACAAAAACAAAAACAACTCAGAGGAGCCGATGTGGCTCAGTGGTGAGCGGCAGCTTCCCTCATAGAAAGTTCAGATTCAATCCCTGGCACCTCAAAAAAAAAACCAAAAAAAAAAAAAACAAACAGAAGATTCAGCTTACCTGCTTAAAATCAGTTGGCACTTAATTAGGCCACCTCTTGTCTTCTACTAAATCAAGAAAGTACCTATATTAATTACATTCCTGGATCAAAATATTAAAAACTTATAAATAAACAGAAATGATCCCACCACTGCTTGGCTTCTGTGGCACTGTCCTGGGCTTCCTCCTTGTCTGCCACTCCTGCTCAATCTCCTTTATAAGCTCTTCTGCAGCTGTTTATCTCAAGCTCCTATCCCTGGCCCTCTTCTCATCTCTCTTCCTAGAAGATTCAACCACTTCCATTGCCACTATTAACATCTGAATGCTGACAATCCCTAAATATTTCCAAGTAGGTCTCTCTGAGATCCAGATCCAACTTCTCATTAGTCATCTCTCCTATCTCACAGACTCTGCAATCCACATGTCTAAAACTAGACTCATCACCACCTCTGCAAACAAAAATAAGCTACTGCCATAACACTCACTATCCTAACATATGGTACCACTATCTAGCTAGCTCCCAGTGCCAGAAACCAGGATTTTCTTCTTAACCCCTCTCCCCTACTTCACCCAATCAATAAGCTCTAATGAGTTTTTATAAATATCTCATAAATTCACCGACATCTCCCATTCTTATTACCTCTACTCTAGGCTGGAAAATCACTACCTTTTGATTTAAATTATTCCATCATCTTCTTAACCTGTCTACTTGCCTCTAAATCATTTTACCTTACATTGCAGCAACCACTCCCATTCCAAGGCCCAACCCTCACTCCTTCCCCTTGACCGGTCTTAGAAGAAAGACCTTTTGAGTTCTGGCTCTTATTTCTTTCTCATCACAGGACCCCTCTCTCCTTGTTCCATTTTACATTTCAGCCATTCTGAACCATACACAATTCTTTTAGTTGTAGGCACTTACAGGTGCCAACTCCTGTCTGGGACACTGTTCTTTGTTCTCAACTGCCTACATCATTGTCTTTCAGGTCTGTGCTAGCATGTACATTACACCTCTATTGTTAAGGCTACCTCAACCCTTTCCACCTAGTTAGATGGTCCCCCTCAGGCTCCTTTAGCACTCTGCAACTACCCCCATCTTTGTACTGATCATACTGTTTTGCAACAGCCTATTTACTTGCCTGTTTATACCTCCTTAAAGGCCATGTACTGTCTCCTGTAGGATACTTTATCCTAGCATCCAGAGGCTGGCTTATAAGAAGCATCCCAACAGGTCTTCTGCATGAACAAAGCATGCAGGGACACAAAGAACTCAACTGTTTTCACACCGCTTTTTGTTTCTGTTGTCCCATAAAAGGAACTTTTACATGCTTAACTACAGGAATGGAATCTCAGAAAAAAATTTAAAAAGTATGTTTATATATCCACCTACATTATTCTAAGGAAATTTTAAAAAACAATGACCTACCACATTTTTTTGTCATGTTGAAAAAGCAAAAACCATACCACACAGAATACCTTACTGAAGTTTACTCCTATGTTTAATTTTCCAATTTTGAAACCTTGGCAAGTGCCTTAAATATTGCTGGGCTAAGTTAGGTGTAAAATACAGAAATGACAATTTGTTTCCTTACTTCAGGAGAATGCATTAAGAACCAATGAAATGTCTGTATTATCACTTGTATTAGAAGTTGAAGTAAAGGCACCACATTAAAATAAAGAATGAAAAAACAAAGAAAAATTCTAACATCTAGTTACTTTTTATACTTCCCTAATCTATGTCTAACTTGGTGGCTAAATTTGTTCGTGATGATGAAATTTACTACCCAAATTTCCAAAAGGAAAAAGCCAAGCACACTCACAAATTGTAAACAAGGTTGCCATATTTTCCTTGTTTGAATTGGAGTCTTCCATTTGCAGTGAAGGTGGTACAAAAGAAAGACTGTCTGAAGACACATCAACATGGCCTGTCCCCATAGCAACCTCCTGGGTGATGGAGGAGACAGCAACAGGTTCTAGGCTGAGGCCAACTTCATGAAGGGAAACAGATTCTAGGGAGGCGAGGTTGTGTGAGGTAGAGAGTGCCACGCTTACAGAGTTGGTGCTCATGGCCACGGTGTGGATGGAGTCACTGAGGGCACTGTCAGACATCCCGTTTACCCGATTTGCAATGTGGTCTGTCTCCATGACCACAGGGAGCTCCAGGCCATTCCCATGAATAGGCATCACACCACCATGGCCTACAGTGTCTGCTGTAAGGCTGTTGCTCACAGAATCCACAGACAGAGATTCATGACTTCGGGAGCCGTTTGGAATTTGGGAATGCTCGCCTGCAACACCGTCCATTGTAAGTTCCTCTGCCATCCCATCTGTAGAGATTGGGCTGGTAACCCTAGAAACGTTCTCCATAGTGATTGCTGTGTCCAATGCACCATCACTGGGATGAAGACTCTGGGCACCATGTGTGTTCACAGAGCGCGAGTCTATGGAAACAATGCCTGGTTCTAATCCAACATTTCCATTGGACTGATAGGGATCTAGTGCTGAAGGGTTATTGGCGATAGATAATGCTGTATTACCATCAACATTGATAGAGTTGGGGTGGATATACTGAGGAGGTGGTCTGTCAGCTAAATAAGATAAAATACCTGAGAAAAGAAAAAGATGAGATTATCAAGGATTTGGGGGTACACTGGTTAATACAAAGAATGCTAAATGCTAGAAACTATTTTCCTAATATAACTATCTATCTATATATAGCATATATTTTATAAATGGCAACACACATATATCTTGAGTTTCTACTGTGAGATTCAGAAATTCTAAAAAAAAAAATCAATGATATTCCTTTGAAGTCAACTGAAAACTAATAATTTAATATATACATGGTTATACTCCCCCAGTTCCAAGGTGTTAAAATTAGTTCTACTAGAAATAATTGTAAAGTAAAATGATTTAAAAGAAAAAGATCTTCCACTATGAAAAGCTTAAGTATAATTAAGTTTTAAACTATTAAAGTATTATGATACATTAGACTCTATTCAAAACAAGTCACAATTGTACCTACATTATCAAAACAAAAAAAAAATAGCATTCATGATTGTGAAGATGTGGTGAAAAGGTATTTGCTACAATGCCAATGTGGGGTATAAGTTACCAAAACCCCTTGGGAAAGTAATCTGGCAATATTAAGAACTTCAAAAAAGTTCCATACCATCTTGCAAAAGAATCCCATTATGGTAATCTATAAAATACATTTTGTAAATATTGGGCACAAAGATGTTCAAAAGAGCATTAGTTACATTGGTGATAAACAAGAAACTGATAAAACCAAATGTCCAACAATAAAGATTCATAAACTAAGGAATATCCATTCATGCAATGCATCATTAAAAAGGGTAATTATGAAAAGCATGTAGCAACAGGGGAAAAAATATGTAAAAATAGGAAAGCGTTAGTGAAAGATACATAATTAAATAGAGAAAAAGTTTGGTGTTAATTGGACAGGAGTGCACTAAAAAGATGGACAGTGGGCTGACTGGTTCCCCTCTGTCCTTACTTGCTCAATTTTCTGAAATGAGAATATATAATACTTTCATAGCAGAATCAATAAGCTTTATTTTATCCTAACAATGACACTGTAGCAGGATAGGTGGTTGGTAGGTACTATAATCACAATACTATAAAAATAGAACCAAGGAGATAGTGGAGGGGAAAGAAAAAAAAGTTACTTATATGCTATCAAGAAAGTAAGTTTAGCCAAACTGATATAATAAAACATACTATCCCACACATTCTAAGAAGTACATAAACAAAAGTCCCCCCCCCCACAGAAATTAATATCTAATAGTGATGAACAGAAAAAAGTGTTATTCAAGTTTCCAACAACTTAAAAGTTAGCTCTATCCTTTATTCCCCCCTAACATCCAAATAATGATAATATAATACTTACCAGGTAGAATGGTTCTGAAATAACTGCTCTCCAGGTGAGGGTAAGGTGGTGGAGGTAGGGTATAGTTTCTTTCAGGTAACCCACACATCACCCCTCGATCCCCAATACCCATTGGGAGCATCAGAGACAAAGCAGAAGGCAGAGAGCTTAGGGACGGACCGAGGTTGGGAATTGCCACTGGCAAGCCTATTAAAAAAAAAATGTAAAGAAAACAAATCTTTGAGCATTCCCTCTATAAGCACTGGCTAAACTCTTAGAAAAGTTTTTGCATATAGGCAAAAATCTCACCTAGTACTTCACATTAAAAAGTAGTCTTTTCATCCCCAAATAGGGAGTGTTGTGCAGATACCCATAATCAGGACTAAATAAATTAATCCTAATCCTAAAGTTAGTTCCCACATTAGTTTTAAAATGCCACATTGATCCTCCAGTTATCTGTACTGCTCTTAAGTATCAAAACATTTATTTTACAATTAATAACCTAGGTTAAAAAGATTAAGAAAACAAATTATGTAAGGAAGAATGGGAGGAAGCATACCAAAATGTTCACAGGCTTGGTGTGAATGGTGGTATTGTGGATTTTTTTTAATCTTTTTTTTTTTTTTTTTTTTTTTTTTAATGTTCCAGGGTCACAGACTTAACTCTGGACCTTGTACGTGGGAAGTTGGGTGCTCAACCACTGGGCCACATTGGCTCCTGAGTTGGTTTTTTTGTTTGTTAGCTTGTTGTTTATTTTTTGTTTTTAGGAGGTACCAGGATCCGAACCTGGGACATCCCATGTGGGAAGCACTCAACTGCTTGAGCCACACCGACTCCCTTCTTTACATTTTTCCTTTTATATAGTCATAATGTTTCATTTTTAAAAAACTGACAGATATGCTTCAAATTGGAAAAATAATCTAGTTTAAAATTAGATGTAAAACTGTACATATATTTTTTACACATATATTTCATCATTTAAAAAATTTTAAGTCTTAAATTATATCCACTGTGGAGTCTATTTACAAGCAAAGTGTAGAAGTGACTCTTACTTTATGTAATACTCTAAGTATCATAATGAATGCTCACCAACTTGAGCAGTGCTGATTTGTATCTTTTTGTTAGTGCCAATACTTTTTTAATAGGATCTTTCTCCTTAACAAGAGTGTCCACTAAAAGGAACACCTAAGAGACAAATCAAATGGGCTAGCAACTAATAATCTTGGGGAAAAAAATTATTTTTGGGGAACACTTAAAAGAAATGAACAGAAGAGATCCTACTTCAGATGAATCTTTTTTACCCGTTGTATTTTACTAATTAAGCAGGTAATTCTCTATGGAGAACTATTTATACAATTTGTAGATTCCTTTAAATACTCTTCTATATTAATTCCCACTTTTTGATAAGTCCATTACGATGCCACAGATTCTTAAGAATCAATAGCTTATCGTTGTAAGAATCCATAGTTTACCCATTTCTTTTCCATTTTAAAAGGAAAAGAAAATTGGAAGAAAAACCAATTTTGAATGTACAACAGATATGGGGGAAAGTGAGCATTCCCTACACTATTCTTCTGAGTACTGAGGCTCATGGGGAGTTCCACTGAGGGAAGTGCTCCATTTCTGGCACCCCCTCTTTCCCCATAATTCTAGGGAAATCATGCAGTTGTAGCAATTAGTTTCAGATCTAGTGAAAAATAAAGCTCTATGCCCTCTGCTCTCTGGGAACCATTATTTGAACAACTTTAACCGATTATCTTCCATCAACCCAGGACAGGGTGCCAAGATGTGAACCAGATGAATGGTTAAATCCTAGATAAAATACTAAATCAATTATACCTCTGGACAGGCCACCAGTCCAAGAAGACTATCAGAAAAAAACTGTTTCTTCTGTCCAGTAGAAACTCTAATACTCTACACAAAAGTGTTTTCTTCCATTATGCTACCATATGTGGAACTGCCAGTCCAGCCTTCTTGGCTTTTCCCTCCCATACTTAAAAGGGGCTGACACCCTCCAGGCAATATTTAGAATTTATAGTACAATTAGTGTTGAAATGCAGTTACTCCCTAGCCACTTACCTGGGGCAGAGATGGCATTGTGAGTGGGTGAGGCGGCCAAGCCCAGGTGATTTCCTGAGACTGGCATGGCATTGCTCACAGAGGATGAAGTCAGCTGCTCCATCCCCACTGGGCTCAGGTTCATTTCATTCATTCTAGAAAAAACACATATCACTAATTATGCAAAAGTATTATCTCAATGCCTCTGTTTTTAAGAACCTGAAACAATGGTGGTTGGGAAATAAGGATTTAGCCAATATTACTTCATTTTTATATTTACAACAGCTTTCTGAGAAAGCTATTGTCACACTGGTTCTACTGATAAGGAAACTGGAATTTGGAGACATTAACTCAGTCAGTGTCATACAGCTAATTAAGTATTAGAACTAGGATTTGAACTTAGGTCTCTTTGTCTAAACCCTATGAACATTATCTAAATCAAAGCTTATAATCCTCAGAGCACAATGGCAATTAGAAGGTTTCTTTTGTTTTTAATACACCCAAGTTTTTCATTTCACAATATTTATTTTCCCCAATTTGCTTATTATTTCAAACCAATTTCATAGGCAGTTTTTTATTTTTTTAGGAGGTACTATGGACTGAATCCAGGATCTCATATATGGGAAGCAGCCACTCAACCAATGAGCTACATCAGCTCCCTGGCAGTTTTTTTTTAAAATCTACTCTAAGAATTTTACTATTTCTTTCACGAGGAGTTAAAGCAATACTAGATCTGAATCAGATTATCAATTGTATCAAGAAACACCATATTTCCCCAGGGATCAACATTTTATGAAAATTCTGTATCAATAATCTTAATAATATCCTCCATGAGGCTCATTATGTAATCTTCTCTAGATACTTTATTTTAAAAATTACTTCAAATTTTCACAACTCTAAATTGATGAGAAAATTGAAGTTCAAAAAGGGCAAGTCATGTGCCCCAATTCACATAGCAATTAAGAGCAAGAGCACAGATTATGTTGCAAAATACTGGCAACAGTTTTCAAATACACCAAACTTTGAGATCTACACACCATTTTTGGCAGGTTGAAGAATCGGAGAATCATCTTTGCCATGCAATCCATCTTGCCCTTAAAAACTTCACAAGAATAAGAGTGAAACTGACAATAATGGAGAGTTTATGTATTAGTTCCCATATCAGAAATTTAGAGATCACTATTTTATAAATAACATAATTTTGAGAAGCTGGCCAACGGAGATCTCTAACGATCCCTAATCCTTAAACTGACTTTCACATCCTTCTTGTGTGCACATGTTATGTGTGTATAGGACGAGACCGATGGAGAAGAGGAAGGGGAAGGGAGAATCACGAGTCCACCTATTCTCCCCTCAGCAGTGAAAGCAAACCTAAATAGGTCTTTAATTCTCAAAAACAAGTTAACACCAGACACGAATCACCCTGAAAACAGTAATAGTTTGGCTTGGTTCCCTCACTATGTGCTGGACAATGAGCTGTAATTTACATAGAATCTCAGTCCTTATAACTACTGTGAGGTAGATAATAGTCGTCTTTTTTTTGGTATTATTCTTAATCCCATTTTAGAGATGAGGACACTGAGTCTCAGAGAGGCTAAGAGACTTTTCCAAGACCCCAAACTAGTAAGTGGCAGAGCTGGGATTTAAATCCAGATCTAATTTTTAAAACCCACACTCTTAACTACAGTAAGAAGACAATAAAAGGAACTGCTTTACCTTTTATACAGTTTCAATAAATTAGATCTATTTATTTTTATTTTATAAAGGCCCACATAAACTTGTCTCCTGCATTATACTGAATGTCCACAGGCTTCACCTGTACCCCTGGCTGGATAACTGATAAAACTGTTTCCAGACAGTGACAAAGCATATGATGCCTACCTAGCACAATACCTCGCATAGTACCTGAAATAATTACTTAATTTCTTCGGATGGAACAATGTAAGCTCATCATTCTTACCAGAAAGACAACTGAAAGCACATGGCAAATGAGACCTTATGAATGACAGCACATTTAATAACATATTTTATTCTGCTACTTATCAATTAAAAAAAAAACAAAACAAAACACCCTGCAGCCTAAATAAACCACAGCTGCATTAATGTTGAAAGTTTCTGGGTGTGAGCTGGTTCAAAACAAACTTTCCCTGTACTTTTTATAGTTGCAGACATAAAATGCTGGTACAGTCCCTGACTTATAGCAAAGTGGTTACAGTAACTTTTTAAAATAGTATTAAAAGTCTGTAACTTCCACTTCCATTTCTGAAAATTCCTGAGTATTAATGTATGTGCCTAAACTGTAGATAAAGATCAAAATGGTGTTTCTAGGTGGACTCTCAGGCCTTCTCAAACCAGCTCAAACCAGAGTTTAATGGCGGAGGCGCAAGATTTCTGCTTTGTTGTGAGTCACTAAAATGTGATGACTTCAGCAACTATAAAGCAAAGGTAACTGGTATTCCACAAAGAAAGCAGACGAAGAATTGTACAAAATGATCTTAATATATTCTCATTCTAAGTACAATTCTAACTGCCTTTCTCATATGGGATTCCAAGAAGCAATTTTGGGAGAAAGACTGCGGACCAAGCTACTAGGCTCTTCCCTAATCACTTGTCATAAAATCATTTCCTCATAGTTCTACAGTTTGTATGTTTCTAACTGACTCCTATGTGTGAACTATTTGCCAGTTTGCTGATCTCACACCTTTTCCTTAGGATGACATATAAAAAGCCAAATGAAATGCAGCCACTTTGCAAAATGCAATGAGTTTCAATAATTTCAATGATTTCTTATTTTCCTCATTCTACATACAACCTATGAAAGGGGACTGAGAGGACACCCAAAAATATCTATTTCTATGGCGTGCTTCTGGTGTGGTATTATAGAGTTCTTTAAACATTAGCATGAAGCCTGCATAATTGAAAACTTTCCCAATCTACCATCTTTGGTCTGAGGTCATAGGATAACCAGCAAAATTCAAGGTGAAGCATGGCGATAGGCTAAAAACACACTTTGGAGGCAAGGTAAAGGTATTATGAAATGACAGAATAACTCAAAGGTGGATCCAAAAATAAACCTGTGGCTATTTGGCACGATATTCACATTTAGAGTAAATTAGGATGAATAAAAACACATTCAACCCAGGGCTAGTTTTTGGGTTTCTTGTTCCTCTTCGACACAACCCATTTGCAAATCACACCTGTAACCTTCCCAGTGGCACCGAATACAAAGGCACCGAGCCTGAACTCTCATTTGCGAGCTGTTTTCCTAATATGTCACCAGCACTGAACCCACCTACTCACTCACCTGTGATGCATCTGCTTGGGGTCAAGTGGCAGAGAAAAGAGCACACGGGCGGCGAGGAACCTGCATCAGGGTTTACGTTCCAAGGTCACGTGCTACCGCATCTGGTTTACAAATGCTGCACAACCGCGGCCACTAGCCCCCGAGATCGCCCGGGGCCACCCAACTTCTTCCGAGGGCCGGCGGCCACGCACCCCGCTTCCGGATAAGGCATGCCGGGGGCCACGCGGGGCCCTTCCTCCAGAAGCCTCGGGAGGGGGGCGGCCCAACCTGGGGGAGACGACAGTGATCACCTTTCTGTCGAAGAGAATGCAGCCCTGTCCCCTCGCCACCGGGGAGCCAGGGCGCTGCGAACACCGCCTCTCGAGGGCGGTCAACTCCCCGCCCGCCCGCCGGGGTGCCCGCCAGCCGGACCGCCCTCGTCCCCTTCCGGCGGGGCCCGCGCGCAGCCCACCTGCCTGCCGCGCGAGGGGCGCGCGCGCCTGCCCTTCCGCTTTGCTCCTCATCCGGGCAAAACTGGTCGCGGGGCCCTCCCCGGACGCCCGGCCACCCCCCCGCGCCCCGTAGGCCGCTCGCCTAACGTTTCCCGCCCGGCCCGCTGCCTACTCAAGGCCGCACCCTCGCCGGCGCGTTTCCGGCTCCTCAGCCACTCCGGGCGCCGCCGCTCCGCCCTCGTGCGTGCACCTCCCCTCTCCCCCTCCCCATACAGCGTCCCGCAAGCGCCGCCCGCGTTCCAGTTCGTCCCTCCCCCAACTCAGCCCCTTCCGCGCGTGCGCGTTGCGAGTCCGGGGCCGGAGTGGGGCGGGTCGCGCGGGAAAGGCTCAGCTTGGAGCGCCGCGTTTCAATTCCGCTGGATTGATCGGACGCTCGAGTGGCGCGTCGAGCAATCGACCACGGTTGCTGGGCAACGAGAACAGAGGCACACGTGCGGGCTAGGTGTCAGGTCCCAATCGCCGCTGCGTTCTTAATCCCCTAAACACTCCAGATTCAGAGTTTCGGTCTTGAAAGCATTTCCCTACTTGGGAAGCGCGGGTCCACGCAAACCCACAAAATTCGGAATAAGGGGTTTAGTCCAGAAATGTTGGCGGTGTTGCCCAGGAGGAATTGGGATTATATTCCAAATATTTTTCAACATAAGTTACACCTAAAGAAGGTGGAGACTGATAGAGAAGGCCCAGAAAGAAACAAGTCCTCTGCCAGGAGAGAGACGACTACAGATCACTTAAGCATGAAGCCTCAAGAGCCTGGGCCCAGGAAGCTCAAGAGGAAGAGGAATCCTGGAGAGGAAGGAGAGGGCAGAGAGCACCAACCATCTTGCTGCAGTAGGTGGCAGCTGACTTTGGAGAGAAAGCACCCTTGTGGTGCCTTGAGTTGGACTTTCCACAGCTTTGGGGCTGTAAGCTTTTACCACAATTAAATGCCCTTTATAAAAGTCAACGGGGGGGGGGGGGAGGGGGGAGGAGGAGTCAACAAGGGAAGCAGATGCGGCTCAGGCAACTGGGCTCCCACCTACCACATGGGAGGTCCCTAGTTGCGATGAAGATAAGGAGCTACCAACAAGATAATGGAACAAGGGGACGTGAGGAGGAAAAAACATAATGATAGACACAGCAAAGCAGGGAGTGGAGTTGCCTCAAGCAAGTAGTCACCTCCCTACCTCATCAGAGGTCCTGGTTCAGCTCCCAGTGCCTCCTAAAGAAACAAGACAAACAGACAAAGCAAGTGAAAAACAACAAGGGTGCAGGGAGAAAGAAAGAAAATAAATCTTTAAAAAAGTCAACCAGGTGAGCAGTTGTGCCTCAAGTGGTTGAGCAACTGCATCCCAAATGGGAGGACCTGGGTTCAGGCTTCAGTGCCTCCTAAAAAACAAAAAAGCAAACAAATGAAGAAAGAATGAACTCAGGGGAGCTGAGCCAATGTGGCTCAGCAGTTGAGCACTGGCTTACCACATACAACGTCCCAGGTTCAATTCCCAATGCTGGTACCTCAAAAAAAAAAAAAAAGCCAACAGGTTTCTGGTACTTTGCTTCAGCACCCTCTTGGCAGACTAATGCAGTGAGATAACCTTTGATATCTACTAGAATGGCTAGAATTAAAAAGACTGTTACAAAAGATGATGCATATATGAAACCACTGGAACTTCACACATTGCTGGTGGGAATGCAAAATGTTACAGCCACTTTAGAAAACAATTTTGCAATTTCTTATGTGATTCAGTAGTCCCATTCCTTAGGTATTTACCTCCCCCCCCCAAAAAAAAACCCACAAAAACACAGACTTTAAATAAATGTTCTTGTAGCTTTATTTGCAATAGCCCCAAATAAGAAGCAATCCAAATGTCCATCACCTGGTGAATGGTCAAAGAAATCATTGCATAGCTGTACAAAGGAATACCACTCAGCAAAATATATTGGAATAAGGGAAGTGGAATTGGCCCAATGGATAGGACATCTGCCTACCACATGGGAGGTCCACGGTTCAAACCCCTGGCCTCCTTGACCCGTGTGGAGCTGGCCCATGCGCAGTGCTGATACACGCAAGGAGTGCCATGCCACGTAGGGGTATCCCCCCTGTAGGGGAGCTCCATGCGCAAGGAGTGTGTCCTGTAAGGAGAGCTGCCCAGCACTAAAGAAAGTGCAGCCTGCCCAAGAATGGCACCACACGCATGAGAGCTGACACAACAAGATGACACAACAAAAAGAAACACAGATTCCCGGTGCCGCTGATAAGGATAGAAGCTGTCACAGAAGAACACACAGCGAATGGACACAGAGCAGAAAACTGGGGGGGGGGGGGGGAAGGGGAGAGAAATAAAAAATAAATCTTAAAAATATATATATATATATATATATAATGGAATAAGCTGTTGATATATGGATGATGGATCTCAAAAGCATTACGATATTTGGAAGTAGCCAAATACAAGAGACTACATTCTATAGGAGGACATTTATATGAAATTCTAGAATAGATAAACTATAGTGACAAAAATCAGATAAATCATTGTCAGGAGCTGGGGATAGGAAAAGATGTTGAGACTGACTCAGATGAACATGCGAGTCTCTTGAGGTGATAGAAATGATCTTGATTGTGGTGGTGCTTACATGACTACACATTTGTCAAAACTCAACAAACTGCACTGTTAAAATTGATGAATGTTAATATATGTAAAAATAGCTTAAAAAGTTTTCTTTTGTTTAAAAAAAAATATGTCAGGGTCACCAAACTTCATGCATTTTGACCCCACTTCCCAGACTCAGTTAGGTCCCCTATATACTCTCTCATTGTATGTACATATTATAATTAATTATTTAATTTCCTATTTTACCAAACAGACTTAAAGCTTTTGAGTCAAGGGTCTGTCTTATTTAATGCTATTAGACCTACCACAATCCTAGCATGTATTAAGTGCTTAATATTTGATAAAAGAACAGAAGTCAAACTGGCACAATTTGAGGTTATACATATTAACACACATATCTATCTAATTGGAGAAGTACAGCAAATGAATAACCAAAGATTGCTGAAAGAGCTAATATAGGGAGACGTGACAAGTTAAGGAGACACCAATTAATTGTCATTAAGATAATTAAAGCAATGGAAAAATTATTGAGCTATTCAACACATAGAAATTAAGAGTGGAGAAACACATTTAGAGTGTTAGAGTATTAGAAAAAGTTGTAGACTTTCAAACAAAGATAGGACTTAGAAATAATTGTAACTACTACAAACCAGATGACAACCATTAACATTTTTGTTGGATGACAAAGGCAAATGCAGAGGGCAAAGTATTTCTAAACATCACCTTCTAGCACCAAAGATAAGAAGAGTAATAGATAAATTTGAGCCTGGGTTGGGCTGCTCAGGATATTTTTCTCTCAATTGAACTAATTAAGGTTTCAAATCCTCTTTCTGATCTATCATGTTAATGAGGGTCTGAAAATAAGAACTTCTGTGTGGGTAAAGTTTTTCTTTGACATTCCTGGAATTCTCCCCTATAAGCCTGATAAAATTATAATTTAATGTATCTCATTCATAATGACCCATTTCTTTATTTGATATTTGCAGAAAGACATGGGGAGGCTAAAGTTTATTCAACAAATGTTTGTTGAGTGCCTACTATCCACCAGGCACTGCTGTGTGCACGAGGTATGCAGCATGAACTAGACAGGTAAAAAAGAAAATCCCGTTCCTCAGGGTACCTACATTTAGTGGAGGCAGACAGATGATAAACAAATAGTTAAAATATATAATATCTCAAATAGCAATAAATGCCATGAAAAAAAAGGAAGGCAGAAAAAAAGGATAGAAAGTGCTTGGCTGAGCATTGAAAATTTATCTCTAAATAAGGTCTGTGTGGTTTTTAGACTTGGTTCTACCAAACCAAAGAAGGTAATAATTACCATCTTTTATAGATGGTTCCAGAGCCTAGAAATAACTGGAAAACTGCTCAATTTATTTTTTAAGAGTTGAAGGCTACAAAATTTCAGGAGGAAGTTGGGTGCAGTCAGAATATCTGTGTATATGGGGGAAGTAAGAAGGCCACATATGCATGCCCAGGAGAAGATGCATGCTCAGAAAAGACCTGAGGGGGGAAGTGGATCTGGCCCAATGGATAGGGCATCCGTCTTCCACATGGGAGGTCCAAGGTTCAAACCCAGGGCCTCCTGACCTGTGTGATGAGCTGGCCCACACACAGTGCTGATGTGTACAAGGAGTGCCGTGGCACACAGGGGTGTCCACCACGTAGGGGAGCCCCAAGTGCAAGGAGTGAGTCCCATAAAGAGAGCCGCCCAGTGCAAAAAAAATGTGCAGCCTGCCCAGGAATAGGCCTGCACACACAGAGAGCTGATGGAGCAAGATGACGCGGCAAGATGACACAGCAAGATGATGCAGCAAAACAAGACATAGATTCCTGGTGCTGCTGACAAGAATACAAGCAGACACAGAAGAACACACAGCGAACAGACACAGAGAGCAGACAACTGGGGGCGGGGAGCAAGGAAGGAGAGAGAAATAAAAAATAAATAAATCTTAAAAAAAAAGACCTGAGGGAACCCTATGCTTTTGCCTCCAGCTGTCCTTAGGCTCACTGTAAGGCTAACTAAGAGCTGAAAGGGTGCACCACCACAGAGCCAATGTTCAAGACTGGGAAAGGAAAGGTTTAGTCATGGTTGTTTATTTGTGTGTTAGCTCTCAGCATTCAAGGAAATACCTCCCATAACAATACATGAATATAAGCCTCAGTAAGTACATACATCAAAGGATATAGTCATTGCATAAGTAGTTTGGAAAAATCACTAAACAAATAGACTTCTATGACTTTCAACAATATAGAAGGGGAAAAATCCAGCAAATCCTGGCAAAGGGAAAGAATCTTATTTCCAATGTTTACACATTAAAATATTCAAATGTCCAGATATCAACAAAAAATCAGAAGGTGCACAAGGAAAAGGGAAAAGATAGCCCATTCAAATGAGCAAAATAAAGCAACAGAAACTATCAGTGAAGAACAGACATTGGACATACTGAAAAAGACTTTTTTTTTAATGTCTTAATAAGCTCAAAGTACTAAAGGAAAACACAAAGGACTAAAAGAAATATGAAAAATAATATATGAACAAAATGAGAATTTCAATAAAGAAATAGAAATTATAAAAAGGAAACAAACAAATGCTGGAGCTGAAAAGTATAGTAACTGAAAAAAAGTTTTTTTTAAACCCTAGTGAGTTTCAAGAGCAAATAGAGCTGGCAAAGGAAAGAGTCCACAAACTTGAAGATAGGGCAATTGAAATTATCAAGTCTGAGTTACAGAAAGAAGTAATGAAGAAATGTGAACAGAGACTGAAAGACCTGTGGGACACCATCAAGTGTACCCATATATGCATAATAGGAATCTGAGATGGAAAAGAAAGAGAAAAGGGAGCAGACAAAATATTAAAAGAAATAGTGGCTGAAAATGTCCCAGATTTAACTAGAGATATGAACATACATCTCAAGAAGTTCAACAAACTTCAGATAAATTCAAAGAGATCAACACCCAGACACATTATAATAAAACTGCTGATGGTTGAGGACAAAGAGAAAATCCTGAAGAAAAAAAAAAGGCAAGGGAGAAGTGACTCATCATGTAAAAGAAGCCTCAATAAGATTAAGTGTTAATTTTTCATCAGAAATCATGAAGACAAAAGACAGTGGAGTTATGTATTTAAAGTGCTGAAAAGCAAAAAAAAAAAAAAAGTTGTCAACCAAGAATTCTATATGCAACAAAATAGTTCTTCAAAAATGAGGGAGAGGGAAGTGGATTTGGCTCAACTAATAAAGCGTCCACCCACCATATGGGAGTTTCAGGGTTCAAACCCAGGGCCTCCTGACCCTTGTGGTGAGCTGGCCCATGCACAGTGCTGATGCACACAAGGAGTGCCATGCTACACAGGGGTCTCTCCCGCATAGTGGAACCCCATACACAAGGAGTGCACCCCATAAGGAGAGCTGCCCCATGCAAAAAAAGCAGAGCCTGCCCAGGAGTGGTGCCGCACACACAGAGAGCTGATGCAGCAAGATGATGCAACAAAAGGAGACAGATACCCAATGCCACTGACAAGAATGCAAGTGGACACAGAAGAACACACAGCAAATGGACAGAGAGAGCAGACAATGGGGGCGGGGGAAGGGGAGAGAAATTTTTTAAAAAAATTTTTTTAAAGAGGGAGAGATTAAAACATTCCCAGATAAACAAAAGCTGAGAGAGTTCAGTGCCACTAGACTGATGCTATAAGAAATGCTAAAGTGAGTTCTTTAGGTTGAAAGAAAAGGGCACTAAAGAGTAACTCAAAGTCATATGAAGAAATAAATATCTCTGGTAAAGGTCACTATATAAGTAAATATAAATACCAGTATTTTGTATTTTTTATTATAATTCCACTTTTTACTTCTTATAAGATCAAAAGTACAAATTCATAAAAAATGATTATAAATCTATGGTGTTTCACACGCAATGTATAATAATATAATTTGTGAAAGAACAACACAAAGCTTGGGTATAGAAGGGCAAAGAAACATAGTTTGTGTATGCTATTGAAGTCAGTTTGATTTCAAACCCACTGATATTGTTATAGATGTAGGATGTTAAATTTAAGCCATGGTAACCACAAAGAAAATATCTAGAAAATATACATATAAGAAAATGAGAAGGAATTCTAAATGGTTCACTACAAAATATCAATAGTAGGAATAATAGAAGAAAAGGCATAAGACTCACCAAAATCAAATAGCAGAAGTAAGTCTGGGGGAAGCGGGTATGGCTCAGCTGATAGAGGGTCCATCTACCATATGAAGGGTCCAGGGTTTGATCCCCAGGGCCTCCTGATCCATGTGATAAGCTGGCCCACGTGCAGTGCTGTGGTTGCATGCAAGGAATGCCATGTCACACAGGGGCATCCCCACATAGGGTCCCCCACATGCAAGCAGTGCACCCTGCAAAGGAGAGCTGCCCTGTGCGAAAAAAGTACAGTCTGCCCAGGAGTGGTGCCACACACATGGAGAGCTGACACAGCAAGATGATGCAACAAAAAAGAGACACAGTTTCCCAGTGCTGCAGGATAATGCAAGTGGATGCAGAAGAACACACAGAGAATGGGTGCAGAGAGCAGACAACATGGGGGAAGGGGAGAGGAATAAATAAAATAAATCTTTTAAAAAAAGTAAGTCCTGTATTATCAGTAATTACTTTAAATGTAAGTGGATTACATTCTCCAGGCAAAGGCAGAGATTGGCAAAATGGATTTAAAAAAAATGAAAGAAAGAAAGCATGTCCAAAGTATATGCTGTTTACAAGAAGCTTACCTTAAATTCAAGGGCACAAATATGTTGAAAGTAAACAAATGAGGGGGAAATGTTCCATGCAAATAATAGCCAAAAGAGAGCTGACATGGTTATGCTAGTATCAGCTAGAAGAGACTAGAAGTAAAAAAATTGTTACAAGGGACAAAGAACATGATATATGATAGATAGATAGATAGATAGATAGATAGATAGATAGATAGATAGATAGAAAGAAAGATAGATAGATAGATAAAAGGGTCAATTCAACAAGAAAACAACTATTATGAGTATGTATGCACCTAATAACAGAGCTCCAAAATATATGAACAGACATTGATAGAATTGAAGGGAGAGGGAAGTAGATGTGGCTCAAGCATTTGGGCACCTATCTACCACATGGGAAGCCCCAGATTCAGTTCCCAGTGCCTCCTAGAGAAGATGAGCAAGTCAGCAAGCTGACCAGATGGGCTAGTGCAATGGGCTGACATCAGGAGCTGGCATCAGGAGCTGACACAACGAGATGACTCAACAAGGAAACACAATGAGCAACACAACAAAGCAGGGAGTAGAAGTGGTTCAAGCGAATTAGTACCTCTCTCCCACATGGGAGGTCATAGGCTCAATTACCAGTGTCTCCTAAAGATAAGACGAGCAGACACAGAGAGTGCACAATGAATGGAAATAGAGAGCAGTGAGTGCAAACAATAAAGGAGGGGTGGAGATAAGGAAATAAAATCTTAAATAAAAAAAATTGAAGGGAGAAATAGATGGCTCTACATTAATTGTTGGAGGCGTCAATACACACTTTCAATAATAGATATAATAATTTAAGAGAAGACTTAGAAGAAAATAGAGGACTTGAACAAACCATAAGCCAACTACAACTGTCATATATAGAATAGTTAACCCAACAACAGCAGAATAAAAATTATACTGAAGTGTACATGAATTATTCTCAAGGATAAACTATGTTGTAGGTCACAAAACAAGTCTCAATAAATTAAAAAAATAATGAAATAATACAATATATCTTCTCTGACCACAATTGAATGAAGCCGGAAATCAATTACAGAAGGAAAACTGGAAAGTTCACAAATGTGTGGAGATGGAATGATATACTCTAAACCGCGAATGTGTTAAAGAGGAAATCAAAAGGGAATTAGAAATACTTGCAGATGGATGGAAAAAAAACAAAAACAAACAAACAAAAAATGACAACCAAAACTTATGGGATACAGCAAACACAGTGCTCAGAATGAATATTATAGTTGCAAATGCTTACATTTAAAAAATGAAAGATCTCAAATCAGTAACCTAGCCTTTCACCTGGACAAACCAGAAAAAGAAAACAAACTAAACCCAAAATGAACAAAAGGAAGGAAATAATACAGATTAGAGCAGAGATAGATAAAATAAAGAATAGAGAGAATCAATGAAACCAGAAGTTAGATCTTTGAAGAGATCAATAAAATGGGCATATCTTTAGCTAGACTGAAAAAGGAAAAAAATAGAACACAAATAATGAAAATCATAAATGAAGGGGGAACATTACTACTGACTCAGAAATAAAAAGGAATATAAGAGGATACTATGAACAGTTGTTACACCAATGAATTAGATAATATATATGAAAAAGACAAATTCCTAGAAAAACAAAATTACCTAAACTGACTTAAGAAGAAATAGAAAATCTGAACAAACCAATAAAAGAGATTGAATCACTAATCAAAAACCTCCCAACATAAAAACATCTAGAACATTCAAAGAATTAACACCAATCCTTCTCAAACTCTTCCAAAAATGATAGCAGAGGGAATGCTTCCTAACTCATTCTATGAGGACAGCATTACCCTTAAACCAAGATAGATAAAGATTTCATGAGAAAAGAAAATTGCAGACCAATATCTCTTATGAAAAGAGATGCAAAAATCTTCAACAAAATACTACCAAACCAAATCCAACAGCACATTAAAAGGATTATACACAATGACCACGTGGGATTTATCCCAGGAATGCAAGGGTGGTTCAACATAAGGAAATCAATCAATGTAATACACCACATTAGTATAATGAAGGAAAGAAACCATATGATCATTTCAATTGCTGCAGAAAAGGCATTTGATAGAATCCAGCATATTTTCTTGATAAAATACTTGGAAAACTGGGAATAAAAGGGTACTTCCTCAACATGATGAAGGGCATATGTGGAAAAACAGATACTTACTTAATGTGAAAGACCCTCTAAGATGAGCAACATTTTATTTGACATTGTACTGGAAACTCTTGTCAGAGCAATTAGGCAAGAAAAAGAACTAAAGGGCATCCCAAATCAGAAAGGAAGAGGTAAAACTAACCAAATTTGCAGATGACATGATTGATCCTATGTTAAAAAAAAATCCCTATATACAAAAAAAAAAAAAATCATGAAAAATCCATAATAAAACTCCTAGAGCTAATAAATGAATTCAACAAAGTGGTGGGATACAAGATGACTACCCAAAAATAAGTAATATCTCTATATACAGCAATGAACAACTGGAAGAAGAAATTTTTGAAAATTCATTTACAATAGCAACTAAAAGAATCAAATATCTTTACATATAACCAAGGATGTCAAGGACTTGTAAAACAGAAAATTATAAAACATTGCCAAAAGAAATCAGTGAAGACCTAAATAAAAGGAAGGACATTCTTTGTTCATGGATTGGACAATTAAATATTGTTAAGAAGTCAATTCTACCTCAAGTGACTTACAGATTCAACACAATTCCAATAAAAATTCCAACAACCTTCTTTGTAGAAGTGGAAAAGCAAGCTATAAAATTTATTTGGAAAGTTAAGTGTCCCTGAATAGCCAAAGCCATCTTGAAAAAGAAGAGCAAAGCTGGAGGACTCCCTCTTCCTGATCTTAGAACTTATTGCAATAACAGTGTTCAAAACAATATGGTACTAGCACAAGGACAGACATAGAAAGCACACAGAGAGCAGACAACAAGCACAAACAATGAAGAGCAGGGAGGAATAAATAAATAAAATATGTCTTTTTAAAAAAATCTGCCAACAAAGACAAGTCCAGGACCAGATGGCTTCACAGGTGAATTCTACCAAGCATTTTGAAAAGAACTAACACCAATCCTGTTAAATTCTTCCAAAAAATTGAAGTGGAGGGAAAATTACCCAACAAATTTTATGAAGCCCACATTACCCTAACACCAAAGCCAGATAAGGCACCACAGGATATCAGATACACATGCATTTAGTTCCTCAAAGCTTATTAAATACATCTGTAGTTTAAAAAAAGACTACAAGGAAAGAAAATTACAGGCCAATCTCGCTAATGAACATAGATGCAAAAATTGCCAATAAAATCCTTGCAAATCAAACCCAATAGCATATCAAAAGACTTATACATCACAACCAAGTGGAATTTATTCCTGGTATTCAAGGCTGGTTCAACATAAGAAAATCAATCAGGGAAGCAGTTGTGGCTTAACTGATAGAGCATCCACCTACCACATGAGAGGTCCAGGGTTCGATACCCAGGGCCTCCTTGACCTGTGTGGAGCTGGCCCACGCGCAGTGCTGATATGCCCAAGGAGTGCCGTGCCACACAGGGATGTCCCCCACATAGGGATGCCCCATGCACAAGGAGTGCACCCCATAAGGAGAGCAACCCTGTGAGAAAAAAGCACAGCCCTCCCAGGAGTGGTGCTACATGCACGGAGAGCTGACACAGCAAGATGATAATGACAACAAAAAACTGACACAGTTTCCTGGTATGGCATGACAAGAATGCAACCCGACACAGAAGAAGACTCAGTGAATGGACACAAAGAGCAGACAACGGGGGGAAGGGGAGAGAAATAAATAAAATAAATCTTAAAAAAAAAAGAAAAAAGAAAACCAATCAATGTAATATACCACATTAACAAACTAAAGTGAAAAAAACACATGATCATCTCAATTGATGGAGGAAGGGCATTCAACAAAATCCAGCATCCTTTTTTGATAAAAACACTTCAAAAGATAAGAATAGAAGGAAAATTCCTCAATTTGATAAAAGGCATTATGAAAAACCCACAGCCAACATCTTACTTAATGGGGAAAGGTTGAAATCTTTCCCTCTAAGACTGGAAACAAGATAAGGATGTCCACCGTCACCATTGTTATTCAGCATTGTACTAGCAGTTCTAGCTAGAGCAAGTAGATAAGAAAAAAAAATTAAAGCCATCCAAATAGGAAAAGAAGAAGTAAAACTCTCACTATTTGAAGATGACATGATCCTATATTTAGAAAATTCTGAAATATCTATGACAAAGTTACTTGAGCTAATAGGTTCAGCAAAGTGGCAGGATCAACATGCAAAAATCAGTAATGTATTGAACAATCTGAGGAGGAAATCAGGGGGAAATTCCATTTACAGTAGCAATAAAAAGACTCAAATACCTAAGAATCAATTTAATGAAAGTACAGGACCTATATGCAGAAAACTACAAAACAATGCTAAAAGAAATCAATGAAGATCTTAACAATGAAAGACATTCCATGTTCATGGATTGGAAGACTAAATATAGTGAAGATGCCAATCCTACCTGTAGAAGTTTGAGATCCAAAAAGAAATATTGGATTATTTTTGTAATCTGATCTGTACCTCAGCATGATTGAGTTATGATTAGGGCATCAAGACCCTGCCCACCAAGGGGTGGGGACTCACAGATAAAAGACATGGCAAAGAAGAGAATTGAGGGTTTCTGATGTTGGAGTTTTGATGTTGGAGCTTGATGCTGAAGACTTAAGCCACGAAGTCAGCCTGCAGACAAAAGAGAAGCCAGCCCCAGGAAGAAAGGAACTTTGAACCCAGAGAAAAGCAAGCCACAGAAATGTAGTAACCCAGGAAGCCTGAACCCTCGCAGATGTTGGGAGCCATCTTTCTCCAAATAGACTTTGGAGAGGGAAGTAACATGCTTTATGGCCTGGTATCTGTAAGCTCCTATCCCAAATAAACCCTTTATAAAAACCAACCAATTTCTGGTATTTTTCATCAGCACCCCTTTGGCTGACTAATACACTACCCAAACTGATTAATAGATTCAATGCAATGCCAATGAAAATCCCAACAACCTACTTTACAGAAATAGAAAAGGCAAGTACCAGATTCATTTGGAAGGGAAAGAAAGCCAAAAGCATTCTTTTTTTTTTTAAGATTTATTTTATTTATTTACTCCCGCCCCCCCGCCCCCCTTGTTTTTTGCACTTACTGTCTGCTCTCTGTGCCCATTTGCTGTGTGCTTTCTGTGTCTGGTCATCTTCTCTTTTAGGAGGCACTGGGAACCGAGTCTGGAGAGAGGCACTCAGTCACTTGAGCCATCTCTGCTCTCTGCTTTGTTGTCTCTCTCATTGTGTTTCCTCTTTGTGTCTCCTTTGTTGCATCATTTTGTTGCATCAGCCCACAACACCAACCCCTTGTGCCAGCTCACTGTCTTGCTTGTCTTCTCCAGGAGGCATTGGGAACTAAACCCAGGACCTCCCCTGTGGTAGGCAGGAGCTCAATCACTTGAATCATATCTGCTTCCCCCAAAAGCATTCTAAAAAAGAAGAGCCACATAGGAGGAATTTAACTGCCTGACCTTGAAACATGTTACAAAGTTACAGTGGCCAAAACAGTACCGAATCGGCATAAAGATAGACACATTGATCAGTGGAATAGAATTGACAGTTAGGTAATAAACCCTTACCTCTATAGTCAACTGGTTTTTTAAAAATAAATTTTTTATTGAAGTATATCATTCATACATGAACATACATAAACAATAAGTGTATAGTAAAAATTGTGAGCTTACAAAATAAACATGCATGGCATCATATAGGGGTCCCATACATCACCCCTCCACCAACACCTTGCATTGTTGTGATACATTTGTTATGAACTATGCAAGAGCATCAAAATATTACTACTCCCATGGCCCACTGGGTGGACTGTGGGAGAGTGTGGGCTGTGGTGTGGATCATTGACCATGAGGTGCAGCAGTGGTCAGAGATGTATTCACCAAGTGCAATGAATGCCTCATGATGATGGAGGAGGTTGTTGTTATGGGGGGAGGAGTGGGGTGAGGGGGCAGGGGGTATATGGGGATCTCATATTTTTTTAATGTAACATTAAAAAATAAATAAAAACAAAAAAAATGAAATAAAAATATTACTACTAACTATAATCCATATCTTACATTTGTTGTATTTTCCCCCCAGCCCACCTTATTATTTTTTAAAATATATTTTTATTACAGAGGTTGTGAACTTACAATCATGCTCATGTGTAGAATTCCCATACAACACCCCTTCACCAACACAGCACACCGTGGTGGAATATTTGTTACAGATTATTACCACCAACCATGGTTCATGTGTACATTTGGCACACCTTTTCCATATTCCCCCATTATCAACACAGTACATCTTTGGCATAGATGCAAGAATATTACAGTATTGTTGTTAACCACGGTCTATAGGTTACACAAACTATTTTCCCATGCTTCTCCAATTCCTACCACCATGCAATTGTGATGTACATCCAATCTAGCTCACAGGAGGACACTGTTACATACCATTAACCAAAATTCTCATCCATCTGTGGGTTCACTGTGTTATTCAGTCCCTAGATTATTCTCTAGCTTTCTTTCAATTGACATTTGCATCCTAGACTATCCTTTTCAGCCACAACCTCATTTATAAACCAGATGATACACACTATCATGTGGTGCCATCAACTCTATCCATTTCCACACTGCTACAGTCAAATTAATTAAAACTTCTACATACATTAAGCATCAGTAGTTCTTCTCAACCCTCCTCTTACCTCCTAATAACCCATATTCTAGGTTTTAATTTCATGCACTTATTCTTTGTATTTAGTTCATATTAATGAGACGATGAAATATTGTCCTTTTGTGTCTGGCATATTTCACTTAGCATAATGTCTTCAAGATTCACATTTGTTATCAAATGTGTCCCAATTTCATTTCTTCTTACTGCAGCACAGTATTCCATCATATGTATAAACCACATTTTGTTTATCCATTCATTGGTTGATGAACACTTGGGTTATTTCCATCTTTTGGAAATTGTGAATAATACCACTATGGACATCACTGTGCAGATGTCTGTTCGCGTCATGGTTTTTAGTTGTTCTGGATATATTCCTAGTAGAGGAATTGCTGGATCATATGGCAGTTCTATATTTAGCTGCCAGAGGAACCTCCAAACTGTCATGCACAGAGGCTGCACAAATTTACAATCCCACCAACAGTGAAGGAGTGTGCCTATTTCTCCACATCTTCTCCAGCACTTATGGTTTTCTGGTTTTTAAAAAAATAATGGCCATTCTATGCAGTATTAGATGATATCTCATTGTCATTTTGATTTGCATTTCCCTAATAGCTAGTGATTGGGACATTTTTTTCATGTACTTTTTGGCCATTTGTATTTCCTCTTTGGAGAAATGTCTATTTAAGTCTTTTGCCCATTTTTTAAAAAATTGGATTGCTTGCTTTTTTATTGTTGAGTTGTATGATCTTTTTTATATAGAATGGAAATAAAACCCTTATTGGATATGTGGTTTCCAATTATTTTCTCCCATTGAGTGGACTGCCTTTTCACCTTCTTGATGAAGTCCTTTGAATCACAGGAGTATTTAAATTTGAGGAGGTCCGTTTATCCATGTTTTCTTTTGTTGCGCGGGTTTTCAGTGTAAGACCACCAGGTCTTGAAGATGTTTTCCTACACTTTCTTCTAGGAGTGTTATTGTTCTTGCTTTTATATTTAGATCTTTGATCCACTTTGAGTTAATTTTTGTAAAACATGTGAGATTGGGGTCCTCTTTCTTTCTTTTGGATATCCAGTTCTCCCAGCACCATTTATTGAATATATTGTTCTGCCCAAGCTGGGTGGGTTTGACAGGTCTATCAAAAACCACTTGACCATAGATGTGAGGATCTGTTTCTGAATCATCTATTTGGTTCCATTGGTCTATGTGTCTATTTTCATGCCATATCATGCTGTTTTTTACCACGTAGCTAGGTAATATGATTTAAAGTCCAGAAGTGAAAGTGCTCCAACTTTGCTTTTCCCTTTTAAGATGTTTCTAGCTATTCAGAGCCTCTTACCCTTCCAAATACATTTGATAATTGTGTTTTCCATTTGTTTAAAAAATGCTGGTATAATTTTTATTGGGATTGCATTGAATCCGTATTATCAATTTGGGTAGAATTGACATTTTTTTTTAATATCATGACTTTTTAAAAAAGATTTATTATTTATTTATTTCTCTCCCCTTCCCTGACTCCCCTCAGTTGTCTGCTCTCTGTGTCCATTTGCTGTGTGTTCTTCTGTGTCCACTTGTATTCTTGTTAGCGGCACCTGTAATCTGTGTCTTGTTTTGTTGTGTCATCTTGCTGTGTCAGCATTCCGTGTGTGCAGCGCCATTCCTGGGCAGGCTGCACTTTTATTGCACTGGGCAGCTTTTCTTATGGGGCACACTCCTTGCACGTGGGGCTCCCCTACACGGGGGACACCTCTGCGTGGCACGGCACTCCTGACGCGCATCAGTACTGCACGTGGGCCAGCTCATCACACAGGTCAGGAGGTCCTGGGTTTGAACCTTGGACCTCCCATGTGGTAGGTGGACGCCCTATCCATTGGGCCAAATCTGCTTCCCAGAATTGACATCTTAATGATATTTAGTCTTCCAATCCATGACCATGGAATGTTCTTCCAATTATTTAGGTCTTTTAAAAATTTCTTTAAACAATGTATTGTAGTTTTCTGAATACGAGTGCTTCACGTCCTTGGTTAAGTTTATTCCTAAATATTCAATTCTTTTAGTTGCCATTGTAAAGTATTTCCCGTCCCTCCCCCACCCCCCCTCCCAGGCTTCCTCCTCAGGTTGCACATTCAATTGAATAGAAACACCACCGATTTTTGCATATTGATCTTGTATCCTGACAATCTACTGAAATCGTTTAATAGCTCTAGCACCTTTACTGTAGATTTTTTGGGACTTTCTAGATTTAGGATCATATCATCTATGAATAGTGGAAATTTTACTTCTTTTCTGATTTGGATGCATTTTATTTCTTTTTTTTTTAAGTTAGGCCAATAAAAAGAATTGATTGGGAAATGGGGGAAAAGAACAGAAAGAACAGAGCTTGTTGAGAAATGGGAGAGAGGGATGGAAATAAGCATCGAGATTTGATGCGGGCTCTTCTAGGCAGAGAGAGCCAGAGCTACAGTCATTTTATTTCTTTTTGTTGCCTGATTGCTCTAGCTAAAACCTCTAACTATATTGAACAAAAGTGATGACAGTGGGCATCCTTGTCTTTTCCCTAATCTCAATGGGAAAGCTTTCAGTCTTTCACCATGAGTACAATGTTAGCTGTGGGTTTTTCATGTAAGGCTTTTAACATGTTGAGAAAGTTTCCTTCAATTTCTATCTTTTGTAGTATTTTTATCAAGAAAGGATGCTATATTTTGTCAAATGCCTTTTCTGCATCAAGAGATAAGCTCATGTGATTTTTCTTCTTTGATTTATTTGTTGATATATTATGCTGATTGATTTTCTTTTGTTGAACCAGCCTTGCATGCCTGGTATAAAACCCACTTGATTATGATGAATAATTCTTTTAATGTGTTATTGGATTTGATTAGCAAATATTTTAATGAGGATTTTTGTATCCATAGACAATAAAGAAATGGGTCTGTAATTTTCCTTTTTCGTGATACTTTAATCTGGCTTTGGTATTAGGGTAATATTGGCTCCATAGAATAAATTAAGTAGTGTTCCTTCTCGTTCAATTTTTTGGAAGAGCTTGAATAAAATTGGTATTAAATCTTTCTGGAACGCTTGGTAGAACATACCTATGAAACCATCTGGTCCTGGGATTTTCATTTGGGGAGTTGTTTAATGACTATTTCAATCTCTTTACTTGTGACTAATTTGTTGGGATCTTCTGTTTCTTCAGTAGATTGTACATTCCTAGGAATTTTTCCATTTTGTCTACATTGTCTAGTTTTTTGGCATACAGTTGTTCATAGTATCTTCTTATGATCTCTTTTATTTCCATGGGGTCAGTAGTAATGTCCCCATTCTCATTTTTTATTTTGTCCCTTTGCATCTTCTCTCTTTTTCCTTTGTCCATCTAGCTAAGGTTTGTTGATTTCCTTAATTTTCTCAAAGAACCAACTTTTGGTTTTGTTAATTCTCTCTATTGTATTTTTTTTTTGTTCTCAATTTCATTTATTTCTGCTCTGATCTTTACTATTTCTTTCCCTCAGCTTGGTTTATGATTAGTTTGCTGTTCTTTTTCTAGTTCCTCCAGTTGTGTAGTTAGGTCATTGACTTTAGCTCTTTCTTTTTTGTAATGTAAACATTGAGGGCTATAAATTTCCCTCTCATCACTGCCTTGGTGGCATCCCATAGGTTCTGATATGTTATGTTCTCATTGTCATTCGTCTTGAGATATTTATTGATTTCTCTCAAAATTTCTTATTTCACCCACTGAATATTTAAGAATGTGTTGTTTAATCTCCATATATATGTGATTTTCCCCTTTTTCCACTTCTTGTTGATTTCCAACTTTATTCCATTATGGTCAGAAAAAGTGCTTTGCAAATTTCAATCTTGCTGAATTTATCGAGATTTGCTTTGTGCCCCAACATATGGTCTCTCCTGGAGAAAGATCCATGAGCACTTAAAAAGAATGTATATCTTGCTGTTCTGGGGATGCAAAGTTCTGTCTACATGTATTAGGTTTACTCTATTTATCATATTTTTCAAGCTCTCTGTTTCTTTATTGATCTTCTGCCCAGATGTTTATCCAATGCTGAAAGTGGTGTATTGAAGTCTCCAACTATTATTGTAGAAATGTTTACTTCTTCCTTCAGTTTTGCCAGTGCTAGCCTCATGTATCTTGGGGCATCCTGATTAGGTGCATATACATTTATGACTGTTATTTCTTCCTGATGACTCATCCCTTTTATTAATATGTAATGTCCTTCCTTTTCTCCAATAACAGATTTGTTTTTAAAGTCTATTTCATCTGATATAAGTATAGCAAGACCCGTTTTTTTTTTTTTGTTTTTTTTTTTTTTGTTGTTGTTGTTGTTTTTTTTGGTGACTGCATGCATGGAATATCTTTTTCTTACTTTCACTTTTTAAAAAAATTTCTCTCCCCTTCCCCTTCCCCCGACCCCAGTTGTCTGTTCTCTGTGTCCATTTGCTGCGTGTTCTTCTTTGTCCACTTCTGTTGTTGTCAGCAGCATGGGAATCAGTGTTTCTTTTTGTTGTGTCATCTTGTTCTTTCAGCTCTCCGTGTGTGTGGCACCATTCCTGGGCAGGCTGAACTTTCTTTTGCACTGGGCAGCTCTCCTTACGGGGTGCACTCCTTGCACATGGGGCTCCCCTACGCGGGGACACCCCTGCATGGCACTGCACTCCTTGCGTGCATAAGCACTGTGCGTGGGCCAGCTCCACATGGGTCAAGGAGGCCAGGGGTTTGAACTGAGGATCTCCCATGTGGTAGATGGATGCCCTATCCACTGGACCAAGTCTGCTTCCCTTCCCTTCACTTTTTTTTTTTTTTTAAAGATTTATTTATTTTTATTTATTTAATTCCCCTCCCCTCCCCCCGTTGTCTGTTTTCTGTGTCTTTTTGCTGCGTCTTGTTTCTTGTTTCTTTGTCCGCTTCTGTTGTCGTCAGCGGCACTGGAAGTGTGGGCGGCACCATTCCTCGCCAGGCTGCTCCCTCCTTCGCACTGGGCGGCTCTCCTTATGGGTGCACTCCTTGCGCGTGGGGCTCCCCTACGCGGGGGACACCCTGCATGGCGCGGCACTCCTTGCGCGCATCAGCACTGCGCATGGGCCAGCTCCACACGGGTCAAGGAGGCCCGGGGCTTGAACCGCGGGCCTCCCATGTGGTAGACGGACGCCCTAACCACTGGGCCAAAGTCCGTTTCCTCCCTTCACTTTTAATCTATTGCTATCCTTGGGTCTACAGTAAGTCTCTTGCTGACAGCATATAGATGGCTCATATTTTCTTATCTATTCCACCAGTCTGTGTCTCTTGATTGGGGAGTTTAATTCATTAACAGTCAATGATATTACTGTAAAGGCAGTTCTTATTGCACCCATTTTGACCTTTGGATTTTATCTGTCATTTTATTTTCACCACTCTTTTCACACTTTTAGTTACTGTTATTGATACAATCATCATTTCTAGACTCTTGCCCAAGTTTCTCTCTCCTGTCTTTTCTTTTCAATACTCCCTTTAGTATTTCTTGCAAAGCTGGTCTCTTTGTTATAAATTCTGTCAGTTTCTGTTTATCTGTGAATATTTCAAACTCGCCCTCATTTTTGAAAGACAATCTTGCTGGATACAAGATTCTTGGTTGACAGTTTTTCTCTTGTAGTATAAATATATCATACCACTGCCTTCTTGCCTCTGTGGTTTCTGATGAGAAATGGGCACTTAATCTTTTTGGGTATCACTTATATGTTATGCATTGTTTTTCGTTTGCTGCTCTCAGAATTCTCTCTTTGTCTTTGGCATTTGATATTCTGATCAGTTGGTCTATTCAGATTTATTTGGATGGGAGTATGTTGCTCTTCTTTTTTATTTTAAAGATTTATTTATTTATCCCCCCCTGCCCCGGTTGTCTGTTCTCTGTGTCTATTTGCTATGTCTTGTTTCTTTGTCCACTTCTGTTGTTGTCAGCGGCACGGGAATCTGTGTCTCTTTTTGTTGTGTCAGCTCTCCGTGTGGGTGGCGCCATTCTTAGGCAGGCTGCACTTTCTTTCGCACTGGGAGGCTCTCCTTATGGGGCGCACTCCTTGTGCGTGGGGCTCCCCTGTGTGGCATGGCACTCCTTGCGGGCATCAGCACCGCGCATGAGCCAGCTCCACATGGGTCAAGGAGGCCTGGGGCTTGAACCGTGGACCTCCCATGTGGTAGACAGATGACCTAACCACTGGGCTCTTCTTGGACATGGATATCCGTGTCCTTCATTAGGCCTGGGAAAATTTCTACCATTATTTCTTCAGATATTCTGTCTGCTCCTTTTCTCTCCTCTTCTCCTACTGGGACCCCCATAACACATATATTTGCATGTCTCTTGCTGTCATTGTTCCCTGAGACTCTGTTCAATTTTTTCCCCATTCTTTTATTCATCTGTTCTTTTGTATGTTCACTTTCAAAGGCCATGTCTTCAAGCTCACCAATCCTTTTATCTACCTCCTCAAATCTGCTGTTATATGCCTGCAGTGTATTTTCAATTTCATTTATTGCCCCTTTCTTTCCCATAAGGTCTACTATTTTTCTGTGTATGCTCTCAAATTCTTCTTTGTGCTCAACCAGTGTCTTCTTAATATCCTTAACCTTTTGAGCCATCTCTTTGAATTTATTAAGGAGATTTGTTTGAACATCTATGATTAGTTTTCTCAATTCCCTTATGTCATCTTTAGGCTTATCTTATTCCTTTAAATGGGCCATATCTTCCTGTTTCTTGGTATGGATTATAATTTTTTGTTGGTGTCTTGCCATCTGGCTTATTAGATGTTTTTATTCTGGGTGCAGTTTCTCTCTTTAGTTTAGGGCTTTCTTGCCTTTCTCCCATGCTGTTTGTGTAGTAATAACTTAGAATGTAGCTGGTGCTTTAAACTGTGGAGGCTCAAGTTGCCCGTGTTGCCCAAGAATTGATGAAGCTTCTCCCACATTTCTCCTCTGCCATGGGTAGGGACACTGCTATAGCTGTGTGTAATAATCCAAGTTGTGCAGGATAAGACTGTCTGTAGTTGCCCAGAGAGATTGATGAAGCTTCACACCCCTTCTTCCCCTATCTGGGGCAGGGATGGTGCTGTAGTTGTGGTAGCAATCTATGCCGTATGGGTCCAGAATGACTGCAGTTGCCCAGGTAGACTGACGTAGCACCATCCCCATCAACTGGGGGTGGGGATGGACCCTCTGGAGTGCCCAATGATCTAATCCGTGTAGGCTGAATACACCTGCAGTTGCCCTGAGAGGTTGAGGGTGTACTGTCCCTTCTGCCCTTTAGGGGGTAGGAATGGAACCACTGATGCCCAACAGTTCAGTCTGTGTAGGCTGAAAGTGTGTCCTCTTGCCCTGAAAGGCTTAGGAAACACCAGTCCCCTTCTATACTATTGGGGTGGGGGGCTCAGGTGAAGATTGAATCAAAGGCACTCAACAAGCCAGTTTGTGTGAGCTGAAAATGACTGCAGTTGCCTGGAGAGGCGGAGGAAACACAGCTCCTCTCCTATCCTATTTGGGTATGGGGATGAGTTCCAGGTGTCCAACTATTCAGTCTGTGCTGGCTGAGAGCACCTGCAGTTGCCAGGAGAGGCTGGTGCAGGTCCTTCCAGCTTCCTCACTATGAGATATTGGGCTGGAGCCTAGGCTAGGTTGCAATCCGATATTGGTGGAAAGAAGCCAGTCCCTACTTTCATTGTGATTTTCAGTCAGCCCTGCTTCCCCTCATGCTGGGGGAGAAGTTAAAATGGTGGCTACCAGTCTCTTTCCAACTTGAACAGGTTCATACTTTAGCTGTTCTTAGGATTGTACTTTAGCTAGTCGAATTTATTAATCAGGAGCTGAAGTAGGTGGTCAACTGTCTCTTCCTCCCCTGTTTATGGAAATGGAGCTTCCAATACAAACCATGGAATAGCTTCTGAGGTGGCTTGTGAGCTAGAGTAGTATGGGCACCAGTCGATGCGGTGTGGACTCCAGTTTCCGGGAGAGGCTGGGGCAGGTCCCCTCAGCTTCCTCCCTATCTGATGTGGATCTGGGGTTTAGGCTAGAGCTGCAATCCAATCTGGGTAGAAAGAAGCTGACCCCTGCCATGACTCTGATTTTCAATCAGCCCCGCTCCCCCTCATGCCAGAGGCAAAGTTAAAATGGCAGCTACTGGACTCTTTCTGACTTGGACAGGTTTAAACTTTAGTTGTTCTTAGGATTATACTTTAGCCAGCTGGATTTACTAATCCATAGCTGAAGCTGAAGTCTATATCCAATTGTGTCTTCCTCCCCGTTTTTTGGGAAATGGAGTTTCCAACTCCAACCATGGAATAGCTCTGGAGGCAGCTTGCACCACGGGTACTGGCATAGAGGGCTCTACTCATGAATATTCTCTGCAGATGGGCAGTCTCCTCCTTCCATATTTTCAAGGATGTTGCAGGATACTTTCTGGTTTCCTGGGGCCCCTAAACAGGTGCTTTGGATAGTTCTGGGTGATTACTAACTGCCCTGTAGGATGAGCTGATTCTTAGAGTTTCTTACTCTGCCGCCATTTTGCCCCCTAATCTCTCCCTTCGATCAACTGGTTTTTGACAAACCTACCAAGTCTGTGTTAATGGGACAAAAAACAGTCTCTTCAACAAATGGTGAGGGGAGAACTAGGTGTCTATTATCTATAATATTATCACGTTAATTTTAGTTGTTTAGTTTTATTTTATATGTATACGTATATATTTTTAAGGATCTGACTTTTTTTATTATGATAGTCATTTAAAAAAGTTCTGTATAGTACCTTCTTTGACATTGATGCAAGAATATTACAATATTGCTATTTAGTATAGCCCATAAATTACGTTAATTGTATTTTTCCCATGCATCCCTATATCCTTACCACCTTGTAATAGTGACATACATTTGTTCTAGTTCATAGAAGAACATTCTTGCATTTGTATTATTAACAAAATCTTCATCTACCTCAGGTTCACCATGTTTTTCAGTCCCTAGATTATTCTCTAGCTTTCTTTCCATTGACATTTACATCCTATAGTAGTTTGAGATTATATGAATCCCCAAAAGAGAAACATTATGTTTGTTAACTAATCTACTCTGGGGGTGATACTCTTTGATTGTATTGGATTCAGTTGAGGGGCACTTGATTAAATTACCTTTTAAGATTAGGGCTTTGATTCAACCAAGTCAGTAAGGTGTGACCCTTGGTGGGCCTATATAAATGGACACTCACTCAAGAAGACACATGGAAGAGGAGAGAACTTTGTCATTTTGATCCTGCAGCCTGGGAGAGACATGAGCCATTTGCCTGATAGCTTACAGAGATTGTTGGGAAGAGAGCTGAGACTGACATGGAAAACCAGGAAAGAGAAGAGCCCTGTGCCAGGAAAGAGACAAGCCCTGAGAGACAAGCCTATCCAGCCTGCAGCTGAGATATCAGAAGCCCTGAGAGATGATCTCTAAACTGGAGAGAGAGGACTGGAAGTTCGGAGGGAAAGGAGAGACCAGGCAGAGATCAGCAAACATCTTGCTTCAACACTTGGCAACTGACTTTGGTGAGAAAGCAACCTTGAGTTGGACTCTTTACGGCCTTATAATTGTAAGCTTTTACCCCAAATAAATACCCTTTAAAAAAGCCAACAGATTTTGGGTATTTTGCATCAGCACCCTTTTGGCAGACTAATCCACATCCCTAGGTTATACCTTTCAGCCACAATCCCATATCAATGTCAAGGGTCAGTATAGGGGAGTATGGGATTTTTTTATCTTGGACTAAGAAAAACATTCAAAGGTTTACTGGGGGATGACTGCACAACTCTGTGATAATGTGAGTTATACTAAGGGTACACTTTGGATAGATTGTACGAGGCATGAGACTATATAACACAGTAAACCATGGGGTGGAAGATGGACTGTGGTTAACAGTACAAATATGAGAGTGTTCTCTCATGAACTATAACAAATGTACAATACTAATACATGGTGTTAATAATAGGAGGTGTATGGAAAAAGTACACCAAGTGTACACTATGGACCATAGTTAGTGCTAATAGTATGATCATGCTCTTTCATAATCTGTAAAAAATATTCCACAAAAATGTAAAGTGTTGGTGGAGGGGTGATGGACAGGAATTCTGCACATTATGCCTGATAGTTTGGTAAACTCACAACTCCTCTAATAAAAACAGTGAAAAAAATGGCTGTAGATATTTATTCTCCGAGGCAGATTAAAAATTTATTAGGAGCCAGAACACTTCGTCCATGAGTTTTTTATTATAATAATAAATCTGTTGCTTTGGGTCAGATAAGGGAGTCATTTGAGTTTATTATACATTTTTTTTTCAATAGTTCATTCCTTTTTATTTCTTAGTATTTACATCAAATTGTATACTTTTAAAGAGAAAAAGTAAACCCTTGTTTTCCATAATACAAAATTCAAAAGGCAGTGAGAATTTTTAAAAAATTTTTATTATATTTTTTAATGTTACATTAAAAAAATATGAGGTCCCGATATACCCCCCACCCCCCTCACCCCACTCCTCCCATAATCTATACATTTTAACTTTATTAGATTAAGAAATGCAAAAGTTGCCAGTGTTCATGGCAGCGTTACTGGCAATAGACAAAAAGTGGAAACCCAAGTGTTCATCCACAGATAATGGCTACAAATACATAAAATGGAATATTATCTAGCCATGGAAAGGAATGAAGTTCTGATACATGCTACAACATGGATAAACCTTGGAGACATCAAGCTAAGTGAAATAAACCAGACACAAAAAGACATATTGTATGCTTCACTTGCATAAACTATTTGTAGTAAGCAAATTCATAGGGACAGAAAGTAGGTTAGATAAAAGGGTCAACTCAGACCAGCAGAATATCTCAGTCTACATGTAATATCAGGTGTCAAAAATGCTTTTTGGCCTTGAATAAAAGGGGGAAATGGAAAGGACAAATGAGTTTATATGGCTATGAGTCTCCAAAAAAGAGTCGGGAGGTCATCAGAGGCGTCGCTCTTACGCATGCAAGGTCCCAGAGACAGCCAAAGTAGACACAAGCCCAGGTATTGGTTCTCTTGAGGGCTACAGAGACCCAAAGATTCTATGATCATGACAGATGGAGTTCAGTGCCATGTCAGTTGGCCCTACTTTGGAGTTTGTGCTCCTGAGTGTGACGGTGTTGGACTCAGATGTGATCTTTGTTCACAAGCCTCTCCTGTTACTTTTACCAGACCTGTGGTTGGCGCTGGGGTTTGGTGTATGCTCGGGGGCCCTGAATCTCTGGACTTTCCATGTGACAGCCAGGCCCTGAGCCTCAACAGACCTGCAACTCCTACCCTCTGGTTTAATGAACTTACTCCAGCCAGCTAACAGGGAGGTGAAGGTCAACCACCACACCAGGGAGCCAAGAGTGCCTACAACAGCAAGCAGGAGAATTGCATCCCTCATCCATGTGGAATCTATGCCCCCTCTCGATATAGAGGTGGAGTGGACATCACCATCCCAGGGTCCACAGGATGGAGAATAGAGTATGGATTAGAGTGGACTTACTAATATTCTATTCTGGAATTATTGTGATTAGTAATGGAAGAAAATGTAGCATTCATGTGAAGAAAGTGGCCATGGTAGCTGCTAAGGGTTGGCAGAGGGAAGAAGAGATGTGATGTGGGGGCATTTTCAGGACTTGGAGCTGTCCTGGGTGGTACTGCAGGGACAGTTGCTGGACATTGTAGGTCCTGCCATGGCCCACTGGGTGGACTGGATGAGAGTGTAAACTATAATGTAAACCACTATCCATGTGATGCAGCAGTGCTTCAAAATGTATTCACCAAATGCAATGCATGTGCCACGATGATGAAAGAGATTGATGTGGGAGGAGTGGGGTGAGGGGGGTGGGGGCTATATAGGGACCTCATCCTTTTTGAATGTAACATTAAAAAAAATAAATTAAAAATTAAAAAATTTTTAAAAAAGAAAGTAGTTTAGAGGTTACTGGGGGCTGCTGGGAGGGGAGAATGGAGAGTTATTGCTTAATGGCTATAGAGTTTCATTTTAGGGTGATGAAAACCATTTGGTAATGGATAGTGGTGATAGTAGAACAATATTATGAATGTAATTAATGCCACTGAATTGTACACTTAAATATGTACAATGGCAAAATTTATGTTACATATATGTCTTAACACAATATTGCGACAGCTTACTCGGTCGGTAGAGGTGGGGTCTGGCTGCGGATGAGGGGTCGGTCCAGCTTGGGACGAGGGGTCGGTCCGGCAGCAGACGAGGGGTCGGTCTCACAGGGGTTGCGCGGTTCAGCTGACGGGGTCGCCCGGCGAAGCCGGCGACGAGGGGGTTGCCCGGAGAAGCAGGCGACGAACTGGGGACAAGGGAGGCCAGGCCCTTGTCGGGGGCTCTCAGGACTGGAGGGTGCACGGCAGAAGAACTACCACGGAGACAAGGTAAACACGCAAGTCCACTTTATTGAGGGAGAGGCAACAGTTTTATAGGGGCTGGGGAAGGCTGATTGGTCGAAGCCATGCCCTGTTCTGATTGGTTGCCGGAGAAAGGTCAGTGGGAGGTACTGGACGGGGGAGGGGTGGTGATTAGGGATTGGCTGTCGCTGTTGCTGGGGGAAGTGGCAGGGTTTAGGGATTGGTGGCTGCTGTTGCTGGGGTGGAGGGCAGACTGGAGTTTCCCGCCCACGCCTGGCTGTTGCTGCTGTCCTGGGGAGGGAAAAGGGCAGACTGGATTTTTCCGCCCTGCGCCTGCAGCAGGGAGAAAGAAGAAGGGTGCCGCCCCACAAGGCATCGTGTGGCGCCATCCGGGAGGAGGGGCGGCCGCGGAAGCATGGCTGCCGAGAAGGGGAGACCCGAGGGCACTCTGCGCCCATGCCGAGCTTCCTTCAGGGGTGGCGGTGGGCCCGACCAACCACCCTATTACAGGGGCAGGGTTTGGAATAGGCCTACCGCGGCCGCCGCCCCCCGCCAGGTCAGCAAACCACACTTCAGCCCGAGGGGTGGCCGCACAATATGTTTTTTTAAAAAGGTAAAAAATGCAAAAGTAACATTATTTTGTTTTGTTTTTTAGGAGGTACCGGGGATTGAAGCCAGGACCTCATACATGGGGAGCAGGTGCTCAAGCGCTGAGCTACATCTGCTCCCCAATGAAAGTAGGTTTTTTCATTTGTTTTTAGGAGGTACGGGAGATTAAACCCAGGACCTTGTATATGGGAAGCAGGTGCTGAACTACTTGAGCTACATCCATTCCCTAAAATATCAGTCTAAGCTCCCTGTCCCGAGCTGCTCTCCTTCAACTCCTGCTCCCTGCAGCTCCTGGGGTGCTTCTTCCCACCATCCTTATCACTCAAGCTGGCTAGGCTTTTTTTTTTTTTTAAAGGAAGTATTGGGGATTGAACCCAGGATCTTTTATATGTGAAACAGGAATTTAACCACTGAGCTACACGTGTTCCACTTGTGCTTTCTGTAACAAGTTAAACAGTAGAGAAATTTATAAAGGAAAAGAAAACAATTCCACACTCCCCCTCCCCAAACCCCAATGCCACCTTTTTAAGCAACCAATGACAAAAGTTTGATGCGGTCCATTCTTTGTGCTCATACAAACACAAAGACATGCATGTCATAAAAAATTGTTTATTTCATTTTCCGTCCACGTGTAATAGTTTGAAGCTGTACATACCCCAGAAAAGTATGTTCTTAAAGTTAATCCACTCCTGTGGGAGTAGACCCATTGTAAGTAAGATCTTTTGGTGACTAGTATCTTCATTTAAGAGGTGAGAGGTGCCGCCTCATTCAGAGTTGGCCTTAATTCTTTTAGAGAGAAAGCCACAGAAGTAAGAAGCTGGAAGCCAGGAAACCTGGAAGAGAAGGGAGAGAACAGCGGACACCTCCACATGCCTTGCCATGTGATAGAGGAGTCCATAATCGCTGTCAGCCAGTCTTCAGAAAGAAGGTATCCTTTTGAGAATGCCTTGCAGGCTTGTATGCTAATAAATTCCCATCGTAAAATCCAACCCATTTCTGGCATCTTGCTTTTGGCAGTCTAACAAACTAGAACACCAAGCTACATACATTACTTTGCAATTTGCTTTTTTTTTTTTTCACTTGACAAATCATGGCTATCTCTGCAAGTTCTTATACATAAATCTAATTCATTATTTTTAGTCATAGCACACTATATTAAAGTATTAAACCTTTTCTTTTTTTTTTTTCCTCTTTTTTTTTTTAATTTTTTTATTTTTTATTGACTTAGTAATAATATTACATTAAAAATATATATGTGAGGTCCCATTCAACCCCACCCCCCCACCCCCCCTCTCCCCCCCCCCAACAACACTCGTTCCCATCATCATGACACATCCATTGGATTTGTAAACCTTTTCTTATTGGTGTACATTCAGGCTGTTTTTTAAAAATAACTACAAATGATGCTGCAATAAATATTATTGTATGTTTAAATCTATAATTGGCACTGGCCATTTTATCCAGGTTGTGCCCCTGTTTTTGCAAGATCGTTAATAAAATTCTTTTCTCCTCCAAAAAAAAAAAAAGTATTATAGTGCTCTTAGTGCTCTTATCTTTGTAGACTTGATTTCCCAAAGTAGAATCTCTGGGTCAAAGGATATGTGATGTGCACTATTACTTTTTATAGTTACTTTCCCAAAGCTTACAGCAATTTATGCTTCCACCACTCCCTCAAACGCATGGCTGCCCTGGTATTAGCAATCTTGTAAATTTTTGAGGATGGAAAATGGCATCTCCCAACTGTTCTCCTAGCATTCTCTTTATTTTTTAATTAAAAAAAAAATTTACCCGGCCCCTGCCTTGTTACTTGCTTGTTGTCTGCTCTCTGTGTTCATTCACTGCACGTTTTTCTGTGTCTGCTTGTCTCCCTTTATTGCATCATCTTGCTGCACCAAGTCTCTGGGGCTGGCCATCTTACCTTCACAAGGAGGCCCTGGGAAGCGAACCCAGGGCCTCCCATATGGAAGATGGGAGCCCAATCAATTGAGCCACATCTGCTTCCCCTGGCATTCTCTTTTGCTTCCCTCCAATCTATTCTCCACTTTGCAAAAAGAGTGATCTTTTTGAAACACAAACCTTACTATGTCACCTTCCTGCTTAAAATACCTCCGAATCTTCCTGTTACTCTTTTAATAAATGACATGGCCAAAAACTACCACATGATCTAATAGCCTATCTGCCTTTCCGTGTGGGGTTTTCTCCCAGTAGGAAGAGCTTTCTCCTAATTGTTCCTAACTCTTCTGAGAAATCAACATGACATATTAGGATGTTTGCCAGTGCAAGCCTCATAGGAAGCTGCACCTTTTAAAATGTGACTAACTCACATCTGCAAGGAATAATTATTTCTATTTTATTTGCCTTGATGTGTTTTTCCAGTTGCTTCAGGCAGATCATTTAGAGTAAACAGGGAAGCACAGGACTTGTCAAAAAGCATGTTAGGGCGACACCTTGGCTCATGAGGAATAGACAGAAGGCGATTGATGGTAAGCAGAGGGGGTTTTTGCTTCTCTTGTCTTTAGTTGGGCTTTTAAAGTAGATAGATATCTTTAATGTGCTCCTTTGCAGAACAGGAAACCTGATTTTCAGTGTGATAACACACTCTTTGACATTAGCCAGTATGGATGGATTTTTAATAACAGTTTCATCTTCAAAGCCTTTTTTTTTATTTTACCAAAACTTATGGATTAATTATTCATTTTTGATTGTGTAGTAAAAAGACAAGTCTTCAAAGCTACCATCTTTTCTCCTCGGATCTGGGGCTCTCCACCTTCCAAATGTTTTTTTTTCCTTTCCCCAAGGGAGAACATAAATTTATCGTTGCATTTTTAAGACAAAAATAATATAATAGAAATATACTCTTTGCATTATGGAAAGATGATGCCCTTGTATCCTGGGTGGGATTAGAAGAGATCGGGAAGCAGTGTTTAAGCTGTGTTTACAGTAAGCACTATGAGGAATAACTCTGGTTAAAAGTGTTTGTTACTGTTGAGTCTTTTGATGTGCTCTTAAAACCAGTACACATACAAAGAGCATCTTGGTTAAACATAAATTGGAGAATAAGATGAAGACCCTTCTGTTGGTTGCTGAAATATATTTCTTCCTGCTCCTTTCAAAAATGACCAACTGAGCGTTGTTGTTTTTTAAGATTTGGTTTGGGAGGAGAAAACCTAAAGTCTCTCTCAAGGTCCTTCTCGACGCGTCTTATAACCACAAGGGAGCAGTCTCTCCTTTGATGAGTTCTTCCTTCCACCTCCCAGAAATGAAACAGCAAGTGTAAGTTTGCAAACAGTCTAAAAGCTCTTTCCATTAGACAAAAACCACAAAGGCTCCAGTCAAGTTTTGATTTTCAAGAAAAAAGCCTCCGGTAAACTTTCGCTCAGCCGCCGGGAGATCCTTCGGTTCCTGGGAGGAGCTCTTCTCAAACCTTAGAAATTCCTCTGCTCTTTGCAAACGACACATCCCCCGAAGACCCAGAGAGGTGGATTACAGTAATTGAAAAGCTTCGGTGGCTTTGGAAGATTACACGGGGTTTGGTGTGCGCTCTCGTCTCCAGGCTAGGGCACCGAGCCGAGGAACCCCTTTGTTACCTTTTGAAATAAGATCAGAGGGGAAGACGCGGTTTGAAGTGTGGATTAGGGGGTCCCTAAATATCTAACCACCACCTCAGCCGGAATCTTTAGAAAAACATTAGGCGTGCGATGAACTTCAGGAATCATGCGAAGTTTCCTTGAGCCCCGTCCTGGATCCTAGCTTCCGGACCCAGCAGCGTCTCCAAAGACAGACCTGCTGTGGCACAGTCCGGATGCACCAGATCTCCGCTTTTAAGATATTAAAGCTCCCCCTCTTGGGCTGACAGATTGCTCGGATTTGTTTGCTTTTCGGCGAATGATGGAGACCCATAAAGCGGCGGCGCTGCTGAACACCTGGCCGGGCCGCCTCCGCACGGGACCCGGGGGCACGCCGGGGATCCGGCCGGGCCTCCCCCCGCGGGACCCCTTCAGGGTCTCCCTGCGCCTGGGCGCGGCGAGCTGGGAGCCGGCCCGCGGAGATGGCCCCCGGAGGCGGCCGTACCCGCCCCTGCCGCTGGACGGCGCCTTCGAGCCCGCCTTCCTCCGCAAGCGCAACGAGCGGGAGCGGCAGCGGGTGCGCTGCGTGAACGAGGGCTACGCGCGCCTCCGCGACCACCTGCCCCGGGAGCTGGCGGGCCAGCGCCTCAGCAAAGTGGAGACGCTCCGCGCCGCCATCGGCTACATCAAGCACCTGCAGGAGCTGCTGGAGCGCCACGCCCGGGAGCCGGAGGGCCCCGAGCGCAGGGCCGAGTGCAACAGCGACGGCGAGTCCAGGGCCTCCTGGGCGCCTTCGCCCTGCAGCGAGCCCGAGGAGGGAGGCAGCTAGCCGGCGGGGCTGGGGCGAAGGTTCTCTCCGAAGCCGGGTTCCACTTTTCATCTGGTGGCTTCTCCAGGAAAAAGAAAGGCGTGCTTTGCGGGAGAAGGATATTTTCGCGTTTTGGTTGATCTCTCTAATTGGCTATGCGTGCCTTCGACTGAAAGGTGCTTCTTAAGGAAACTCTCTTCCTGCACTTCTAAAATGCAAACGGTTCCAAGTCCGATTTTATATACCTTAATGTGAAAGTTTTTTGGGTGTGTGGCCTCAGTGGTGTGGGTAAGTTATATACACAGATATTGTAATAAATCCACCCTTAGGCAAAGAAGAACTTACGAAAAAAAAATGACAGCCCTCCGAAGAGAGGGACATTTTCCTGTATTTCTTCCTTTGGAAATTGTATTAGAAGTGTAATTAACTCGGTGCTTTCGGTGATGGTGACTCTAAATTGACACTTGAGAATAAATTTGCCTGTGCAAATTGTGCTGCTAGGCATATTGTATGTCTGAATACGTGACTGTTGATACTAAAGAGAAGACATTCTATATTTGCTACATACTGTTTTATTAAAAAGTGGCTACTTGGGAACTTCATATCATTTAGCAGATAATAAAATATCTTATCGTTAATCTCTTTGGAAGAGTATGAAAACTTATTTTTACCTTCAATTATTACCGTGCCTCCCCAGAAGGCTCCCTTGTCTGTTTGCTCGTTGTCTGCCCGTTGTTTGTATGTTGTCTTTAGGAGGTTTGTATGTTCTTCTTTAGGAGGTAACTGGAACCGAATTGGGATCTTCCCTGTGGGAGGCTGGTACCCAACTACCTGAGCTACATTCCCTCCTCTCAGTTATTTCTTTTTCCCATTAAAATTTTTCCCCTTTGTGGTTCTCATTCCATCTAAAAGTGACACTGTGACTTTTAAAAAATTGGAAATACTTAGAAGTGCCTTTTGCTGATTGAACTGGATGGGGTCGGTTTATTCTCACGTTTTTATTCCACCTTGAGGGCTTCTAGGCTTATTGAAATTATATATAGTGACTTTGGCTGTGTTACCAATATTTTCAAAATTGATTTTGATCTTTCTTTTCTGAGAAACAATCATGAATTCAGTAGGTAAGTCAAATGTTTGTTGACATATGGAGATAAAGTTCCTCTCTCTAAAATTATTTTCTAACGTGCTGAATTGCCCTTTCTCTGGAGGCAGCTTTGATATCCTGGGAAAAAGGAAATCGACTAGAAGAGAGAACTAACATTGGAAAACACTCTCTAGTATTACTTCACTTAACCCCCACTTGGGCCTGAGGAGGGAGGTTTGATTGCCCTATGTTTACAGATGGGTCAAGGGAGGGAAGCTATATTCAGTGAACGTCTTTCATGAGCCAGGGATTTGTGTTGCTTTTTACATTTTCTTCTATTTAATTCTCATCCGTCTGTGAAGTGGGCACTGCATATATTTTTGTGGTTAAAAGCAAAACAAAAAGGCTGAGAGAGGTTACATACCTTGCCTAGGTTAATATTGCTAGAATTAGCTGGGCTGAGGTTCAATTTTGAGTCGTTTGACTCCAAAGCTTTTTTCCTCCCTTGCTGTGTCACTTGCCAGCTGGGAGATAGAAGCAAACATTATCGAACCTCGATAGTCTGCGAGGTACTATCCTGTTATAAAGTAGTAGTGTTATTATTATTTGGGGAAAGTACTCTTTCTTAGTTTTGTGGAGAGTAAAACCTGGCTAAGAATGATCTCTAGATGGTGATATTGTGACTTCTTCAGTGTTTCAAATGAGGGACCGAGTCACCACATTCTCTTAGGATTTTACCATCTATGGTAAATTTCTAGGGGATATGACTTGACCCGTGGAATGCTGCATCCAGGTTAAAACATATAATTACTGATCTTTAAAATAAATTATGATGAAATCATATTGTTTCAGACAGCACAAATAAATGCCATGTGATGATTCATGAACCAAACTTTCTTTTTTCTTAAGAGCAGTGGCCATTTGCTTTGAATTAGCAAATGTAACAGCTATTTTCTCTTACCAATTACTTACATAGTTCAATACATGCAAATTCTGACAATAAATCCATTTTTGTCTCTAGGGAGATAGTTATACACAAATAAATAGAGGTTCTAGTAAAACAAGTCTAAGTGAGGTATATTTACTAATTAGGGAAAAAACAGAGGAAACACCGATGTTCTCATTCTCGCTGTGTTGGAGGAGAGACTAATCAACCGCATCATTGAGAACCTTGAGGGGCTTTTTATGTGGTTTTGTTTAAAGCCTTATTGAGAATAAGGCAATGATTTTGAGAAATTCTTTTAGAAAAACAAAAATGAAATCCCATCTCAACCATTTAACTTTTTAAAAACTTTTTATTTTGAAATACTTTCAAACTTATACAGGACATTTACAAAAATAAGAGTAACCCCATAGACAGAACTCTAACCTACCCCCACCCTCCCAGATACCCATCTCCACCAGTTTTAACATTTTGCCACATTTGCTCTATCATTATCTATCTGCATTCTGAATACTTGAGAGTAGGTAGTATACATCATGCTCCCGGAACACTAAATACTGCTATGTAAATTTCCTAAGAACAAGGATATTCAGTTATATAAGCACCTTAAATGTAGTTATCAAGTACAAGAAATTCACCATTGATACAAAGCTTGCACTCTATATTCCACTTTTTGCATGTCTCAATAATGTCCCTTTTTGAGCCTTTTCTCCTCTTTTGTTAGATCCCACCCAATATCATGTATTGCATTTAATTGCCATTGTCTCCTTAGTTGCTTTTTCTTTCTTTGAACCATGAGAACATATACACAACATAACTTTCTCATCTCAGCTCCTCCCAAGCATTTCATACAATGGGATTAATCACATCCACAGTATGGCACTACCCCCCGCCCCGCCCCCCCCCCCCCCCACTTCCATTACTAAAATTTTCCCATCTCCTCCAACAGAAACCCAATAGCTGTCATGTATTAACTCCCTGCTCCTGGCAACCTGTATTCTAATTTCTAATTCTATGAGCTTGCGTATTCGCTAATATTTTCCTTGTGGTTACCATAGGGTTTAAATTTAACATCCTAAATCCATAAAATCTCATTTGCTTTGGTACCAACTTAATGTCAATAGTATGCACACTCTATGATCCTTTACCCCTTAGTCCCCCCACATTTATGTAGTTATCACAAATTACATGTTTATACCTTATGGGTCCCAAACCACTGATTCATGCATTTGCCTTTCAGATCCTGTAGGAAGTAAAAAGTGGAGTTACAAACAAAGAAATACATTAGTACTAGCGTTTATATTTATCAGAGTTCTCTATTTCTCCATGTGGCTTTGATCTATTGTCTATTACCTTTACCTTTCAACCTGCAGAACTCTCTTTAGCAGCTCTTGCAGGGCCAGTCTAGTGATGATGTACTCCCTTGGCTTTTGTTTATCTGGGAATTTCTTAATTTCTCCCTCATTTTTGAAAGACAGTTTTGCTGGATGCAGAAGTCTTGATTGGCTTTATTGCTTTTAGCACTTTTAAATATATATTCCCACTGCCTTCTTGCCTTCAGGTTTTCTGATGTGAAATTGGCACTTAGTCTTATAGAGGTTCCCCAGTATGTGTCATGTTGCTTCTATCTTACGGCTTTCAGATTTCTTTTTTGTTGTTTTTTTTTTTTGAGGTACTGGGACCGGGAATTGAACCCAGGACCTCTTATGTGGGAAGCTGGTGCTCAACCACTGAGCCACACTGGCTTTCCCGAGCTGGCTTCTTCATCTGTTTGTTTGTTATTTGCTTTTTTGCCTCTCAGAGGCACTGGGGACTGAATTTGGGACCTTCCCAAGTGGGAAGCAGGTACCCAACTCCTTGAGCCATGTATGGTCCCCAGAATTCTCTTTTTATCTTGGGCATTCAATAGTTTGTTTATAGCATGCTATGATGTCTGTCTGGAGTTCAATGAGGATCTTGGATATGTATATTCATGTCTTTTGTTACAGTTGTGACGTTTTCTGCCATTATTTCTTTGACTAATCTCTCTGCCCCTTTCTCTCTTTCTTCTCTTTCTGTGACAACCACAATGTGGATATTGGTATGCTTGATGGTGTCACACATGTTCCTCAGGTTCTGCTCATTTTTTTTCTTTCTGTTCTTCAGACTGAATGATTCCAATTATCTTTTCTTCAGTGCTCTAATTCTTCCTTCTGCCATCTTCAATTTGCTGTTGAACTCCTCTAGGCAATTCTTAATTTAGGTTATTTGGTCTTCAGCTCTGCTTGGTTGCTCTCCATAATTTTACTCTATTGATGTGCTCTTTTTGTTCATCTATTGTTTCCCTGAATTCTTTTAATTGTTTGGCCCTGTTTTCCTCTAGCTCTTTGAGCATTTTAGAAAGTTTTTTTCTGGTATGTTCCAGGTCTGGTCCTTCTCAATGATGGATTCAACTGCATTAATCTTCTCCTTTGCCTGGTCCACCACATCCTGTTTCTTTGTATGTTTTGTAATCTTTTGTTGAAACCTGGACATTTTGATATTTTAATGTGTTATTGCTGGAATTTAGACTCTGAGTTCCTTACACTTGTATCCAGCTAGTGTTATGACAGGAGTTTTCCTTGAATGCCAGGAATTAAGAAAAAGAAGGGGAAGCAGATGTGGCTCAAGTGATGAGGTCTCTGCCTACCATATGGGAGGCCCAGGGTTCCATCTCTGGGGCCGCCTGGTAAAAAGAAGAAGAAAAAACGTGCCTACATGGCGAGCCAAGTGCCCACTCAGTGAACCAAGTGCCCACTCAGTGAGCCAAGTGCCCACGTGGTGAACGGAGTGCCCATGTGGGTGCCCTCATGGTGAGCCAAGTGTCCACACGAGTGACCACGTGGTGAGTCGAGTGCCCATGTGGCAAGTTGAGTGCCTGCACAAGTGCCCATGTGGCAAGCTGAGTTCCCACGTGAGTGCCTGCATGGTGAACCAGTGCCTGTGCATTGAGCTGAGTGTCCACGTGGTGAGCCAAGTACCCGTGCAGTGAGCCAAGTGCCCATGTGGCAATCCAGTGCCTGCGTGGCAAGCTGAGTGCCTGTGCAGCAAGCTGAGTGCCTGTGCAGCAAGCCGAGTGCTGCATGGTGAGCCAGTGCCTGCACAGATGAGTCACGCAGCAAGATGATGATGCAATAAAAGGGAGAGTCACAGTGAAGCACAGCAGAGACCAGGAACAGAGGTGGCGCAATTGACAGGGAACCTCTCTCCACATCAGAGGTCCCCAGGATTGAATTCCGGTGAATCCTAGAGGAGAAGGATGAGAAGGAAAAAAAGATAAATAGAGACAGAAGATCACACAGCGAATGGACACAGACAGCAAAAACAGCAGGGTGGGAGAGGGGGAGGGAAAGGAGAGGGAATAGGAAAAAAGAAAACATCTTTCACAGTTTCTGCTGTTTGACTTGTGCCTTCAGGGCTTATCCATACAATGGGTTGTATGACAATAGAGCCAGGCCAAAACATGGAGGCCTCCCTGATCCTTTCTGTGTATAACGTCTTGTTTTAGGCATGCTTGTTTGGCCCTGGGAAATCCCCCACTTAATGTGGATACAAATGTCTGGGTGCTGTGCTGTGTGTCCTCTACCCAGCTATTCCTTGCCCCAGGCAGCACAATTTGCCTGCTGTCCTGCAGGCAGTGTTCTCCAGGAGAGCTCTGTAAGCTCCCTGCTACACACAGGGCAAATTCTGGGACAGCAAGTCCCTCAGGCAATCACCAGACAGATTGGGCCAGACACACATGCTCTTAGCATGTCCACAAGGGTTACTCTGCTCTGTCTAGAACTCGGAACAGGAATCTGCCCTGGGAACTCCAGGGAGTGGTGGAGAAGGGGCCAGCTGGAGTGCCATGAGATCCTGCTGCTTTTAAGTAGCTTTATTGTTATTGTTATTGTTATTAATATTGATTTAGCACTCCATCTGTTACTGCAGTCCTTTAACTGTTTTCTGGAGCTTTGAGAAAGATATTTCTGCCTTTTCTTGCTGGTTGTGGGGTGGGTCTGGGCACCAAATGGAGCTCTGAAGCTTTTCACTCTGCCATTTTGACTGGGACAGGGCCAATTATATAAGTTTCAGAGAAAAACAATCAGGCAGTTTTTCTGGAACCTTCCTAATTGCTTACAGGAGAAATGCCAATCCAAGAATGAGACCTTTAAAAATGTTCAGTTTTCTCTTTTCCTGTGAGTGAACACAACCATAGAATCATTTGACTCTCGAAAACAACAAAATAAATTACCAATGACTTACATAGACACAATGGAGTAAGGAGGGTTTTATAGATATGAAATATTCATGAAAGAAAAAAATGTGACATGTCCTTTAAGACTTTCCTTATGTTTCTGGCCATTCAGCTTATTGCTTTTATAATACTTCCGTGGTGCATAACCCTGGTTAATTGCACCCCCACCAGCATGTACAAAAAAAGGGAGGCGTGTGGCAAAGTGCTCCCTGGCTTGATGTCAGCAGATCTAGAGCTCCGTCCAGCTCTGCCATTCATTGGCCTGATGACCTTGACAAATTCTAACTTCTGTGGCCTCGGCTTTCTATGTAAGGACATGGAATTGGATTACATGGCCGATTAGGTTCCTCCAGCTCTAAAATGCCATTCAGTGAACATGTGCAAAGTCCTAGGCTGGGGAAAATAAACATAAATAAGACATGCCCATTTCCCCTCACACACACAGCAGCTTTCTGTTCCTCTATTCTTCTACCTCCACTAGAAAGATCCAGGCCTGGGGCTGCAGCTTACTCTGGTCTCAGTCCTAATTGCTCTTACAATGCCTAGTTTTTAAAATGCAAGCTTCGGGAAGCAGATGTGGCTCAACTGATAGAGCATCCATCTACCATATGGAGGGTCCAGGGTTCCATCCCCAGGGTCTCCTGACCGTGTGGTGAGCTGGTCCACGTGTGGTGCTGTAGTGTGTAAGAAGTGCCGTGCCATGCAGTGGTGTCCTCACGTAGGGGTACCCCATGTGCAAGGAGTGTGCCCCACAAGGAGAGCCGCCCCATGTGAAAAAAGCGCAACCCACCCAGAAGTGGCGCCACACACACAGAGAGCTGACGCAGCAAGATGATACAACAAAAAAGAGACACAGTTTCCCAGTGCTCCCAGATAATGCAAGTGGACGCAGAAGAACACACAGCAAATGGACAGAGACCAGACAATGGGGGGGGGGAGAGAAATTTTTTTAAAAAGCAAGCTTCATAATCTTTTCATCAAATAGAACTTGAAGCATCTACAGTCTGGTGGGAAAAGGGCAATGGACCTCAATATGAGTAAGATAAATAGTATAGCTGATGTCCAAAATGAAAAAAAAAATGCTATAAGGGTACAGAGAAAGGAATATTTGTTGCAGCTTCAAATGAGTAGAGAACAAGGCTTAATGGGGATGCAGAATTTGGCAGGTGGAAAAAGGATGAGAATTAGAGGCAGAGGGCACAAGAGGAACAAAGACCCTGAGGAGGCAGGCACTGTGTTTGGAGAATAGAGACCGAGTAATAGGACACTAGCAACGATGGCTGCGATGAGATTCAGGAAGGCATTGAAAGCCAGGCTAAAAAGTTTAAACTTTATTTGGTAGGTAATGGAGGACTATTGGGGAAAAAAACAAAAACGTTTTTGTGGTTGTTTGGGAGAGGGTGAAAAGTTCAGCACTCTGGCTGAGGATCACTGGGGTGGCAGGATGCAGCCGATCAGTAGGGTACTGAATAATTAAGGGGGAGGAAGGTAGGGCAGAAGGGAAAAGCACGGTGCCCTCATCTGCCAGTGCTGCTCTCACAAGTGCCACCAAGTAGTTAACTTAAACAATAGAAATGCATTGTCTCCTGGTGCTGGAGGCTAGCCCTCCAAAATCAAGGTCTCAGCAGGGCCGACTTACTCTTGAAGAGTAAGCATGCTAAACCTGCTCCAGGACTCTCCCCTGCTTGGGATGGATGTCTGGAGATCCCTGGCATTCCTTGGGTTGTGGCAACATAACTCAATCTCTTCCTCTGACACATGCCATCTCTTTCTTTTTCTCTGTTTCTGTGTCCAAATTTCCTGTCATTATATGAGTATCAGTCATACTGGATTAGGGTCCACCTCAATCTCCTCTGTGATGACAAAACATTTAAAACAATACTCACATTTCTTTCTTTTTTTCGAGTTACCAGGGCTGGGGATTGAACCCAGTACCTCATATGTGGGAAGCCAGCGCTCAGCCATTGAACCATATGGACTCCCTCATATTTATTTCATATTTTAGAGTTTCATGGTGATAAGTATTTCTGGAAAGTTCTACAGTGTTTATCAAATAAGATAATATATGCAACACACTTGCCCAAGAGTCTGGCAGCAAATCATAGATGCTCAATGAATTATTAATTTCCTTAGGTCTGTGTCTTCAGAGGTAAAAAGAACCCAAACCTTTCTCGTAGAGAAAAACTGCAACAAAGCAATCAGGACAGAATAAATGCAGTGGCTCAGGGGACTAGAGAGAAAGTCTTTAGGGGTAAAAAGAACCCAAACCTCTCTCATACAGAAAAACTGCAACAAAGCAATCAGGACAGAATAAATGCAGTGGATTTATCCACAGTGGATCAGTGGATTGAGAGAAGGACAGTTCCTTATTTTCTTTCTTTTGTGAATTTTTGGGGACAGGGAGAGAGGTATAAAATAATCTAAGGAAAAAAAAAGAGTTTGGAGGAGTGTAGACGGAGCCGCCCATCAATCCTCTAGATCTGGAGATGGGGACTGTTGCCCAATCATTTTACAATCCATGGACAATGTAATTTCCATCCCTACTGCGTCAGTTCCCATTCCCCTGTCTCCAGGTGCTGTAGTCTTAAAATAAATTTGAGAGCAAAGGCCCATTAGGCAGGGCGAAGCATTTCATGGGATGAGTCAGCATTCCCCAGCTATAACCAACTCCACAAAGGTTACAGAGAGATGGTACATTTCAAAACTCTCAGAGCTGTTTCTGTCTAGACAAAGCTTTTCTGTAAAGCTCCCCAAACAGGTCATTTTCATCTCTAAAAATGGAGGACAATCCCTCTTGTCACTCTGGGAATGAGATTTTTGATAGAAATATTGACCAGCAGAATCTTCCTCTCTAAAAAGGCTCCGTCTACCTGCAGGCAAGCTTTCTTGACCTTCTTTATCAGTCATCTCCAGCCCTTACATCTCCTTATCAGGCTGCTGGGATAGGGCAGAGGGCCTGAAGTTGCTTCCTATTTTTTTTATTGGCCAGTGAAACCATAAAACTGTTTCCAGCTCTTTGATTGTTATCACTGAGTTGTATACGTGTGTTTTGCTCGCTGCCTCTCTGGGTGGTGAGATTGGTTTTTAATCCTTTCGTAGCTGCTTAGCTGCATCCTTTGGTGAAGACCTGTCAGCAACCTTTTCATGTTGCGTTACCCACTGTCATTAACCATGGCCAAAATGAAACCACAGATGCTGCAGAAAGAAGTGTGTCCAGACAGTAAAACTCTCCAAACTGGTTTTTGCCTACAGAGCAGGCCTCAAGGGGGCCAGTCCTGTAGATGGTTCCCATTTTCCTGAATCTCTGAAGAAGAAATTCTATCTCAGAGTTGTGGAACTATAAAAGGCCTTGGGAAATGACCTGATCTGACCTGGGGGTTTTAGTGAAGTGAAGGATTAAACTGTGTAGAGCAGAAGCATATCTGATCTCTCCTAAAAAAGACCTCTAAAGGCAGAGCTCCACCCAGCAGCTAACATTTCCTGAGGCCCTATGATGAGCCAGGCTAGCCTTTACATGTATTATTCCCATCTGACCTTCAAAACCCTTCTCATCACTTCCATTTTAGAGATGAGGGAACTGAGGCTGAGAAAAGTGAAGTAACATCATTCAGATAAATGGAATTAGCATCAGGATACAAACCCTGCCTGATTGCAAACCCAATATGCTGACCCACTACTATGTCCATCCATCCTTCCGTCCATCCACCCATCCATCCATCCACCCATCCAGCAAATATTACTGATTGCCGATACAGAGCTTAATACTATTAAGATGAAGAGAGTCAGTAAACAAGCATAGATATATAATATTTCAGGTGGTGACAAAGCCTAAAGGAAAAAAACACAAGGATTTTAGTAATCCATTCTAATTATTTGGTTTTCCTCTCTGTTCTTCCCTCTTCACTCTGCCCTGGTAACCTCTAATAAACTTTCTATTTCTGTGAATTTGTTTATTCTAGATAATTCAGTTAAGTGGGATCATACAATATTTGTTGTTTTGTGTCTGGTTTATTTCACTTAGCATAATGTTTTCAGAGTTGATTCAGGTTGCAGAACTTCACTCCTTTTTATGGCTGAATAATATTCCACTGTATGGATTTACCATATTTTATTTATCCATTTACCTGTTGATGGGCACCTGGGTTGTTTCCACCTTTTGGCTATTGTGACTAATACTGCTATGAACATTGCTATACAAGTACCTGGGTTACTGTTTTCAATTCTTTGGGTTCTATATCTGTGTATGGGATTGCTGGGTCACATGGGAGTTCTCTTTTTGATGAACCCTAAACTACTTTCCACAGTGGCTGTATCATTTTACATTCCCACCAACAATGTATGAGGGTTCCAATTTCTCCATATCCTTGCCAACACTTGTCATTTTCAGTTGTTTGTTTTTTAAATTATAGCCATTGTATTAGTCAGACAAAGGGATGCTGATGCAAAGTACCAAAAATCTGTTGACTTTTAAAAAGGGTATTTATTTGGGGTAGAAGCTTACAGTTACCAGGCCATGAGTTGGCCTGTTTCCTCACCAAAGTCTGTTGCCATGTGTTGGAGCAAGATGGCTGCTGACATCTGCACGGGTTCAGGTTTCCTCTTCCTCTTAAGGCTTCGTGGTCCCAGCTTCTTCCAATATCAGCTGTAGGCTGGGATAAGTCTTATCTCTCTCCCAGGGCTCGTTTCTCTCCAGGTTCAGCTGCTCTACTCTCTCCACAAGGCCAGGTGTAGACTGTCAGGCTAACAGCTCATCTCTTTCTTCCTGGGGTCTCTGCCTTGTCTAATGGAGCCTTCTCCCTTTCCTCACATATCTGCTTCTCTGGGTGTCTACCTCCCGGGGCTCCAGCATTAAAACTCCAACTAACTCTTCTGCCTTGTTGTTTTCTCACATACTACTGACATGGCTCAACCAAAGCCTTAATCATAATTGAATCAAGTAAGACTGAAACCTCTGAGTCCAATACAATCTAATGTACCCAGAGGAAAAGACCAATTTACAAACATAATCCAATATCTATTTTTGGAATTCATAAATACTACCAAGCTACTACAGCTATCCTAGTGGCTGTGAAGTGGTATGTCATTGTGATTTTGGTTTGCATTCCCTAATGACTAATGATGTTTAGCCATTCCAATTACTTTTCAACCAGATTTTCAACTAAAATCTCTTTTCCTTCCCTGTTCTATGGCTCAGTCATGTACAGATCCAAATGTCTGGATAACTTTCAATCATAAAAACATATTTGAAGGTTGAATTAAGGCCCCCTATAAGCTCTTATTGTTTAGGTTTAAATTAGGGACCAGAAAATTTATTCTGTGATGGGCCAGAGAGTAAATATTCAGGCTTTTGGGGTCATACTGTTTTCTGTCTCAACCATTCTGCCATTATAGCATCCAAGAAGCCATAGATGAATATGTTAAATAATGACCATGGCTGTGTTTTAATGAAGCCTTATTTATGGATACAGACATTTGAATTTAATATAAATGTCTTCTGTTTTTTTTTTTCAAACCATTTAAAAATGTAAAAAAACATTCCTAGTGCATGAGCCGTACAAAAACAGGAGGTGGCCAGATTTGGCCCAGGGGCCATAGTTTACTGAACCCTGAGCTGAAAAAATTTACTTCTTTTTAATTTTTTTCCAGAAGCCTATTCCTATTTATTTAACAGCCTTCATTGGTCTGCCTGGACTTTATTTTTTAATGCCCACTTTTAATAGTCATTAGTAAATTGGCAGGATATGTAGTAAGGATCTGGTTAATATGGAAGATCAGATCATCCTAATTGGCCTAATAAAAGGAGGCCACTTAAAGTCCAATTTTTCCCCTACTGCTATGACAACTACATTTTCTAATCCTCACATTGTCGCTCATGAAATGACCGAATACTGAAATCTGGATGGTCCAGAAAGTCTGAGACCCATTGTGTGATGGTTAGGTTAATGTGTCAACTCGGCCAGGTAATTGTGCCCTGTTGTTTGGTCAAGCAAGCACTGGGCTAACTGTAACACAAGGGCATTTACGGACTTTAGTCACCATTGACTTTACTGCAGTGGTAAATCATAGATGGCTGGTTGCAATTTACATCAAGCAGGGAGATTGCCATCAGCAATGAGTGACGCTTTATCCAATCAGTTGAATGCTTTAAAAGGGGAAGTGGAGGCGGACTTGGCCCAGTGGTTAGGACGTCCGTCTACCACATGGGAGGTCTGCGGTTCAAACCCCGGGCCTCCTTGACCCGTGTGGAGCTGGCCCACATGCAGTGCTGATGTGCGCAAGGAGTGCCCTGCCATGCAGGGGTGTCCCCCACATAGGGGAGCCCAATGCGCAAGGAGTGCGCCTCGTAAGGAGAGCTGCCCAGAGTGAAAGAAAGTGCAGCCTGCCCAGGAATGGCACTACACACACGGAGAGTTGACGCAGCAAGATGACGCAACAAAAAGAAACACAGATTCCTGTGCCCTGACAACAACAGAAGCAGACAAAAACAAGAGCACCCAGCAAATGGACACAAAGAATAGACAACTGGTGGGAGGGAGGGGAGAGAAATAAATAAAAATAAATCTTTAAAAAAAATAAAAAATTAAAGGGGAAGTGATTCCAGCACTGAGTAAGAATTTCCCAGCTCGTTTTTGGACAGCCAATGTCTCCCAGAACTCATCAAGAACCTTCACTGGACTTTCATCAGAGCCCCTGGTTGCAGCTTGCCTGTGGAACCTGGACTTGTGCATTCCCACAGTCATGTGAGAGACTCTGATAAAATCTCTTATTATTGACAGATATCTCTTGTTGATTCTGTTTCCCTAGAGAACCCTGACTAATACACATGGTTACCATACTCATAGCTGAATATGCAAGTGAAAAATCAGAGTGTAAGTGGAATAAAGTGTATTTGGGCTCCTGGATGATTAGCAGATCCCCTCAACCTATATTCACATTTGCAGCAACTAAGGTTGATTTGGAATATTTCCTGCAATAATTTTGGTTTGAAATTAGAAGGGAGAGGGAAACGGACTTGGCCCAGTGGTTAGGGCGTCCGTCTACCACATGGGAGGTCCGCGGTTCAAACCCTGGGCCTCCTTGACCCGTGTGGAGCTGGCCCATGCGCAGTGCTGATGCGCGCAAAGAGTGCCGTGCCATGCAGGGGTGTCCCCCGCGTAGGGGAGCCCCGCATGCAAGGAGTGCACCCGTAGGGAGAGCTGCCCATCGCGAAAGAAAGTGCAGCCTGCCCAGGAATGGCGCCGCCCACACTTCCCGTGCCGCTGACAACAGAAGCGGACAAAGAAACAAGACGCAGCAAATGGACACAGAGAGCAGACAACCGGGGGAGGGGGGGAATTAAATAAATAAATAAATCTTTGAAAAAAAAAAAGAAATTAGAAGGGAGAGCAAAGTGGTCTCAAATGAAGGCCCATGAGTCTACCTGCACCTTGACAAAGTAGAAAGGACCTGAATTCTGGTCCTGACTGCAACACTTACTGGCTGTATTTCCTTGGCCAAGTGATCTCTCTGAACAATTGCCTTATCTCTAAAATTAAGGATAGTAATACCTAATCCATCCTACAGGGTTGTGGTGAAGGTAAACTGAGTTTACATATATAAAAGATCTCTATGAAGTATAATTTATCATCACTTTTTAAAAAAAGATGTATTTAATTTATCTATTTCTCTCCCCCTGCTCATTGTTTTTGTGCTCGCTGTCTGCTCTCTGCATGTTCTTCTTTTTCTGCTTGTCTTCTTTTTTAGGCAGCACTGGGAACTGATCCTGGGACTTTGCCTAGTGGGAGAGAGGCACTTAACCTTTTGCGCCACCTCAGCTCCCTGGTCTCCTATATCTCCTATTGTCTCTCCTCTGTGTCTATTTTTGTTGCTATGTCTTGCTGCACCAGCTCTCTGCATGGACCAGCACTCCAGATGGGCCAGCTCTCTGCTCAGGCCAGCATGCCATGCCAGCCAGCTTACTTGAGCAATATCCTTTTCCCCATTTTTTTAAAAAAAAGTTTTATTTATTTATCCCCTCATCATTGTTTTGTGCTTGCTGTCTGCTCTCTGTGTCCATTCACTGTGTGCTCTCTGTGTCTGCTCATCTTCTCTTTAGGAGGCACTAGGAACTGAACCTGGGACCTCCCATGTGAGAGAGAGGCACTCAATCACTTGAGCCACGTCCATTCCCTGCTTTGTTGTCTCTCTCTCATTGTCTTTCCTCTTTGTGTCTCCTTGTTATGTCATCTTGTTGCATCAGCACGCCATGCCAGCCCATCATTCCAGCTCACTGTCTTGCTCATCTTCTCCAGGAGAAACCAAACGCGGGATCTCTCATGTGGTAGGTGGGAGTTCAAATGCTTGAGTCACATCCACTTCCCTCTCATCACTTCTAACTGATATGAAAACCAATTCTTTAATTGTGGATAGGAATAACTTTGTGAGAAAGCCAACCCATCTATCTGCTCTGAGCAAAAAATCCATTTGACATAAAGCCAGTTGATGTTGATTAAATTATTAATTATAGTGATGGAAATAGTATCATGCTAGGTTATCTAATGTTGTGTAACAAGCACCCCAAAGCTTACAACAATAATTTATTATTTCTCACAATTCTGTAGATTAGTTGGCTCATTTCCTGGTCTACCCTGGGGCTCATATATGCATTTGCAATCAGGATGGGGCTGGAAAGGCTGGATGGTCCAAGACCATTTGGCTTCTCTCTCCACATGGTCTTTCATCCTCAAGGAGATCTAAGTTTCTATACATGATGATGTCAGAGCAACAAGAGGGCAAGAGTGGAAGCTATAGGCCTTTTGAGGCCAAGGCTCGGAAGCAGCACAACATTGGCATTCTTTTGGTCAAAGCAAGTCCCAAAGCCAGCCCCTGTTCAAGGGGAAGCAAACTAAGACTGCCTCCTGGTGGGAGAGGCTGCAAAGTCACCTTGAAAGAGGCCTGTGGGAAAGGAGGAATTATTGCAGCCATCTTGGCAAATGATCTACCACATGTATCCTATATACAACGTGCCATTCTTTGTTTTTAAGATATTCTATTTTTAAATAATTTCAAACTTGCATTAAAGTTGCCAGACAATACAGAGAATATTCCCTGGTTGTTATATTTTACTGCATCTCCTCTTTTACCCACTAGATACCCATTATCCATATCGTTTTCTGAATCTTTGAACGTGATGTCTCATCACCATTAAACACTCCAGGGTATATTTCTCCCAAATGAGGACACTATCCTGCATAATCTCCAAATCAAGAAATCAAACTTGGTACATTGCTACCAACTGATTTACAGATTCTGTTCAATTTTCCCTCCCTGTCCCAACAGTGTCAGTTTTTCCTTTCTAGTCCAGGATCTTATCCATGAGTACATCATGCCTTTAATTGTCATGTCTTCTCAGACTCCTTCAATCTGTACCAATTTCTCAGCCTTTCCCTGCCTTTCTTTCCTTGACGTTTTAAGGGGAACAAGGCTTCCATTCTATAGGATGGCCCTCAGTGTAGGTCCATCTGATGTTTGCTCAGGACCAGTCTCAGGTCATGCATTCTTGGGAGCAGCATCACAAAGATGTGCTGTGCTCTTCTCAGCGTACCACACCTGGAGATGGGACTTGTCCCGCCATTGCTGATACTAACCTTGATCACCTAGTCAGGTTGCAGTCTTCCAAGTTTCTCCACCTTACCTTCACCATTTCCCTGTGTAATTGCTAATATTTTGGGGAAAGGTATTCCAGTAGTTTGGAGGGAGGTAGTGTGTCAATATTCTGTTCATCAAACTTCTATCCACTAGTATTAGTATTCATTGACAACTCCCTTCTGAATCAATTACCTCTATAGTGGTTGCCAAAGGTTTTGTCTCTATTTCTGTTAGTCCTTCTATATTTATTAGGTGGCATTCTCCTGTAAGGAAGAGCTTTTCTTACTCTCCCATTAATTAATTTATTACTTTATTTATATCAGCATGGACTCATGATACCTATTTTATTTGAAGGGTTATAATCTATTAATATCACAACTTACTTTTTTAAAAAAAAGATTTATTATTTTAATTTATTGCTCCACCCCCCTGCCCGCCCCAGTGTCTGCTCTCTGTGCCCATTTGCTGTGTGTTCTTTTGTGTCCATTTGCATTCTTGTCAGAGTCACCAGGAATCTGTGTCTCTTTTTTTGCGTCATCTTGCTGCGTCAGCTCTCTGTATGTGCAGCACCACTCCTGCTCTTTTTTCACGCTGGGCAGCTCTCCTTATGGGGCATACTCTTTGCGCATGGGGCTCCCCTACACGGGGGACACCTCTGTGTGGCATGGCACTCCTTGCATGCATCAGCACTGCGCATGGGCCAGCTCACCACATGGGCCAGGAGGCCCTGGGTTGGAACCCTGGACTTCCCATATGGTAGGCAGATGCTCTATCAGTTGAGGAAAATCTGCTTCCCCACAACTTACTTTTTTTTTTCTTTTTTTCTCCTTCTTAATTATTTTTTTAAATGTTACATTAAAAAAATATGAGGTCCCCATATACCCCCCATCCCTCTCACCCCACTCCTCCCACATCAACAACCTCTTTCATCATCGTGGAACATTCACTGCATTTGGTGAATACATTTTGGAGCACTCCTGCACCACATGGATAGTGGTTTACATTGTAGTTTACACTCTCCCCTAGTCCACCCAGTGGGCCATGGCAGGACATACAATGTCCAGCATCTGTCCCTGCAGTACCATCCAGGACAACTCCAAGTCCTGAAAATGCCCCCACATCATATTTCTTCTTCTCTCTCCCTACCTTCAGCAGCTACCATGGCCACTTTTTCCACATAAATGCTACAATTTCTTCCATTACTAATCACAATAGTTCCATAGAAGAATATCAGTAAGTCCATTCTAATTCATACTCTATTCCTCCATCCTGTGGACCCTGGGATGGTGATGTCCACTCCCCCTCTATATCAAGAGGGGGCTTAGAGTCCTCATGGATGATGGAACAATTTACTTTTGATGTTCAAATTGTTTCTCATTTGACCAGGGAGAGCCCCTTCAAGCTGGCTCCCTTTGACGCATCCCCATCATTCACTGAGCATTCGTGGAGCTCACTCTCACTGTCTCTCACACGCACATGCACACACTCACACACATCATATCACTTGCCTTAAAGGCTGTGTCTCAGGCTTTTAATTCATCTATAGCAGGGTGATACATTTCACAGCATGGACACTCACCTAATAGGCCTGGGTGGTGCTGAATGGCTGGATATCACCTGTGGTCTGTAGCATGATATACTATTTGTGTCTTTCACAAAACTATAGCACAGCACTGACAAATAATCCCACCATCCCACAGGACAAATAATTTCATTTCTCCTGTTTGCTTCCTGCATTTATTCAAATCCATATAATTCTTACAAGATTTAATCTAGTGCATACATGGTTTTGTGTTTTACTTCTGAAAGACGGTTGCACCTGGAATCAGAAAACCTGGGTTTGAGCCATGCCCCTGTTGTTCACTAGCTGAGTCCACTGGCAAGGCACTTAGCTTCTTTGTAAAGAGGGAATGATGCTTGCCCTGCGGGATTATTGTTAGAATCAAAATGACATATTTGAAAACAAGTAAAAAATGGAAATATACATGTGTTTGGCATTATTTACTTATCACTTGGTAAACACATTTACAGTCCTTGTGGCTGCATGGTAATAATTTATTGTGTTAATCAGCCATAATTTACTGACCATTCCACTATTGTTGGTCATTTAGAGTGTTTCGTATAATCACAGGCATCAGATCTGAGAGACATTTTAGAAATAGTAATTTTACCTGCTGATGTTTACTGAGTGCTTGCCCTGTGCCTGGAGCATTCTGAGGACTTGACCTGTATGCAGAAGATGCTGCTTGTGTCCAGCTTCCCTTTCCCAGGCCAGTTCTTCCATCGCCCAGCTGCCCACCAGTGTTGGAAGAAAAGGATGCGTGGCTTATACTTCCCTCTGGAGAATTGCCCTGGTCAGTGGCAGCTGCTGTGTCTAGAGATGTCTGGAAGGTTATACCCCCACCCAGAAGCGCTGGTCTCCAGTCAGTGATTGGTTTATACTAAGATACAAAAGCTCAACCCTTGGGCCTCGAGGTGGAAGAATTCTATGGCAGCTACTCTTGCTGAAGCTAGACTTCAGCTGAAACCACAACGTTGCTTGGCTTCTTTCCCCACCATTTCTGCTTCCCTCATTTCCTGGCAGGTATCCTGACAGCCAACTGTCAATAAATCACTTGTGCAAGAATCCCTACATCAGGGTCTTCTAAGTAAACTGACCAAAAGATGTGCTAACCTGTTTAATCCTTTCAACAACTTTAAGGTAAGTTTTTAAAATTATATTCATGTTACAAAGGGGGAAACTGAGACATAGAAAGGTAAAGGAACTTGTCTAAAGTTGTACAGGCAGCGAATGAAGAATATGGGATTTGAACCCTAGCAACCTAACTCCAGAGAGCCATTGTAGAGACTGCAGGAATAACTGACTAGCCCACAGTGATTCAGTTAGAAGTGGCAAAGCTGGGAACTGAATTATGGCTCTTCCTACAGTGTGAGCTGCCATGGACTTAATCAGATGTCATTGAACCCCATAAACTGTATGCAAGTTTTTGTGTGAATGTCCCTTTTTCTGGGAGAAAGTCCAGCTTAGTAGCTTTTATCAGAATCTCAGAGAAGGTCCCTGACCTCAGGAAGCTTAAGGACCACTGATTTACACCTCAACAAATTCCCACCTGTTCTCTCAGATCTGCCTTTTTTTAAAAAATTTTATTTTATTTATTCATTTTTTTAAAAAATATTACATTAAAAAAATATGAGGTCCCCATTCACCCCCACCGCCCCTATCCCACCACACCTCCCAAAGTAACACTCTCCCCCATCATCATGACACATCCATTGCATCCGGTGAGTACATCTCTGGGCATTGCTGCACCCCATGGCCTGTGGTCCACACCATAGCCCACACTTTCCCACGTTCCATCCGGTGGGCCATGGGAGGATCTACAATGTCCGGTAATTGTCCCTGCAGCACCACCCAGGACAACTCCAAGTCCCGAAAATGCCTCCACATCTCATCTCTTCCTCCCATTCCACGCACCCAGCAGCCACCATGGCCACTTTTTCCACACCAATGCCACATTTTCTCGATTATTAACCACAATAGTTCATGAATAGAATATCATTAATTATCAGGTTCCTAATTACTGGGTAGCTTGGAGGGCCATTAGGCCCCTTGCTCTTTCAGGTACCTCTGACCTAAAACAATCTCTAGCTTATAAGAAATGCTCAATAAATATATTAATACGATTAGGGAGAGTTCTTGTGTTCTGGTGCTAAATTCTTCAGAGTCTGAATGCTGAATATTCTAGCAGAATTTCCAGTTCCACTGGCTGGGCTGTAGAGCTTATTAAAATAAGGATAAAGGGGGAAATGTTTTTTCTTTTTGAGCAGAGCAGAGGCAGGCATTAATTCCTGCCATGCCCCAGGTGGAGGTTTGTCAACTCTTATGAGTGCAGCACCTTGTCATTCGTGGAATCATTTGATGGCCTTGGCTGCTGTAGTCTCCCTGACAGTTGGCAGTGGGTAGTTTCATTCAAGTCAGGTGGAAAAGTGGATGTTGTTCTAGGTCCTTCACACCTGAGATGATCTTGTTCTCGCTCTACTGCATGGCCATAGCCCATGCTTTTGAAAATCTCCAATGATCACGATTTACCTAGTGGCATTCATCTCAGTTCATCAGAGAGTTGAAGAAAGCCTTCCGTGGGAGTGTGGTGTGGGGCGGGGCATGGAAAGGGACATTATGAGATATGGAAAAAGTTCTCAATTGAAGTTCAAGTTCTTTGCTCTGGCCCCAGCTCCTCAGCCATTCACAGGTTGAACAAGTTATTTGAGATCTCACAGGAAGCTGGATTATGGGCTGTCTAGCTTCCCTGCAAGCTCAACATTCTATAACTATTTTATTTAGCTGCTGCGTTTTGGAATTTTCAAATGTCTAACCTGTTTTCATACATACATGGAAAGCACCATTTAAATCTATTTCCCCTCTGAGAGAAGGGACTTGTCTCACTTTGTTCTCTTTATCCCCAGAATCTAGAAAAGCACCTGCCGAATAGCAAAGACGGTGAACAGGATGGGCCCTTCCATCTTCTAGGGAGAAAAACAGAAGAAGAAACAAGTTCTCAGATAGTTGGAAGTGCCATGTCAAAAACTAGCGTGCTTGTTGGGTTAGAGAGTGGCTGGGTGGCCTAGTTAGAGAGGGTAGTCAGGGAAGACCTGTCTTAGGAGGGGACATTAAAGCTGAGACCTGGAGCTCTGTGTATTTTGGGGTACTCCAGACAGAGGAAGTAACACTGGCAAGGGCTGACTTAGGCCCGAAGGAGAAGGTATAGAAAGCCACTGAAGCTGGAGTAGGAGATGAAGAGGGTGGTTTAAGAAATTAGATTGCAGTCAGATGGTATAGAGCTCTAGGACTTTGGGTTTTATTCTGAGTACACACACACACAGGCTGTTGTATGGAGAATGCATAGGGGAAGGGCAGGAGGTGAGACAATTTAAGAGGAGGTAGTAATGAGGATGCAGGGTTGGAACACGTTTTGGAGGAAGAGTCCACAGGACTTGATGGTAGAATGGATATAGGGTGGGAGGGTAGGAGAAGACCCAGAGATGGTTCTAACCCTAAGGAAGAAGGGTAGGAAGGATACCAGGGGACAGCCAGGTGTCATGGCCAGAGTTCAGTGGCCCATAAACCTGGTCCATGGGCCATATTCAGCCTGCCACCTGTTTTTGGAGATAAGGTTGTATTGGAACCCAGTCATGCTCATTCCTTTGCATACTGTCTATGGCTGCTTTTGCACTACAACAGCAGAGCTAAGAGATAAATGGTTCCAACAGAGACAGCACGGCCTGCAAAGCCTGAAGTGTTTACACTCTGACCCTTTACAGAAAAATTTGCTGACCTCTACTGCAGTCCATCCCCTTTGTCAGTCTGAATTTCCATGTGTGTGCTCTTCCCAGTCACGGCACTTACCCTAGCACCAAAGGAGAGAAAAACATGCAATCTGCACTGGGTGCAACTCAAGGTCCAGGTTCTATGTGGGATGTGCTGTTCTTTCTGTTGGGTCCAGGTGGCCTAAAAATCAAAGACAAGTTATCCTCTCCCACAACAAACACAGTATATAACGAGTATAGGAACTGAGTAATCACACACACACACACACACACACACACACACACCTCCTTCTCATTCAGAAGAAAGGGGAACACACACACCTCCTCATTCAGAAGAAAGGGGAGGTAGAATGGGAAACCGGGAACAGTCACTGGTCCATAGCAGTGGTCAGATCCTGCTGGGCAGAAATAGCCCTTGCAGGCCCCTCTCGCAGCCCCTGCTTCAGCTCTCTGGGGTAATCTCCCTCTCTTTTGTCCTCAGAGAGGTTCTTACTCGTCTGTTGTCCTCCAGGGTCTCATCTGAAGTGGACTTTGGAAATAGAGCCTTACTGTGGACAGGGTGGGTTTTTTTTTCTTTTCTTTTCCTGGTTGACTGCTTGTTGACTGTTTTTTTCTTTAGGAGGCACTGGGAATCAAGCCAGGGACCTCACGTGTGGGAGATGGGTGCTCAACTGCTTGAGCCACATTTGCTCCCTGTTCATTTGTTTTTGCTTGTTGTCTGCTCATTGTTTTTACTCTTTGTTCGCTGTCTGCTTACTGGTTTTTCTTGTTGTCTGCTCATTGTTTGTTTTGTCTTCTTTAGGAGGCACCAGTAACGAACCTGAGACCTCCCATGTGGGAGGCAGGTGCTCAACTGCTTTAGCCACATTCAGTCTCCCGGGGTAGTTTTCATATCTTTTTCTTGCTGATGTAGATTTGAGGGTCTTGGGTTGTTTTAGGGGAGCACCAATGTCAGACTAATGCAAGGTCTCACTGTGGTTTCTTTAGCAATAGAATTCCTTCAGAAACTCAGTCAGCATCTGATCTGTTTGTTTCCAATGAGTTCCATGTACAAATAAACCACAGCTAAATATTTTGTCTAGACATAATTTATAATGTTTAAGCTAATAACTCTTTTTGTTTTTTAAGATTTATTTATTTATACCCCCCCTCCATTGTCTGCTCTCTGTGTCCATTCGTTGTGTGTTCTTCTGTGTCTGCTTGTTTTCTCCGGGAACCAATCCTGGAACCTTCCGGAATGGAAGAAAGGCGATCATCTCTTCACCACCTCAGCAACCTGATCTGCTGCATCTCTTATTATCTCTCCTCTGTGTCTCTTTTTGTTGCATCTTCTTGCTGTGCCAGCTCTTCGTGTGGGCCAGCACTCCTGCGCAGGGCAGCTCTTGTGCAAGGGGCAGCACTCCTGCATGGGGCAGTACGCCACTTGCTCAGCTCGCCACACGGGCCAGCTTGCCTTCACCAGGAGGCCCGGTATCGAACCCTGGACCTCCTATCTGGTAGATGGCAGCCCAATTGCTTGAGCCACATCCCCTTCCCGGATAACTCTTTTACTCACGGTCTTTGAGCTCTGCTTATCTCCCTACCTTCAAACAAAGGGTGGAATCCTTGAGGACATTTGAAACAATGAGCTTGGGGGGAGGGGAAGGCATGGCTGGCTCTTAATCTCATCTCTGCCAGGGGCTCCTGCTTTTGTATGGCAGGTATCAATTCGATCTTCTCCTAAACTAACACTTAGCAGCCTGCTCTTATTACTGCTTCAGTCTGGGGTACAGAAACAAGGACTTTTTGAACCCTGGCTAGCCCCCAGTTACAGGGTCCTCCAGTTTAGATTTAGATTGCAGGCCTCAAGTAGAGCATGCCTGGGGTTTAAGATATATCTAGGGGATCTGAATCTCTGGACTGACAATATGATAGCCAGGCCCTGAGTCTCAACAGACTTCAGCTCCTACACTCTGGTTTATTGGACTTACCCCACTCAGCTAACATGGAGTTGAAGAATGTCAACCACCACACCATGGAGCCTAGAGTGCCTACAACTGAAAGCAGGAGGATTGCATCCAGTATCCATGTGGAATCTAAGGCTCTCTTGACATAGATGTAGAATGGACACAACCAATTCAAGGTCCACAGGAAAGAGGAATACAGTAAGGATTAGAGTGGACTTACTGATATTCTATTCGTGAACTATTGTGGTTAATAATCGAGAAAATGTGGCATTGGTGTGGAAAAAGTGGCCATGGTGGCTGCTGGGTGCAGGGAATGGGAGGAAGAGATGAGATGTGGAGGCATTTTTGGGACTTGGAGTTGTCCTGGGTGGTGCTGCAGGGACAATTACCGGACATTGTAGATCCTCCCATGGCCCACCGGATGGAACGTGGGAGAGTGTGGGCTATGGTGTGGACCATTGACCATGAGGTGCAGTAATGCCCAGAGATGTACTCACCGGATGCAATGGATGTGTCATGATGATGGGGGAGAGTGTTGCTGTGGGGGGAGTGGTGGGGTGGGGGCGGTGGGGGTGAATGGGGACCTCATTTTTTTTAATGTAATATTTTTAAAAAATGAATTAAAAAAAAAAAAGTAGAGAATGCCCCCCAGAACTGGGTGGCTCCTTCCATCACTGCCTGCAGGCTCCTTGGCTGGGCCTGAGGTCTTGTAGGACTTGTGGGACTTGGCCAAAGGCAGCAGGAAGGACCCAGCATTATCGACATTCTTCTCCCTATTTCTGCCTATTGTCACTCCTGCTTGCTGGCTACAGGGTTGTCAAATGTTTTGTTCTTGCATAACAGAACTGACCTGCTTCTCGGGCTGTGTCACTGACTGAAGCCTGGGCTAAGTCAAACCACTCATTTCAGGTTCTGCCACAAATTCTTTATCACCGAGCATGATAGTAGCTATCTTAGTTTCCTGGGGCTGCCATTAAAAAAAAGTGGCTGCTTTTTTAAAAAGCGGAAAATAACAAGTGTTGGAAAGGAAATAAGAACACGGTTCGTTGTCAGTGGGAATGTAAAGTGGTACAGCCATTGTGGAAAACAATTTGATGATTCCTCAGAAAATTAAGTATAGAATTACCATATGACCTCATAATCCCACTTCTAGGGCAATACCAAAAGAACTGAAAGCAGGGGCTCAAACAGATATTTGCACACTGATGTTCATAGCAGTTATTCACAATTGCCAAAAGATGGAAGCAATCCACATGTCCATCAACAGATTACTATTCAGCCATATGTAGGAATGACATTCTGATATACGTGGCAACATGGATGAACTTTGTAGACAAGATGCTAAGTGAAATAAGCCAGACATGAAAGGACAAATATAATCTCACTGATATAAAATAATTAGAATATGCAAATTCATAGAGTCAGAAACTAGAAAACAGGTTACCAGGGCCTGTGGTGGGATGGGGAATGTGGAGTTAATGCTTAATTTGAACAGAGTTTATGTTTGGCTTGATGGAAAAGTTTTGGTAGTGGATGGTGGTAATGGCAGCACAACATTATGAATGTAATTAAATCACTGAATTGTATATTTGAATGAGGTTCAAAGGGGAAATTGCAGTTTGAGTATATGTTACCAGAATAAAAATTTTAAAATCCATAGACCTGTATAAACAGTGAGCCCTGAAAAATGGTGTTTACAAGAGATTTTGGGGTGCTGGAAATGAAATACCGGATTGTGGTGATGGCTACATAACTCTGCAAATTTACTAAAAACCATTCAATTCTATGGGTCAAATAGGTGAATTTTATGATATATAAATTATACTTCAATAGAGCTATTTTAAAAACTGGTAAAAAAAATAAAAGTACTACAAACTGAATGGTTTAAAACAAGAGAAAATTATTGTCTCCCAGTTCTGGAGGCTAGAAGTATAGCCAGATTTTCTCTAGGTTCTTGGTTAAACTATCAGAAATGAATTTTGAAAGCAAGCCAGGTTAGTTAGGCCAGTAATTTATTAAGGAATGGTGAGAAGAGAAATGGGAGAAAATAACAGATCATGGGTCCCAGGTGGAGAGGAAGGTGCTGAAGAGTGATAAAGAGGGATGATTTATAGACTGCAATTCCCCATTATGAATTACAAATGCCCAGGTTTTATTTGCATGTTGTTCCAGGCAGGGGTGGAGGGGTAGGAGGTACAAAGAAGGCCAGAGCAGGGGTCAAAAGGCAAGAGAGGGAAAAAAGGCAAGAGAAGGGCCTTTCAGCCTTTGCACTTGCTTTTTGAACCATTAATTATTCTGCCCACTTTGCTAATGACAGGGGAGGAGTCCCAGTTGCTTGCTGTTTTGATTGATTACCCCACCTGTCAATCCCCTGGGAGGGCCCAATGACAAGGCCCCTGGAGAATATCTGGGGCTTCTCCTGGCTTCCGGGGAAATCCTGTTCTGAATGGGGGAATCTCGCAAGTTCTTCCAGCAGCCATCTTGGGGATACTGATGTCCACGTGGACTTCTTGCCAGGTTCCAAATCTGTCTATTGATTCTCTAACCAGCCTGTTTCATTTCCCCCCTCAGAGAATTTACACCTTTATTCTTAAAGGGGCGCTGAAGTTTATTCTTCTGTAATTACTTCCTGCTGGTTAGGGGCAGTAGGCCCTACCGGACAAGGTGTAAAGCCCTCCTGCTGTTCTATCTTGGTTGGAGGAAGACAAATCTGGCATCCTGGGTGAAGCTGGATGAAGTCCCCACATGGCTAACAAGATGTTGATTCTGGAAGAAATGAACTTGATTAGAATTTTGAGACTATATGATCCCACTAAGAGGATACCAGATCACAAAAGTAGAAAAGGCCAGGTGCCTATGAAGGCTGCATCTCCTTGAAGTTGGTGGGAAACAGTACTCTTCCTTCATTTATTTTATGCTGTTGGTTAACTCTCGGGAGAGACTGCAATAGGCAATGGGGCTTGGTATAAATTGTCAATCCCAGTTTCTACGGTGGAGGAGAAGAATAAGAAGAGGCATTGTCCTTTTATTTATAAGATATGGAGAAACTACAGGAAATGAAAACAGGTAAGATTTCTTAAGGGGTGTCTGGTTTGCCCTCACCCTAGCAATAGGCATTTGGGCTAGAGTTAGAGGGAAGAGCTGGCTTTGACACAGACACTACTTAGCTTTGTCTCTTGAAGAGGTATTTCAGGCTGTCCAATGACTGGCACTTGTATAACTCATCAAATGTTTCTGGTGATCTGGCACTTCCTTGGACAGCTGGCTTCACTCAGGATAAGTGCACCAAGCTGGAAATTCCTTTAACACTAATAGCTGTGGGAGTGATCAGAACTACAGAGTAAGGTTCCTTTCATTTTGGCTCTAATTAAAAGAGAGGCTTGTTTTCTTGCTAAGATTTGATCAGAACCTGGTTTCCAGGTCCTGGGGATAGGTTGTCCACGGACCATCTCAAAGGGACTAAGCTGAAGTGGGTTTTTGCCACTTTATTTGCTATTTCCCTTCTGGTGGGAAATGATTAGCCATAGCAGGACGGCATGTGTGTTTGCCAGTCCTCCCCAGCGTATGAGAGGGACAAGTTCTGGATAAGGGCTAGGAAGGTGTCCTGGGTTAAGCATGTCTTTCACCTGGTGTAAGGTAAAGATTGAGAGGTCACCCCCAAGTTAATTTGGTGGCTTTTTTTTTTTTTTATTAAAAGGGCTGTTGTCTCCACTGTTCTTAGGCAAGGTAGCCATTTTTTATCTTATGGGCATGCTCATTAATTACTTAGATAATGAAGTTTACCAGGACTTTTTAAATGTTCAGTACCTTCTACATATGGTCTAGAATAGAAAAGATACCACAATAATCATCAGGCATATATCTAGAATAGGATGTAGGTACAGTACTTAATACTAATTAATGTATTACCCAATGTATCATAAGATTCTCTCTGAGCTACAATTAAATGGATCTAAGCTCTAGGTTTACAATACCACACATCTTATCTCTCCATGGGAGCAGGCCATAAAGCCAATTGTTTTTAAGTTCTACTCACAGTACTCTGGTAATTGTAGCTCCACTTGGCATGTCCTGCACACAACCAGCATGCTGCAGCATCATTGACCCTAGAGAGAAGCTAGAAAAGTAGATTCCAGTATTCCACCAGCCTGGTGTAAAGCACCCTTTGGCACTATGAAACAGTGCCAGTCTGGAGGCAATATTCATTGTACATTTGGCCATTTTGAGCCATCACCACCTCCTGCAGGAGTTTGAAACTGCAGCGAAGTCTTCATCAACCTCAGGAGCACAACCAGAGATATAGGAGATACTTTTATTGTTTTAGGAGTCAGTGACCAACCTAGCCAATAACTCAAAATGGAGAGGCAACCTGCAGTGTTTTGAAGGCCTGGTTTGAATGCACAAGAGAGTTTGACAATGCTGAAAGGCATTTATATAATGAGTTTAACTCTTAGTTGTGGTTTTTGGTAAGTTTTTACTTTAAGGCAAATTGGTACCTTTATTAACTAAGCCACAAGAATTTTATTAGTTACAATTTTGCTGCTTTCTGCTTTTTTAGCAGTTCAACTAATTCCTCTTGTGATTTATATATTAAATCTGCTCAAGACAGTACTGACATTTAAAGACTAATTTTTGTGTTACCTTTCACCATAATCCAATTAGTAACAGATGAACATCAAATCTGATCCCTTAGGTACAAGCAAACTGACAAAGTTAAACACAGATTTTAAAGTAGAACACAAAGTTAAGCACAGATTAAAACAGAAGTGAGAATTTTATACCCTTAGCATTTCTAGGAACTTTTAAAAATCTTAATTGATGGCACATGAGGTTTCTTATTTTCCCGGAGAGGTTTAGTAACCAGTCTGGATCTTGATCCCTATTCATACCTTTTATAGGCACAACTGAGTTTAAACTAAAGGAAGTTTGAAGTGTATTTCCTCATTTCTTTAAGGAGACATCACATGAGGTTTCTGGGCCTCAGATCTATCTGTCTTGCTCTCTTATACTGGTTAAACTGGAACTCAGGGTCCCCTAAGAGGCTGTTCTCTGCTATACTGTGGCCATGTAGACAGGTAGTAGTAGGCAGATTTTCCTGATTCCTGAGAAGATACTCGTATGGGGAGTCTGTTGGTAGGCTAGAGACCATGCCCATTATTCTAGGAAGAATGAAGTGTTTCTTAGTTGACTGACATGGTATCCCAGAATCAAGGTCTGGCTAAAATGTTTACCACTCCAAATAACTTGGAGCTGATGCTCTGGTCTCAGTGTCCTGAGAATTTAATCCAGAGCCTGGTCAATGGGAATCCCTGTGGCTGACCTAGGTCTTGGCAGATGCCTGAAAATCCTGAAGTTGAGGCCCAAGTGCTGAAAATGGATTGGCGGGAGACATTGGGAGCAGTTACCCCAACTGAAGTGCCTGATCTGAATTTCAGGGAATGTTTGGCTGCCCTCTGAATGGAGGGCTCGAGGAATTTCTTAGGGGCTGTTCAGAGTTTACTGCTCTAGTTCTTGGTACCCCTGACATTCCAGGATCTGAGACTGACTGTGCTGTTACCAAGTGGAAGCACCTGAGCTAAATCTCAGAGGATGTTTGACTGCTATCTGAACTGAAATGCTGAAGCCACTTATAGTCTTGGAGGACATTCAGAGTTACTGTTCTGGTTCTTGCTAACCTGGGAATCACACAGGCCCTGCTGCTGGGCATTTCCAGGGCCATTCTGAACTTGGGGGAAGCCCAGAATAGATTCTGGACTGAAGCTTGCCATGTTGGATATTGCTCCTTGGAAATGGGGCAAAAAACTTTCTTCTTCTATTCTTACAAAGATCTTAAAGCAGTCCTACTTTGGCTGTCTCTGGGATCCTACTGAGGTGTGCATAAGTGCAACCCCTTTGATGACCTCCTGACTCTTTTTTGAAGACTCTTATCCACATAAACTCATTTGTCTTAACCATTTCCCCCTTTTATTCAAGGTCTTTTGCATCACCAGCTAGTGATTGGTAGTAATCCCTTGGCACCAGGGAGGCTCATCCCCAGGAGTCGTATCCCATGCTGGGGGGAAGGTAATGCATTTACATGCTGAGTTTGGCTTAGAGAGTGGCCACATTTGAACAACATGGAGTCTCTCAGGAGGTAACTCTTAGGCATCCTGCAGCTCTAGGCCTAGTTGAAATTTCAAGCATACAGACTCATAAGCATAATCATCAGTTTCAAGGACTCATCATTGGACCATCCTTCCTCACTGGTCTTTGCCTTTGTACTTGGGGGATTGTTGCTGTTCCATTGGGGAATGTGACAGAGCTCCCCTGGCTAGGAACTCAGTACTCCCTCAGTTGTCATTTAACTGTAACAAAGTTGGGTATGAAAATACCCAACAAATATCCGAACATTTTTATATACCCTATATACATGCCCTGGAGAACTCCCTCCCAACCATGTGTACCCCATCAATAACACCCCACATCAGTGTTCCTCCCCCGCCATAGTTGAACCTCTCTGTGGTCCAAATCTTCCTCAAAAATGAAGCTTAATATATTGCCAAATTCAATTAGTAGGAAAATGAAATAGTAACAATAGGTTTAAAGATTAGAAATAGAATACGCACTAATTTAGAAAAACTAAAATAAAGTAAAAAATGAATTGGAGTATTAAATAATGAAAAATATCATAAACTTTGTTTTTGACGTTTTGCTTTTTATCACTGTAATAGGTGTTGCCCTGTATGTACAGTGGCAAGGCAACTTCTTTCATTCCTTCTTCAGTGTCTACATCCTTTTAGTTTATGCCTGGGAGTTTCCCAGTTATTCTGGTCATCAAAGACCATTAAGATATCAATTGTTCTAGCTATCAGACCTTTGGGGCCTGAGGCAACAATTTCTTCCGGCCAGGGGTAGAGCTAAATTTGCTAGTAAATGCATTTTCAGTTTTATGGTTTCTAAGACATTTCAAAACATTTTGAAAACCTGTAATGAGAAATTCAGTAGTAGGAAGTGAGAGGACAAAATGTAGGTTAAGGTTAATTATGAATGGAGCCCTGGCATGTGACGCCCCTGGTAAAGGGGACTCCCACAGCTTCCACCTTGGCCCTGCCTGCTGCTGCCTTCCCACCCTGTCCCAGACCAGGTAGCTGGGTATGGTCGATAGGAAGGTGGGCCTGCAAAGGCGTGGACCCACGGGGAGGTACAAGCCCCTGGCTCACCATCATTGCCGCTGTCGCCAAAGGAGGAGGGCGGGAAAAAGCAATGGCAGCCAGGCCCAAGGGCCAGGCTGGCAGCTGCTACGAAGGCTTGAAAAAGTGGCTTCACAACGTCCAGAGCTCAGCTGGGAACCTCTGCCTTGGCAGAGCCCTGCTTTGGTCCCTTGCCCTGTGCCCCTACCCTCCTGGCCAGGGTCAGGCCTAACAAGCCTGGGCATGTGGCACAGATGCAGAGAGTGTCCCCCACCCCAGACTCTTCCCTCCCTGGATTATGTCCTGTGGGGGCCCATAGGCAAACCTGTTTAAAATGGATAACCAAAAAAGGGCAGTAAGCAGGCTGTAATTCACAGTTTCACTCATGGTACCTCCTGGCTGGCAGTGCCAAATATGTAGCCAGATTTTTTCTAGGTTCTTGGCTAAGCTACAAGAAATGAATTTCAGGAGTAAGCATTGTTAGTTAGGCCAGTAATTTATTAAGGAGTGGTAAGAAGAGAAATGGGAGAAAATAACAGATCATGGGTCCCAGGTAGAGAGGAAGAGGCTGAAGAGTGATAAAGAGGGCTGATTTACAGACTATAATTCCCCATTATGGATTATAAAAGCCCAGGTTTTACTTGTATGTTGCTCCAGGTGAGGGGGGGGAGGGCAAAGAAGGCCAGAGCAGGGGCCAAAAGGCAAGAGAGAGGGCAAAAGGCAAGAGAAGGGCCTTTCAGCCTTCGCACTTGCTTTTTGAACCATTAATTATTCTGCTGCTTTGCTAATGACAGGGGAGGAGTCCCAGTTGCTTGCTGTTTTGATTGATTACCCCACCTGTCAATCCCCTGGGAGGGCCCAATGACAAGGCCCCTGGAGAATATCTGGGGCTTCTCCTGGCTCCCGGAGGAAATCCTGTTCTGCATGGGGATATCTCATATGTTCTTCCAGCAGCCATCTTGGGGGTACCAATGTCCACGTGGACTTCTTGCTAGGTTCCAGATCTATCTATTGATTCCCTAGCCAGCCTGTTTCAGAAGCATGATATCAATGTGTTGGTAGGGCCATGCTTCTTTGTTTCTGTAGGGGAGGAGCCTTCTTTGCTTCTTCCTAGGTTTCAGGGCTTGACTGGCCATCCTTGGTGTTCTCCCTTCACTTGCAGCTGCCTAACTCGAATCTCTGCCTCACTTATCACATCAAAGGTTCAAGAAAAAAAATATGGGAGAGAATTTAATTAGGGAAAGTCTATCCATTAACTTAATTTTGGGTTCACACTGGGAAAAACTAGTCATTCATCTGACTTAGTGTTAGAGATCCTGGGTGGAGCTTTAGAGCAGTACTCTTCGATAAGGCATGGTTTGAGAGGTATTGCGCTGAGTGGAAGCTTCTCATCTTAGTAACAACATGCGCACATGTGCCTGACTCTGAAGACTCAAGGAGACCTAAGCAAGCTCTCTTTCCTAAAGGGAACCTTCCATAGGTGTTCCATGGCTGACAGCCCCTCCAGACCCCTTCCGTCTCTTGGCAGTACACCAGACCAATGTGTCTCAAGTTTTACAAGGAATCTTATGAAAATGCAACTCTTGTCTCAGTAGCTCTGGGGTGGGGTCTAGGATTCTGCATATCTGACAGGTGATGCCCATGAAATGGCACCCCTCCTTGAATAGCAAAGGACTAGATTACAGGGGCCCACAAACTTTTTCTGTAAAGAACTGGATAGGAAATGGTTTTGGCTTTGTGACCCACATACAGCCACTTGTGCAAATTTTTCTTCTTCTTCTTTTTTTTTTTTTTTAAGATTTATTGACTTATTTTTTAAATTTCTCCCCCCACCCCATTCCCCGCATTGTCTGCTGTCTGTGTCCATTTGCTGTGTGTTCTCTGTGTCTGCTTGTATTCTCGTTAGGCGTCTCTAGGAACCGATCCTGGAACATTTCCGGAGTGGGAGAGAGGCAATTACTCTCTTGCACCACCCCAGCTCCCCTGTTGTGCTATGTCTTCTTATTTTCTCTCCTCTGTGTCTCTTGTTGCGTCATCTTGCTGCACCAGCTCTCCATGTCAGCCAGCACTCCTGTGCAGGGCAGCTTTTCCCATGAGAGGCTGCATTCCCACGCAGGGTGACTCTCCTGTGCAGTGCTGCATTCCCATATGGGCCAGCACTCCGCATGGGCCAGCTTGCCTTCGCCAGGAGTCCCTGGCATCGAACTCTGGACCTCCTATATGGTAGATGTAAGCCCAATTGTTAAGCTACATCCCTTTCCCCTTTTCTTAAATTACTCTTTAAAAATGGCTCAGCTGGCATATAAAAACAGGCCCCAGGCCCGGTTTGACCAGCCTAGTGTGCTGACCGCTGGGCTAGGAGCTTGGCGCTAAGCCTGGCTGATTATGAGAATCTCTGACCTAGAGTCATTTTTAAAGTGGGACACTGTAGCAGTTTGATATAGTTATGAATTCCAAAAATAGATATTGGATGTTTGTAATCCAGTCTGTACCTGGGCATGATTAAATGATGCTTAGGGCTTTGATTGGGACTTGTCAGTAGGGTGTTGAGTCCCTGCCCCTTGGTGGGTAGGAACTCACAGATAAAAGACATGGCAAAGGACAGAATTTGATGCTGGAGTTTTGATGTTGGAGTTTTGATTTGGAGTTTGATGCCTGAGTCTTGAGTTTGGGCCCTGGGAAGTCAGCACACAGAGGAAAGAGAAGCCCCAGGAAGAGAGGACCTGAGCCAGGAGAAGAACACAGAGGAATGGAGATGTCCTTATACATGGCAGAAACCCTTGGGAGAGAGACAGAGCCATTCACCTGATAGTCTACAGCTGACCTTGTGGAGTGAAGCAAAGCCTAGAGAGCAAATAGTCTACAGCCAGCCTTGTGGAGAAAACTGAGAACCTGAACCCTTGAAAAAGAGGAACCCAGGAAGCCTGAACCCTGGCAGATGCCAGCAGCCATCTTGCTCCAACACGTGGAAATAGACTTTGGTGAGGGAAATAATTTATGCTTTATAGCCTGGTATCTGTAAGCTTCTACCCCAAATAAATACACTTTATGAAGGCCAACATACTTCTGGTATTTTGTTTCAGCACCCCTTTGGCTGACTAATACAGACACTGATCTTTTTCTTAAAATGACTTTATCGAAGTATAATTTATACACCATAAAAGTCATTTAAGTGTACAATAACTTTTAGCTAATTCGGAGTTGTGAGACATCATCACCATCTAGTTTTAGAATCTCTCTCCATCACCCCAAATCAATGTATTATTATTCCTGTGATCCCATGGCTCCTCCCGTGAAATCAGTGGCATTTATTTCTTCATGTGAAGTGTTGTAGGATAAATGCAGCTGGAATGCCCTTTCCATGAACATGAGGCCCTGAAATGAGAACGGGTCGGACTGACCAACCACCTGACCCTCACAAATGGGGAAGTAAGGAACACCTGCAATAATAATCAGGCGGTTTGATGATTGTTAATTAGTAACCCTAGCATCCTGCTGCTTTGTAAACTTATAAAGGCCAACCATGTCTGTTAGGTGGCATGGAGCATGACACTGAGCAGGAGGTGGCACCCCACTGCCAGGCACCACCGGGTCCTGTGAGTAGGCAGAGCCTCTCCTGGCCTGCAGCCAGCAGGTTATGTTTGTAAGTAATAAGGGCATAGCCAATGCTGGACTCCCACGTGGTTTCTCTGGAATATCAAGGGATTTGGTCAACCTTCCCTGGCTTGACCTCCTGTGTTACAAATGGCAGAATGGGCAGGCTATTCCAGGGTTTCCTAATGGTGTGGGAGTCACGGATAGCATGGCAATCACAGGAAAGTCTGCGGGGGGCATCTTGCCCTTTATTGGGAACTCTTTGGAGGAAATCCTGGGCCATTTCTTTTTTCTTTTTTTTCCTCTTTATTTATTTTTTTAATGTTACATTAAAAAATATGAGGTCCCTATATACCCCCCACACCCCTCACCCCACTCCTTCACCCATAACAACAACCTCCTCCATCATCATGAGACATTCATTGCATTTGGTGAGTACATCTCTGAGTACCGCTGCACCTCATGGTCAATGGTCCACACCATAGCCCACACTCTCCCACAGCCCACCCAGTGGGCCATGGGAGGACATACAATGTCTGGTAACTGTCCCTGCAGCACCACCCAGGACAACTCCAACCCCCCAAAATGCCCCCACATCACATCTCTTCCTCCCATTCCTTACCCCCAGCTGCCACCATGTCCACTTTCTCCACACCAATGCCACATTTTCTTTGATTACTAATCATAATAGTTCATGAATAGAATATCAGTAAGATCACTCTAATTCATTCTCTATTCCTCCTTCCTGTGGACCCTAGAATGGCTGTGTCCACTCCACATCTATATCAAGAGGGGGCTTAGATTCCACATGGATGACGGATGCAATTCTCCTGCTTTCAGTTGTAGGCACTCTTGGCTCCCTGGTTGACCTTCTTCACCTCCATGTTAGCTGAGTGGGGTAAGTCCAATAAACCAGAGTGTAGAAGCTGCACGTCTGTTGAGGCCCAGGGCCTGGCTATCACATAGTCAGTCCAGAGATTCAGGTCCCCTGGGTATACATTAAACCCCAGCACCAACTACAGTTCCAATAAAAGTAACAGGAGAGGCTTGTGGACAAAGATCACATCTGAGTCCAGCTCCCTCACACAGAAACACAAACTCCAAAGTAGGGCCAGCTGACATGGCACTGAACTCCATCTGCCATGACCACAGAACCTGTGGGTATCTGCAGCCCTCAGAAGAACCAATACCTGGGGTTGCATCTACTTTTATCTGTCTCTGGGACTTTGCTGAGGTGTGCATAAGGGCAACCCCTCTGATAACCTCCTGGCTCCTTTTGTAGACTCATAGCCATATAAACTCATTTGTCCTTTCCGTTTCCCCCTTTTATTCAGGTCAAAAAGCATTTTTAACTCCTGGTATTATATGTAGACTGAGATATTCTGCTGGTCCGAGTTGACCCTTTTATTCAAGGTCATTTTCTAGTTACATCATCAGCTGGTGCTTGGTAGTAATCCCTCAGTGCCAGGGAGGCTCATCCCTGGGAGTCACGTCCCATGCTAGAGGGAAGGCAATACATTTACATGCTGAGTTTGGCTTTGAGACTGGCCACATTTGAGCAACATGGAGGCTCTCAGGAGGTAACTCTTAGGCACCCTGCAGCTCTAGGCTTTGTTCTTATTTCAGGTGCACAGGCTTACAAGCATAGTCATTAGTATCAAGGGCTTATTGTTGGACCTTCCTTCTTTTTGGTCTTTGCCGTTGCACTTGGGGGATTGTTGCTGTTCCTTTAGGGACTGTGATAGAGTTCCCCTGGCTAGGAACTCAGCACTCCCTCAGTTTTTGTTTTTAATTGTAGCCACTATGAAAATATCCAAACATTTTTATGTACCCTGGATATATGCCCTGGAGAACTTGCTGCCAACCATGTGTCCCCTGTCAATAACATCCCACACCAGTATTTCTCCCCTGCCATTGTTGAACCTCTCTGTGATCCAAAACTTCTTCAAAAATGAAGCCCAATATATTGCCAGATGCCATTAATAGTAAAATGGAATAGTGATTAGTTTAGAGGTTAGATATAGAATACATATTAATTTAGAAAAATTAAGGTAAAAATAAATTGGGTTATCAAATAATTAAAAAATGCAAAAGCTTTGTTTTTGATGTTTTTCCTTCCATCACTGCAATAAGTGTTGCCCTGTATGCAAATTGGCAAGTGGGTCCCATTTCTTTACATGTTTGTGTTTAACCTAGTTAGTCTGCTTGTGCCTATGAAATCTGATTTGGGGTCCTGTATGTGACTAGGACTCCCGTATACAACTGCAGGGTTAGTACAGTTAGAGAAGAATCTAGTATGGTTAGAGAAGAATATAAAAGATGTCTTCATAAAAAAGAAAGCATCAGGCCATGGCTGTAGCCACCACTTGGCCCTCGTTCACAGCCTTGGGAGATTGCTCCCATAAACAACGGGCTGCTGAATCCCGTGTGTGCCAGGTAAAAGAGGAGCTCAAAAGAGAGCTTGGACTAGTCAGTGCCAAGCAGAGAGAAAATCCTGACTGGTTGCTGAATACTAATAAGAGTGTTTCCAAAAATGAGCTTGTGTATTACAGGCAACACTTATTCCAGAGGAGATCTTGAAAGCGGTGAAAAATCAGAGATGTGAAATGATGGAGAGCTTGGAAACAGCCATACCAGAGGAAGAAGAATGAGGGATATGAGACTTAATGGATATAGAAAGAAGTAAAAGGTTTATAGAAGTGAATTAGTAACATTAAGAAATGTATTTTGCAAAGGTGAAATTTGTCTTGAGATGAAGTAACTCTATGTGATTATGGATAGTTATAAAAAGGTTTGTAAAAGTATTGTTTAACCTGTACTGTTAAAATAAAATATCTGTTAATTAATGCAATCATGGTAAAGGTGCAGAAGTAAAAGCAATGTAAGTTCATTTGATATATTTTAGAAAGTGTATGCAAATTAAGAGAGAATCTTCTAGGCCAGTCACTGACCCCAAAAACAATAAAGGTACCCACTACATCTCTGGTTATGAACTTGAAGTGGATGGAGGATACATTGCCATTTCAGACTCCTGCAGCAGCAGCAATGACTGAATGTGGCCAGATGTAAAATACAATGGACTTTTCAAGTGTTGTCACAGGGTTATTTATACAGCTCCATGTTGTATCACGGGTTGGTAGCCAAGGATTTAGAGAAATGGAAAACAACAACAACAACTATATGCTGTTACTTTGTTTCATTATGTTAAGGAAACATCGGAACTGTCAAATTCTTAAGTGTTGTTAAGGTAAAACCATTGCATGTGTAATCAGGGAGGGTTGTGCATGGGAATAAGGGGACCCTCCAGCAAGCTGCTTTTATTTAATAAGCAAAAGAAAGAAAAAAGTATAAAGGACGATAGCACCGGCTTGAGCAGTAAAGGGGGTGGACCCTGACTTATCCTGTGTACTGGATGTGGCCAGCACCAATATTGGTTCTGGGTGGTTTGTGACAAAGGCGACTGTCTCACAATTGTGGAAAGGGGCTAAAGTATGACATAGCCCTTTAGAAAGGCAACTCTGTGCAACATACCACTCCCTGTTCCAAGTAAAGTGTTTATAACCCATAGTGCCCAGTTGCTCTGAGGACTGTCATCCCCATCCCAGAGTGGATTCCTGGTGCTGAAGAGCAGTGACCTGTTGTGGGTCACTGTTCTGGGGAAAAGCTCTGTGGGATGCCTACCAGTGGTTAAAACCTGAGAAGCGGCAGAGTGGGTGCACAGGAAAAGTGGACATCATGCCTGCTAGACCTTGTGGTGCCTAGCTCAGCAAGGGCAGCTGCAATTGTGCTCACTCCATGACTGTAACTCAGGTGGGACCCTATCTTATGCAGTCTTGGGCTATGGATGAGGATATTGTTTGGACTTTTTATGGATGAATAGCCTTTTAATGGAACAAGTAAAAGGTGATAAGGGATTGCCATCAGCTGTGGCCCTTGCTCCAGCTGAAATGCTGATAACATACCAATGCAGGCATTGAGATTACAAGTTAAAGGGCCAGCAGCCCTACAGTGGGGCAGAGCCTGATGGGTTGGAGAGCCCATAGGAGGATAGCTAAGAAGGCTTCCCGGAAGAGGTGATCTGCTGTTGCTTGGAATAGAAGTCCCAGAAAGCCTGGTGGGTTTGGAAGCCTTCCAAGCAGAGGGAATGCTTTGTGCACAGACCTGGGACCAGACCCAGATGGGAAAGTAATAATAATCTGTTGTTGCCATTTCAAACTGGGAAAAAATTAGGTCATTTGGCTGCAGTATTGGCCTGTGCAGTTTTGTTGGTTGGAAATCATAGGCCTATTTAATGTCACTAAAGGAAACTTAGAGAATTTATAGATAGATGGGGAGTTAATGCAAAATGGATGATGGGAAAGTTGTATTAATGGCAGGTGGCGAGGGTACGTCAACCTCGTACATGGGATTAATCCCACTGAATGGTATGCTTGCCAGTGGTGGGATAGGAAAGGAAAAAGAGCGAGCAACTAAAGAGACAATGACATCAAAGGCAATGCATAGTCCTGGACAAGATCTAACAAGGAAGCAAAGAAGGCTCAACAGGACATTACTGGGACATATAAAATTGGAATATAGACTGTAAACTTTATATCAAGGTTGAATTTCTTGAGCTTGGTCACTGCACTTAGGGTGATAAATGTACATGATGTTGTTGTTGTATAATCTGGATACAGTGGTCCAATGCCCTAACCTCTCAGATACTGAAGAAGATTTAATGGATAGATTGTATGGCGGAAAGAGCATTGGGGTGGCGTGTTGGGTAAATGGAGGCGGAAGGCCCTTTCCATGAACCCGAGGTCCTGAAATGAGGATGGGTTGGTCTGACCATCCACCTGACCCTCATAAACAGGGAAATAAGGAATACCTGCAATACTAATCAGGCAGTTTGGTGATTGTTAACTAGTAACCTTGTGTCTCACTGCTTTGAACCTTATAAAAGCCGGCGGTGTGGAACACAGCATGGAGCATGGCGGTGAGCACGAGTCCCCAGGCCAGCCGCCGCAGGGTCCTGTAAGTGAGAGTGTTGTGGAATTTAAGAGAAGTTCAATTATTTGAGAATAGAGAGGCCAGGACTCAGGAATGATTTTGAGAAGGAAAAATGGTTTATTGACGGCCGGCTGGACTCGGGAGCTTTCTGTTTGAATCCCGAGCCCCGAACAAGATTTTCAAACGTCTTTTATACAGAGAGGAAAGGCCAAAGGTCCCTTTGTTTCAGTTCTCAATAGGCTTCAATTAGCATATATCTCTTCCACATCTTAGGTAAGCTTTTAGCAAGGACTCCAGACATTTTAGATAAGCCTTGGTTTTTGCATTTCCCCTAAATACTTAAAGTTTATAGCCCTTGCTTTGTTAAACATTTCCTGGGACTGGAGCCTGCTGGTCCCTAAGAGCAGGACTGCAGCCTCTTACCGTTTCACACCCACAAGTCAAACAACTTAGTTATTTCTGAAGAGACACAAGTCAAACAGCTTAGTTATTTCTGAAGAGACAAAGAGCCTTCCACCCATAGCCCACATCATTCCCCCCTTTCTGCCAAAGATTAACTTGCTAAGCTTTGGCATAATTATTGTTGGAGCTATGAGGTGGATGGCTGTTTGTTGTCTTGACTGATTATTTATCAGTCTTTAGTACAGCATCCAGGACCGTTTTTAGAAGTTTAGAACTTTTCATTCTGGACAGCAGAATCTTGGGCAGGGGCCTCCTGCAGTTATTCTGCTGCCACTGGCACTCACGTGGATTTCCAGTCAGGTTCCAGATCCATCTATTACTTTTCTTTTACTCTTAAAGAGTTTACACCTTTAATTTAAAAGGGGTGCTGAAGGGAGACGATCTCTTTTCTGTAACTGCTTCCTGCTGGCCATGGGCTGTAGTCATTGCCTAATAAGGTGTAAAACTCTTAATTTATTCTAACTGGAGGAAGATGGATCTGGCATTCTGTACGAAGTTGGATGAAGTTTTCATATGGTTAATAAGATGTTCACTCTGAAAGAAACAAACTTAATTAAAAATTTGGAATACCCGTTTTTTTAAAAGAGGACACATTGGATTACAGAGGTAGACAAGGTTAGGTGCCTATAAAGATGGCACTCCTTAAAAGCTGGTGGGAACAGCATATATTCTTTTTTAAGTTATCCATCTTTAGAGAGAAATTGCAACAGACACTTAGCTTTGTCTGAAGACACATTCCAAGCTGTTCAATGATTGACACTCATTCGCTCTGTCAGATGCTCCTGGTGAACTGGCACTCCTTGGGCAACTGGCTTCACGCAGGATTAGAACACTAATTTGGAAATACTCTTAGTTTTCACCTGTGGGAGTGATCAGAACTACAGAATAAAGATTTTTACACCTTGGTTTTCATTGTACAATTTCTAGCAATTTTGACTTGTTCAATAGGTGACTCACCATCAGCAAGCAAGCCTCACTTTTGCTAACTTGAGACTGGCTGAGACTGCCACCTTATTCTATAGACATGTTATTAACTGTTTAGAAAATGATTTTACCAGGAATTTAACATGTCTAATATACTTCTGCACTTGATCCAAAATAGAAAAGATAACATTACAATTATTAGGCATATATTTAGTACAGGACAAAAGTACAGCACTTAATATTAACTAATGTATTACTTAATGCATAAGGATTCAGAGTTGCCATTATTAGTTTTGAGTTTCAGGTTTGTAATACTTTACATGTTATCTCTCCATGAAAGCAGGCCATAATGCCAATTGTGTTTAAGTTTTACTTACAGTCTCCTGGTATCATGGCTCCACTTAGCATGTTCTTCAACGCAGTGAGCAAGTTGCAGCATCCTTCCAGTATTCCAGAGATTTTCCAGTATTCTACTAGCCTGGTGCATAGTGCTCTCTGGCACCATGGAACAGTGCCAGTCTGGAGGCGATATCCATTGTACACTTGTACCGAGTCATTATTGGCTGCAGGAGCTTGAAACTGCAATATAGTTTCCATCGACTTCAGGAGCAGAACCAGAGACTGATATAGCACATATTTTTAATTGAGGGGTCAGTGACCAGCCTAGCCAATAACTCACATGGAGAGGCCACCTGTAATGTATACAAGGCCTGGTTCGAATGCACAAGAGTTTGACAATGTTAAAGTTTATTCCTTGTTTTATATATATTTTAAACAACTTAACGCAATACATATATCAAATGACTATTTACTTACACAATTTTACTATGAAGATAACAGTAGGTGCTTTACTTTAGTAATAGAGGAAAAATATTATTTTTCATTGTTAGAATGAAAACAATTTTTCCAATAGAATCAAGACAACTTTTTATTACCATTTACTTAAATGTGTATTTTGCAGTGGCCTTCAGACAGGTTTATTATTATGAAGTTATTTCTGCTACCAATACCAATCTAAGTTTCTTTAGTTAACAATAACTTCTACAACTAGAACTATTTAAACATTTTCAGTTTGGAAGATGTTTTACAAACTCTTTATAATTGACTATAACCACATTGACTAGCCACCTCATGTTTAAATAAACTTACTAAATTACAATTACCAATGAAAGAAATTTACTCTCTATTTAAGAGAGCATATCTACAATCTTTTCCCTTTAGCCTAATTTCACCAATGTGAACTTACAATTTTCACTTACAATTTTCATTACTGTAAAGATTTTGTACATATGTTAATTTAGTTTATAAATTAACTATGGGAGATTACACTCAAGTTAAATAAAATTGAAACCATAATAGTTTATGCAAGGAATGTTCTCTTTTTCCCTTACAGGAAGCTAAAAACTTCTTTTCTTTAAGTTATGAAAATTATTAATTTAAAAGCATAACTGACTACCAGGTTTTAAAACACATGCATACTGACTTCCAGGTTTCAAAACACATTACACAATTACTTAATTTTTTAAAATCATAACCCAGGAAAGATCTCTCCATAGTTTTTATGGACTTTCCTTTACTTACTGAAATTTGTTAATAGAGCCACTAATTACCTTATTTTGTTGGAAAGAAATCTTCTGGAAGAAAATAAGGCTCACCAGATTGTGGAGAAGAAAATACTTTATTCTCAATCTTGCAAGAAGGGGCGCAGAGCCAGATATGGCTGGTGCCCCGAACAAAGAAAAATGACACAATTTATACCCCTACGCCTAGCATGCAAGCTCTTCCTGTTTTTCCATAGATTGGATACTTCAGAAGTTACAGCTTATCTGAGATTTAACTTTCCCACGCAAAAGTTTGATTTAACTGCTTCTTCTATCACATTCCAACCATTTTAGTTTTTACCTGCTCCCCCCCTTTGTCAAATAAGGAATAGAATTTAGTGCTGAAATGGCACCGACTTAGTTAGCTCCTTCTTGGGCATCCTTCCACTGCCCATAGGACTGGCCTAAACTGGTCTCCTCCACTGCTGTCCAACCCGGGAGTGGGAGACTGAGGCAGCAGGCCGCCGGGTTACATCAACATTTTTCTTCTGTGAAAATTAACCTAATCTTTGTTTTGTTTTGTTTTGTTTTTTTTTCCAATTTATGGCTGACAAAGGTTTAAACTGGGAAATTACCAGGCAAACTGATTCTTAATTCCCTAGCCTAGTAGATAGGTTTAATCTGCCACACCTAGTCTTGCCTTAAAAGCTCTTGCAAAGAGGAGGCCCTTTCCCAATTGTTTCCATAATCAGATTTCTATGACTTTCTCATCCTGCTTAGTTCAATTTGGGCTTTAAGAATATTTATAAATATAACTGCATATTTAACCTCAACAATTTGAGCAAATAGGCAGACATGAATAGTTTGGCACAACAACATGACTTTAGTTACTTTAAACTTTTCAAAGACTTTTGAAACTCTTCTTAATTTGCACTATGACCATGCAGTTTACCACAAGAATTTTCTTTCTTACTTAATGGATTGTAATAACCAAAATGTTCTCAATGCCTTAGCACCATTTTGTTTTAGAACTTTATATTTTACTTTGAAATTAGCAGAATTTTGGATAAGTAACAAGATTAATTTTATATATATTTACTGAGGCTATTTGAAGCCTCAGGGAGACAGACTGCTTTCTCTCATGAATTGCCACTCTTAGGAACACTGACCGTCAAGGCAGGAGACTTCTCCCCCTCCACCCCCCTTTTGATTTTGGAGATAATAAAACTCCAGTGGCCATTTAACCTTATTCTATCAGGCAGCCATTTATTTAGTTTACACTTGAATTCATGAGAGAAAGGGTTACTAATACCAGAAGAGGAGACAGTGATGTCCCAGCTCTTCTCAATTATGAAATAACCATAGGCAAAGGCAAAGGGTGAGGTTAGGCTTGAAGTAACCATAAACAAAGGAAAGGTTAGTGTAGAATTTACACTTAAATAATAGTTTCAGGCTAAATTCACCCAGCTATAATCTCAGTTATTGTCTTTCCACTGTTTTACAATATAAATGCATTTATAAATGATTTTAACTCTTAGTTACAGTTTTTATTAATTTTTTTAAAACCTATTAATTTTATAACACCTTTAAATACCTTTCATTCAACTTATAACATATTAAATGAACTTAACCATTACTTTAATTTTTCCTTTAAAGTGAAAGAATAAATCTCTTGCAGTTAGTTTGAAATAAAAGGCTACTTTTCAGGATTTGATTTCTAGAACATAAAATGTTCTTTTAAAAGAGGTAAGACTCTTCTTCAAACATTGAGGATATGATGAGGTTAAAGCACAAGAAGCTATTGATAAAATATTTTCTTTGTATATTGATCTTACTCAATTTAATCATAAAAATTTCTCTTCCACAAACCTTCTACACTTTCAGTATTCATTCAGGTTCTGTCCCACACTCTACTCTTTCCAATAATCAATCATTTTATCTTAGGACAAAATCATCTTCTGTTTCCTTAACAATAAAAACACATTCCATATATCCCACATACTAAGTTACCAGGCAAACTTCTTACAACATATAATTGCCATTAATACTAACCAAGTTTGTTAAAATAATGAACTTTTCTTCACTTTAAATACTTAGTAGCATGTAATACCAGAAACAGTTTTTTTGGAAGCAAGTTGGCAGGGGAGATTGGCTGCCGAATAAGTTTGTTATAAAATTGCCTTTTATTATTATTATTATCAATTCAGTTTTGTTAAATAATGACTTTCTGCAATTAGCCACTTAAATACCTTAAACAATGCTTTGTAAAACTTTTATAATTATTTATACCCTTAATACAAAGTTTACCTTCACAGAACACATTCTCTTACTTAAGGTTACTACAATACCTTCTAAGAACCTGAGCAGAATGCAAACGTATTTTGGCTTTGACACCCTAAGGAGGGAACTTTACTGCATTTATTCTGATTCTGCTTTTCACCTCCTTCACTTTCCCCCCTTCCAGGCAGTCGGGTGCACAACAAACAGGAATGCGGCTTATGAATAGAAGGGTGGACTCACTGGAAAGGGGCAAGCCGCTCCCCCCTTTCCAGCTTTCAGCCAAAATGGGCAGACAGAACCTACTCAAATTTGGCAACTCTCCCAGGAACCCAGCCGCCCTGACTGGGACATTCCCAACAGACTTGGGTGCTTGGCTCGGACACAGATGGCCTCCAAGCCCCGGCAAAGGGCCAGACCAGAGACAAGACACCAGAACATGCACAAACATCTAGACTCCGCAAACATCCAGACTCCTCAGCTTTTGCCCCAGAATCATTTCACCCCCTTGCCAATGGCAAGGGAGGGCTCCAGCTCAGCTGTAATTCTACTTCATGTAAGGACACAACTCCAACACTAACATTGAGCTGACACAGACAGAAGCACAAAGGTCACTAATCTGACTCACAAGTTTATATATTTATTTTCACCACGGCTGCCCCCACAGCCATCACAAACCTCAGAACACTTAACATTTGGTATAAAGCAAATTCATTCACAAATTAGCACCATAACAAAAGATTTCAGCTAGACTTTTTCACTGTTTAAACTTTACACCCAGACCAAGCTCCACCAGAAAAGCCGATCCATTTTCCTGTAACCAAGTTTTGTTTTCCTTAATCTAGACCAATTTCCAGGATATTAGGACTCGAACCTATAAATACCCTTCCTATTAAAATCGAGACTCCACTCCTTTAGTGGATATAAGACCAGTACCAGATTCTAACATGCAGTTAGACAAACCCAAAACACCAGGGCTTTTCCCCGGTTTTCCTCCTTTTCCCAAGCCTAGAGAGAACGGCTTCCCCCCAGCCTTCTGGGGCTACTAGGGTTCTCTCGGGAGGTGATCAGCCTCCCCTTCCTAGCAATTAAAGCTAGGGCCTTCCAGACTCTGCTCACCCGGGGAGTCTTACCTTCTTCCCTGTTCGGAGCTCTTTTTCGTTCCCAGAATCCTTCTCTTCAGACCTTCCATTGCCCCTTGATTTTGTCGGGAAGATTCTGGTGGAGCCCACATCTTTTCTGGATTAAATTTAATCCAGGGGCGCCCAGATTTGGGGTTCACCCGAGTCCTCCCGGCTTCCTCGGGGATTTGGAAGGGGCAGCAAAATGCTACCGTCTCTGGCCTTCATTTTTGTCCCTTCGTGGTCACCATTAATGTTGTGGAATTTAAGAGAAGTTCAATTATTTGAGAATAGAGAGGCCAGGACTCAGGAATGATTTTGAGAAGGAAAAATGGTTTATTGACGGCCGGCTGGACTCGGGAGCTTTCTGTTTGAATCCCGAGCCCCGAACAAGATTTTCAAACGTCTTTTATACAGAGAGGAAAGGCCAAAGGTCCCTTTGTTTCAGTTCTCAATAGGCTTCAATTAGCATATATCTCTTCCACATCTTAGGTAAGCTTTTAGCAAGGACTCCAGACATTTTAGATAAGCCTTGGTTTTTGCATTTCCCCTAAATACTTAAAGTTTATAGCCCTTGCTTTGTTAAACATTTCCTGGGACTGGAGCCTGCTGGTCCCTAAGAGCAGGACTGCAGCCTCTTACCGTTTCACACCCACAAGTCAAACAACTTAGTTATTTCTGAAGAGACACAAGTCAAACAGCTTAGTTATTTCTGAAGAGACAAAGAGCCTTCCACCCATAGCCCACATCAAGAGAGCTTCTGGCCTGCGGCCTCCGGCTTATGTTTGTAAGTAATAAGGGCATGGCCCGTGCAGGGCTCCCCGTGGTTCTCCAGAATATCAAAGAATTTGGTCAACCTTCTCAGGCTTGACCTCCTGTGTTACAAGGGTAAAACACAACTGAGTGGGAAACTATTGCTTGACTTTGAATTTCAAAATAGAGTATGTTAAATTCCCAGTGAGATAATCGTCTGAAAGTAGTGAATGACTTTGATTTTTCAGGAATCAGCCTTTGTTAAGAGATAGGAAAGGATTTGCTTGTAATGCATAATGCTAGGCCTTACATATGAAGAGCCAAGTCTGGAAGACTAGACCCTTTCCAAATGAAGCCATGGTTCTGTTAGTTAAAAGGAAGAGGAGACTAAATATTGAAAAGAAAAAGTAGCCAAAGGGCTCCAGCCCCAGAGATTCTAATCTAGTTCAGTAAGGCTGGGGTGGGGCTCGAGAGTTTTAGTTACACAAGCTTGCCAGGTTGATTCTAATGCTCAGCCAGGTTTGGGGAAACTACTGACCTTGGAGTGGATGAGTCATGGGTGGGAGAGAGCAAGAGTGGGTAAAATGAGTGCAAGAACATGAAGTAGGCCCAACAGCATCTGTCTTATCCAGAACTCCCATCAGCTCTGAAAATTCCCATGTGTGCATGGAAGAGGGAGGGAGAGAAAGGGAAGAAGTAAAAGAGAAAATGGCAGGCAGAGATACTAAGGTTCAGGTTGGAAGGGGAACAAATTCGGGGCATAAACTGTATCCCGCAGAGACTGGTTGTTGCTGGAAATGAGAGGCCAGCCTTTGGGAACAGGGAATGAGGGAAACTGGGTGGATGAAGTCCCTGCAAAGAAGCCAGTCAGGAGCCTTTCCACGGGCATGCCTTCATTTACCCATCTGTCCATCTGTGCATTCATTCATTCAGCACATACTTAATGAATGCCTACCATGTACCCTGTATTCATTCTTTTTTTAAAGATTTATTTATTTATTTCTGCTCCCCCCTTTCTGTGTCCACTCGCTGTGTTTTCTTCTGTGTTTGCTTGTGTTCTCATTAGGCAGCTCCGGGAACTGATCCTGGGACCTTTCCAGAGTAGGAGAGAGGTAATCATTCTCTTGTGCCACCTCGGCTCCCTGACCTGCTGCATCTCTTATTATCTCTTCTCTGTGTCTCTTTTTGTTGTGTCATCTTGCTGCACCAGCTCTCCACACTGGGCTGTACTCCTGCACGGGGCAGCACTCCTGCATGGGGCAGTACTTTGCACAGGCCAGCACTCTGCATGGGCCAGCATGCCTTCACCAGGAGGCCCTGGGCATCAAACCCTGGACCTCCTATATGGTAAGATGGGAGCCTGATTGCTTGAGCCACATCCATTTCCCCCCATACTCATTCTTATTAAAGAGATTTGCAATACTTAGAGTTTTTTCCATGGTACCTGCATTTTCAAAGCAAATCCAACTGTGTGTCTTTGCAGCTTAAAATCCTTTGATGGCTTTGCCCTAGAATATAAATGAAGGGAAGTGGACTTGGCCCAATGGATAGGGCATCAGTCTACCACATGGGAAGTCTGCAGTTCAAACCCCGGGCCTCCTTGACCCGTGTGGAGCTGGCCCATGCGTAGTGCTGATGCGCGCAAGGAGTGCGGTGCCACACAGGGGTGCCCCCTGCGTAGGGGAGCCCCAAGTGCAAGGAGTGCACCCCGTAAGGAGAGCCGCCCAGTGTGAAAGAAAGTGCAGCCTGCCCAGGAATGGCGCCGCACACACGGAGAGCTGACACAACAAGATGACGCAACAAAAAGAAACACAGATTCCCATGCCGCTGATGACAACAGAAGTGGACAAAGAAGATGACACAGTAAATGGACACAGAGAACAGACAACTGGGGGGAGGAGGAAGGGAGAGAAATAAAAATAAATCTTTAAAAAATATACATGTAAATGAAAATCTTAATCTGGCCTATGAGACCTTGTCCATTTTGGCACCTAATTCTCTGGCTGTGTCCCATTACTCTTAACCTGAGCTCCAGCTCCACTGGCCACCTGTCAGTTTCTCTCCTGCTCTGAGCTCTTTCCTGTCTCATGACCTTTGCACATTGCTATGTTCTCTGTCTGGAGTTCTTTCCACTCCACTCTACACCTGGCTAAACTCCTGTCCATCTGTCAGGTCTAGGCTTAAAAGTACTTCCTAAGGGGGCACTCCCTCACCCCCAGGCCAGGCTAGGTATTCTGTAATTACCCTGGCTTCTCCATAATAGAACGCAACTCAGGGAAGTGGATTTGGCCCAATGGATAGGGCGTCCACGTACCATATGGGAGGTCCAAGGTTCAAACCCAGGGCTCCTGACCCATGTGATGAGCTGGTCCATGCACAGTGCTGATGCACGCAAGGAGTGCTGTGCCATGCAGGGGTGTCCCCTGCATAGGGGAGCCCCATGCACAAGTAGTGCACCCCATAAGGAGAGCCACCCAGCACGAAAAAAGTGCAGCCTGCCCAGGAATGGTGCCGCCCACACGGAGAGCTAACGCAGTAAGATGACGCAACAAAAAGAGACAGATTCTGGGTGCCACTGACAAGAATACAAGGGGACACAGAAGAATACACAGCGAATGGGCACAGAGAGCAGACAACTGGTGGTGGGGGGAGTTGGGGAAGGGGAGAGAAAAAAAAAAAAGAATGCAGCACAATACGACCGTTTTTGTGGTTATTTGCTTAATGTATCCTCCAAGGGTCTAAAAGCACCACATGTATAGGGTCTTTTTTCACTCATCACTGTAGCCTTGATGCCTAGACTGACTGACTAAATGAATGAGAGCCCTTTATAATTTAATCTCATCTTACTTTTACAATGCTCCATAGGTTTGGTGGAGTGGGATAGAAAGCAGGGTTTTCCCTATTGCTAGAAAAAGAAGCACAGGCACAGAGAGGTGAATAAAATACCATACTCACATAGGGTGATTATTGCAACTGGGCATACTGGACTTGCTCTCCCTTAGAAGGACTCCGGTCAATAAAATAGAACCCTCTAAATCCATCCTCTAAACCTCTCTTCTGATCCCCACCCTCAGCACATGCTGCCCAGTAACAAGTTTTAAACATATACTTTAACAACATACCCCTTATGACTATCTCTCCTTAGGGCAATCACTTTGGAGGCAAGGTCTCCTAGGAAGCAGTCTATTTGTCAGAATAGGTTAAGCAATGCTGCAATAACAAATAACCCCCAAATCTCAGTGGCTTAAAATAAAATGGGGTTTTCATTCCATTTATGATGCAGATCCATTGTGGACTGTTTGTTGCTGGGTTTTGCTCATCATGGCCTCTCGGGGACCCCAGCTGCTGAAGGTTCCACCTCAGCATGGGCTTTAGTGATTCCAGAGACAGAAAAAGAGAACATGTGCTGGTTTGTGAAGCTTCTGCCAGGAGGTGGCAAATGCCAATTTCTCTCACATTTCATTGACCAAAGTCAATCACTGTACCCTATTGAGTACAACAGGGTGGGGATAGGGTCTCCTGTGGAGAGAGGCACTCAGGATTTGTGAATAATAGAATCTACCACGTCTGTTGTTTGTGTGATGTAATGATCAATCTCAGGAGTTTTGGAGTTCAGCTGAGTTATCTGGATCATTTTTTCACTCAACCCAAATGATCTAGATGAGGGCTCAACTTGATCCTCACAGTTTGCAGAGCTAATCTGAGTATGATTTTGAGATGCTCCCAAGAGAAAAATACTGTCCCTTGCAGAGAGTGTGCCCAGGCTTGGGTGAGGAAAAGGCTTTGAAATGTTTTATAATAGATGTTATAAAGATCCGGCTTTCCTTCTCTTCTCAAAAACTTTGTGAAATGGCTTGATCCAAATCACTATAGGAAAATGATTTTATCTTACTCTCTCATTGTATGCTTGTCTGCTCTCTCTCTCTGTTAAGGTGGACTGTGCTGAGTAAATGGTTCAAAGCCGAAAGGGGAAAACTGAAATGAATGTCGAATGTGGGCTTGTGAAGGAAATGGCAAGTGTACAGTATAAATCGAGAGCTTTTAAACATTCCCAAGGTCAAATCTTGACTCTCTCACTGACTTTGAGCAAATTACTTAACCTCTCTAAGCCAGCTTCCTCATCTCTGGACTAGGAATACTCTCTACCCCATAGAGCTGCTATAATGGTTTAATGAGATAAGGTTTGTAAAGTGTCTGGCCCTTAAATGGTGATCAAGAAGTGTTAGGTGGTAATGTAGTTGTTACTGCTAATTTAAGGTAACGGAAATGGCGGATTCAGGAATGGTAGTGACTGGTGGCACCAGCAGTTCTAAATCTGGTGGCTTCGCCAATTGGTAGTTTGTCCTTCGTAAGCCTGTTTACACATCTGTCAAACGGGGAGCCATCACATGAGTCAGGAAATGAGCCTCTAACATAACTGCATAAAATCACCTTGTGACCCAGGTTGCTGGAGGCCTGGGTTCAGAACCAGAAGAAAAGTAGCAAGACCTGCTCACAAGGGGTCTACCTAATAAGTGGAAGGATTCACAGTGACCCATCTGTGTTTCACGCCAGCCAGAGTCACTGAGAAGGCCAGGGGATGGGTCTGGATGGAGGAGTGGCTGTTTTCCTCAGATTGGCTGAGGTGGGCTCTGAAGAGCTGTGGGCACAATGTGGCTGGATAAAATTCTCTGGGTATGTGGACAGATTCCAAATAGAGCAACACACTATGGGTGGTTTCCCTTTCCAACAAAGGCTACTACCACCAGGTGGGTGAAACTGGCATGCCCAAGGTGATTTCTTTTCAAGTTCTTTGCTAAATCTTGTCATTTAAGGAATTAATAAGGAAATATAAACATTCAAGGAAAGTTTCTTTAGTTGAACTTGTATGTAGCAAGTTGAGCTTCCTGGGAATTTTTCACTGGGTTAGTGGTAATATGAAATCTTTGTTAAGGGCACACATCATTTGAGTATTACATGAGCATTATGTTGAGGAACTTTTCAACTCACACTCTTCTAAAAATTTGGTAGGAAAATACTTGCTCTCTTAGGGCAAGCAGATATAAAATAAGAATAATTTGCAAAATGGAAATAATAGTATCCACTTCACAGGACTATTCTGAGGATCTAAGTTACAATGTATAAAAGCCACAGACCAGTGCCTGGTATATAATAAATGCTAAGTAATTATTAGCAGTTGTTGTTATTAAAAAATAGCCATTTGCCCAATTATGCAACTAAACTACAACAGTGATTCAATGACCAGTAAATCCAATGACCCTGTCTTAGTTCTCCTCCTCTTCTCCACAGCAGTGAACAAGGTTTTTTCAGAAACTTGCTCCCATTCCTTTGCCCATATTCTTTTATAATAGTTTATATATCTGGTCCCCCTTAGCCACACCAGACTGAGCTCCTTGAGGACAAAGACCATGTCACTGGCCCCAGCATTTAGGACAGGGTCTGGCTCTTTGTAGTGCTCACGTGTTGCTGAATTAGTGACAGAAGGAGCCATTGTTGCAAAAATGGTTCTGCCCGCCACTGTGTCCTTGCCTTGGTTTCTCTTTCTACTCCCTCCTTGTAACAGCTAAATCCTAAGGTTCATTCTCAACCTTCCACTCTTCTCTCTTTATACTGATTCTCTTGCAAATCTCATTTGCCCTGAAATCTGATGCTCCATTTCAGAGCCTCTCTTCTCAACTCCCATAATGTATCTTCTGCTGCTACCTGAATGGCCAGTGGCACCCTAAAGTCAACATGTCTAACTCTGAACTCTCAATTTCTTCAAAATCAATTTCCATCAGCACTTCCCTGTTTCTGGGAGGGGAACCCTTCTTCTTTCAATAACCAGGTTCAAAATCACAGATTCATTTTTTTAAAAATTATGTATGCCTTTCATTTTTGCAAAAAAATTTTTTGGAGGTACCAGGGATTGAACCTAGGAAGCTGGCATCAACTACTGAGCTATAGCTACTTCCTGCAGATTCAGCCTTGACTCTCTCCTTCCAGACTTTTCTCAACTCATCACTGTATCAGCTAAGAATCTTTGGGTTACAGGAAAAACTGACTTAAGCAGAGTATTTTTTTCCTCTCATAAAACTGGAAAGTCCAAGGGTATCCTGGTATCAGGCACATATGAGTCCAGCAGAACAAATTATGTCTTAGGGACCCCACAGCTCTGCTTTCCTTTATGTAGACTCGATTCGCAGGCAAGTTTGTCTGCTCATGTGGCAAAATGGCTGCCAGCAGGTCCAGGCTATATCAGAGCTGCCTGGCAACACCAGGGGAAAGCGAGTGCCTTGCTCTTGGGTGACATAAGAAAACTTCCAGGATTAACTTGCCCTTTGACTAGCTCATGTGCCAATCCCCCCGTTAGTTCCCAGGGGTGGGGATTTAGGGTGGGAGAAGGGATGCTCTGGGTATCTAGGCCTGAGTACAGGAGTAGAGTCAGCCCACAGGAACTGAGACTGGGGGGCGGAGGTTCCCCAAGAAGCACAGTGTTGGGTTTTCAGAATTCGAGAGGATTTATGCTGGGTAGGACACCAGCTCTGGAGACCTAGTCATTGTCTTCCTGAGAGATGACTGACAAGGATCTAACAGATAAGTGGTATAGGCACTTTCAAATGGAGAAGGGGAAGGTTTTAGACATACTTAGGAATCAGAATCAACAAGACTCTGGAGGAGAGCGAGGGAGAGACAGGAATCAAAGATGACACACATTTTTGCCTTATATAATCGGTGGATGTTTGATGCCTCGGGAGACTGGGAACAGTTTTTAAAGGGGGAAAGATAAGTTGATTTCATGTGTTGATTCTGAGATGTTTGAGATCTTTAAGTGGAGGTGTCCAGTGGATGTGGGCTGGACTGATGAACTTGGGTTATCAGTCACAGGTGAGAGTTGAAGTTATAGAAATGGGTGAAAATAAACCATGAAGATGTGCAAAATGAGAGGGCCAAGAGCCTAGGCCAGTGCACGTGTTTAAGAGCATATTCCAAGAGTGGTTATTTTAAAAAATGCAGAAATGAAAATAGGTTCTTCTACTTGAGCTACTACAAAATAACCAGAGAACTTAGTGAGTGCAGTTTCACTGAAATCTTAAGAGCACAAGTCAGGGTTCAGGGGAATCAAGGGTGGGGATGGGAGCTGAGGACACACTGAGGTTTTGAGTGATGATACCCCTCTGAAGTAGCCTGGCTGCCTAGGGAAGAGTGCCTACTTCAGAGTGGCTTTTCCCTACAGAATTTTTCTTGTACTTATTAATCTACATGAATTGCTTTTGTCTTGAAAGTATATACATCCATTTCACATCTCCAATTAGACTATATGTTCCTGAAAGAAGAGTGTGACTTAATTTTTGTGAAGCCCAAAAGGACTGAGCCCAGTGCTTTGTCCATGGTAAGAACAAGTTATCAATTGATACAACATAGACTTGTAGGCTGGAACAAAGGGTCTCAGTGTTTTGTGACTGGCTATACAGCTTTCCTGTCTGGGAAAGCAGCTTACAGCAACTGAGGTGAGCAAACTCCAGGAAGACCTTGTCAAACTCAATGCGTTTATAAACTCTCCAAGAGGGGCAAATGTTTACAGGGTCCTGGGGTCCTCGTGCTCGAGGGCTACCTGGAATTTACTGATCTATGGACCTTAAAACAAGGAAAAAAGGGAGGCCTATTTTGCACACATTCACTGAGCAGGACGAAATCTTTAAGGTGCACCAGAGTCCTCTGTGATGGTCAGGAGCTCCAACCTGCCTCAACAAGACCAAACAACAGGACTGCTCCCAATTAAAAAAAGGAAAAATCTAAGAGAGACACCGAATTATTTAAAAGCATTTCAAATAGGATTTTTCTGGTTCTTCTATAGAATAGAAAAAGCAGCCAAAATGGCTAAATGCAGCAGTGTGACATCAGGAAAACAGCACTGAAGTTGGAGTCAAAAGAGGAGGCTCTCTGTATATAGCTTTGCCATTAGTTGAGTTCCCCTGGGCAGGTTGCTAGACCTTTCTGAAGCTGTGTTCTAATCTGTAATGAGGGATAATACCTACCTTCCAGACCTCATTAAATTCCTGTGAATGGCTCACATAATGTCCTGTCCTCCCTCAATCATTAAGGATGAAAAAAGTATGCTTAAAATGTCTGATTGAAAAAAAGTCTGATAAGCAGCAGTGCATAAATGGCAACTTTCAATGTGTTAAGCACCTACAATGTGTCCAGAACTTTATTTACTACATATCTGCAAGGTTCAGCTTAAATCACCCTTCACTTCTCTTTAACATGCACACCTCACCCCAACATCTCCTTAGATCACTGGTATTTTAGTAGTTTGTGGTAGATTAAATTATGTACCCCAACAAAGTCATGACCTTACTGTTAAATCTACATTCCTGAAGGTGTGAGCACTTTTGAAGAAAGGACCCTTTTAAACATACATTATTAGTTAAGGTGTGGCCCGAATGAATCAGGAAGGGCCTTAACTCATATTACTGAGGTCCTTTATAAGGAGCAATTTGGATACAGTGAGAAGAGCAGAAGTCAGCTGAAACCGGAGAGCAGACAAGTACAAGAATTCAAGGACTGTGACACACCAGCACCAGAATGCTACAGGTTTTGGGCAGAAAGCACTGCCTTGCCAACACCTTGGTTTTGGACATCTAGCCTTCCAAATCAAGAGCCAATAAATTCCTGTTAAGTCAAACCCACTCTGTAGGCAGCCTGGCAAATGGAGACACAGGTGTAAAGCAAGACCTTTTAAAGACTGAATCTATTGAAGCAATTTGGCATCCTCGAAGGTGCCTGATACTTAACAGCATCTTCATACTCATCAGATTCAGAGGGACTAATTCTTCATGCTCTCTGGATAACACAAAAACCCCATACACTCAAGCACTGGAGCATATGCAAGAACAGGGCCTAAGTAAGGAGGACAGAATGTGTCATGTGAGTTATACACTGGAATACCAGGCACAAAGGGCTGAAAATATTTCCGCAAAAGGGATGTTTGCAAGGAATTCTCAAAAACAGGAGAAAAACTTTATCTGAGCATAGAAACATGCACTTTTTAAACAGAAAATAAGAAAATCTAGAAAAATGTTATCCCATGCTGCAGTTTTCAAATGGTTAAAGAAAGTATATTTTACCCAAGAACATATACAGAATGATTACACTTACACAAAATTCAAAGTTAGATCTATGGAGGTAGATTAGAGAGGAGCATAAAGGAGTTTTTTAGTTGTTGCTAAGGTGCTATTCCTTTTTTTGGGTGCTAATTACCTGAGTGAATTTACATTTTAATAAACTCATTGAACTAAAACCTTTATGATTTGTGCATACTTATTTATGTTAATTATAATTCAATAAAGTTTTTACTAAAAATAAACTCTGAAGGTCAAAATGGAAGCATCTTAAGGTCTGCAAGAGATTTTATTCAATGTCTAAATCTTCATTTCCTCACTGCTCCAGGAAATAATTACACAAAATTAGAAAATTAGTGTCTGTCCATGGTTTTGCTTATGCTTCATAAATTGTTCTTTCAAACCATATGCTGACAACAGGAATGATACAGCCTATTGCAGTTAATGCCAGTGCCTTTTAAAAACAGTAATTATAAATCAAGGACCTTCTGAGGTCTTTAAAAGACCAAGATGCTCATAGTAGTAAGACTTACGCTTTAAGAATGAAGGACCCAGACAATACACTCTCTAAGGCTTTCCCAGACTGTGTAGATGCACAGGCATGGAGCATATTTCCTTAGGGCAATAAAAAGAGCTGGTTGCTGCAGCTTCAACTGAGTATTTATTTTCAAGTGGCTTCCCCTCCCCCCACGGAAAATAACATCTTTAGAACAAGGAAAACAATGTTTGCACCTTCCATTTTGGAAGTGAAATATTAACCATTACTTTCTATGGTTACCAATAGGGCCAGGTTCACTGAAGAATGAAAAGTTTACTAAAGCAAAAAACTCCATGGCATAAATAATTGTATTTCTCCTCATGTTTCCTTTTCAACACCCTAAAGAGTAACTTTCAAAGAACTGAATCAAACTCAATTTTAGGTCTCCCAGATGATCTATGGCATTTCCTGTGCTGACATCAGGTAGCTTTGGGAGCGGCTCTGAGTGATCTGTCATGAGGGCCCCAGTTACTTGAGTCTACACAGACACGCCAGTCTTGCCTCATCTCCAGAGCCCAGGGCCCTGCTGAAAGCCTGTTTCTCATCTTCAAGTGCCCCCTGCTGTTCACTGGCAGGTTTACATCCATTAGTCACCTGTGGACAACATGGTGGCTGGTCCAGTCTGAAGGCATGACTGATCATATTTAGATTCTCAACCTAGTTTTTTGTAACATTCAAATTCTATCATCAAAAAAACATTTAAGTTACTGAATGCTCAGAATAAAGAAATGTTACTGCTATCTTATATCTCATACATTTCCCCGGAGAAATCTACTCTTCCCGAGCCTTCCAACAGAGGCATTTGGAAGATACTCCAATGAGGGTTTTGGTTAGAAATTGAAAGGTAAGTTTCTGGAAAGATTATTTTTTTGGCTGAGCCTCTGAAGGTAACTTGGGGGGAAAATCAGACAATACCCATAATGCTGAATTAAGTATACATACTAAGTTTTTAAAGCTATAAAATATTAAGCACAAAATATAAACAAAATATTGTAACTTTACTAGATTTTTCTATTTTATTGGCCGTTCAGACTCAACTAAGGCCCGAATAGCCTATAGCTATAGTCCTTTAACAACTTATAGATATCACATGAAATCTGATCAGGTGGCACAAGACTACCTGCCAACACAGAGCAATCGTTAACATCCAATGGTGATCATTTAGTGCTTTTATATATAATAACTCAATCAAAAAATGGAAAGATATTCAGCATAACATAAAGGTTTCTCCTGTTCTATGTAAGGCATTATTTAGAAGTTTGCGAGGTCAGGCTTATGTAATGACATATACCAGCAGATACCATTTTGCAAATTAGATCAAAACTCTCCCTTGTATCTAGAATGAAAAGGGTAGCAAGTTTTATAAAATATTATTTTCCCCTTTGGGCCCCTATTCCTACACCTCCACACATACTCCCTTCCTCAATGCATCCCCAAGTAAGATAGGTATTTAGGATTTTGCTCAGTGGGGGGAGTGAGTTAGGTGGGTACATGGGTGGCTGAATGGACAAAGAGAGGGAAGAAAGGAAACATTCTAAATTTTTATTTAATAGAATGTTTTCCATGACACCTCTCAGGATGTAAAGAGAGTTTGGTGTAAACAAATTAATTCTGATGACTGAAGACTTGTATGACCAAATAAGGCAGTTTCTTGACCCACCCTAACCCCCTAAGAGTTTTTCCAAAAAATCTGTGGAACAAGAAAGGAGGAAGCATCTCTTTCAATATGGGGCAACGAGACTCCTCCAGGAAGGTTATTTTAGCTCCTGAAAGCAGGAGCCTCCTGCCAGGCATTTTGGAACGGACAGTTAGAGCTGCCCACTTTGGAAACTGTCAGGTCTCTTGCATGTGATGCCTGAAGAGTATCCCTGTCCATGTCCACGTCAGGGCTGGTGAGGGTAAGTGGGGTCTGATGGCCTGCTCAAGGCCCTAGCCTTTGATAACAGCAATCGGTCGCAGTTTAATGGCCTTCTTGCTGATTCCAGCGTCATGGCAGGTGTTGACCACGTCGGTCACGTTCTTGTAGGATTCAGGAGCCTGCAGGGAAGGATTAAGCATGGTAAAAGTCTACCTAAAATGGAATCTTGAAAAACATTAGACTTCACTTGTAATTAAAGGAATGCAAATTAAAACAATACTGATTTCTTTTTGGTCTATCAAATTAGCAAAGATTTTTAAAAAATGATTACGTTCAATGCTGATAAGAGACAGACACTCTCATTTTCTTTCTTTTCTCTGTATTTTCCGAATTTTCTTCAGAGAAAATGTTACTCAATAAAACATACACACCATTATCATTAGTGGTAATTATCTCTGGATGATGGAGTTACTGACAATTTTACCTTTTCTTTACTTATTTATGCAGTTATCAAAATTTCTGCAATTAACATGTATTACCTTTATAATAAGGGAAAGTTATTACATTCAAATATATAACAACACCTATAAATGTGTACACACACAGATGTCTTTGCTTATCTAGCAGTACCAGCACCCCTCCTTCCTACCCGACACTCACTGCAGTCTTACCACCACTAGAACTAATCTTATCACATGCACCCTTTGTGACAGCACAAGGAGCTCAGGCCCCCCAGACTCATTCCCACAGGGCTATGTGCATACCCTTTTCTATCCCATTCCTTACAATTTCAGAAACGTTTCCACTGTGGCCTTGGGAACTCTTTCCTGCTGGTCAAGTATAAAACCCCCTCTTTACTGTCATCCTCTTCTCTGAACATTCCCTTCACTTTCTTGTTCTAACTGCACGATCCCTCCTGAGACTATTACTAACCCCACCAGTTAACTGCAGGCATCCATACCTTCTTTATTTTATTAAGAATGAACTTAGTAAAAGTTTATCCCCTTTGATTCAGTTAATCTACTTTTGGGACTTTATTTTTATTACTGAACATTTGGAAAAAAGCTTCATGTTGTAAATATATTTATTAAAGCTTTACAGTAGCAACATTTTTGAAGCTAATTAATATTAAAAATTATCTGTCTACTGGCATAAACTATAGCTAGTTCTCTGCTAAGCAATATTATCAAAATTTCTCTTACCTCTTCCATAACCAGTTTGGGTGAGGCAACACGGATTGCAATCCCCATATCTGCCAATTTGTCCAAGACATCCTGGAAATCTAAATTACGTCGTGATTTAGCTCGGGACAATGCACGGCCCTACAATGGGAAAAGGAATGACCTTCACTTTATCAATGCAGAGTTAAATTTTATGTGTGACTCCAGCTACTAATGGAACCCTTAGGATTAATATATATGCCTTTTTCTTGATCTTTTTAAAGAAAAAAATAATGGAAAAAATTCTGTTTTCCCATTTTATCAATCTTATTATGTGTCTTCTGTTATAAACCTCAATATATCTACCCTTTCAGAAAATAAACTTCTACCTATACAAAACATTTTGTATTTAATGTTTTATCTTTGTGTGTTTCTAGTTACTGAATTAATTTTAACAGAAATAGAATTGTAAATTATTAATTATAAATACTGTAGCATGTCTATCACCACAAAAACTTTGTGCTCTTGGTGGAGTTTAAATGGGGTTTCTCAACCTTGGTACTACAACTGTTTTGAGCCAGGTAATTCTTTGTTGTGGGGGCATCCAGTGCATTGTAGACATTCAGAGGCATCCCTGACTCTGTATCCCCTAGATGTCAGTGGCACTCCCCTTTTGTGTGACAAAATTGTCTAAAGAGTATCAAACATCGTTGAGTGGGGAGGTCCCAAATCATCCCCAGTTGAGAAGCCCTGGAATACTGTTAGGAGTTGGGAAGCAGCTGGAAATGAAAAAATGGGTGTATCCTGAGAGAAGGCTATTACAGGCAGGTTCTATTTCCCACTCCAGAACTAGTTAAGCACTTTAGAAGAGGGCCTGACAAACTAGCTCATGGGCCAAATCTGGCCCACCACCTGTTTCTGTAAATAGTTTTACTGGAATACAGCCCCATTCACTGATGTATTTTGCCTATGGCTACTTTTACACTGCTACAACAAAGACGGTATGACCCACAAAGCTTAAAATATATTTCTTTTCTATTCATTTACAGAAAAAGTTTGCCAACCCCTAGCTTTGAAGATGAAAGGCAATGTACTGAAATGGGTGTGCAGTCCACAGATTGTGGGCTCTGGTTTGCAAATAGGGCCTATCCCCACCAATCTTGAGCTGATCCAGCTGGTGGGAAGGAGCAAATAAATTATGCAAACGACCAGCTCCAGTTAATCACTGAGATAGGCTGTGATATAAATTTGCAGTATTTATGGTTATGTCAGTTATAAACAGTTATAGTAATTTCAGCTTGTGTGACAATTTTCCACTGGTTTTTCTGGACTTGCAGATGAGGAGCAGCGACCCTGGCCCGACCATGACCCCACTAAGGAAGAGAAACTTGATGACCTCAGTCATTTCACTAAATAGCACCCAATCTGGGGAATAAGTTCAGGTAGAACACAAGACAGACCCAAACCTCAGCTTTGTTAATGCTGATACCAAGGTATGCATATTCATGTCAAAGTGCAAAATTGAGCTATGCTCAGCTGAAGGGAGCATTTTTAAGTAGGTTTCCATTTTCCTTACCGCTCCATGACAGGTTGTTCCAAAGGTTTCTGTCATGCCCTGTTCCGTGCCAGTAAGAACGTAACTACAGGTTCCCATGGTGCCACCAATGAGTACAGGCTGTCCCGTGAGCTGAGGATGCACATCAACCAAACAGGTCAAAATGTAGTAAAGCAAAAGCTTACGATGCCTGAGACTTACATTTTCACTTGCACTGCAGGACTGTAGGCAAAACCTGGGCCCCTTACAACTGTATTAAGAAGTTCCTTTGACAACTGGGAGGAAAGGTAAGGGGAAGTGATAATGTGAGGACCAGGAAAGATGCATCAGACACAAGGAAAGTAAAAGCAAAGCAAAATAAGGGTTTTTCTGACTCTACCAAAGTTAGATACCAAAGGGTAAGAGAAATGTGACAATTCAAATTTCATCTTAATCCTGTCTTTGCAACAATGTAGAATGTCCTCTAATAATTCAAAGTCTTCAAAAGGATAATCTTAATTCATTTTACCATGGTAAACGGTACTCCATATAACACTTTTTTTAAAGAGCACAATACCAAGCACAGATGATTAGGGAAGGGGCCACTGCTTCAAAAACTGGGAATCACTGCTCTCAAGGGTGACAGATAGTTGCTTTTCACATTCGCTTCTTTCTTATTCCGATTTGCCCACAGTTAGAACCATCTAGACCATGTGCCCACTGATTAAGAGCACAGCTGCAAGGCTCCCTACCTGGTAATCAACAGCAATGAGGGGGTGATGAGGAGGGAATGCACGGGTGGACCCCTTCCTGTGCACCAGCAGCGTCCGTTCCTTTCCATCCACCACATGCTGCTCTACTTTGGCAATATTGTGAGAAACGTCGTAGATCACGTGTAGATCCAAGTCATCAGGGGTTGTGTTGAAGACTTTGGCAAAAGCCTAAGAGAAAAAGCTTAGGTTAAGAGGAGTCAGAACCAGCTCTTTCAAACTTCTCTTATTTCAGGTAGTCTGGTTCCTGAAAGGAGTGACAGATATAAGAATGCAAAAACAGTAGTAGTATTAATCTTTACATAAATGCCTTTTAGACCACACAGCAAATTCTTGGCTCTATAAATTCCAACTCTGGTTGAAAAGTTGCCTAACTACATTTTTTTTTTTTTTTAGGTACTGGGGGCCAGGGATTGAACCTGGGCCGCTGTATGTCAGAAGCTGGTGCTCAATCACTGAGCCACATCATCTTCCCTGAGTTAGTTTTTTCATGTGTTTTTTTTTTTTCAGGAGGCACCAGGACCTCCCTTGTGGGAGGTAGGAGCTCAACCACACAAGCCACACCCACTCCCTCCAGGCTACTCTTGATCCTACCCCTCCAGAATGCTCCTTTCCCAGCCTTCTCATTCTCAGTGTATGTCACATTTATCCACTTCACATACAAGGCAAATTCTAATAATAATTCTTGACTTCTCTTCTTCCCTCATGCTGCAAGCCAGATATTCTACTGATTTATTTTTTAAAAAGATTTTTGCTTATTTCCCCCTCTGCCCCCTGAGTTGTTTTGTGCTCACTGCCTGCTTTGTGTCTGCTTGTCTTCTCTTTAGGAGGCACCAGGAACTGATCCTGAGACCTCCTACGTGAGAGAGAGGCATTTAATCACTTGAGTCACCTCAGCTCCTTGCTTTGTGTCTCTCACTGTCTTTCCTCTTTGTGTCATCTTGTTGAGTCAGCTCACCATGCCTGCCCGTTGCCAGCTTCCTTCTTGCTCAACTTCTCCAGAAGGCGCAGGGAACTGAACCTAGGACCTCCTTTGTGGTAGGTAGAAGCTCAGTTGCTTGAGCCACATCTGCTTCCCTCTACTGATTTAGTTTAAAAAGACACCAAAAGCTTGGATTCTTTTCCAATATTCTAAATACTTGTTATGCAAAATTCCAAAACTAAATCCCATAGACTCTGATTTGATCCCACTATTTCTTTTTAAGATTTATTTTTATTTATTTATTGCACCTCCTCGCTGTTTGTGCTTGCGGTCTGCTTGTCTTCTCTTTAGCAGGCACCGGGAACTGAACCTGGGACCTCCCATGTGGGAGAAGGGCACTCAGTCTCTTGAGCCACTTGAGTTCCCTGGTTTGCTGTGTCTCTGTCTTTTCTCTTTGTTGTGTCATCTTGTTGCATCACCTTGCTGTGCCTGCCCGTTGTGCCAGCTTGCCTTCTTCAGAAGGTCCTGGTAACTGAACCTGGAACCTCCCATATGGTAAGTGAGAGCTCAATTACTTGAGTCACATCTGCTTCCTCTCTATTATGTTTTAAAGCAGTTGACTTCATCATGACTAATTCGGAACAAAAGAGCAACTTCAACGGTACCTGACGGGTTAGGAAGGTCATCGAAGAGCGGTTGACCCAGGCATAGTTCCCAGCAGCGGCCATTCCCTTCAGGTAGTCCTGACCCTCAGCAGAAGCGATTCGGGCACAAGCCAGCTGGCGGTCATTGACTATGATTTTGTCTCTCTTCATGGCTTTTTCCATAGCTACCAGTGCATCTGGAACAGGAGAGCAACATACCCAAATCAACCACTTTTCTCTTTATAGTTCAGATTTATTGCAGAAAGGTAGACTATATTTAAACCCACACTACGACAAAATAAAAAAAATTGCAACTTTCTTTTGAAGTGTTTTTGAGTTCATCTAATTGCTTAGCTGCTATATTTATAGAGAATCTTCTCTGTCCAAGTACTGCAACAAAGATAACACTGACCTCCAGGACCCTGCGGCCTTGTAAGGGGAACGAGACAGGTACATTATTAGTAATATCATGCTCTTACTCACTAATCTCCCACATGTGAATGAATGAACATACAAGTCTTAAAATACATTTTGTCATAATAGTGTCTAAAAATAATTTTTAGTATCTTATGATAATTTAAGAGCTGGAGAGAAACTACTAACTCTTCTGTGAGAAAATTAAAACCATGAGAAAGTGCAGTTACTCAACAGAATGTTCAGAAACACTAGTCAATGCTTCATATATTTGTTACATTAAATACAGGGCCAGGCTGGACAAATTATTATATCCTCATAGAGTGAGGTACACATACAAGACAGAACTATGAGATTCATATAAGTTTTTTGTGGTAACTTCTACGTATATCTTTAACTATTCACATATTCATAAATCCTTTCACCACCCCCTTTGAGTCATTCAAAGGACCTAGCCACTACTTCCCTATCTCCTGCTTTTGTTCATGCTCGTTCATTCCAGCTGTCCTTTGCACAAGATTATTCAAACTGCACATACATGTCTAGGCCCAGCTCAAATGTTACATGTCCATGATGTCATTCCAGAAATTTTTTTCCTAAACACATTATTTATTTGGACTCTCTTTTGTCCACTACTATCTTCAACAATTACTTTTTCTTTTTACTGAACAGTACATCTCCTTTCAAAGACAATTTGAGGGCACAATCCCTGTCTACTTCATCCCAAGTTCATGGTAACATATAATTCAGTGTCTTGTATAGTAGGCATTTAATACATGTTTACTGAATGTCTACTGCATAAATTATCTGATTTCAGCATTTTCTTTCTCTTTTTTTTTGGCAAGGTAGTTAATAGTAACCATAACAACACCTGGAGACAACATTTACTGAGTATTTACTAAGTGTCAGGCACTGACTTAAGTGCTATATACGGATGATTTCATTTATTCTCTTACAATACCATATGGAATAATTATTCCCATTTTTTCCCAGATGAGGAGGCTAAAACCCAGTGAAGTAGTTTAACTTGTTCTCTCACTGCTGGGAGAACCAGGATATAAACCCACACAGTACAGCTGCAGAGGCTTCTGTCTCAAACTTTACTCTCGTTCCCTGTAATATGTAAATTTTAGCAGCAAGCCAAGAATTAGGTTTAGCATATACCTGTGGCTACTTGGTGGCCCAAGCCTCTGCTGCCACTGTGGATCATCACACACACCTGTCCCTTGTGGTCGATGCCCATTTTCTTAGCAGCATACTCATTGAAAATCTCATCCACAACCTGGATTTCTGCATAATGGTTGCCTGCTCCTAAGGTCCCCAGCTGCAAATATAAGAATGTCTGATAAAAGGGCTTCTATTCAAGTAGTAAAAATCCAATTAAAAGCAAGTACGTGAAAACAAACCAATGACAACAAAACCAACCACAAATGTTTTATGTAACAAAAAATTTTCTAAGACTCAGAGATGCTCCATTCATTTAGAGCGGGGTTCTTTACCTTTTTTGTTCCAAGGACCCCTTTGCCAGTCAGGTGAAATGAATACTACTATAATTTATTTATTGCATACATTCATAAGTAAAAAAAATACTAAATTTTCGTTAGAGGTAAGGGAAAGTAAAGATAAGTTGATTTTCTTCAGTTCAAGCTCAAGGAACCCCTGAAATCTTTCCACAGACCCTTTGTGGGCCCAGGGACCCCTGGTTAAAAACCTCTGATTTAAAGCAATATTCCACACAATAAAATGTGGACCAGCTCCACAAATGAATTATTATGTCATAAGCTACCAGAGGTACACATATAAAATGTTTCACATACACAAAAACAAACAAACTCAGGTCATTAAAATGGCACATGAAGAGAAGGGTTAAATTTTGGGATGAACTGTGATGAAATGATAAATGCTGATTCTCAGACAAGGTCCAAAGATCCAAAAATAAGATTTCCAAAATATCTAAAAGTTCACTGACCTCTAACATTATCGATCACTGAATAAGAATATATCCTGCAAGTGGGGCTAATAGATGATTCAGAGAACCAAAGAAAAGCAATGCTGCAAGTCTTCAGAGGATGCCCAGTTTTAACTAACCAAATTTTCAGATTAAGAGAATTAGACCCAGAGAGGGCAAAGAGACTTGTCCAAGATCAGAGTGAATTAGAGGCAAAGCCATCGCAATTAGCTGCATATTACCTCACAGACACCATGAACTGACAAGGGATACTCTGGTATCTTTTTTTTTTTTTTTTTTTAAGATTTATTTCTCTTCCCTTCCTCTCGTCTGCTCTCTGTGTTCATTCACTGTGCATTTTTCTGTGTCCTCTTGCATTGTCAGAGAAGCACTAGGAAACTGCATCTTTTTTGTTGTGTCATCTTGCTACATCAGCTCTCCATGTGTGAGGCACCACTCCTGGGTGGGCTGTGCTTTTTTCATGCGGGGTAGCTCTCCTTGTGGGGCACAATTCTTGTGTGTTGAGCTCCCCTATGTGGCATGGCACTCCTCTTGCGTGGCAGCACTGCACGTGGGCCAGCTCACCACATGGGCCAGGAGGCCCTGGGTTTGAACCCTGGACCCTCCATATGGTAGGCAGATGCTCTATCAGTTGAGCCACATCCGCTTCCCTCTCTGGTATCTCTTTTCATCTCAGCTGCCAGAAAGCTATGGGCTAACTAAATGTGTAGATTGTCAAAGTCTGTACGTAAGTATTCTGGCACATATTGTAAGCCTTTTATCCTATCCTGTTTCACTCTCACCTACTTCTGACTCATGATATCTTGTTTTATGAACATTTATAGCTCCTGATATCTTTTAAGATTAAGAATGAAGCATAAACAAATAAGTGTGCATTTTCTGATATACTGTGAAAAAACCTGGGGATATGACATAAATGGAAGACAGAACATTTTTTCCCATGAAAAACAGAATATAAGAAAATAATATATGTTGCCCCTCCAAAGGAAGTTACCTGAGGAAGGCCTCTTTTTTTGGCCCTTGCAGAAACTTTATTGGGGTCAGCTTGCAGCATCCTTCCATACTCCTCACAGTGCTCCTTGTCTTCAGCCCAGGCATACCCTTCTCTCAAGGACCAGTCCACACCCATCTCCAAGGCCTCCTCCAAGTCTCTGAAATGAGTAGTAAGGAGTTATTTAATAGCAAAGGAAGATCAAAACCTAAGAATGACCACATCACGAAAGGGCAGAGGAGAATACTAAATTTATTCTCTCTCATGTACAAGGCACTGTGCTAAGGGGTAGACACAGTTCAGGCTTTCAGAAGCATTAGCTTTTTGAGGGAAGCAGTCTCATAAATTATTGCAATATAAAATGGTAAATGCCCTCTCAGAGAGGATTTTAGCCCCTTGCACCTTTCAAAGCATTTTGACATTAGATTTGCTTCTCTGATCCTTAAGTCTGTAAGGTGGTTATTAAGCAGGCCAAGAAAATTTATGAAAAATTAAATCAAATAATAAATAAAGGTAGCTACAATTCCTCATGGCACACAAGTTAGTTAATTTTTCCCTATCCCCTTGTTTGCACTTGCTGCGTCTGTTTGTCTTCCCTGTTTCTTTAGGAGGCACTGGGAACTGAACCGGGGACCTGTGATGGGGGAGGGAGGCATCTCATCGCTTGTGCCATCTCCGTTCCCTGCTTTTGTTGTATCTCTCATTATGCTTTTCTTCTACTATCTCCTGTTGCATCATCTTGTTTTTGCATTAGCTTACTGTGCCTGCCCGTTAGCGTCAGCTTGCCACCTTGCTCGTCTTACCTGGAACCTCTGCTTGCCGCTTTGTTTGTGTCTTGTGTCAGCTTGCCGCACCTGCCTGTTGCACCAGCTTGCTGTCTTTTTCAGGAGGCACCAGGAACCGAACCATGACCCGCCCATGTAGTAGGAGGGAGCTCCATCGCTTGGGCCATATCCATTTTCCCCCAAGTTAAAATTTTAATGGGTACTTCCACCTTGAGAGAAGTACTATATGCCTACTGCGCCTTCATTTTGAAGCTTAAGTGCATGTACATTACTGAACTCTTAAATGGGAAAAATGCCAATATTCCTTCATCCAAAATCTAGTCCTATTCCAATTCTCTAAGAGGAAAGATGACAATTTTCAATGTTCTCTTCCCACCACCCCAGATGACACTCTATTTCAAACACTTAATTAGGACAAAATTCCTATCCAAATCATCTGTAAAGATGCTTGGAATTTACTTGTGTTCCATGTATGCTTCTCAAAGGGGGGCTGCAGGTCAGAGATCACATAAAGCCACAGAATAGGCATCCTCAGAGAGTTTAAATTTTCCTTAAAGTGTATTTTGGAGGAGGTTGTGTAATATTGAGTTAATAGTTATAAACTTTTTTTATATATATACATAAATGAAATGAATAGAATATAAAATCCTCATGAATTTTAAAGATAAAACAGAAAATGTCAAAGAAATATACTTGTTAGGCAAACTCTTCTGTTACTGACTCTGCAAAGTTTAAGGTGTAAAAGTGGTTAAAATGATTAATTTTAGGCTGTATGTTACCAGAACTTAAAAGAAAAAAAACCAAAACCCCAAAACCAACCCATAGAACTGTATAACACTGAGTCAACCCCATGGACTATAATTATTATTTCAACAACTGTAAGAAAGGTACCACATGAAAGTAAAATGTTAATAGGGAAAACTGCATGTGTGGGTACGTGTGTATATGGGAACCCTGTACTTTCTGCATGATTTTTCTAAAAACCTAAAACTTCTTGTGCTGGTTTAAATCTTTTGTGGACCCCAGAAAATTATATTCTTAAGCTAACCTATTTCTGTGTGTGTATATCTGTTAGGTAAAACCTTCTGGTTAGATTCAGATAAGGACCCTTGATTAGATTGTGGGACCCAGGGTGTGCCCTAATCCTCTTACTGGAGTTCTTTATAAATGAGGACTAAAAAGTTGCAGACACACAGAGAAAAAGGCCACAGAGATGGAGAGAAGGAACCTAGGAGCTCAAAGAGGAACCAGGGAGAAGAGAAGCCATGGACAGAGCAGCCAGATGCTGAAGCAATGAGACCCAGAAGAGAAGCAGATGCTTCCATGTGCTTTGCCATGTAAGAGAGGAAAGAACTCCAGGATGGCTGGCGGCCTTGATTTGGACACTTTCACAGTCTCAGAACTGTAAGCTTTTAGCCTAATAATAAAAGTCAGCACATTTGTGGTATACCAGTAGCTTTTTAGCAAATTAGCAGCTGCTCTAATTTTTTAAAATTCCTGATTAATTAAAAATTTAAGATGCACTGCTTTACATATGACTCTGTACAGTCAATGGTCATCTGAAAGGTAGTGACGTCATAGCCTTATATATAATTCTCTACTTTACAAATACATAACATCTGAGCTGATGAACATTCAGCGCCACAATTCAGAAAGCAAAGTCCTGGTGAAATATTAGGTTGAAAGACAAGACAGTGGGGTTCAGAATACAGCTTCTCAAATCAAAGGATCCATGGCTTAATTCCTGACTTTAGCTACTAATTTACTTATCATTTCAATTCTAGACTAATTTCTTATCTCTCTAAAGCAAAGCTTCTTTAATTGTGAATTAAGAGTTATTTACTTTTTAAATATTGAGGTTTTGTGTTGATGAAGTGATGTGATGCATGTATACTATAGCAGAGTGCCTTACATATTGAAAGTGCTCTATTACAACTACTCCTACTATACATCAAAGCCATTACAACAAACAGCAGGTGATGAATGTCTCTAGTAAATGAGCCAGACCTGGTACTTAAATAAACAATTCTTTACTACATTCTAAAAAGTGACTGGACAATCCACCATCTCCCAAGCATCCCACATTGTAAGTCAATGTGAGGGTTATCCAATCTTGATGTCTTTCAACCTATTTATTGGGAACTTATGCTCTTACTTGGCATTCATTGGGATGACACCTTTTGATCCTACTCCAACAGGAATGTGGTCAAACATAGCTTGGGCAAGTTGCTCCTTCACAGGCTGGACATCACTTTCATCTAAATTGGTTCTTAGCAAGCGGACACCACAGTTTATGTCAAATCCGACACCCCCTACAACATATAGAAAAGTTATTTAAATATTAGCAAAACCAGGTGGTTGGGCATTGTTACCTGTGGTTTCTCACCACTAATACAGAGTTAAAAAGAGAGCCATTCTCTTAAAGATACTATGTTTTCAAGTAAGCATCAAAGTGGTTTTCTGCTGGATAGAGTCTGATGACACCAAAACATCTAAAGTAACATATATACTCAAGATAATATATGGGCCAAGAAGACAGTGATGAACAAGTAACATCTAGAATAGAGATCTAAATGTGAATTATGTGCTCTTTTTGTCTCAATCACTCTTGATGAGCTTATGAATTATATTAGTCTTTTCAAATACCCAACTTTATGCTATGTTGCTACTCCTATTGTGTATCTTCATTTCACTAATTTTGCTTTTATTCCCCCACCCCTCCCCTGCACTGCTGTATTTGCTGTCTATGTCCATTCACTGTGTGATCTTCTGTATCTATTTCTCTTTTTGTCTTCTCTTCTAGTTTTCACCAGGATTTGATCCTGGGGACCTCTAACATAGAGAGAGGTTCCCTGTCAATTGTTCCACCTCAGTTTCTGGTCACTGCTGTGCTTCACCTTGACTGTCCCCTTTGTCTCTCTATTCTTGTATCATCATCTTGCTATGTGACTCACTTGTGCGGGCACTGGCTCACTGCGTGGGCATTCACATGGGCACCTGGCTTGGCACGTGGGCACTCGGCTCGCCACAGGGGCACTTGGCTCACCACACAGGCACTTGCGTGGACACTCGGGTCACTGCATAGACACTCAGCTCACTGCACAGGCACATTTTCTCTTCTTTTTCACCAGGAGGCCCCAGAGAATGAACCTGAGTCCTACCATATGGTAGGCAGAAGCCTTATCACTTGAGCCACATCCGATTCCCTAATTTTGCTTTTAATTATTCCAATTTTTCTATTTTCTTAGGATCTAGTTTGTTGTTCTTTTGAGATGGATGCTTACATAATCTGATAGCTTTTTTATTTTCCCTTCCCCCTTGCAGCTTGTTTGCTGTCTGTTCTCTGTGCCCATTTGCTACATGCTCTTCTGTGTTTTTGCTGGTCTCCCTTTTTGTTGCGTCACCTTGCCAAGTTGGCTCTCCACAGCGCTTGCAGGCCGGGTGGCTCTCTGCAGCGTGCAGGCGAGTCTGCCTTCACAAGGAGGCCCGGGGACATGAACCAGGGCCTCCCATATGGTAGACAGAAGACCAACTAATTGAGCCACAGCCGCTTCCCCTGGTAGCCTTTCCATTTCCTAATTTGTACCTTCACTGCTATAAATTAGCAGATAGTAGTAATAAACAAGTTTTATATATAGGCACTTTTAATGTTAAAAATACTTTCTAGGGAAATGGATGTGACTCAACCAATTGGGCTCCCGTCTACCATATAGGAGGTCCAGGGTTTGATGCCCAGGGCCTCCTGGTGAGGGCAAACTGGCCCATGCAATGAGCTGGCCCACACAGAGTGCCAGCCCACAGGGGAATGCTGACCCACATGGGAATGCTGCTCAGTGCAGGAAAGCTGCCCCATGCAGGTGTGCCAGCCATTGTGGAGCACTGGTGCAGCAAGATGACACAACGAGAGATACAGAGGAGAGAAAATAAGAAGACAGCAGAACAGGGAGTTGAGGTGGTGCAAGAGAGTAATCGCCGCTCTCCCACTCCGAAGGTCCCAGGATCAGTTCCCAGAGCTGCCCAATGAGAATACAAGCAGACACAGAAGAACACACAGCAAATGGACACAGAGAGCAGACAATGGGAGGGAATGGGGGGATAAAGAAAAATAAATCTTAAAAACTTTTTAATTTGTTATGATTTCTTCTTTGATGTGTAATTTTTTAACACATACTGTTTAATTTCTAAATACATGGGGATTTTCTAGGCTTTTATCTTTTTTCTTTTGTTTAATGATTCCTAACTTAATTCCACTGTATTAGTGGTTCTTAAAGAGGTCCAGAGCTCCCTGGGGGGAGAGGGAGCAAGACCTGTTCAGGTCTCTAGCACTAATTTTATAATAATGCTAAGATGTTATTTGCCTTTTTTACCTTCATTTGCACATGAGGATACAGTAAGATTTTCCAAAGGCTGCATGATGTGACAACTTTGCTCTAATGGATAATGAAACTTGTACTTTCAAATTCCTGTGTTTTAAAAATACCTCAGTTTTAGTTTCTGGTATGGTAAACACTGATAGCTATAACTCACATAAATCCTCAATAATTTTTTAAAAAGATTTATTTCTCCTCTTGCCCCTCATTGTTTGTGCTTGCTGTCTGCTCTTTGTGTCCATTCATTGTATGCTCGTCTTCTTTTTAGGAGGCACCAGGAACTGAACCTAGGACCTCCCACGTGGGAAGGAGGTGCCCAACTGCTTAAGCCACATCCACTCCCAATCCTCAATAATTTTTAAGAGGGTAAAGGGATTTCTAAGTCCAAAAAGCGTGAGAACCCCTACTCTGTAGGATTTCAATGATTTGCAATTTGAGGTCTACTTCACAGCTCAACACAAACCTCTGGGTAACTGATCTAAGTGCCCTTGAAAACAATGTCTATTCTGCAGTTTTGAGATGCAATGTAATGTGTGCACATACACTACACACATAGGTCAAGGTGTCAGGTTTATTAACTGTATTGTTTAAATCTTCTATGTGTCCTTACTGATTGAAACTTGCCATTACCTCAAGATAAAACTGTGTTAAATGCTACACTAGGTTCACATATTTGGGCTTTTCTCTTCCTCTGGATCTTTTTTTTTTTTTTTTAAGATTTATTTATTCCCCCCCCCCACCCCCATTGTCTGCTCTCATGTCCATTCACTGTGTGTTCTTCTGTGTCCAATTGCATTCTTGGTGGCACTGGGAATCTGTGTCTCTTTTTGTGGCATCAACTTCTTGTGTCAGCTCTCCGTGTGTGCAGCGCCACTCCTGGGCGGGCTGTGCTTTCTTCACGCAGGGGCGGCTCTCCTTGTGGGGCGCATTCTTTGTGTGTGGGGCTCCCCTATGCAGGAGACACCCCTGCGTGGCATGGCACTCCTTGCGCGTGGCAGCACTGCGGGTGGGCCAGCTCACCACACCGGCCAGGAGGCCCTGGGTTCAAACCCTGGACCTCCTCCTATATGATAGGCAGATGCTCTATCAGTTGAGCCACATCTGCTTCTCCCTCTGAATCTTGGCCTCACAAATTCTCATTGCCCTGGTAGCTTTCCAGTGTTTTCAAACAGATGTTTTTATATTTTATCCAGTCTTTCTAGTTATTCTTTTTGAAGGTGAAGATACCAATTCTGATGTGGACTGTTTTCAGCAAAAGCATCCCAGAGCAGAAAAAATGTATATGATTAGAGACATATAAAAATGATGATGAGAGCAAATAATTACTGAGTACTGTGTGCCTAGCACCATCTAAGTATTTTATATGATCTAACCCATTGACTCCTCACAGTAATGTTATATGGTATGTATCATTATTAGTTCCAGCTTGTCCATTGAGATAACCAAGACATAAAGAAGATAATAATTTGACAGGGAAATAGTTCAGTTTGTTCTGTATCCAATGTCTGAAGAGTATTTGGCATTTAAGAGGAAACTAGTAAATTTTCACTAAATATGTTTTGCTTATTTTAAGTCTCTTAGTGCATATAATTATATCTCTCAGTAAATGAGAAAAAAGGAAATGATATAGTATGATCACACTGAGAGAGGCACAAAAAAAGAGAAGCCATACTCTATCTTAGAAAGGTTATGATTCATAGAGAGAAACCACACAGACAGATGTACACAGTGACTTACCTGGGGATACCACTGCTTCAGGGTCACTCATATCAAAAGCTGCCATATTCCCAATAGCAAACCCATAACCGGAATGGACATCAGGAAGTCCAATAGATCGCTGAAAGAAGAATCAGAAAATAAAATACAGCTTTCTTAATCTGGCACTCTGTTGCATGATAAGAGGTGATAGATTCTTAAACAGGCTGCAGGCTATAGCCTCCAGCCAAACAAGATTCTGTTTTCATGACATCTTCTTTATAGGTGGAAATTACGTGTCAAAACTCCTAATTACAAAGCTAAATATAGAGGGGGAAACCTTTTAATAAGTCTGATCATTAACTAAGGAAACCCAAAACAGGAAAACCTCAGAATATAAGAGGACCACATATTAACTTTAATGTACAGTTACAATTTAAAGATGACCTTGTGACATTAACAAATTGTGGTCATAGTGGTTTAAGAAGAGGGAAATACCAGATTTATATCTGTTCAAGCAATTGCAGATAACTGCAAGCCACTGGATGGTATGAATACCATATTCTTTCTATATCTGCAACCTGGAAAAGGATTCTGACTGGCAAGAATGCAGTTCAAACACCATGAGGACATATGGACACACCCAGACAATGATGAGTTTCTTAAAGGCATAAGCCATTCTGACATAAAGAATTCAAAAATTGATTTTTGGGGGAAACGTACTTGGCCCAGTAGTTAGGGCGTCCGTCTACCACATGGGAGGTCCGCGGTTCAAACCCCGGGCCTCCTTGACCCGTGTGGGGCTGGCCCACGCGCAGTGCTGATGCGCGCAGGTAGTGCCCTGCCACACAGGGGTGTCCCCCGTGTAGGGGAGCCCCATATGTAAGGAGTGCACCCCGTAAGGAGAGCCGCCCAGCACGAAAGGAAGTGTAGCCTGCCCAGGAATGGTGCCGCACACACGGTGAGTTGACGCAGCAAGATGACGCAACAAAAAGAAACACAGATTCCCGTGCCGCTGACAACAACAGAAGCAGACAAAAACAAGAACACGCAGCATATGGACACAGAGAACAGACAACTTGGGGGGGCGGGGAAGGGGTGAGAAATAAATCTTTAAAACAAAACAAAAAAACTGTTTGTTGAATGGATTTGTTTTCAACATATACCTCCAGTGGCAGAATCTGAATGTTAGACTATGGTGGGTGCCAGTCACACCACCTAGCTGCATCTCTGTTTTATCACCACCACTCCTTTTTCAATCATGTCCAGAAGACCTCTACTGTCCTCTCGCTTTTCTCAATTCTAACCCTTAAACTTCTTTCCATTCCTTCTCTAATGCTCATCTTGAACACGGCTACAGGGAAACCTATGATGGTAGTGTACCAATCCAGTAATCACGTACTAAAACAAAGGAACAAGGAAACATAAAAACTACCTCAAAGGTTCTTGAAAGCTTATAGATTATAGCCAAAGGAATTGAGAAACTGAGCTGTTATCCAGACTAAAGTATTTTCTTTAAGTCCCAGGTTATTTCTAGACACTCAAAGGTCACTATCTAAATGACAACAAGATCAGATAAGTATGGTTAATCATCCATTCCACACACTTTTAGATAAGAGAAAACATAAATGATTCAAGCACTGAATATGACTCACATGAACAATCCCAGGCAGGGCGGCCACATTGCCAATCTGTTTCATGGCTGGCAGGAAGCCACCAACACCTGAAGATAAAAATTCAGGGTAAGAAAATATGAAACATTTGATTTTTAGCATGAAGTATATTCATACATTTCTAAATTGCATTAAGTGAAGAGCTAGTGGTTAGAACTACTAAAACAACAAAATATAAAAGGACATTTGAGATGGAATGCACTGGAAAGGTAGTAAGGGCAACCAGACTAATTACAAACATGTCAGTGTTCTGTGCAAACAATGAAGAGGTAGTTTGCAAATGTTATACTGGAGATGCAAAACATAGCTATTAAACTTCATGTTGTCAATACAAAAAAATGTATTCTTTCAATAGTTCAAATTATTTTTTTACAAAGTCAGTGGTGGTTTTATTGTAAATGACAAAGGCGATGTGGCAAAACTGAGGAAACACTGACTTGAGTATCAGGGGATATGTGCTCCAGTCCCAGCTGTCAACTTGGTAGCTATGTCATTTTAGACAAGTGAGCACACCCTTGAGGGGGACAAGAGATTCCGTTTGCTGACCTGAAAAATAAAAAGGTTAAACCCGGGAGAGTTCTATTGTACCACTAACATTAGAGCATTATATTAGAGCTTTATTCACTTATCTCTAAGCCTCACTGCAGCTCTACAAGGTAGGTGTAGTAAACCCAATTGACAGATGAGATCACTGAAGCTCAGTGAGGTTAATGCACTGGCTAAGAAAACTGGCTCTGGAATTGGACACTCTGGATCTGAATTCTGGCTTTTTTGCCAAGAAGTTGTCTGACCTTGGGCAATTTAATCTCACTGAGTCTTGACTTCTGCATCTGTAAAATGGAAATAACACTTTCCTCTTATTTACTCTAAGTATTATATTAGGTAATGTATGTAAAGCACTTAGTAAGGGCCTGGAACATAGTAAATGCTCAAAAAATGGCAATGTTCCATATCCAAAATCAGCTGAGATAGTTCTACTCAGCTCTAAATCCTTTCCACAAGGCCACATGACTAACTGAATATGATTGTGAATAAGTAAAGTTTCTTTCATCTCATTTCAAATCTTGATCATTCACTGACAACATTTTTATATTTCTGAATTACAATTATTTGCATTACTATTTTCTCAGGCCACAAGAAGACACCAACCATACCCAGTGAAACCCTAATGTACTTACCACCACCTCGACAGGCGTTCCTTAACTCCTCAAACATTAACTTTTCCAGAGCATCATTCACATAGAAAACTCCTTCAACCTGGTACCAAACAAAAGGAAAAGCTGTATTTGAGCATACGTATGTGATATAGACACACTAGATATAATAAAACACTGTATGCAATATTTATTTTACTTTGCTCTTCAGAAAACACTTTCTCATTACCTTAAGCAGAAAACTTACTTTCAAAGACTACTGGATACTTATATCCGGTATGCCTTACAATATGCCTTAAAAATGTATTTTACGAGATTCACAAATTGTTCCGTGTTTACTCTTATCAAAGCCACATTTAAGAATTTATCACAAAGAAAAAGATAAGCTCTTTTTCTCTATGATAAAGAAGTCTTCCAATTACGTTCTAATAAAGGCCAAAGGTCTCAGCGCTCTTGCTGTTCTAAAACATCAATGCATTTTGAAAAACAGAAGAATCATACAACTCAAATTCTAAACACTCAAATGTAGTCATCTGTCTTTAGTGGGTTTTTTTTCCTTTCTGTGTTTAGAAGAAATTACACTTTAGTGTGGCCTATGCTGATTTACAAATCTGTACCTCCATAAATAAGTAAAAAAGAATTTAACATGCAGCTGTGTGCTCTGTTCTATAATCTACTCCCAGTTAAGAGGATAAAGGAGGTACACAGAAGGCAATGAAAGACTAATTATGTAACACCAAAGGCCAGAACATTTTTATGAGAGAACTGCCCAGAAATGGAGAACCAAAGACTTAACACGTAATCATCTGGAAAGTAAACTCATTTCTCTTAAGAGAAGGATCACTTCATCACCACTGCAAGAAAAACAATCCCAGGTGATGGAAAGTATCTCCAGTACAATTTTCTAAGGGTCACATTTATTAATTCACCAAACATTTACTGAGGAGCTACTGTGGGTCCCAGACATCGTATTGCGCACTAAGGGAAGATACAAAGAATATGACAAGATCCTGCTTTTGAGCTTCCAGTCTAGTAGGCAGCCTAGACAAGAAAACTAAAGTGCAACAAAGCAAGTCCTCTGAAAGTACACAATGGTATGAAAGAATACAATTAGGTAGTGGCTAAACAGTCTAGGGAGTGGGGAAGTCTTCCTTGAAGTCCTAGTTCTATTGGCTCTTTTAAGACAAGAGACATCACTAGAAAAACAGAACATGCAGGAACTGAGCAAAAATTTAAATGAAGATGGAACACAGTGTTTTTAGGCACAAGGAGAAATTTAATGTGTGTGGATCTTAAGAATAAGTTAGAAAAATAATTTTGAGTATATAAATTCACCATTATCATGAAGATGGGAACAGAATTCAGGGTTAGGATAAAAACCAGTAACTTTTTTTTTTTTCCCCCCAAAAGGAAGTACCAGGGATTGAACTCCAGTCCTTATACATAGGAAGCAGGCAGTCAACCACTGAGCTGCATGTGCTCCCCAATAAGTTGGCTTTTTTTATTTGTTGTTTTTGAGAGGACAGGGATTGAACCCAGGTCCCTGTACATGGGAAGCAGGCGCTCAACCACTTGAACTACAGCTTCTCCCCATCAGTAACTTTTTAAGAGCAATACGTCAATATTTCATTCTCTATCTCCAAGGAAATGGTGGTAAGGGTTGGTGCTGTACACATACTTAAACCAGAATTGTCTAATAAAATTATACTTGCTGTCAAACAGAATTAGTAGTGTATGTGCTTCAAGTTAAGCCAGAACTGCTGCTGGACAATGACAAGGTGCTCAAGATGACCATTTCATTGTGTTTCTTATTCTCTATTCTTTCCCTCATGGACCCAGTTTCCATACAAAGAACTGTTTGGCCAAATGGAAAACCTAGGAGAAAGGAGTGTTATTATTGCTTCTTTCTTCTCTCCATGTCTAGCTCAGTGCTTTGCTCACAGGGGATATTTCATAAGGTTTGAAATTGTACGGAAGGATGGAGTTGGCTATTAGGTACTGTTTTGTCTTTTTTTTAAAACCAAGACACAGAACTGCAAACTTTCAGTGCACATAACATGACACCTTAAAGAACTTTAAAGGTCATTTAACAACCTATGCACTAAAACCTCAAAAATGCTTTAATAGAATAAACATACTGAACAAAAAGAGCTATGAAGCCCAAGTGATACTGTGAGTCCAGGCTTTTAAACTCTTTGGTCTTGTGTTCCTAAGTCTCCATCTGGGATATGTCATCACATCAGGGGAAAAGAGTTGAACTGGGAATGGGGTGCTGGCTGAGCTTCTTACTAGGTGGGGAGAGGAGGCTCTGTCACTGACCTGACAACTCAGAGTCCTTCTGCAAAGTTAATACTTAAAAAAGAAAGAAAAATCAACCCTTGCCCTGGTAATCCTCTGGGTTGTTTCCAGGAACAAACTTCTTTTGTTAAAAACCAACATGGAGTAGTGAATGCTAAAAACTTGTTCCGTAAACACAGGTATTTAAGTGTCATATAAATGACCAGTATGACTCAGAGGACTGAGTTCCAGTCCCAGCAGCTCTAAGCAGGGTTGGCTGTGACACCTTGAAAAAGTTCAGCGGCTCTGAGACTCAGGAACATCACACATTTCACGGTGAGTTTATGAGACTGAACTGATCTGTGCGAAAAATACTCTGCAAATTCCAATTTCGTATCTACTTAGATTCCCAAGACATATTCCGCTTTGCTTGTCCTCGTTCTTGGGGGATATGTTCTGCGGGAAGAAGAGCGGACTGCCCAGCGGACCGGAAGGGGACCGCGGGGGGCAGGGGTCAAACCAGTTCCTGGGAGGGCTCGGGTCCCCGCGTGGGTGGAAGGCGCCGTGGCCTCGGAGCTGGGAAGGCCTCGCCGCCGGGTCCCGCTGCCCCGCCTCACCTGCATGTTGGGCACGAAGCCCTTCTTGATCCTCCAACAGTTTTTGTTGATCTTTTCCAAGAACTGCAGTTCATCATTGTAGTTGCGACTCATGGTGGCGACGAAGGCGGCGGAGACTCAACACCGCTTTGAAGAGCTGATGCCGCGCAATCCCACTTACCCCGGCGCCGCTTTCGGGAACTCAGCGCGCAGGCGCGGCTCCGCGGAGAGACGCGGCGACGGCAAGCGCAGCGGCTCGAAAGGCTCCGCACGGATCGCGTTACTCTTGTTAAGTTAAACTGCCCTCTAGTGTTTACCTTTTTGAAGCTCTACTAGTTGTTCTGGACTGTAAAGGTAAACTAAATCCAGCAGTTAGTATTCTCTAGTTGTTCTTCGTTTTGGAAGTGCTATTCGGCAGCTCAGGAAAGCACACTGAATTTGGATCACGTCCAGCTGCTCTAGTGGATATATCATGTTTAGCAGATGCTCATAGCAGTGACTGGGAAAGGATATGCTTGCAGGGAGAAAGACAAATATGCTTAAATAAATGCCACAACTGAAGAATGGTAATGCTTCCGAATGAATTTGTATGTGTATTTAATAAATTTTGTCAGAAAAAAAGGTTCCCAAAGAATGAAATATGACTGTTTATCCTTTCATTTATTTCAACAAAACCAGGCGGGGGTGGTGGGGTGGGCAGGGGTGCATCAGTTATGGCCAGGCCTGCGCTACAAAGATGAATAAACCACAGTCCCTTTGGATCCCAGGACTTCCCAGTCTAGCCTCCTTTGATGAGTAAGACCTTTCTGATCATGGTTTTATACTCAGTGCCTCTTGTTCAGAATCGATAAGTGATCTTAAAATGATTTCAGTTTCTAGCCCCATCTTGTGTAAAAAATAACAATTTTGGAGTCAGAAAGGCTTGGATTCAATATCTACCTCTGCCTTTTACTAGAGCTGCATTATTAATCCCTCTGGGCCTCTGATTCCTCATCTATAAAATGGGATCATAATTCTTCCCAGAGTGGCTGAGGATTAAACTTCCTAACACTCATGGAGTAACTCAGACAGGGCTCGGCATACAGTAAGTACTCTGGAAACATCTCTCTTCCACTCCTCCGCTAGACTGTCAGCTCTGCAGAAGCAAAGTTTGTGGTTTAAATTCATTTTTTTCACTACCTGTTCTGGTTCCTTCTCTCTGCGTCACCTCAGTTTCACTCCCACTGATAGGTGCTCTAGCAACATAAATATCACCACTGACTGAATTATCTAGGTTGAGTGCTCTGAACTACCAATTCATTTCATCTGTGGAGGAAAACATATCCAAAACTTAAAAAGATCACTCTGGAAATGATACAACATTCACAGCTTCTTGCAAGTCACCCTATTTCTGGAAAGATTCAAGAGACAAGGAATTCCCTTTTAAATCAAGCCTTGAAATCTGTATAATCTCAGTTTTCATCAACATTAAAGACACTAATTCCTTTTCCCTGCCCCTTGTCTTATTTTTAAAAAATAAATTGTGAGCAGGAAATTTCTCAAGTAAAAAGACAAGGTTGACAATGATTAGAAAACAATTTTAATTAAATAAAGGAAATAGTAACAGTAAATATAAAACAGAAAATCCAATATTGAGGGAGGGGGAAAACCCTAGCGAGATGAAAGAACCTCCACTGATAACAACCAGTGCAAAGAGGTATTTAGAGTTTCATATTCATCTTGTCAAATGTGTGCCTAGCTCTTGGCCCCAGAATCTTATAAACACAGCCACAAACATCAAGCACACGTACATATTCAAGCACACGGAGGTACACAAACCCCTATTCTGCCCAGTTTGCCTCACTTTAGATCCCTGAGCACTTGAGAAAGAAAGCTTTCTGCCTAAGCAGTTCACAAGGACTTATATCATCTGGTGTGCACCATCTCCCCGCTTTGGGTTTACTGCAGAATTAAGGGACATTCACTCTCTGTGGTGGATTGCAAACAAGCAATCAAGGGGCTGCATTTCTCCTCCACTGTCCATTGAACAGGTTCAGTCTTTCCCAACCACGGAAACTGGGCTGCTGCTTTAAGGTTTCTTCATACTTCAGGTCGGTAGAAATCAAAAGGAAACCCTGAAAAGGATGCAATCATGAAGATAATGTCAGATTTTGGGCACTCACAGCCAAAGAATGCCTGGGTTTGCCTGAGGGGTGAAGGAGAGAGATGGATTTTTAAAAAGGTTCTATTGTCCCATGCCCTATCCTCACTCCTGTGCCCTATTGTAATGTCTCAGACAGAGGAATGGGTCATTTGGGATTATTGTCATCTGACGCATTAAAGCATTTGTAGAATTTTGTGGGTGTGCATGTGCACATGTGTGTGTATGTGTGTGTGTGTGAGAGAGAGAGATATGCGTGGGGGGAAGGGAAGTAGTGAGGTAAGAAGGGGAGACAGGATAGTGTGTGGAACTGGAGAATTTTACCAGAACCTTATTTCTGCCTCTCCAAACAAAGAAGTAGCAAAAAGGTAGGGAAAAAAGGCGTCTGAAGTTAGTTAATAATGATAAAGCAGAAAATAGCTCTCAACACATTCCTGAACCCAGAGCAGGCGCTTTGGTTCAGAAGAAAGTTCACTGTCTGGGGGATCGGAAGAGCCAGTCAGTCCCAGTCACACCCTTTTCCACCTGCAAAAGCCACGTCACCTCTCTTGAATCTTAGTTTCTTCATTTATAAAATGTCAATAATATGCACAGCCTTACATGTGGTCTTATGGAGTATTTCAAATAAAGCACACTAAAGCATGTCTTGCACTGTGGAGCACATAAATTTTGCTGATAAGTGAAATGGACTTGGTCTGATTTTTAAAACTGAATTTTAAATGTGCTTCAATTTAATTACACATTTCAAAAGCGAAATGTCTTGTTTACAAAATTCCTTGGGCTGGAAAAAAACAAAGCATAAGAAAATAAAACAAGAATACACAAAGCAGGAAGAGACTTCTAGTAAGAAATGGTCAGTTAAGAGGAGACTTGCTTTCTTACCTCAAGAACTTCAATATTTGAATTGACGAATGAGATTTTGTGTGGGTTGGGCAGAGGAAATCCTTGCTGCAGCTTTGCTAAAATACAGAACATTATGTGAAATAGTTGTTCATGGGGCACAGAAGTTTTGGCAAACTTGTAAAAGACTTTTAAGCATTTTTGAAACCATTTACCTTTTCATTCTCTCTGAGTGACATGTGCTTAGCATTTTCCTGGAAGAATTATTTATTAACCAGTGCTTAATAAAAATGCACATGTAATTATGTGTATTTGGACAGAAGAAAAATGCTGGCAACCTGCCCAATTTATGTTTTGAAAATACCATAATTTGTGCAATTTGAGAACAATTCAGGCTCTAATATAAAAAATATTTTACTAAGCTGAACTCAAGATGTTGCAGTCTGTGAACAATTGTGGTGCAGGGATAAAGTCCAGGATTGTCATTCATTAAAACTGTGTCTATCCAGGCAGTGGTTCTTGCATTAGAATCACAATTACACCATTTAGGGAGAATAATCTCATTACCCACTGACCTGACTGAGTCTCCTTACTGCTTAAGGAGAGTGATTCCAACCTCCTAAGCCCTTGCTCTGTCTGCAAATAGACTTCCTAAGAGGGCTTAGATCTGGAGTAACTAATTTTGCAGCAATATCTTTGATGGCACAAACTTTGTAATTCTGGCTATGGCCTGGATTCGCAATAACGCTCTAGAAGCACAAGCTTTGGGGGTGAAAATTCCTCCAAATCCCCAATGTTTAGCTGATGTCAGAGTCATATTGTTTCCTAAAAACTTACCATTGGCCAGTGGGAGGACGCCAAAGTGAAGAATGGTGGACAGAATATTCTCAAATCTCAACACCTAAAATGAAAGGGAAACTGCATCAGCACCAAATCGGGGTTCTTTGAATTACCGTGCCAGGTTTTGACATGCATGTGTCCAGACCTTTTCAGGATAGAAAGCAGTAACTGCAGCCTCTCCATGAAGATATAGGAGCTTTCCATACACTCAGAGACATTTTAAGGGAAACCAAATTACAGAGTTTCCCAACCTTTTCCCTTCTTAATGGGCACTTCTGTAAGGTGGCAGCAAGCAGCTTGGATATCTGCCCAATAAGACCAGCAAGAACAGCTAGTATATTTCCCAACTACTTTTCCCTTTATTCATTGGGAATCCCTGCCCCAGGAGTTCACTTGCATTATATTATGCTCTGAGTTTAGGGCATCACCAAAACTCTCAACTTAACTTTAATAAACTATTGTGCTTGTATAATCTAAGCAAACTGTTGGTTCCTGAGACGATTCTGGGATTAAAAATAAATGGAGGGGGAAATGAATGTGGCTTGGGTGATTGGGCTCCCATCTACCATATAGTAGGTCCAGGGTTTGATTTCCAGGGCCTCCTGGTGAAAGGCAAGCTGGCTCATGTGGCGAGCTGGCCCGAGCGGAGAGCTGGCCCCAGCGGAGTGCAGGCCTGCGCAGGAGTGCTGGCCCACTCAGAGAGCTGGCACAGCAAGATGATGCAACAAAAAGAGACACAGAGGAGAGAGATGCAGCTGAATAGGGAGCTGAGGTCATGCAAGAGATTGAGCGCCTCCCTCCCAATTGGGAAAGTCCCAGGATTGGTTCCCGGTGCCACCTAAAGAGAAGACAAGCAGACACAGAAGAGCACACAGAGGGCAGGCAACAAGCATAAAACTACAAAGGGGAGGGGAATAAATAAATAAATAAATCTTTAAAAAATAATAAATGGAGGGATTAGATGTGGCTTAAGCAGTTGAGAGCCCACCTCCCACACAGGAGGTCCCAGGTTTGGTTTCTGATGCCTCCTAAAAAACCCGCAACAAACAACGAGCAGACAACAAGCACAAACAATTTGCAAAAAACAACAAGCAAACAGACAAGGGAGCCACCTGGGAGAGGGGAATAAATGGAGTATGATGAATACCATTTCATTCAGCAAATGCTTTTTTAAGCATCCTCTTTGCTTAGCCATGATAAGAACCTCTTTGTAGCTTAGCAATCCTGGCTCTGATGCCAGAGCACACTAGGCTTACCTCTTGGTTTTACCACCTACAGACTATGTGGTGGTATAAAAGTTACTTATGTTGTCTGCCTCAATTTCCTCAACTGTAAAGTGGAAAATAATAGTACTAATCTCACAGAGTTGTTGTCAGGATTTTAAAAGTTAATATCATATAAAATGCTTATTATTTTTCCAGATATGCCACAGTTAGCACACTGTGCTCCATCCTAAGCAGTTTACCTGGGTGTTCCTAGGAGACATTGATTCATTTTGCCCTTCTCTGGGCTCACAAGATACTATTTAGGTGGAAGTCAGCTGTGCAGTCTTATTGACTATAGTCTGTAATCTACCAAATGGCTATGCCAGGGACTGTTAACCAACAGTGCAGGAGAAAAGACAGATATTTTAGACCTCAGTGTCTGGCATGAATGGTAGGACCTATTTCCCACCTTACTGATACTATTGCCACTGGCTCCTAATTTTCCCTGTCTGAAAATTGGAAACTTCTGCAAAATTAAAATTCAACAACCCCTTGTTTAGCATCCTGGCTAAATTCTCTGACTAATTTTCCCCAGATCTATTCCCATCTTATAGCTGTCCCATGACTCTGCCCTGTGAGAGATTAAGTGACTTGTCCAAGGCCACCCACCTTGTAAGTAAGATCTGGACTCTACACAGTTTGACATTAGAGTTTGTGTATGTAACCATTATCCTATACTGTATCTAAACATACATGTCATAGTAACTGAAATATTTATTATGGTAAATATAACAACAACGACCATTTATTTAACACTTCCCGTGGAGTACTGGGCAATGTGCTAAGTGAATTTTACACGTAATCTCAGCCGATCCTCTTAACAACCCTTAGGTTGTCATCTTCCAGCTCCATTCCTACCCGCACCACCTATCCTTTCGTCTTCCTTTATTTTTCTTTACAGCATTTCCAGCACCTACAATATATATTTGTTTATTGTCTATCACCTTCAACCTGTTCTCTCTCTCTCACCTCTCTTTCTGTCTGTCTGTCTGCCTCTCTCTCTGTCATGCACATACACGCACATGCACACACACACATACAGGGTTTCCCATCAGCGGCATTATTGACATTTGGGGCTGGTATTTTTTTTGTTGTGGGCCCTGACATGTGCATTGTCAGAGATTTAGCAGCAACTACATATAAGATGCCAATAGTACCCCCATCATCGTGACAATCAAAAATGTCTTCAGACATTGTCAGGTGTGCCCTGGGGGGAAAATGACCTCTAGTGGAGAACAAGTGGTCTAGAATGTAAATGCCATGTGGCTAGGGACTTTATCACTTTTGTTAATTATTTAGAACAATGCCTGGTTCCCAAGTCCTTGTAAAATGAATGAATAATGATAATATTAATAACTAACATTTATGTAGGAGTGACCATGACCCAGGTACTGTTCTTCCCAGGCATTCTGATTCCAAAATCCAGGCAGTTAACTCCTGGAAGATAGTGCCATCTATGAATGAATGAAGTTGTCCTGTGCCTGGACCCAAATGCCAATGAGTGATTTGGCTGATCTTCCTGAAGCCGGGGAAGTTTCCAAGCTGTGAAGGAGGTTTCCAGGTGGGGTGTTGGAGGGTCCTCTTCCAGTCAGAAATTCTCTAGTCTGATCCCTCTCCTACCCAAAAGGTATCCACACCACCAGCTTTGACCCAATTTTAGGAGAAAGGTGGAAAGTCTTCAAAGAGCAAAATGAATTATAGCCTAATAATTTACATATAACGTCTTCTTTGGGATTCTGACCTCAAATTTAACTCTTGGGGCTTATTTTATGTCAAATAAATGAATTACCTCTGACAGTTTCTGCTTTTCTGGCATTGCCCAATGTCTTAATCATTTTTTACAATCCTTTCTTTAGTCTCTCTGCATAGATATAAGTGGCTGGAGAGTTACTGTCTTGTTTAATAACTAATGGTCTCTTTAGAGGAGTAGCTACATAAAGAATTTTAAAGTCAAAAGCTACGTGCATGGAGAAATCAAACACTCAGAGTTCACAGAAGACAAACACCAGGCAGATAGAATTCTGAACCTTCTCTTACCTGGGAAAATAAGAGCTCTGATTCTTACCTCAATGTTGCTGTGATTGGACTCTGGCAAAGAGAGGCGGAATCTGAAGGGAAACAGGAAAAGGTTACAGGAGGGTAGATTTTTAGAAAGAGAACAATGACCTTAGTAGAAAGGAGCAAAAAGAAAGGGAATTTTCTTTAGTTCAATATGGCTATTAAAAACATGCATGCAAACAAACTTGCAAGGACATGGTGTTCCATTACATCGTCTACCCCTACCTTTTGCTGCTGGAGAAGCAGAGGAGGAACAGAGGAAGGTTTCGATTTGTAACCAGGGTGGCGGTCCCAGGCGCATTTGCTAAATGGGAATTACTGTGGGCCGCTTGGAAGGCAGAACTATATTAAGAAACAGTTTTCAGGTCTTCCTACTCTGAACGTGACTGTATAACTTCTTTGAACCAGTCTGGCCCCTTATTAATAAATGAAAATGATGATAACGGCGACCATGGCAATGATGATACTGGGCAGCGGGCACTGTTCTAGGAGTTTTATAAACATTTTCTAATTTAATCTTCACAAAAGCCCTATATGAGATATGCAATTATTACATATCCTTTCGCAAAATGAGGAAACTGATGTTCAAAGATGGTAAGTAATTTATTCAACGTCACAGAGCCAGCAGATGACGGATCCAGATGGCAAAGCCCAATCACCTTGACTCTTAGAGTCTGTGCTTCTACAGAAGGCCATATTACTCATACAATGCTTTTAATTGCTCAGTCATAGCACATAAGGGAAACATGAGCTATGACAGCCATCTGACATGAAAGGCAGTGCAGTATAATTATTGAAGAGTAGAAACTCTTAGCAGAATGCCCAGGTTTGCATCTCATTTCTGCCTCTTCTTGACTATGTGAACTTCCTTAATTTCTCTAGTTTTTATCATTTACAAAATACAAGTAAGAGTAGTACCTCCCTCATAGGGCTGTAGTGAAAATTAAATGAGATAATGTATGTCAAATGCTTAGAACTGTCCGTGGCATATCCTTAGCACTTTATAAATGTTAGCCATTTCCATTATGAAGCAGAAATGCTGACAGCTAGGCCTTTGATATTCTTTGTCAAATACCGTAAAAAGCACTTGTTGTAGGTCCAAGTAACAGGAAGCCCCCCACATGCTTGGTTAGGGTAGTAGATATTTGATATTTTATGGAGAATTCCATAAGAAAGCTAATGGTCAACATTGTTTCTTTCCCAGTGTTAGCAAGGGGTGATCCAATTACACACCTCCCAGTACACACACCTGATTTTCTATGCAATAGTAATAGGAATATGAAACACTAGAAATGAACAGGGGGACCCTTTCATTTTATATATAAGGAATCTACGGTCCAAAGAGGGGAAACAGTAATGGCAGAACTGGTACTGGAACTCAGATCACTTGATGCCTAGTCCAGAGCACCCTTCCACTAAAGAGCTTTCCTTGTCTTGCTTTCTCCTTTTTCTTTCTGGGACTAATTTTTGCTCTGGTCTAGAGTCTTCCTTCTGTATCAACCTTCTGACGGATCTCCCTACCTCTAGTTTTGACTCTTCCAATCCATCTTCCACACCATTCCCAGAGTGAGCTATATTACAGAAACGTCTGCTGAGGTCACCCTCCTGCTCAAAATTCTTTAATGGCTTGGGATAAAGTCCAAGTCACTTACATACTTTTCTGTTCTCTGGCTCCTAGCTACCTTTCTTCTTTCATCTCTTTTCATTCTCTATCTCTAATTTAATATGTAGTAACCTTGAACGGTTGAGTGCTGTATTTTATTCATTAGTGGAAAATATTTTGGCTTTAAAACATATACTCCTGAATTCTGAGAAATTGAAATTAATAATTGTTTAAATAAATGTCTACTGAAAGTAACATTATGGGAACTAGTCACTGCAACTCCACCTTATGCATAGTTTTTCATATGTTATATTTAATATGGAATGCACTTGAATATATGCATATGTTTTGGGATGGAGACTCCAAAAATTAGAGTATCTAGAGTCATAAAGATCCTAAAAAAAATCACGTGATATTTCCTTGAACATATAATGGTCCTGGCTTCCAAAATTTTGGAGATGCTATTCCCTCTGTCTGGAATTGCCCTTCTTCTTCTTGGATTGGTTAACTCATTTCTTAAGATTCAACTCAAGTGTTACCTCTTCCAAAATCTTTCTGTTATCACATTTAAAGATCAGATATTTGCACACAGATATTCATAGTGGTATTACTCACAATGCCAAAAGGTTAAAGCAACCCAAGTGTCCATCAACAGATGAATGGATAAGCAAATTGTGGTATAGCCATACAATGGAATTTTATTCAGCCATAAGAAGGAATGAAGCTCTGGTACGTGCTACAGCATGGATGGACATGGAAGACATCATGTTGAATGAAATAAGCCAGACTCAAAAAGACAGATATTGTATGATTTTACTTATACAAAATAAGTATAATATGGAAATATGTAGAGGCAGGGAGTAGAAAGTACCAAAGTTTGGGGGTGGGGTGAGAAGAGACTGGGGAGTTATGGCTTAATGAAGACAGAGTTTCTGTTTGGGGTGATAGAAAAATTTTGGTAATGAATGGTGGTGATGGTAGCACAGAATTTGTGAATATAATTAACTCCACTGAATTGTATACTAGAAAGGAGTTAAAATAAGAATATTTATGTTGTATATGTGTTACCACAATTTTTAAAAAATGACCAAACTCTCCCTTCCTGGTTTTGAAAAACATACAAACTCAGCTCAGATCACCAGGTGGCGTCTGAATCCAGTCTTTTGACCCTTCATCCTCTACCAAATCCCTGACCTGTTAATTCAAGCCCTGCTTCTAGGAAGTAGTTTAAGGAATAGTAGCATGAATAGTTGGGGGGTGTAGGGGGGAAAGAAAGGAGCTAAAATAGTCTTATCTTGCAGACATATAAAATAGGCCTATTTTTAAAGTTTCAGAGGTTTATTGCTCTGATTAAAAATTAGAGCTAAAGTACAAACTCTTAAACATGGCAAAAAGCACATCATGATCTAGGTTAAGATAGCAAATATGATATAATGGAGGGTAAGCAGACCAGAGCATAGTCACTAACGTGGCCATTCTGCTAACCCTATGACTGTGGCAGACACTGCAAATCAATCCCAGCACTCAATAGCATGTCATAATTGTTTATCCATCGGCCCCCTGACTGTGAACCACTTGAGGGCACAGATTCAGGCCTAATCACCTCCTAATTACCAGAATTGAGCACAGACTAAAGCACATTCTAGGCACTTAGTGTTTAATCATTTATTCATTGATTCATCCAGCAAATATTTAGTGAACCCCTAATACGTGTGAGCACCCGGCCAAGTGCTGGAGATACAATTGTGAACCAAACCAGGCACAGTCACTGGTCTTGTTAGCCTGTGGCCTAGTAGAGAGGCAGACATTAATCAAAGAATCCTGCTATTGAAGGTTAAATTACAAATGGAGATACATGCTCTGAAGAAAAGCAAAAGGATTGAGGCGATGTCAAAGAGAGCTGATCTAACTTGATGGGTGCAAGAAGCTTTCCCAAGAAAGGGATTCTTGAGCTGACATAAGAGGAATGAATAGGATTAAAAGGACGAAATGAGGAAGGAAAGGGGAAGGGTCCAGGCAGGGGTTGCAAAGACCCTGTGGACAGATGCTGGAGAGGCAGGTGGGGGCTGACAGGGCAGGACTTCTCAGGCCACTCTAGGATTTTGAGCTCTGTGCTGAAAGCAAGGAATCTATTGCGGGTTTTTTAAGAAGGAGATGACGTCTGTAGAGCGCCCTCTGGATGTGCCTGGAGAAGAGATTGGCAGCCAAGAGACTTCTCAGATGCTCATTCTCTGCTCAGTAATATTCTGGGTGATGTGAAGACTCTAGTTTATATCTGTATTTATGAGGGATGGAGAAAAGCTGCATGTACAGGAAGCAATTAGAGAACAACCCAAAGCAGTGTGCATTCTGGTGCTCCTTTGTGAGTTTATACACCATACAGACTTGTGGTGGGAATTCTGAAAAGGTGAAGAAACCAGCGTGGGCTGGAGTAGTGTGCGTGTGTGTGTGTGTGTGTGTAATTGCCTGTTGATATCACTGTTTCTCTCACCAGACTCTGGACGTGGAAGATAGGAACCATTTTTCTCCTCTTTTCTGTCTGAGTCAAGAACAATGTGCAGTTAAATAAATTCTCACCAAATGGATGCCTGAATAAATGAATAGATAAAGGAGACAGGTGGGGAGTGTTTGTTGGAATTGGGATTACTTTTAGGGTGAGTTCATCTAAAGCAAAACATTCATCTGGGGAACTAGGGGACAAAAGTTTTGGGGGAAAAGTAGTTGAAGAGCTTAAAAATCCTAGGTTGAGGATTTAATCCAATAAGGAAAGATTTTGAGGGGAGGAATTTGTTGAATCCATGTCATTATTAAAGAGCCCTCTTTATGAAGAAATGCTTCCCAATGTTTTAACCTCAATGCCTCATGAAGCTGGAAATTCCCCTAACGAGTCAGGGAGAAGAATCCACTTGGGGTATCCTTTTCCAGTGGGAACATTCCTCTGCCCTGGCTTCAGCAATAGCTCAGAGGAAGGAGGGAGAGGGAACCAGGCCACGGGCCACCTTGAACTCTGCCCATCTGTCCAAAGTATGGTTCCAATAGAAACTGGGATTTTCCTTTCCTGGTTTCTTTCCAGATGGCTCACATTGAGAAATTTTTATCTGCCTAAGCTATGAGAAGTAGTATTAGGTAGTGATTTCATCTGCTTAGTGTCAACTATATTTGCATTTTCTGTTGCTTGGGAGGGGTTATAGGGTGTGTGTGTGTGAGTGTGACTGTGTGTTAGGTGTGATGGTAGTAGGGTGGGGTACAGTTGGGGAGCATCCAAAGCTTCAATCATGGCAAGGTAAAAAAAAATTGCTTCATGTCAGAAAATCCTGAAAACGCCACAGAAAAGTTACTAGAGCTAAAAACAAATTCATCAAAATGGCAGGGTACTAGATCAACTATAAAAATCAGTATGGTTTCTATACACTAGTAATGAATAAACTGAAGAGGAAATTAAGAAAAAATTCCATTTAAATAACAACTAAAAGAATCAAATATCTAGCAATACATTTAGCCAAGGATTTAAAAGACATATATGGACAACTATACAACATTGCTAAAAGAAATCAAAGAACACCTAAATAAGTGGAAGGACCTTCATGTTCACACATTGGAAGACTAAGTATTGTTAAGATGTTAATTCTACCAAAAGTGATTTACACTTCCCAATCAAAATTCCAACAGTCTTGTTTGCAGGAATGGAAAAGCCCATTATCAGATTTGTATGGAAAGGTAAGGGCTCTGAATAGCCAAACCATCTTTAGAAGGAAGAACAATTTTAAAACTTACTACAAGGCTACACTGTTCAAAACAGCATGGTACTGGCATAAGGCCAGATATAGACCAATAAAACAGAATTGAGAGTTCAGAAATAGACCTTCACATGTATGGCTAATTGTTCTTTGGCAAGGAGCCAAGTCCACTCAATTGGGAATGAAGATTCACTTCAACAAATGGTGCTGGGAAAACTGGATATCCATATGAGAGGAATGAAGAAGGACCCCTACACAAAAATTAACCTGAACTGTAAGAACCAGGTCTATAAAACACCTAGAGGGAAATTTAGAGAAACGTCATCAGGGCTTTCTGTTAGGCAATAGTGTCTTGGACTTTACACCCAAAGAAGGATCAGCAAAGGACATTTATCAAAGGACTTCATCATAAAAGAAAAAAGACAACCTACAGAATGGGAGAAAGTATTTGGAAACCAAATATCTGATAAGTGTTTAATACCCAGAATAAATAAAGGAGTCCTACAATTCAACAACAAAAAGACAAATAACCCAGTTCAAAATGGTCAAAAGACTTGATAGACATTTCTCCAAAGAAGATATGCAAATGAACAAAAAAAAAAAGAAAAAAGAAAACCCATCGACGTCATTAGCCAGTAGCGAAATGCAAGTCAAAAACTACAATGAGATGCCATTTCACAACCACCAGAATGATTACTATTTAAAAAAATGAAAAATACAAGGGTTGGAGAGTGGAAAATTGCTAACACTTGTTCATTGGTGGTGGAAATGTAAAATGGGAAGGCTGTTGTGGTAAGCAGTTTGGCAGTTCCTCAGAAAATTAAGTATAGAATTATCCATATGACCTGCCAATCCCACTTCTAGGTATATATCCAAAAGAATTGAAAGCAGGGACTCGAACAGATATTTGCACATCAGAATCCATAGCATCATTAATCACAATAGCCAAAAGATGGAAGATAACCCAAAAGTCCATTACAAGATGAATGGGTAAACAAAATGTGGTCTATCCATACAATAGAATATTATTCAACCATGAAGAGGAGCAAAGAATTGATGCATGCAGCAACATGAATGTACCTTGAAGACATCATGTTGAATGCAATAAGCCAAACACAAAAGGAAACATTGTATAATCTCACTGATGTGAAATAATTTGAATGGGCAAATTCATAGAATCAGAAACTACAACAGAGATTACTATGGGCCAGAGAGCAGGTAGAGAATGGAGAGTTAATACTTAATTCTAAGAGTTTCTGTTTGGAGTGATGGAAAAGTTTTGGTAATGAATGACAGTGATGGTAGCACAACATTGTAAATGTAATTAAAAGTACTGAATTACACATTTGAATGTGCTTAAAAAGGGAAAATTTTAGGTTGTATATATGTTGCTAGAATAAAAATTTAAAAGAAAACAGGACTGTACAACCAAACTATGAACCCTAATACAAACTATGGATTATAGTTAGTACAATTATAATAATATTCTTTCATGATTTGAAACAAAGGTATAACACTAATGCAGGGTGTTAATAATGGGGGGGGGCGGTATGTGGGAACTCTGTATTTTCTACATGATTTTTTGTATAAACCTACAACTTCTCAATAAATTTTTAAGATCCCACAGTTTTAACCAGTTCAACAGTAATTAAAGTTTATTGCCTTAAGCTTTGCATGTGGTGAAAAAGAATTTGAATGAAGTCATGTGTTTATGAACCAGGAAGGGAGAGTGTCACTTAACTTGCCTGTGCTTTAATCTCGAAAATTTCTATAACGTGGGCCAACCGGTATTGAGGGTTGACTCCAAGTAGGACTGTGTTTGGGAAAAGAAACAATTTTAGATAGAGCCATAGAAATCTATTTTATGACTTTGAGGACCAAGTGCAGTTCACAGTGTTTAGGACCATCCTAACTGGTCACATCTCTTGGGACCAATTTCTTCCTTTTACTTGGTCAAATTTTGATCCTAGGATGAGGAAAGAGAATGAACTACTGGTAGTAGTAACACATATTTCTTGAGCACTGACTCTACATTGGATATTGTGCTAAGTGCTTCACATATTTTATCTCATCTACCCACACAACAGCCCTATGGAGAGGTCCTCTGGTTTGCTGATGAGTCAGCTGATTTTAGGGAGGTAACCTGCCCAAAGTCACACAGCCAGCCAGTGGCCGAGGTAAAATGCAGACCCTGATGTGCCTGGTTCTGCAGCCTGTCCTTGTAACTAGCTGTGCCCAAAGAGGTCAAGTTGATTATAGAACTTCCAGCTTTTGCCTTCTTTATTCTTTATTCCCTCTGAATTCTTGAATGCCATGAGAGAAGGGCTGGGGGCTTTTCCCATTTCAGGATACACAGTGCCAGTTTTCTCTCTCTTTTATCAAGACCTAATACTATTTATAAAAATGTTCTTTCATGAATCGTAACAAATGTACCACACTAAAGCAAGGTGTTAATAATAGGGTGGTATCCGGGAACTCTATTTTATGCATGATTTTTTCTGTAAACCCACAACTTTTCTAATTTAAAGAAAAAGACTGAAAGCTGGGAAAAGACATGTTGCTATAGTCAGTCTCAACTTAGCATGACTCCATGCTCATAAGTTTCCAATTCCAGGTAAGGGTACTTTTTTTGGAAGTCTTTGGTCTAAGTCTTATTTCCTAAGTCTTGGCTCTTTCCTAGATCAAAGGCAGTAAGCGAACACTCATGGCTTTGGGAACAGACTCACCCAGGTTCAAGTTCTGTCCCAACTTCAATAGCTCTGTGACCTTGAGTACAATATTTAATCTTTATGAACCGTAAAATGGGGGTAGTAATACCTACCTCCAGGGTTGCTTGCACACTCTACAGACATTTACTGAGCATTTTTACGGGTCCTGGTGATACAGTATTGTAAGGTTTAAATGAAATATTATGTGTAAAGTGCTTGGCACAGGACTTAGTGGACAATAAGTCTCCATAACAGAGCAGTAATAAATCAAGGGACAAAGGGCTATTTCTCTCATAGGTATCATGGGGCGAGAGGCAGGGATGTGATGTGTATTATGAATAATAGGACTCTTGAGATGATCTTGTCTAACTGACCATCTATTTCCCTTGGCTGAGGTCAGGCCCGAATTTCAAATAATAGTAATAGCCAACATTTATTGAGCACTTGACCTGCACTATGCCTATACTACTCACGTATTCCTCACAACAACCACATAAAATAGATCTTATTGTATCATTATTTTATCGACGAAGAAAAGGAGGCCCAGAGAGGTTAAGTAACTTGCCTGAGGCTCCACAGCTAATCATTGGCAGAGCTGGGCCCTGAGCCCAGCCAGTTTGCCTCCAAAGCTCGTGCGCTCACTACCACTCTCAATCCACCATAGTGGACTTGCCTCTGATTTCTGCATCTCGTTTCTACCTAGTGGCTCCCGGAAGGGACACGTTCAGGCAGGTGGCGGCTAGCAAGGCCGTGGAGTTGTGGGGAGCCTGTTCTGAAGCCCCAGAGCCCCTGTGTCCCCTGGTTCTTCTCAGGGATGTCTCACTGATCCCGCCCAGTTTACCCCTTTCCTGCTGTGGCTTTCTGACAACACCTAAGACCAAGTCAGCTCATCCTGAAATGCAGCCCGTGGAGCCAAGGCACAGAGGAGTGGGCTGGGGGGCCTGCACGGGAGGGAGGGCTGCGGCCCCTGCGGCTGTCAGCAGCTGTGGCAGGCCTTGCCTCTAGCTTTGATGCACAGTCCCCCCAGTGCCTGGGATTTGCCGGAACATCCACTGCTGGGGCCACCCTCCCTCAGTGCCTGTGTGACCTCAGACAGGGCTCCATGCTCCAAAGGACCCCGGGCCTGATAATGCCCCACAGGATCTTCTTGAAACTCTTAATAATTATGGAACAAGGGACCCCACAATTTCATTTTGCAGTGGGTCCCGAAAATTATGTAGCTGGTCCTGCTCAGACTCTGCTGAGGTGCTGGGCCACAGAAAGTCTGTGATTCTAAAGGAGACCTCCAGGGAGTGGGCAGGCAAAGTCCTCCTTCAGAGGAGCTGCCCGTGAAGTTCAAGTATTCTTGTGGGCTAAGTGAGGGCTAAGGCTCCATTTGAGCGGAGACATGAACCTGATTTTCCTGCCCCTTCAGGGCTGCCCCGTTGGCCGACACAAGCCTGAAATTCTGTCCCTACAAAACCCTTCCCAGGAAATCCCACCAGGAAACCTGACCCTTGCCCAAATGCAAATATTGCTTTGACCTTCTCTAGTTGCTGGCTGCCCAGTTATCAGCCCCATTCTACTCTCCCCGAGCCATTCAAGATTTCCAGCCTCCCCTCTCCCACTGGCTCTTTCCTCTCTGCCTTCAATCTGGCTGAGCTCTCACCTGGGCTCCCAGGCCTGCGGCTCCCACAAACTGCAGCATGGCAACCCAAATCCCATCCTCCCCCCTCCCCCCATGCCTATCTGATTCTCCCAGTTCCTCACTTCCCCTCCTTTCATTTCCCATCCTTCTGCTCTCTGGCTTCCATGCTCTCAAGCGTATTTGAACTAACACCCCGAGGGCTACCTGTCAACAGATCGTGTTTCATCAGCTTTCATCGTCTATAAATGGGGCCACATCAGGACTTCTGTGGATCCAAAGGCACTTTTGCCTGTGGGGGCCCTTCCTCCATAAAAAATATTAAAATTTATATACTATGATTGCATTAATATAAATATAATCCAGTCTGGATTGCATTCACTGTTTTCTTATTATTTTAAAAGCTGTTGAAGCATTTCCTTGGTCTCCTAAAGTAGCTGGGCCCCAGGCACTGTGCCTTCTGAGTCTAATGGAGAAGTTGGCTTGGCTTTTGAGGGCTGGGTAATACTGAGGCATGTGCCCTTGAAATCTTTGCCCTAGGAAACCATAATGTCTCCCTCCCTTCCCCCCCCCCCCACCTTTTTTGAGTTTATTTCTTTTATGAGGAAAAATACCAAGAAAATTTTAACAAAAATAAATCGCTTCCCCATAAATCCATATCCTAACACAACTCTCTTCATTTGTGTGGTTCACTTCCTTGTTCAGATATAAAGCTATTTCACACAACTGACTAACTCCATGTTTATGCAATTTTGTATTATACTTTTTCTGTTTAACATTATTTTATTGAAAACATTTTCTGCGTTTCTACAATAGCTTTTATAGCCATCAAGTTGGTTTATGGTGATTCACTTACTTTTCCCTTTTGGTTTCGCATTCTTTTCTGACTCTGCTTTCTTTGTTTTATTGCCTTTTCTTCTTCTGTGGATTTAGTCTGGGCCATCTGATCTTCCTCTATATTCTCCTCCCAGATAGCCCAATTCATGGCTTCAATGATCAGCTTATAGGGCTGAGGAGAATGGACTTGAAAGATAATTTTTCCAAATGGCAATTGGTGTTCACTGATCTATTCATGTGACCTGTTCAATCCTGGGCACTGATGGTTTGCATTTGAGAGCCTCCGAGGCTATGAGGCAGGGTTTTGTTAAACTCTGTGTTCTAGTATTCTCTAGGATGAGAATGTCAGAGCCTGAAGACATGACATGAGGATGACCCCGTCCACCCTCCTTATTTTACTGAAAAGGAAATTGAGACTCAAAGAGGTTAATAGAGTTGATCATGGTTATAGAGGCAGCAAGCAGTGATTTCAAGAAACTTTGTCCTTTAATCCTAAAGTTTGATGCTCAGCATGTTCTCTGAATTTGTTGAAGAGGAAGTTTAGTTTACATTGCTGGGCCATTAGAATTTGAATTTATATTGCAGAATTATATTTACAATTATCTCATTTATCATTTACCTCAATAGTACCCTAATGGAAAGAAAAAATAAGAGCCTCACAATGTAATTCTCTGATAAGCCCACACTTTGAAATGATCTAATCCATTACAGTAGAAGTGATTAAGTGACTCATGTTCTATAAACAGTAACTTCACATGTTCTCTTAGTAGTCACATTGTCTCCACGGCCAGTTCATTCACTTATTACCAAGATTTTCCAGTCAGAATCAATTGCTCTTACCTGTTCAGAGACAAGGAGCAGATCAGTCTTTGTCCCAGTATAACCAGACCAACACTGGTACTAGCAACCTACAGACAACAGAAGCATTCATTACTAAGATGGCTTAATCTACCCATTTTGGCTGCAACTATTATTTCCTGTAGTGGGAACATCCTAAGGAAACTGACTGTAAGGATTTTGTTTTTGCTTGATAATCTCCTTTAAACATTTTTTTTTCTTTTTCCTTGCTCTCTTCTCTATGAACCACGTGTGTAGATGTGTATGCATGTGTACATGTTTGTATGTGTGAGATATATTTTGCTTAGGTTCATTGTTCCATCAGATTGCATTTGGCCTTCATCTATTCCAATACATTTGAGTTCCACCTGGATTGACTCATTTTGAGAAACAAAGTAATTCAGCTACTAATGTCATTGAAGCAGTGGGAAGAGCACATAGGAAAGGGAGAAGGATGAGAGAAACATTTTACAATGTATAGGAGCATGAGCTCCCCATTCCCCTAGTCTCAGCCCCGTCATTCTCACTTTTTTTTCCCTTAGGAGTTACTGGGGATTGAACCAGGACCTCATATACGTGAAGCAGGCGCTCAACCACTGAACTGCACCTGCTCTGCCCTTCTCACTCTTAATAGATAAATCACCCCCAACTATGCACACATTGAGAAGCTGCTGGTCAGCGGCCACAGTAGGAATGGCACTGGCACCCACAGGCTGCCTCCTGGCTCTGCATACTTACAAAGTCCATGGAAACAATGGCGTTCGCTGTTGAGTTCTCGGATTGGGTGAATATCACGATGGAGGCAGGGATGTCCAGGGTGAAGTTATCCTTCAGTAAATTGATCACAGGAGGCTCCGTTGCCATGAGTTGTACCTTGAAGGTCTTGGAAAAGATGTAGAGCTCAGCAATCTGCCCACATCAGGGAAAGGAAATGGAGAGCGGGAGTTAAAAATGGATGAGGAGGAGAAATCACAAATCTTCCATCAAGGAGAAGAACAACTATTATTTGGAGTTAGAATAGAAAGGCATCCTTTAGGGAAACGGACTTTGGCCCAGTGGTTAGGGCGTCCGTCTACCACATGGGAGGCCCGCGGTTCAAACCCCGGGCCTCCTTGACCCTTGTGGAGCTGGCCATGCGCAGCACAGATGCGCGCAAGGAATGCCGTGCCACACAGGGGTGTCCCCCGCGTAGGGGAGTCCCACACGCAAGGAGTGCACCCATAAGGAGAGCCGCCCAGCGCGAAGGAGGGAGCAGCCTGCCCAGGAATGGGGCCGCCCACACTTCCCGTGCCGCTGACGACAACAGAAGCGGACAAAGAAACAAGACGCAGCAAACAGACACAGAGAACAGACAACCGGGGGAGGGGAGGGGAATTAAATAAATAAAAATAAATCTTTAAAAAAAAAAAAGAAAGGCATCCTTTAATAACAATAACAAAAATACCCTCAAAAGCCACAATAATAACAGCTGGCATTTATTAAACACACACTGTGTGCTGGGCACTTGGTGTGTTATCTTCATTTAACTGTCACAACACTCCTGTGAGGTACGTTCTAGCAGAACGCCCATTTTACAAGGGAAGGGAGTGAGTCTGAGAGAGATTAAGACACTTTTTTCTGAAGGTTCCAAGTGAGCAAGTTGTAGAAGTGGGATTCAAATTCAGGTCTATCCAGCTCAAGACCCTCACTCTAAAACGAGGATGTGCCATGAGCATCTCCCTGTCCTCCAAGGCAAAACCTGTGTCCCCTTCGTACATTACATCCAAGAGTTGGCAGGCTAGGATGGCAGAATATTAAGAGTTTCTTTAATAAAGTCATAACTGTGGGTACTGTTCCCTCATTTCTCCTTTAACATAATTATGTCAAGTGTAGTGGAATCTTATGGAAGACCAGTTGTTTATTTTGTGAACTTACAGCTCCTTTAATGGTACCTTAGATGGTTCTGGAAAGATTTGTAGGTATTTTTTTAAAAGGAAAAAAAAACCTCTTAAGAATGTAAAAATGAGGGAAACGGACTTGGCCCAGTGGTTAGGGCATCCGTCTACCACATGGGAGGTCTGCGGTTCAAGCCCCGGGCCTCCTTGACCTGTGTGGAGCTGGCCCATGCGCAGTGCTGATGCGCGCAAGGAGTGCTGTGCCACGCAGGGGTGTCCCCCGCGTAGGGGAGCCCCACACGCAAGGAGTGCGCCCCATAAGGAGAGCTGCCCAGCGCGAAAGAAAGTGCAGCCTGCCCAGGAATGGTGCTGCCCACACTTGCCGTGCTGCTGACAACAACAGAAGCGGACAAAGAAACAAGACGCAGCAAAAAGACACAGAAAACAGACAACCGGGGGAGGGGGGGAATTAATTAAATAAATAAATCTTAAAAAAAAAAAAAAGAATGTAAAAATGAGCTCACAAGTCTTTTCCAGAAGTATCAGTGAAGAAACTAAATACGCTATCAAGGAGTCAAACTCTGGACACTCACCTGGGAAATCACAATGCCTAGGCCTGGAGAGTTTTGAAACAAATGACTGGAAATCTGGAAAATAAAGACCATCTTGTCAGTATAAGATTTTTTACCTGGGTAGTCTCTTTAGAAAAAAATATCATGTTCCCTGTAATTTTATGAATTATGAAATTGTTATTCCTTAAAATGTTTAGTAGTTGAAGGTGACCTACCACAGGAAATCTGAGACTCAGAAAAGGAAAATGACTTGCCCAAACACACAGGGAGTTACATGCCTTTTAACCTTAGGAACACCGTACATGTCATATATGTATGTTCCATGTGTAAACATTCTACAGTCATTAATGATAATTCTTATATTATTGTACTCATTTTCAGGGATTACTGAGAAAGGATACTTAAGTAGTTTACTTTCAAAGATGACTGGTTTTCAAGTCTACAGCTAGATGAAGTGTTTAATTTTCAGCACTGTAAGGTAGCTGGTACTGCCACACTCAGCTCTTTGAATATAAAATTTATAACTACGTGCCTAATTAAGAGCTATAGAATGAAAAGAATCATTAATAAGTGGTGTTGGCTGGAGAGTGTTCTTTATAAAAGGGAGGCACATGGCAAAGTGAATCACTGAATCTTCCATTAGTGGTCATTGTAGATCAGTCAGTTGCAAATGCCAACAGGAGACATCTTTATGTTGTTCTAACACAAGGAATGATGATGATAATGGTAAGCAACACTTAGATCACATTTTCTATTTGCTAGGCACTGGTCTGAATGCTTTACATATATTTAAATCTATTTATTGCTGACATCAAATCTATGAGAATGAAACTATTATTATCCCCATTTTGCAAATGAGGAAACTGTGGCACAGAGAAGTCAAATAAATTGCAATTGCCCAGGGTCACAGGTAAAAAGCAGTGGAGGGGTAATCTTGTTATTATGTAAGGTCAATCTAGAACTGTAGCCTGGCTACCACTACAAAAACTGAAATGAGCAGAATTCGAAACCTGGTAACTTCCCAACTAATAACAATGTTCATTCCAACATTCCTTCATTTATTGTCCTACTAGGAATAGAAATTGTAACAAAAATTTCATAATGGGATCCTTATGAAAAGTTTACATGTAACAATCATCCATTTACCCTACTCACCTCTTTTGTGGAGAGCGTGACATTGAAAGCCCCGGCTGTGAAATAAGCAAGGGATGCAGATCGAAAGAAATATTCAGAGATTCCGATGTAGAGCATTGAGTCAGTGATTTCTGGGAGCATGAAAGGAACTGGTGAGAAGGGGGGGTCGGTGACATTGTCCAGTGGGTAGACTGTGCCCTGTGGGAAAACAGAGAGAAAGACTAGTGTGTCCGGGGAAAACCCGAATATGAGTGACTAAAGACTTTATGCTCAAGTCAGAATAAAGAAAATTCCAGAAACTCAGTAAGCATGAAAAAATGCCATGGCCTTCTGACTCCTTGCCCAGCGACTAGTTTAAACCCTCTGATGGCTTCTTGAGCATATTTGGACAAGTCTATCCACCCTGGGGGGTAACCCAGAGACACTCCTTGCTGGAGCTTTCTCAGAGAAAGGAAGGCAGGTGCATTTAGCTGGAGGGGACCGGTTCTGAATTGCTCTTGAGTTGCTGCAGCGGTGTCAAACCCTTCACCTTTAAAACTGTGATGGCTGAGCTGGAGGGTCCAAGACTGAGAAGTACCCCGGGCTCCATTTCTGTGATGTTCCGAGTGCTGTCCTCGTGAGTTAAAAAGTGTTATCATAAAAGGTTGTCTTGTGTAACAGTTAATGGATTTGAATGACTCTGAATGAGTGAACTAGAAGCCAATATGCTTTTTTTCAAACAACAATAACAACAAAAACAACAACAACATTAGCTTTGGGAGCAAGACTAAGCATAATCTATCACTTTGCCGGAATCAGCCAACACCATTTTCAGGTGCTAAGAACCTTGATGGCGGTCAGCAGTGCTCAGTTAAATCATCTAATATAAGAGTTAATGAAAGATGTATCAACATAAGGTGTTAACTTATAGTACATGCTGATTGCTCTACTTGCTGCCACCTGGCCTCAGACCTACTCCTGGAAGGAAAGACATCACGACACTTCTGAGAAGGCAGGCATTGGTTGTGCATTCAGAACAATCACTTACCATTCAAGAGACTTTTTAAGAGCCTTTTGAAAGAGCATATACATGAGGGAATGGCTTGAGAGGCAATTAAATTATTTGAAGAGCATTCATGTATATTTCTTTCTGCACATAATATTTGTTTTCCAAACACTGGTTGTTGATAGACAGGATGGGGATTCTGATGGTGATAAAGTTACCTTCAAATTCAGGTCAATGGAGTTCTCATGAACAGCTGGAGAATCGATTAGGGAAAAATCCAGCAGAGTATAGTTGTCAATCTTGGTTAAAACTAAGCAGCCAACAGAGAAAAAAGAAAATCTACATGAATTAAAAGTGTAGTATAATATATGAATGTCTTTCCAGAGCAATATGATTTTGAATTCTCTGTTTGAAGTCTCAATACTCCTATTTCATCAGTAATACATGTTCACTTTTGAAAACCCAGGAGAAATAGACAAGCCAAAAGAAGAAAGTAAAAATCCTTCTCAATCACTTTACCCTGAAAGAAACATCAGTAAATTTCTTTGTTATACCTTTAGCAGCACAAACACAGGCACACACCCAATGCATAAATGGCTCTTTTTCAAAGCAAATTAACACAAAGAAACAAAAGTCCTTTACCAATATTAAGTCATATATATTGGGCTGGTATAATGAGGGACTTTCAAGTTCTATGTTATAGATTTGTATGTAATTAGAGCTTTTTAAGTTACTGTGGCTATGTATTATTGCTGTAATTAGAAATAATGTTAAGAAAGACATGTGAGAGGAAGGGAGGGAGGGAAGAAGGAGATGGAGGGAGGGAAATAAGAGAGAGGGAGGGAGGGAGAGAATATAAAATCTACTAAGTTGGACAAGCAAAGGAAATTCTCATGAGCAGTGATACTAATTCAAGAAATTTCTTGTATTATCAGTTTCAAAGTGAAGCAGATGGCCAGGGGACCAGGAGACAGTGAACGGTGTTCTCAGGAAGCATGGGCGCGTGACTGCAGGGTCTGAGAGAGAGAACACGCGAGCAGTGTGACACTCAGGTCGCTGACAGCCAGGGGAGAGCTGCTTTCCTGATCACCACTAGGTCTGCTGTGAGCTGAAGACTTTCTTCCTGTTCTAGACGGAGCTACTAAGGCACCCATGATACTAGGAACCCGAGTATCACACCTTCTCTTCTTGCATGTCATGTTTGGTTTATTCGATATGATGGCAATGAGAAGCAAGAAGAGATGAAGCGACTTGCCAAGATAAGGGATGTTACCTTATGTTGCTGTTACCTTGTGTTTTTGTTGTTGTTGTTGTTTGTTTGGTTTTTTTTAGGAGGTACCAGGGATTGAACCCGCGACCTTGTGCATGGGAAGCAGGTGCTCAATCATTGAGCTACACCTGCTCCCCATGCTGTACTTTTTAAAGTGTTTCCAAATTCACAATCTCAGCAAACCCTCATCAGCGCTTCTGTGAGGGAAGCAAGGCAGTATCCACTTTACAGGTGAGGAGAGTGAGGCTCCCAGAGGTAAAGAACCTTGCCCAAGACAAGTTAGGATATGGGAATCCTTGTTGACTTCTTTCCTCCCTACATCTTCTTTCTGTCTCCCTCCCTCCCCAATCCATTCATTTTCTTTCGTCTGTTCATCAATCCATTTATCCAGCCATCCCTCTTCCCTCCATCCATCAAGCCAATATTTATGAAACTAGCATGGGCTGGTCACTGAGCCTAGTCTGGGGACACTGAGATATGGCACACAAAGTCCCTGCCCTTTGGGGACTTATGGTCTGGTGGGGGAGTCAGACATACGAAGATGCACCTGCGGAGCAGTGTAGGAAGAGCAGATCTAAAGGGAGCTTCCGACAGTCCCCTGCAAACCTGTTTCTCCTGCCTTCCACAGCTTGGAGATGGTAATTACAGCCTCCCAATCTTCTGGTTGCTCAGAGTAAAACCTCACTCCTCAACTCCCTTCACAACCACTTGAATCTGTCAGCAACTATCACTAGGACTGTCTTCACAGTTTATCCAGAATCGGAACTTTCCTTACCATCCTCACCACTCTACCCCAGGCCAGCCCCTTCACCGCTCAAATGGATTGCTGCAGTAATACCTTCAGTGGGCGCTCTGCTTCCACCTCTGCACCCTTCCCCCTCCTATCTTTTGTTAACAGAAGCCAGAGTGATCTTGCTAAAATGTAAGTCAGATCATTCCAAGCCTTGCTCAGAACTCTCCAAAGGCTTCTGATCTTACTCTGAGAGCCCTGAAGATCATCGCCTTTTCCCATCCCTCTCTGACCTCACCCCCAGCTACTCTCCCCCTTACTCCCTCTGCTCCCACTACCTGCTTCCTCACAGTTCTCAACACACTTGGCAGGCTCTGGCTTCAGGGCCTCCGTGCTTGTGATTTCCTCCATCTGGAATGTTCTCCATCAAGATCTGGTAGCGTCTCACTCCCTACCTCCTTTAGGCTCTCACTCGAATGTCACCTGCTCACTGGGGCCTTTCCTGGCCACACAATCTAGCATGGAAATTTCTCCCCAGCTCCTTCCTGGCTTTAATTTTCTTCTTAGCATTTATCACTACCACACTGCAGAGTTTACTTACTCATCTTGCCTGTCATCTGTCTCTTCCCACTAGTCCCATGGGGGCAGGGATTTTTGTCTCCTGGGTTTACTGCGGCGTCCCCAGCGCCAAGAGCAGTGCTCAGCCCATTAGAGGTGCTCAGTGCACCACTGGGGATGGACAGCTGTAGTGCAAAGAGAGGTGCGAGCAAAGTAACACAGAAGCATGGATGAGGCGTCACTGTGGGGTGTGGGTTGTCAGGTAAGATTTCTTGTTAGAGACTATGCCTGAGCTGATTCCTTGAAGATAAAAAGGAGTGAATGGGAGAAGGGAAGACTTGAGGGATGGAGAGCAGAAGGGATTGTATCCTACAGAGCTGAGCACAGAGCTGACCCAGAAGTAGGCACTAAATAAGTATCCACTAAATGAATAAACGACTGGAGCAAAAGGTTCTTCCAGCCAGAGAGGAAGCCAAGGCAAGGGGTGTTTGATTGATGGAGCAGAGAAAGGCGCAAGATGAAGCAGAGAGGCAAGCAGGAGCCAGAGCATGCTGCATTTCCTAATCCATATTTGGGACTTGAACCCGAAGGAGTGAGGAGTTGCTGCCTGGGACAGAGCAGGGGAATAACCCAGTCAGATTAGCTTGAATCATACCAAAGAGCTTGATTTCCTCCCAGAGGTGAGATTAAAGCTTGGGAGAGTTTAATTCTGTGACCTGCAAGTAGTGCCCTGGAGCCACCCCTTCTGCCGCATTCAAGTTGGTTAGTGGCTGATGAGAGCATCCCCCCCCACACAAGCATGTCCAGGGGCTCCACTTTGCAGAGGGTAAAGCAGAATGAAGAGATGGGGCTGTACCGCAGTGAAAAGCAAACCTGGAGAACAATGAAGAACCGTCCAGAAGGAACAGTGTTCAGACTTACCCTCCAGCATGCTGAGATTGGCATTTAGTGCTTCAACTTCATGCACAATAATGGGACAGAGCTGGCCACAAAAGGAATTTAAAAACGCAGGTCATTTTATTGTACTGAAAACCCCTATATATGGGCCTAGACCCCAAAAACAAGGGTCATCTGGTTAGGTCACTAAGACCTTCCCTTCAATTATTTGATGACAATGAACCCTCAGTTACTGATGTGTGGGCTCCACGTCATTAAATGCTAATTAAACTTCACAGCAACTGGGACCACACCCAGCTAGCCTCAAAAAATTGCTAGCCCTTTGCTTTTTCCTCTGTGGCATGATAGGACATGTGCTCCAGTCAGTCTACTGCCGCTGTACCTGAGGAACCTGCTGCTGGAATGACTGTTCCTTACCTGCTTGGTGGGGGTGCCTCCCACCTCCCAGCTCTTCTGTCTACAGCTCCACACCCGCCTGGAGTGCTTAGAGCTGGAACCTTCACTCCCCCTGAGCTAGTTTGAGAGCCTCCTGGACAAGAGCTAAAAAAAAGATAACCTTTTTGCAGCTTTCCCTCTTTGGAATGAGAAAATTAGTCTTGGCCAGATGCCAGCATTCCTTTAAGAAAAGGAAAAGACCACCCACCTTGATGCACCTGCCGTGTGCTGGGCTTGGCCCATGTACCCAGCTGTGAGCAGGGAGCAGGGACTCAGGACCCTGGCTGCCTGGGCTTAAATCCCTTGATAAGTTATTTGTACTCTCTGCCCTCACTTTCCTCATGAACCATATGGTTGCTGTGAGTAGAAATTTAGGTAATCCATGTAAAAGTGTCCCGCTCATAGGAATCATTCACTAAATGTTAGCTCTTGTTTTAAGCGCATTTCATCCTCATTAAAGCCTTGAGAATTAGGTACTACCTTCTCCTATTTGCAGAAGAGAGAAAGGAAGCTTAGAGAAGGTAAGTGAATTGCCAAGTACATAACTAGGATTTGAATCTGGTCTGACACAGTTGAACAATGGGGTCTGAGCATTCTTTTTTGCTTTCCAGTGCCATAGGGCAAATCGTAGAAGCCAAGCATCTATTATCTCTATGCCATGTATAAATTCCAGGCAAACTTAACTCTGTGACATAATTTATTCTGCACTGGCTTCGTGTCAGAGGCCAAAGAGCCACACACATTTCAGAGGAATGAGTGAGTGGGGGGTCCTCAAAAGGTAGCAGCCACAGTTTCCCAGGCAGTCTTTACCAGGCACGTTTCGTAACCCTCAGCACCTGTCAAGCAAGGACAGAGGAAGGCCAGGATGCTTTAGAGCACCCTTCCTAGTGGTGCCAACTCCTTGGACAAGCTGCTTAGTAATTTTAAGTGTTGATTTCCTCATGACTTTCGCTGAGCACCCACTGTCTGTCAAGCACCAAGCTGAGCCCTAGGGAAATGGAAATAGACGCCATCCTTGCCCTTTTCCAGTTCTCATCACTGTTCTGTCTCCTCTAAAATATGGCGAGAGGGTTCAGGGCAGGTATTGTCAGGACCAAAAAGAGGGCGGATGTCCAATTCCATTTTTCCCCTTCCTCAACCACTGACTTCTAGGATAGTATGGCTTTGAAAGACATCTTAACTTACATCGTTTCTATTTTCTGGAAATATCCTGCCCTCTTTCCCACTCCTTAACTATCCCAACCCTATCGACACATGGAGGCTCAGTTCAAGTCCTCTAAAAAATAGACCTCCAGGCCCTATTTCTTTAATCTTCAATTCCTCTGATAAATCAATGATTATGTCATCATGTACTAACTTCAAGTATTCCTTCAGTTATTGTTTCACAAGCTGGAGGTCGTGTTTCCTAAATAGACGATAGGTTTAGTCCTCCTTCATAGGCCCAACAGACCCTATATCAATGCTGGTTACACAATAGGTTCACAATAAATGAATTTTTATTAATTCCTTCCCACCGTATGATGAACAACTTGAGGGAAAGGATGCGCTTTATCTTTGCATCCCCAGCACCCACCCCCTCCTTAGCACACAGTAGGCACTTGAGGAACTGTTATGAAGATGCAGAGGATAGTACATACATGAAAACACTTAGGATGGTGCCTAGAATGCAGTAGGTGCTCAATAAAGGATAACTGACTAAGAATTGATTAAGGGTGGCAGAACTGCACTGATGGCATTTTACTGTGGTCATCTAACCTCTAAAGACTTACCATTTCATTTAAATGCCTTAAAATGGGTTTCTCCATGACCCCAGCAAAGGAGTTATACAGAACACTAGGGGGAAAAGAAAGAAAAAGGGACCATCATCTGTCGGTTATAAGCCTCTGCCTAGGGCCTGCCGGAGCTCCCAGCCCCAGCCCAGCCATTGCCCACCAGGGCGCTCTCACACACCTGAGATCTCCGGAAAAGGAGACGTGGGCATGGCTCACTTGAGCGTAGCAGTCTTGGAGCTTCAGGGTTGGTTTACCGAAGTTATTTCGGGACAGAATAACGATACCGGTGAAGAAGCCCCCAGAGAGGAACAGATCAGCCGCTCCTGCATCTTGGCTGTGCAGAGAAAAGGGGGGATGTTTGCTGGACAGGTCTGGACAGGGGGTGGGGATGGGTCTCATTTCTTTGAATAGCCCCAGAATCTAAGCTCCTTGAAGGCAGCAACTTTGTCATGTTTACCTTTGGATTCCTGGTACCTACAACAGGGTCTGGCTCTGAGTAGGCAATGAATGAATATTTACTGAGTAAATGGAGTAATGAATATGTGAATGGTGACAGCTTTAGGGACCTGGAATGGTTATTTCATCTTGAGTCCCCTGGCCTGGGTAGCAGTTGAGCATGACCTGAGCATCACTCATTTACAACACTTGTGTGGACAGAACGTTGGTAGCAAATTTGGCAGCACCTTAATCAGGAAGGGCAAAACTAGATGGGGCAAGTGACATTTAGATGAGTTCTGTGAACTCTTTGAAGGAACGGACTGTATGCTATTCATCTCTGTGTCCCCAGGACTTAGCACATAGAGTATGTACTTGATTAATGGTCGGTGACTTGATAAATGAATAAATACATAAATACATGTTGTTTATGGGGCAAAATGGCATTTCTCTACAATGTACAAAACTGGAGTTCTTGGGATGGGAATAAATGGTACACAATATTCACTCAATAAATGGTTGCTGAACGACCGTGTGGATGAATGAATGTGTTAATCTGGAGAGCCAAGCAGGACAGATCTAAACAACATACCTAAGACAAGGACCTACACATACTAGGTGGTTTGTCAGTGTTCCTTGAATTTGATCCCTTTTAACCCTCTCCTTCTCAGCCAGGGGACTGCTAGTTCTTAGGGAATCGTAAGTGACATTTTGATCAGTTGCTCTGCCTTCAGGGGAAGGATTTATTCACCCCCCCGCCGCCCAACAGAGATATCCTGAATAAAATCTCTCCTGGGAAAAATGCCCTTGAAAAAGGTGGCTAATGACTGTGAGAAAGGAGCCCTACACTGAAAACATTGGTGAGTTTATGCCTTTTCCATTTTTGCTCCATTTTCCCCAGGAGATAAGCAGACTTTTCAGACTACTCACAAAAGTGGAGAGCTGACCGCCCAGTCGGTGCTGATGTTGGCAGTGCCGTGGTTGGTCAGCACTTTGATTCCCACTCCGGGTACAAAGGCTAATGAAGAATTTGGAAATGAAAAGGCATTGATTTTTATGCTGTAAAACAAGAAACAGAGGAGTTAGTGCAAATCTCCTAGCACATCTATAAGTAAAGCAAATTCGGGTACGTGGTGGTAAACTCCAGACAGGCAGGGTGGACTCCTGTGGCGGAAGGAAACTCAAGGCTTGCCTGCAGGGCTGCTTCTGTGCACTGCTTCTCACTTCCCTCCAACCCCTGGCAGGAGGCCAGGCTTGGCTAGTCGAAGGGGGAAATGAACAAGTTTAGAAACAAATCCGCAAATGGTCAAATAATCTACTTCTTTAGTTTCTTTAAAGACAAAAGGAGGTGCACAGCAGTGCCATTATTATTTTTTCCTTTAGTTATTCCAGTGTTTCTCACAGGGTTGGAGGCGGGGGGTGTGATATTAGTATTTGTGGTGCTATAAACTAATTTGTAGAGGACTGTCATATACATTGCAGGGCATTTGGCAGATTCGCCAACGAAATGCCAGCTATGCCCCTCATCCCAGTCATTGACACAACTGAAAACATGCCCCCTCCTGTCTCCAGATACCAGCTAGATAGATAGTATTTCCCCTAGTTGAGAAACTCATTTTAAGGAGTTAGCTTCCTTTAGGATTCTCTGGGCTGTCAAAACAGGTTAACTAGGAGACAAAGGGTTGCATGTAATCTACCTAGATAGATGACCACATGCATGATGATAAATTATTAACATCTATTGGGCGATTGCTACCTACCAGGCGATGTGGTAAGCACTCTATATGCATTAGCTCATGGTAATCTGCATAACAACCCTATGAGGTAGTTTTTGCAATCTTCAGTTCAGAGATGGGGAGATGAAAACCTTCGCTGAGGTCACATTAAAGTGGTAGAACCAGACCTGGAACCTCCTTAGTCTGTCTCCAGACACGCTCTTAACCTTGAGGCTGTGCCAGTTCATGTATTGGGCAAAGAGCCCTGGACTTGGAGCCAAGCTTTGTACCAGCTATGCAACTTGGGCAAGGCCCTTGACCTCTTTCAATTAATCACCCCAAAGAAGGCTTACTCATGGGTACACTGAGAAGATACGATGAATCATCTGTGTACAAATGCTGTGCAGGAGAAAGTTATCGCTATGAACTAAGATGAGGAAAAATTTTAAACATAAATGTGATTGCTGATAAGGAACGATTATTTGCAATTTCCCCTCTCATGCATCCTTTCCTACCTGTTCTTGCCCACATTGCAAGTCCCACTATGGAAAGAGATTTATTTACTGTCTCTTGGAAATATTTTACTTTGACACATATAGATCTAAGTCATTCTTTGTAACTGCTGCAGAGTAGTCTTTTTAACTGTTGCCATTTAAAAAATCATCCCCTTGTTAATGGTCATCTAGGTTGTTTCCAATATTTTTGTTTTATAAACAATGCTACACTGAACATCCCCATATATGCTGCTTATGTGCATGATTTCTAAAGGAAGATGCTGAGACGTAGAACTGTTGAGTCAAAAGGCATGCATATTAAAAAAAAAAGATACCTGTAAATCACTTTCTAATATAGCACAAATGAATGAAAATATTATGAGAGCCACACATGTAATTCAAAATTTTCTAGTAGTCACATTAATGGCAAAGTTAATTCCATTAATATTTGTATTTAGCCCAATATATAAAATATATTATTATTTCAACATATAATCAGTAAAATTACTATTGAGATTTTTTTTTCCAAAATAAGTCTTCAAAATCTGGTATGTATTTTACACTTGTGTTACAATCTCAATTTGGACATTGAGTTTTCATTGGAAATACTTGATCTATATTTAGATTTTACAAAGTTTACAGTTGAAAAAAATAAATCCACACTCCCAAATTGTTCCAAACATACTTACACATTTTCCAATGACAGAACTGAGTGTTGGTTTCTATTAATAAATTACAATTAATTAAAACTGAATTAACAAAAAATTCAGTTCTTCCATCATGCTAGTCACTTTTCAGGGGCTCACTAGCCACATGTAGCTAATGGCTACTGTTGAGACAGTGCCAGCTACAATTATTATATCTATCCCCACCAGCAAGGCATGAGATTGCCTGTTCTCCTCATCTTTACCTGCAGTTAACATTGTTCAGTTTATCCTGTTTTTTTTTTGCTGTGGCATTATTCTCATGGAAATGAAATAATTTTATAGATACATATTTACTATCTATCTCTACACTGTACACTAAAGGCAAGAGCTATGTCTGTGTTGTTCCCTCCAATATCCCCCACCCCTAGAACAAAGCCTGGTACAACAGAATGTAATCAATAAGCACTTGCTGAGTGGCTGACTTTATAGGGACTGGAGCATCCTCCCGGGGCTTTCCTAGGGTCACCCACCGAAAAACCCTTGTTTGTTGTACAGAATGTTAACCTTGACATCAGGAAAATCGTTACTTCCAGTTGGAATGGCAGGGAGTTATCACTGGATTGCTAAAGCGTTGGGGCAGATTGTGAATCATGGCCACAGAGAAGTTCTTATAAGCTTGGCTTTAAAGTTATGTTCAAGATGGATGAGGATTCCTCTCCCTGCACTGTCTTTGGGGCTCTTGTTGGTAACTACTACAGAAGTGGTGAGTTGCTGTTTGAACATCCATTTCTCCTTTTCCAAACCACCTGTGAATTTCTCAGGATTGACAAATTTGTCAGGCGGGAAAAAGAATTCCCCAGTCGCCCTTGCAAATAAGTATTTCATATGACTAAGTTCTATCCATTTTTTTTTTTTTTTTAATGTAGGTAGAGTATTGTTAGGTTTGAGCTTCAGGGGAAAAAACAAAACACCTCTTATTAAAGAGGAGACTGACTCCACTTATAAGAGCTATTATCCTTGCCTCTTCCTCCTTCCTACTGTCTGAAACATAGATTTGATGTCTGGAGTTACAGTGGCCATATTGGGCCATGAGGCAATCTTGAGAAAGGAAGCCAGCACTAAGGATGGCTGAACAGAAAAAGATAAGGAGGCTGGATTCTGATGCAATTGTGAGGCTCCCATAGGATCTCTGCTTACTTTGAGTTTCTTATATGCATGAGAAAAATGAACCCCTATTAAATCAAAACCACCATGATAAAATTCCTAATCGATACAATATCATAGTTTTGGACTGGGTGAAGCAAGGATCTGAATCAATGTGGTAGTTCCATTGTTCTTCCAATGATGTCCTTACGTTATCACTATGGATATCAACTCTGTCTTGCACAGCAATTTCAATTTTATAAAGTGTCTTCACCTTTGTTACTTCATTTGACTTTTACTGTTTTGCTATTTACTGATTTTTATATTTGGTTTTATTACTGTAGCATGGTAGCAAAGATTATAACCATCACCAGAATTCTTCTTAGGAAAAGAACATTATTGGTTGGGAAAATACCTTGAAAAGCAGCTAGGGTAGGAGGGGAGAAACTCATGTTGCCCAAGAGTGAGCGGAACAGCTTTGTATGAAAGCCAGGGAGAAATTTTTGTTGCTGCAGAGAGGGACACTTCAAATATGAGGCACGAAAGTGAGGAAGCCTAGCCAGCACGGGGGCAGAGAGCCACGTGCCCTGGGATCCATTCCCTACGACCTCTGACATTTTGACCAAGCTTTACTGAAATAAGACAAGATTGATGAGAGTTGACGTCTTTTTGAGACCGTGATTGAATTCTGAATCCAGGTTTATGGCAGATGGGGATGGGGTGGAAGGGGGTTGGAATGAACAGAGATTTCATTTAGTATTCAAGGGGCAGTGTGGCCCCAGCTGACATCAGTGTGGAACTGGAATTCTCATTTTCCAGGCGAGGACATCGAGGCTCAGTGCAGATTTGCCGGGAGCAAATGGCAGAGACGTGACTTGGACCCAAATGTTTGGCCCAGGTGTTTGGACCCAAATACCACACTCTTTGTCAACCATATCCCCCCTCTCCTGGGTTCTTTATCATGTCAGTTAGCTGACAAGTTTTGCACCAGAGGTTAATTTCCACCTGGCAGGTCCAGGCCTTATACCAGACCACAGGGTGCCATCCATGACCTGATACCTCAAAGAGAGATGTTATTGCTAAAAATGAACTTCTCTTTTACTTACTTTGAAAAATTGTAGTCCACATAATCCACCTTCAGAAATTCAAGAGACTCAGAACCATTTAAATCTGGCATCTTCCTTTCCTTTAACATTTGCTCAATTGTCTCCATTCCAACTTGCACGCCTATGAAGGAAACAAAGACAGAGTTTATTCATAATAACAAAGATGATGGTGTCATTAGCCACACGAGAGCAATTTATTGAGTCAGGCATGTGCTCAGACACTTAGAAAACACCAATTCTACAGAAGGGTCTCAGTTGCCCCTGCTTTACAGAGGAAAAACCTCATCATCTGGGAGGCAAAGGAACCTGCCCAAGACCATGTTGAGAAGATTTCTTCATGTGGCCAAGGCTGAAAAGCTTTATCCAAGAGACTGGGAAAAGAAAAGTACAAAATATTCTTCAAAGGATGCAATTATTTTCATCACCCACATTTTACACGTGAGAAAAATGAGCCTCAGGGAGGGTAATTCTCACCAGTCACACGGCTAAGTACAGGGAAGCTGGTGGTCAAATCTGGGCAATTTAGCTCCAGAATCTGTGAATTCTGGCCAGTTCCAAAATTCACAGATTCCAATATCTCCTTTTCTTCCAGATTCCTTTAGCTCAGGAATATCTAACCTGGTGTCCACAAGTGCTCGGGATCTCTGGAGCCCCCTGAAATTCTCGATAAAGACCATCAGTGGGTTTTGTGAGGAGGGGGCCTAGGCACGTGGGTCTCATTTTTCATGGGCAGAGGACCCACATTTTCATCACGACTCTCAAAGAATCCCAGGACGTCACAAAGTTTAAGAACCACTGATTTTGTTTGATCTTGGGATAGGACATCAGCTTCTCTATATTGTAGCAACGCAGAACACATTTCTCTGAGCTTGTGGGGGAAAAGAGCCCTCTCCCACATTGAAGGGCTGGAGAAAAGTAACAAAGACTGACCCTTCTTCAGGGGGAATTATTGCCTTCAGTCCCTTGCTTGGCAGCTTAAGCTCATTTCCATATGTTCTATCCTTGTTGTGGGTAAAGAAGAGCAGGTTCCAGCCTCTCTGTGCCATAAGCAATATGAACCAGGGGGTGTAAAGGTCGACTGTCGAGGACGTGGAGCAGAGCCCGGGCACTGTCAGACAGCTTGGATGCTATTCTCAGCACTACCACTTACCAGCCTGAGTGGGCCTGCAAGTTACAGACCCTCCCTCTTCCTCCCTTTCCTCGCCTGTAATATGGAGATGGTAATATCTGTGGAGGGGTCTGCTCACACATGGGGAAAGAGCAGTAAAGCTAGACCCTGCTCTAAGTGCCGCATTTGTGTTAATCCACTCATTCCCATGGGTAGGTACTACCATTTTACTAACTATCTTGTAGATATGATTGATAATAGCCACATCAAATCTTTTTTTCCCCCTGGAAAAGTATGGGGGCATCAACAATGGATGGAATAAACATAATCAAAGCTAATTTGTATTGCACATTTGTGTGTGCCAGGGCTGCCTACACGTGTTCTCTCTTCTGATCCTCATGGCATTCCAGTGGCAGAGGTATTATTATCCCTATTTCATTTAGGAGAGTCTGAGGCTCGGGGAGGTTCACTACCTTGCCCAAGAGCCCGTAGCTGGTGAACACTGTTACCCGGGGCTTAGAGGGCTGGGGAGTAGACGCCAGAGCAGAGATTTTGGGATCAGGCGGAGCAGAACTAAGGCTATGTCTCGTCTCGGCCCCCTACTGGTGTGTGACTGGGACACTGTAGCCCAGGCTCTCCGAGATTCAGATTCCTCCTCTATAAAACTACAGCATTTTGCAGGGTTGTTGTTGGAACTAACTCAACCTAAGGCCCATAAAACACATCCCACAGAGCCTGGTAGACAATGGAGCTAGGACTCTGACTTCAAAGCCTGCCCTTCATCTCCCCAGGCTGTTTTTACAAAGACTATCTCATTTGCCCCTCCCCTCAACGCTAGACGGAGACAGCATTATTGTTATTATCCTCATCCTCCTTTCCCAGACGAGTAAACTGACTTGCCTATGGTCATAGAACTAGAAAAAGGGGCAGAATTGAGATTCACACCCTCATCCACATAGACTGGCTTCTGACCTGTTATTTAAAGCTCTGCTATAGAAGGTGGCATAAATTGTTTCCATAACTTTAATATTACATGGTATCTATTTCTGATAGTATTTATATGCACATCAATAGAGTAACAAGATAAACATACATATATATATTTATATATACTCACACATATATACACACATACATAAGTTCCTGATATAGGTGTGGTAAATGTAGGAAAACACATCAGAGGTTACATAACAAATGTGTAAGATGGATCAATTATATATTCCTTGTGCCAGATGAGGAACTGGGAAAAGATAAGGTGTTGTCCAATGACCAAACTAATTAACTTCTTCCCTCCCTTTCTTTCTCTAGTCCTTTTCTTTCCAGCAGGAGAGGCGTTTCTTGGTCAGACTTGATTAACTATTTCTTGATTACCCTAGTAGTGCTTGGGTTGACTGCTTTAGTTAAGGAGGTTTGGGAAAAATCTGTCAATCTACATTCAGCTAACCTTAGATGAAAATGTACAGGAGAAAAATAGGCCAGATTCTTTGATGTTGCAGTTCATTTTCTTTCAACAAGCTGCCCCCTTCCAACTTAGCCCAAAGAGAATCACATTCAAATATTTTCCCCTTCCTTGTGTTTATGAATGCCCTCTAAAGGAGTGGTTCTTGGTATTTCAGTGACTCAGACTCCTTTATTAATCTAATGAAATGTTACAGAAACTCTCCCAAGAAAAATTCACAAGCATCATCCACATTCAATTTTGAGCACAGTTTTAGGGGATTCTAAGTCCCTTTCAAAATAAAGTCCTTTTTGAACCTCTGAGTTGTTACTTTTACTCTCAAATCTCCTTTCCTCTATCCTCTAATACATTTTTCTGTAAAACCTTGAGATGTTCCTTGAGTATGTGTGTAGGAAGGAGACAGAGACAATCTGTAGACATGTTTGTCTCCCATCTAAGTGACTATTTTCCAGGCAACACTTTCTTCACAGCCATCTTAGCAACTTCTGCACAATGGACTGGATCGCCCACAGTAGAACTGTCTTAGTGATGTGACAGCTTGGGCTGTGAGCTGCTGGGTCTAGGTCGTAGACCCACCTAGGTGAGCTGCAACCTGGTTTCTGAAGGCATCCAACTCACCATAGTCCAGCAACCTCTGAGTAGCCCTCGCCTTGATTCCTGGGTATGTGGTCTGAGAAGATAAGATGTAGAGATTCCACAGGAGGAAACAGCCCCAGAGCACTTGGACCGGCTTTGTAGGCATCTGCAATTAACCAACATTTATGGTTCCTTTATTAGTGTTGACTTTCTCATTGGTCAATTCCATCCAGCATTTCAAGGGTTTCTCATTTTCATTGCTCACTTCCAGACTTGATTCATTCATTTACCCATTCACTCATTCAGCAATCATTTATTGAACACAATAGAACTGTTCTAGGTGCTGAGGATAACGCAAAATAACAGAACACAATACAATACAATTCGGTAAAATCAATTCAAAAACCGTGCAGCAACACAATGATTGGGATATGGGCCAGGAAGGATCCTGGGGGCAATTTCTTCCCCCGGGAGTTTAGTAGGGTGGTCTTAGTGGCTCTGAGGTCATCATCCCTCCGCTTAAAGACGGGGAATGACTCCTCTTTGCCCACAGGATGGGGTTTCTGCTCTTCACAGAAACAAAGCCTTTCGCAACTGGCTTCAAACTTTTCCCCAGCTGCCGTCCTTCTCTCCTGTCCAATTGGTGGCGCTCGGGACTGGCCGCAGTGAGCTATATGCTCTTCCTCGATTCCCCAGTTCTCTCAGGCTTGGGGGCTTTTTGTTCGACCTTTCCAATATAAACACACACGCATGTTCTCCTGCTCTTTCTGTCCCTTTCTTTGCCCCCGGTTCACACTCCACATCCATCTGGTGACTGCATCCTTCAGGGCTAGCGCCAATCTCCCTTCTGTGACAACTCCCCCCACCATTTCATTTCACAACGGGTTGGCCCCTCTCCTCTATGTCTCCTCTCCACTTTGTAAAACGCACGTGCATCCAGTTGAACATTTGGTACATGACCTGGTCTGCGTTCACGCATGTCTCATGGTTTCCACCATGACACCCGGTCCAAGCCAACGCCACCTCTCACGGGGATTTTTGCAGTTGCTTCCTGACTGATCTCTGCTTCCACCTTTGCTCCTTCTCCCATTCTCCAGGCCATGGCCAAGGTAGGCCTTTTAAAATGAAAATCAGGTCAGGTCACCCCTTGCTAAAAGGCCTCCAGGGGCTCTCCATCTCAGCGTGGAAGCCAGGGCCGCTCCACGGCGACAAGGCCCTCCCTGTCCCACACTCTGCTCCCTTACTGACCTCATTCTTAACACGTCCTCCTGGCTCACACGGCCGCTGTCTCACTGGCTGACTTCATCTTTCTTGAACACTCCAAGCAGCCTGTACCCCAGGGTCTTTGCACTTGCTCCTCCCTCTGCCTGGGACAGTCTTCCTCCAGGTAACCAAAGAGCCACCCAAGTGAAGCCTTTCCTGACCACTCCATACAAAACAAGTACCGCCTCACATTGCCCACGCCTTCCCTTCGCTTTGTTTTTTTCTAAAACAACTGTCATCATCTAGCATAGCATAGGGCTACTTTTTAAAATTGTTTGTCCCGCCCCCCCACTGGAATTCTTAGGCTTCATGGGGTAAGGCTTCATCTCTCTAGCACCTGGTAGAATAGCAACCGGCCCACAGCAGGCGGTGGGTAAATACTGGATGATGGATGGGATGAGTGAATTGATGATGTCCCTTCCACGGGGCAGTGCAGTGGGCCAGGGGGCCGTCTGGGCTCCCACGGCACTCAGGGCAGGTCTCTGTCTCAGCATATCACTCTGCCCTGTGATGCTCTTTTTGCTTCTCTGTCCCTTTTGCCATAGGATTGTGTCTGACATTTTTTTTAAACAAATAAATTTTATTTGTACTTATTAATAAAACATACAATTCATCCAAAGTGTAAAGTCAAAGGTATCTGGTAATCACATAGTTGTGCATTCATCACTTCAGTCATTATTAGAGCATTTTCATTATTTCAATAATAATAATTTAAAAAAACAAAAAGCAAACAAGTAAACAAGAAAATTCTTCACCTTTTGATCTGTTTCCCCCACTATACATAGCTGCTATTTCTGACTATTCTCTTTTTTGTGTGAAAGTTATGCCTTTTATTATTTAAAAAAAAATTTTAAAGTTAGTAGATCATAAGGAATGTTACATTAAAAAACATAAAAAAACAAAAAAAAACAAAAACAAAAACCACAAAAAACAAAACCCAAAAAACCATAAAAAAACAAAAAACATAAGAGGTTCCCATATAACCCACTCCCCACCCCCACCTCATCATTTTTGTAAATTGTATTTTTTTAAAGATATATACATCACACAAAAAAAGTTACACTAAAAAATATAGAGGTTCCTGTAGTAGCTGACATTTATAACACCAGAGTCAAATACCATGCCTGGCACATAGGAGTTAGACTAAAAAGAATTGTAATTAAACATATGGAGGGACCACATCTTAGTCACTGTGATATTGCAGTGTGTGGCTTGTAGTTACTGATGAAATGATTGATTGCTAAGTTAATGGACTCAGTGAGCTAATGCCGCCCCATTTTCTTGATGGACGAAGCACAGCTCCTGACAACAACGATATGGGCATTTTTATTTATTTATTTATCTATCTATTTATTTATTATTTATTTATTTATTATTTATTTTTTTGTTATCATTTGGAAGAAGGCCTAATCCTCTGTGTATTAGTTTATTTTTAAAAATTCCTTTGTCTTTATTTATTTTTTAATGTTACATTAAAAAAATATGAGGTCCCCATATATCTCCCCCATCCCCCTCACCCCACTCCTCCCATAACAACAACCTCCTCCATCATCATGGGACATTCATTGCACTTGGTGAATACATTTCTGAGTACTGCTGCACCACATAGTCAATAATCCACATTATAGTTTACAATCCCCCAGTCCACCCAGTGGGCCATGGGAGGACATACAATGTCCAGTAACTGTCCCTGCAGTACCACCCAGGACAACTCCGAGTCCGGAAAATCCCACATCACATCTCTTCTTCCCACTCTCCACCCTCAGCAGCTACCATGGCCACTTTCTCCATCTCAGTGCTACATTTACTTCCATTACTATGGGTGTTTTTGAATTACGGCCAAGGGAGCAATACATTTGCAGGCTTTGTTTCTAGATTTTGGAGCTTAAGGTCTGGGAGAGCAATCCCTGCTGTATTCACACATGCCAAAGTCCTGCAGGTGAGAAGCACCCCTTGAGCTAACAGGTACTCACTGAAACAACAAATTAGGGAAGCATTTGTGGGGGTGGTCAGGGAAGAGGAAGCTGTGGGAGCTGTGAGTTCAGACAGAGGGAGGGGTCAGGTCAGGTAGGCCAGGTAAGGATTGGGAGAGGGGCTGGAGTTCAGGGGCTGTCTGAATGGTACAAAAGAGGATGTGGTAAGAAGTGGGGGATGCTTGGTTGCATGAGCTTTCAGAGAGGGCTGCAGAGGTGGGAATGGGATAAGACTGACAAAGGGAATTTGCTTGAAAGGAACAGAGCAGTCTGATCAGGGAAGGGACTGTCTAAGCGGGGTTGTTGTTGGGCTTTCTTGGTCTTTTGTGCAAAATGGGAAGAGGTACCCTCTAGAGAGACCCAACTTTGCTGGCACAAAGCAGGGCTGTGGAAAGCACTTATGGAAAAATCCCACACCAGTGTATCCATCTTGTGTACTCCACCATCCTGCTGAAGGAACTCCTGGTCCCTAAACAAACACCATGTTTCCCACCTAACGCCTTTGCTTATTCTGTTCCCTGTCCATCCCATCCTCAAGCTCCATTTTAGACCACAGCCTTCTTCCTGAAGCCCATCCTGACTTTCCTAAGCAGAGCTATTCTCATTTCCGTCTCTTGAGGTGGTATCAATGAGCAATGAGTGACGGGAAGGGTGGGGGAAGTGTGAAGTCCTCTACATCCTGGTAGGCAGGATGAGATCTACCTGATACTATCTACCACCCAATTAGAATGGATGCAGTTTCCTCCTGGAGAGGGAGGCCCAGCTGGCTCCCTGCTGTGCCCGGTTGGGACTGTGGAAGTGAGCAAGGCTCCCAGCATTCAGGGTAGGGGCTATTTACCAATTGACATAGAAGTGTTTCCGTATTTTAACAAATGGTGAGGCCACACTGATATGTAGTCATGTGATACCACTGTAGGCAAAGAATTGTAAATGGATTCGTCACGCCAAGGAAGGCATCAAAGGGACTTTTTAAAAGAGGAAAACATTTCCATAGCAATGGAAAGCACTGGGAGTCAATACCAGACCAAACAGTCTATACCCATTAGACTGTCTGCAAATTGAAGGCAGAAATCATATCTTTATCTCTGCCTGGCACATAGTAGGACCCCAATAATAAATATTTGTTGACTGACCAACTGATTGGCTTACAAGGTTCTGGTTAACTAAGTAAGGCTCTAGAAAAGTTTGGGAAATAACGAAAAACACCCAATTGCATATCCAGCTTTCCATTTCCCCAGTGAAAAAGCCCAATAAACCAAACTAGAGATAGTATTCACTAATGGAATAACAACTAAAACAATAAGTTTGGGAGGCCTTACCATAGCTCACAATGATTCTTTAAGACAGGCATTATTATTATTGTACTGCCAGTGTAGACAAGTGGATATTGAGCCTTAGAGAGTAGACATTGAGCTTTAGAGGGTCTGAAGGGTTTGTCCATGATTACATAGTAAGTCAAGCACCTGGAAAACAAACCTGGTTCTTCTGGCTCCTAATTCTAGTGTTTATAAAATACTTTTTTTCATTTACACACTTGGTAAGCTATAGGTTTTTCATATTCATCTTAGAATTTCAAAAGGGAGTTTTTAAATGCATCTTCTATGTGGAAAAAACTCCTTAAGCATCTGGACATTTTCAAGTATCAAAATGCAAATCCCTTTGTATTTTCTTGGGCATAAATGAAGTTTTAAATTCTCTTCTGGCACAAAAAACCTGTTTTCCCTTCTTGACTATACTCTGGTGGAGAGCCAGGAATCAAAAATTACAGGTAGAAAATACCTTTCCTCCCCAAAGTTTGTGAGTGAATGAAACGACTCAGGTATAAAGTAATGGCTTGTATATATCTTTCAGTTGAATTATTAGGATGAGAATTCACGGGCAGGGACGGAAAGGAACCTTGTCAAGCAAGGGGATGATTCCTCATATGTTAGGTAATTGCGCTGACAAGTAAAGGCAGGGCGAGCTGCCTGTTCAAAGAAAGACTCCAAGACCATTTACAAATCCTGTCAGCAGGTTACCTGTTTTGTTGCTTCTGAGGAATTGCTTCTTTCCAAGATCTAAGGCCTCAGCTGTCATTATGTTTCCATACATTCAATAGATGGACAGAATAAAGCTAAATTAAATGGTCCTTGCCTGAGCCACCCCAAGGACTAGGGATAAGAAAATTCCATTATGAATTAGAAAATTCCTGAGACTCACAGATGATCCTTCTGCTCACAGAGGAAAGCTGTGACAGACCCTGGAAAAACTGATTAAGGGAATGATAAGTGAGTGAAATGTAGCCTTTACAACAGCAGCACAGGTTAAAAAGCAAATTCAATAGGTTTAAAGAAGCCTCAACTATAAGGATATTCCAACATATCTGTGATGAGGGAATGTATATAAGAAGTCTAAATCAACACGTATGGGATATGGGCAAAATTGAAATTCGGCCCACACTTTTGATTAAAATGTATCTGATGACAAGGACCTTGAAAATTCACTCCAAATCTTTCCTCCTTGAACTCCGCACTTAACACCAACAAGTTAAACAATTCAAGGCAGTGGGAAGGTAGTTTTGCTCTGCAAGGATCTAGGTCACGGGTGTGATTTAAGACCTGGCTCGAAGCACCGAGATCACAGCACCTCCTTAATTCTAACCATGCTGACTGAGAGTCAGGAGACTTTTCGGCCTCTGTGCTGGTTTTCCCCATGAGAATGGGGGCAAAAATAAGTCCAGGCCACTGAGTGACCCTCTTAACATCACTTTAATGATGCAAAAACTAAATGTCCTGTCCAAATCCAATCTTTCTTTCTCAGATCTGTTCAAAATCTTCATGAAACCTTTTGCTGAAGAAGCCTCCAGGAGTGGGCAGGAGTCATATAAACAGTGAGCAAACAAATAAACTACAGAAAAATCTAGGCAGATAATAACAATAATAATATAATAATTCAGGAGACATGACAGCTGATGGTTGAAGGTGTCCTACCGGATCAGGGCCATCTCCAGCGAGGGGGAAATCCCTCTTTGAGATGGTGTGCTGGCAGAGTCCCCAAGCCGGCTCATGGTTCTTACCTCAAGCAGGGGAAGTGTCCGAAGCTGGTGAGTGCCTTCGATTCCCTCTGCCTTTGAAGCCTTGTGTTCTTCACCTTGTGCCTTGAACTCAGCTGCTGCAAAGCCACGGTAATTAAGTCTGAATCATCTCAGTGGTAGATTTTTTTAAAAGCCTCTTTCAAAATGTGATACATAAGTGCTTCACCACAGTTACCCAATGGCATGAATGAACAATACAGCCTCTACCTAGATGGGCAGACAAAGCTGCTTATGTAATAATTACCCCTGCAACACATACACATGCATGCACACACACAGTCACACACACTTGTGAAATTGGCATGGCTCCTTAAATCAATTTAAGTCAAGGCTTCCACTGCACCGAGAGAGTGTCACTAAATTATTTGAACTGGAAGAGGAAGAATTTTTCTCTCTGGGACAATAAACCAGCTTCCTCTGGTCCCAGTGTCTGCAGCAGGTCACTCCAATACTGCCCAGAATGCCTTTTGGACTTCTGCTGGAACACCAGACTGTCTGACAGCATGAATCTGGAGAACCAGGTCAATGTAGATTCCTTCTTCGTTTCTCAGGGTAGGGCTGGAGATGGCATCTCTAAACGTTTGCTCCTTTTCAGTAGGTTGGGTGGGTTCATCCAATATTGCCTAACTCAGAATTAGCTCTGGTTCTAAGCCCCGCCCCCACCCCACTCCCACGTTTTAGTCATTGCGTTTTGATTGGCAGCGATCTGATCTCATGAGGAATCTGGAATCTTAGTTACAATTTTCTGGGTAAGACAGGATGACCAGCTCTCCTGGTTTGCCCTGGACTGGGGGTCCTTGGGATGCAGGAGTTCAGTCCTAAAACCAGGACGGTCCCGGCAGACCAGGATTGGTCCTCCCAGGAAGGGCAACAGGCTTGTTCACTTTTCATTGTCCACACTTTTGACAGCTTTTTTCCCCCACCCTGTGTTGTGCCTTAAGTTATATTTACCTATTTTACCTGAGTTTCCATAGGGCTAAAGTGGGGATAAAAGTAATATCTGCCTCACTAGGTGCTGGTGAAGAAAAATATTGATAATGTCTGAGAATATGCCTTGAAAACTTTGTAAAGTGCTGAAAAATTTTATTCAATATCGTGTGACCATGTCAGTGGTGATATGAGTCTATATGCTCCTCAGAGGATCATTTAGTCAGTCAAGCATCATAGATTAATCCGTTCATTCAATGAACCAGTATTTCTTAAGCATCTACTAATGTGCCAAGTCTTCTTTAGCAAAAAAAGACAGAGCCCCTGTCTTCCTGGAGTGTATGTTCTAGGGGTGGAGAGAGATGATAAACAAGGAAGCAATGAAATAAATACAAATGTATTGATTATGACGTGTACTATGGAGGAAATAAGGGGATACGATGGGCAGGGTGGACTTGCTATTGGTATGGTGATGTCGTTTGGGGCAGGGTGCTTTCTTGGTTAGTATGCTCCAGGAAGCCTTCTCAGAGGAGGTGACATTGAACTGAGATCTGATGATTGGAAGCCAGTGCTGAAGGGAGAGCTGGAGGAAATAGCAAAGGTCAGAGTGTCTGGAATGTACTGAGGTAGCAATCATAGTATTAGACATCCAAATGCCGAGTGGGCGGTCAGAGTGAGAAAGAGAGGTCAGCCAGAAAGGTGAAATTTCAAGTCCTCATCTTAGAGGTGGAATTGAAGCCACAGAAGTGGCTGAACTCATCTGAAGCATTCCCCCACGATGCATATGCTACTGGAGATATGCAAGGTCCTCTCAGGTGCTACACAGGGAAACATTTTAAGTGGTATTGTGATTTTTTTTTTAGTGGATTAGAAAAAAAAACCACACAGAACCAGATATGGAAGAAAATGAATGATATTGCACACCACATGGAAAAAATATGAAGTACCTTTAAATATTTCAGTCCTTTCTCTAAACTCTTCCCTAAGTCTCAGCACCAGCCTCCTCTCTCTCTCCCAGAACAGCTTCTTGGCTCTGGTTTCCTCCCCTGACCCCCTACCTCATCTTTACATTCCCTGCTCCTCCAATCCTTTTCTCTGAAAGATTTGGATCTTGCTCAGACTCTAATTTACAGCTCACACCTGACAACTAGCTGTTAGGATCTGTTTGCCTTAGAAGGAAGCCTAAAATGGTAAATAAAATAGTATCTTTCCTTGCCGTGAATAATTGGAATTTTTTTCCCTCTCACAAATGCCTTGGAAATCTAACTACATCTTGGCTAAAACCCCAGAGTTATTATGTATCCTGGGTCTTTGCCACAGAATTTGGGGAAAGTTCTCTGAGAAGATAAACTGGATGAGGGTGAAGAGAGGGTGAGAAATGTGAAGAACTCTGTCCTACTGTCTATGGGCTCACGCCTCACTAGGACATGCCCTGCTGCCTGACTTTGGGAACTTGGGTAATTTACTTCACTCCTCTGGGTCTGGTAGCCATCATCTGTAAGAGTGCAAATATATTTACTCCCAAATATTCATTTTTTTATGCAATTTCTTTGTAATTATTCTTCAATAATTACCTGTGTTACTGTATTTTCCCTATTTTTATTTTAAATGTACAATTTAAAGATAATTTAAAATGTTTTTATTTTTTAAGATGGATACAATGTTTAGTTTTCATGGTATTTATTTTTTACAGTTATACTCTATTTGGAAAGCAATGAAAACTTTTCCTCCATATGATTTTCCCTTTTAAATAAGTGTATATAAATTTTAAGAAGTGGGTTGATTTATGGGCAAAAAAGTAAATAACAGCAGAGCTCATTAGGACACAGGAACACTTCTGAAAAAGGAGCTCAAGTAATTAGAGTTTAGGAAACAAAGATCCAGAGAAGAGAGTGTAGTTAGATTTTTAAATTTCATTCAGAAGAGGTCTTAGAAATCAGCCAATTAACCTTCCCTTTTGTTCAAGGAACCATCCTGGCCAAATCCATCGTCCTCTTGGAGCACAGAGGAAGGAGCAACTAGCTCTGCATAGAAGAAGGGAAGAGAAGATATTTCAGGCAGAAGCATGCAGAACCAATTTGGTGGGGGTGGATGGACGTGGGTAGAGGAAATGGAATTTTGGAGGAATGTAGTGTGAGCAGTCTATAGGGGTTATTGAGGAGATTGAAAAAAAATTGGTTTCCAGCTGGATTATGAAAAGTTGCTTTTTTATCATGCATTTGCATGATATTTCTCACCCTCTCTTCACCCTCATCCAGTTTATCTTCTCAGAGAACTTTCCCCAAATTCTGTGGCAATATTTGAATTTTATCCAGAAAACAAAAGGAAATTTAATGATAAGAAAACAAACCACTCAACTAAAAAATGAGCAAAAAGTCTGAACAGACAACTCACCAAAGAAGATATATGGATAATAAATAAGCATGTGAAAATATGTTCAACATTATTTGTCATTAGGATATTGCCAAATTGAAAATGAGATAGCACTACATACTAGAATGGCTAAAATTTAAAAATCCGACAATGCCAACCGCTGGTGAGGATGTGGAGCAACAGGAATTCTTACTTCTTGGTGGGAATGAAAAATGGTACAGTCACTTTGGAAGACACTTTGACACTTTCTGTCAAAACTGAACACATTCTTACCATATGATCCAGCAATTATGCTCCTAGCTGTTTATCCAACTTGTCTGAATACTTACGTTCACATAAAATCCTGTACATAAATGTTTATAACAGCTTTATTCATAATTGACCCAAACTGGAAGCAGCCAAGATATCTTTCAATAGATAAACAGATAAACAAATTGTGGTACATCCATACAGTGGAATGTTATTCAGTGATAAAAAGAAATGAGCTATAAAGCTACAAAATGATATGGATTGGTCTTAAATTTTAAAAAATTGTGGTAACATAAAATTTGTCATTTTAACCATTTTCAAATGTACAATTCAGTGGCATTAATTACATTCACATATGCTGCCATCAGCACCATCCATTACCACAAAATTTTCATTATCCAAAGCAGAAACCCTGTACCTATTAAGCTATAACTTCCCATTCCTCACCCCCAACATCTAGCCCTTCTAATCTACCTTCCATCTCTTTGAATTTGCCTATTCTAGATATTTCATTAAGTGGAATCATACACTATTCGTCATTTTTTAATCTGGCTTAGTTACCTCAGCATAATGTGTTCAATGTTCATCCATGTTGTCAGAAAAATCAGGACTTCATTCCTTTTTATGGCGTAAATATATACCACATTTTGTTTATCCATTCATCTTTCGATGGACACTTGGGTGGTTTCCACCTTTTGGATACTGTGAACAATGCTGTCATGAACAATGGAGTATCAGTGTCTGTTTGAGTCCCTGCTTTCAATGTTTTTGTATATATGCCTACAAGTGGAATTGCCAGATCATATGATCATTCTGTGTGTAACATTTTGAGGAACTGCCAAACTATTTTCTACAGCAGCTGTACCATTTTACATTCCTGCCTACAATGCACAAAGTTCCATATTTCTCCATATTCTTGCTGCCTTTTCATTGTTATTATTTTTTAATAATCCTACTGGGTATGAGGTGGTATCCCATTGAGGTTTTGATTTACATTTCCTAATGACTAATGATGCTGAGCATCTTTTCATGTACTTAATGGCCATTTTTTATGTCTTCTTTGGAGAAATATCTTTTCAAGTCCTTGGCCCATTTTTTTTTTAAACTGGGTTATTTTGCCTTTTTTGTTGTTGAGTTCTAGGAGTTCTTTATATATTCTGGATAACAAACTTTTATCAGATATATAGTTTTCAAATGTTTTCCCCATTCTGTAGGCCTTTTTTTACTTTCTTGATAATGTCCTTTGATGTACAAAGTTTTAAATTTTGCTGAAGTCTAACTTATTTCAGTTTTTCTTTTGTTGCTCATATTTTTAGTGTCATGTCCAAGAATACAATGCCAAATACAAGATCCTTAAAATTTTCTCCTAGGTTTTATTCTAAGAGTTTTATGGTTTTAGCTCTTGTATTTAGGTCTTTGACCCATTTTGAGGTACTTTTTGTACATGGTGTGAGGTAGGGGTCCAATCTAATTCTTTGCATGTGGAAATCCAATTGTCCCAGCACCGTTTATTGAAGAGACTATTCTTTGTCCCCCTGAATGGACTTGGCATCATTATCAAAAATCCACTGGGTGCAACTCACCCTGCAGAATGCCCATGGTCCATGCCTTGGACCGTGTAATTTCCTTGTTTCCTTCTTTCTTTTTTTTTAAAAAGATTTATTTATTTAATTCACCCCCCCTCCCCCGGTTGTCCGTTCTCTGTGTCTATTTGCTGCGTCTTGTTTCTTTGTCCTCTTCTGTTGTCATCAGCCTCACGGAAAATGTGGGCGGCGCCATTCCTGGGCAGGCTGCACTTTCTTTCACACTGGGCGGCTCTTCTTGTGGGAGGCACTCCTTGTGCGTGGGGCTCCCCTACGCGGGGGACACCCTTGCGTGGCAGGGCACTCTTGGCGTGGATCAGCACTGCGCATGGCCAGCTCCACACGGGTCAAGGAGGTCCGGGGTTTGAATGGCGGATCTCCCATGTGGTAGACGGACGCCCTAACCACTGGGCCAAGTCAGTTTCCCTCCTTGTTTCTTAATAAACTCTTTACTTCCTGGCCTACCCTTAAAAAAAATCATCTGGCCATAGATGTAAGGGTTTATATCTGGATTCTCAATTCTATTCCATTAGTCTATATAGCTGTCCTCATACCATGCCGTTTTAATTACAATAGCTTTGTAGTAAGTTACAAAATTAGGAAGTGGGAGTCCTCCAACTTTGCTCTACCTTTTCAAGATTGTTTTGGCTATTCAGGGTCTCTTGCAATTCCATATGGATCTGAGGATTGGCCTTTTCATTTCTGCAAAGAAAGGTCATTGAGATTTTGATCAGGATTGCCCTGAATCTGTAGATTGCTTTGGGTGGTGTTGCTGTCTTAAAATAATAAGTCTTCCAACCCATGAACATAGAATGTCTTTCCATTTATTTAGGGCTTAATTTTCTCTCAGCAAAGTTTTGTAGATTTCAGTGTACAAAGCTTTCACCTCCTTGGTTAAATTTCCTATCATCTTTTTTTTTTTTTTTTTAAAGATTTATTTATTTATTTAATTTCCCCCCCTCCCCTGGTTGTCTGTTCTTGGTGTCTATTTGCTGCGTTTTGTTTCTTTGTCCGCTTCTGTTGTCGTCAGCGGCACGGGAAGTGTGGGCGGCGCCATTCCTGGGCAGGCTGCTCTTTCTTTTCACGCTGGGCGGCTCTCCTCACGGGCACACTCCTTGCGCGTGGGGCTCCCCCACGCGGGGGACACCCTTGCGTGGCACGGCACTCCTTGCGCGCATCAGCACTGCGCATGGCCAGCTCTACACGGGTCAAGGAGGCCCGGGGTTTGAACGGCGGACCTCCCATATGGTAGACGGACGCCCTAACCACTGGGCCAAAGTCCGTTTCCCATCCTATCATCTTTTGAATAGCCTTTCTATATTTGGGGAAATTCCAGTATTAGTCCCACCTCTCCAAAGAATGAGCTAGGACACCAACCCCCAGTAGCTTTAGTAACCTGGACTCAAGCAAAGGACCTGAGCTACCTCAATCAGATGCACATGTGAGAGACTTTGATTTGAAAATGAGCAGCATGAGGAATAAGGCTCTTTTGGGAGTTTGGTGCTTTGTTGGTGTAGGAGAATGCAAAGGCACTTTGCACTTGATGGTAGCAGTGGCAATATGACAGAGCAATACCAGCTATGACAGTTTCCTCATCAGGGTGGTTCTTCAGTGTGGTTCTGAGCTTCATTCTTGGAAGCTGAGCCTGGCGTCACTTCTCCAGTCCTCCCTAGAGTCCCCTAAGCTATCCAGTATCCTTTTAATTTACTTTTTCTGCTTAATCAGATAGAGTTAGCTTCTCATGGATAAAGACTCCCTTGCTTAATACTCTCCAATGGCTGCCCATACATTCTGGGATGTGTCCCACATTCTTTCTTTAGTCTAAAGCTCTTCTTTATTGGGTTGCAACCACTTCTGTCTTTTACTCTTGTCACACAGAACCACCCTGATCCTGACATGTTTCAATTCCATATTTCTTCCTATAAAAATTCACCTAGAACAGTCTCCTTCCATGGTTACCTTCTCCATATAGGTAATGCCTTACTTATCCTGAGTCACAGAAACCAAGATCCATTTGTTCTGGTGGCAGCCTCTAAGCTGTACAGGGAGCAGCTCCTGAGAGGGTTACATGTTTCTAGACTGCCAAAGCCTAGTGCTCCAGCCTCCCTTCATGCCTGTGAGTTCTCTCACTTCCAGAGAATTCCCTTTTGCTCACACTAGTCATTTCTACTGCTCACCATCAAAGACCCCTACTGGCAGAGCAACCTTCCTCTAAGTACCTCAATTTTCAGACTGTGCTTATCCCTATCATAAACAAAACACTTTTTAGGCTCTCCTTTAAGAGTTGATTAACTCAGATGTAAGCTCCGTGAGGTCAGGAACATGTCTTTTTGTCTTTGAGTCTGCACCTGGGATGATAATCTGGCACAAAGTAGGTGATCTGTACAAATTTAGTGAGTGAATGGCAAGATGTGGACAAGTGCTGCCACCTATAGGGAGGAACTTAATTTGACTCTTTTATAATGTTTTGGACAATGGCTTTCATGAACAGGTGAAACTTGATGATACTCTCTCCCTCATCTAAATTATCACCATCATCATCATCACCACTATCATCACTGTCAGAACTTTGTGGTGGCCAGTCTCCAAGATGGCCCACAATGATCCCTGTCTATTGGATTCATGCCTTTGGGTTATCCTTCCCACACTGAAGGCTGGGTCTTTGTGACCAATACAATGTGATGGAATGATGGTATGTGATTTCTAAGGCTAGGTCATGAAAGACAGTTTGGCTTTGCCCTGGTGTCTTGGAGCACTTGGTCTGAGGGAGGTCAGTTGCCATATCATGGGGAAACTCAAACAGCCTGGTAGAGAGGTTCATGTATGGAGAAACTGAGGCCTCCTGCCAACAGCCACATTAAGTGAGACATCTTGGAATTGGATCCTCTAGCCTTAGGTGAGACTTAAGATGACTGCAGCTCTGGCCTGCAGGTTGGCTGCAATCTCATGAGAGACCCTGAGCCAGAAACATCTAGCTAAGCCATCCCCCAATTCCTGTACATGGCAACTGTGAGGTAATGTTTGCTGTTTTAAATTGTTAAGCTTTGGGGTGATTACACAGCAATAGATTACTAATATATCTTCTAGCATAGATTATGGATTACAAACTCTTTGATATTTTGCTGTTATAATCTGTCTTCTCTAAGTCTTTAATTATTTACTACTTGATCAAGTTTTTTTAAAAAAAGGAATTTATTGGCTTATGTTTCAGAGTCACTTGATCAAGTTTGTACAAATTTTAGGTCTTCTTCCTGAGCTATTTATACATGTTTTCCTTAGAAGAGTTCGACTTCTAGGTAAGCATCTTAGATCTAAATCTAATTAGATGTGCATCCTTTGTACCACTCCCTTAGTGTCTCTGAGCCCTAGTTTCTTTACATCTGTTGAAATGCAGACAAAACATTTTACCTAATTCATAGGAATAGTAAGATCAAAAGAGAAACTGTATGTGAATTTTCTTTGGAAACTGTAAAAGCCTGTATGAAATCAAAGGAAAGAGCTCTAATAATTTATTTGACAGCATTGTCAAGTCTATTTGTGGGGGACTATTGGCATACAGTTATGCCCCTATGTAGTGGATGAGTGCCCATATCCTAAGATATTTCAGGCTCATACTATTACCACCATCCCTTTGCTAATGAACCTTCCAAGAACCTGGAAAGTTGAGTTTCCACTGCACTGGAAATCAAAGAACCCCATTGCAAGTCATTTTCCCTCTCAGGCACTCAGGTTAAAAAAAATCCTTCTAGAAATTTTATATGCATACATATATATTATACTGGTTCTGCAATTTTTGTATGTGAAGAAAATTGCAGAACCATTGTATATTGTATCTTACATATCTATCAGTACATATTGACCTACTTCATTGTTTTATTAGCTTCATAGATTGTACAGATTAAACCAATTTTCTGAAGATGAACTTTTGTTTAAAGGAATAACCTTTACCATTTAATATTTACCATTTAATATCTACCCACTATGCTAAATGCATAGTGGGTAGAAGCATCAGTTCTATTTTGAGTCAGACCCTGGCAATACTGCTACCAGAGTGTCCTTAAGCTATCCAAACCTCAATTTCTCCAACTGAAAAACTGAGTCAAGAACAGCCATCTCTCAGAACCATGAAGACTAAATGAAATTATGTGTGTGAAAGCATCTGACATAGAACTTGGCACACAGTAAACTTTCAAGAAACCCTTTATTAGTGGTCCATGAAAAACTGCCTACTAATGCTGCTGGCTGTTTTGCTGCTGTTTTTTGTTGTAGCAACTGAGAACAGGAACAATCTACAGACTGAAAAATTCTATAGATCAAAAACAATTTGAGATTTTTATCCCACTGTACTGTGTGATTGGTACTGCTGTTTTCTCCATTACACTGTGAGCCTCTTAAGGTGGGCCTTACATGTCCAAATTGAGGGAGTCAAATTCCCAGATTTCAAACTGTGCTGGGGCAGAGAGCTTGGAAAGTAAGGTGGTGTATCTTACCCCATCATCTGTTACGTAGTTTATCTGTCGTATATACTGTACATTCATACAAGCTTTAGTTTAATTAACTTCCTAGGCATGAAGAGTTTGAAAAATCATTTGTTTGGATTCAGTAATTCTTTATCTCATTCAACATGCATTTATTGAGCATCTTCCAAGCCCAGATGCCGTGTTAGGGCTGAGATTCAAAGCCCCCAACCTCAGACGCCTACGATCTAACCAGAACAAATAATCCAACGATTACAATACAGTGTCCACCTTGTCCCATGAATCTTAAGCTCTGTAATACTGGATTTCTTCTGTTGTAGAATTTGAGAGAGGTTCAGTTATTTGCGTATAGAGAGGCCAGGACTCAGGAATGATTTTGAGAACGAAAAAATGGTTTATTGACAGGCCAGCCTGACTCCGGAGCTTTCTGTTTCAATCCCCAGCCCCGAACAAGATTTTTGAGTCCCTTTTATACAGAGAGGAAAGGCCAAATGGTTCTTTTGTTTCAGTTCTCAATAGGCTTGAATTAGCATATATCTTCCACATCCTAGGTAAGCTTTTAGCATGGACTTCATACATTCTAGATAAGCTTTTAGCCCATTTGGTTTGCATTTCCCCTGAATATTCAAAGTCTATAGAGTTTGCATTGATAAACTGTTTCCTGGGACTGGAGTCGTTGCCATGGTCACCAAGGGCAGGACTGCAGCCCCCCATCATCCCACACCCACAAGTCAGGACAGACAGCCTAGGTTAAGGTTATCTCAGAAGAGACAAAGAGCCTCCCACCCACAGCCCACATCACTTCAGCTACCCTGAATATGCATGCCATTCGACCTTTTCTCATCTCTGTATACAGTGTTCTCTCTATATATATTGCCTGTCCCTACTTCTGTAATTTTGGAAATTTTCTCTTTATACTTTAAAATACAGTTCAAATTCACTTGCTAATCCCTGACGTTCCAGTTAATCACCTCTGTATTTTGTACATAGGTCTGGTATTGCACTTATCACATGCACTTAACATTTGTTTTCTATTTGGCTATTAAGCAACCTTAGAGGGCAGGGGATCTGCCTTGATGTCTTTTGCATTCCACAGCGCTGGAAGGTGATTATATAACAGGGCCTAAATTTATACTATTTATTTTTAAAATATTTATTTATGGTATTATATATGCCAGGAGCAGGGCTAGGCGGTGAACAAAATAAACTTGCCACTCCATCTACAGACCTCATGTTCTTGTGTGGGAGGCAGAAATTAGCAAATTGGAAGAAAATTTCAGAAGGTAAATTCTACGGAAATAGTAGTTAACTGGGGAGACTAATGATAATACTGAGGGCTTGACATACATTATTCCATTTAATTCTTTAGGAACAATGCGCTGCGAGCACACAAACCGAGGAGGGTACATGGTTTCACCCTAAATATTTTCAGCAGTTGCCACTGGAAATGGGCGTTGAAGAACTGACAGCAGTTTGCCATGCAGGAAACGAGTTAAGAACCGGGTATTCATGGCCTTCGGGAGTGGCAAGTTATACTGCCTACAGCTTCCTCTTTCGCGCTAACGTTTTGTGAGGCACTTCCGGAAGGAGAACCATCACCCGCGTTACCGAGCCCGGATCCCAGCGTCTCCCCGCCGCCTGGGCGCCTGCGCAGTGAGCTCCTCTCAGGACGCGCCATGGCGCGCCGAGTCATCGATCCGAAATCCCGGAGCCGGCTGGCTGGGCGCAGGCCGCCAGCGGCCGACTTTCCGGGTCGGCTCCAGGGGGCGCCCGTATGAAAGGGGCGGAGCGTCCACGTTTCAAACAGGTCGGCAGCGCGTCCGCGGTGGCGGCGCTCTGCTCGTGTTACACCTCAGCCCCCAGCCCCGCCCCGCCAGCTCCGGTAGTCACCGCTCCGGGGCGGCTGTTTGAGGCGGGAACTGCTCGGCCCCGCTGACGACACCGTCGCCGCGTCCAGGTGTAGCCTCTTCGCGGCTCCCTCCGCCGCCATGAAGCTGCGGGTGCGGCTTCAGAAGCGGACCTGGCCGCTAGAGATCCCGGAAGCGGAGCCGACGCTGGGGCAGCTGCGCGCGCACCTGGGCCAGGCCCTTCTGCCCACTTTGGGGTACAGGTACGCGGGGGCGGGTCGGGGGTGGAGTCCCGGTCACGACGGGGGTGTGTGTGCTGTGAGGAGAGTGATAGTGCCAGTTCGGTCTTAGCGTGCGGGAGGGTGTGCGTGCGTGGCGCTGAGCCCTTTGGGTTGTCGCCAGGCGTTGCTGACTGCCCTGGGAGGTGCGGGGGCGAGCCGTGCGGTCCGGTCAAGGCTCGGCTCTCCGGGGGCGCGGCCATGCCCGGGAGCACCTGCCACTGTGACGCGCGCAGGCCCAGGGCGAGGGCGCCGAGGCCGGGCTCGGGCGGGGACTCGCGCGCTGGGGTGTGAGCCGGGCGCTGGGGCTGCTGCGGGGTCCTGCTGGGGCGCTGAGGGTCCCAGCTCCAGGAATTCATGGCGCAGCCTCCCGGGGACTCGGATCCCCTGCAGGGTAAGGAATCGATCCCGTGTGTACAGTCAACGAAACATGGCCAGGAGGAAGGCAAAATGCACACGAGTTTTACTTTTAAGTTGGAAATTCTGAGCTCAGATCCGGTTAACCGCTCACTTTCTTCAGCTGTTGGGGTATTTCAATGAAAACGTTTGGAAAGTGCTAGTAGAAGTTAAAAATCTGCCCTCCAGCGTGAGTCACCTCTTGTACCGTTGCTGTGAAACTGTAATAAATTTTTGTTAAAGAGGTTGAGCATCTGTGTGGCAGTTACCTCGGTGAGCGCCCTCACTTACCCGCTGCAGAGTTTTGTAAAGTACACCACGTAGGCCTATTTCAAATCATCTAATTTTCCTGGAGGAGATGTTGCTCGTTTGCTCCAAAGGAGGTAAACTTTGGCTTTAGGATTAACCTGCGGAGCTTTCAGCGTTGAGACAGCGAAGTTGAGATGAAATTTTATGGGGCTGCTATTTTGTTTTCGCAGAGGTGTTTTTGTTTTTCTGCGGGTTTTTTTTGGCAGTGATTCTGGGAGTAGAGCGACAAAGTAAGGCGGCTTCTTTTCGAACATTGATCTAGTGAATTTGAAATTTATGAATGCTAAAAAAATTAAAAAGATATTCCCGGGGGGCTTTTTAGGTGAATCCTTCAAAAGAAAACTTTAATTTAACTGAAGCGGTTCCTCTTATGAGACTTTTATAAGCTTCTACTTTATTTTTAGAGAGTTTAGAAAAACGAGGCCTTATGAACTTCACACTTTAATTCTTCAGGTTAAGGCATTATTAGATGAAAACTAAGCCTGTTTGCCTCCAAATTAAAAAAAAATGAAGTATTGAAATAACTTCTTTTTAACATATTAAGTGACGGGCCCATTGTTTTTTCTTGGTATTGAACCTAAGTATTTTGCTTGACGCTGTCATTACCCCACCATACATTTTCACAATGAACTTCTCTTTTTTTTTTAACTTCTCTTTTCTAAATATGCATAGGTATTTTATCTTTTAATTAGGTAGGTAGGACAGTCTTGAAAGAATGCGAAATCAATATGACTCTTTGCCCAAGAGCCTGAGTTTCACTTTCAGGTTTGTTTTCTCAGTTGGGACTGGTTGACAGGAAGGAATTCGAGCTGCAGCTTGTGAAAGTAAATTCATTCTTTGGAAAGTATATGTTCACTTTGTAATAAATGGGCAGTGTTAAACATGTTTAACATGTATATATGACATTGTTATTTTTAAAGTGTCTTTACTGAGCAAATGGATCTGGAATTGTCGTTCAATATTTTGAGAAATCCTTGAGTTTCTAGGATTTCATTTCCTGATTAACTTAAAAAAATTTTTAAGCAAAAACTTGTTTTTCTCTTCACAGTGTCTCTTCACCATTTCAGAAAACAGAACTATTTTTAACCCTCCTTCTGGAAAACTACATAGTATTTTAGCAATAGCTTTTTTCTTTTTTAAAGGGAGAGGGAAGGTTGGCATTTTTATTAAAGGACAGTTTTTTACCTTTTGAACATAGATGTTTGAACATGCATTGTGCTGTTAGAAAACTTTTGCTGTGACAGATGATCCATGAACACAATAGTTCATTTGAGATGTTTTTATTTTTTTTCTGCCATAGTTGGGATGGTGTTTTTATGGACAGCTGGCAGATTTTCATCACTTTGCTTATCAAAACATTTTGAAAAACAGCAGCAGCGACGGTTGTTTTCTGAGAAGCAGGGGTAATTTCTGTCAAAACTGGTAGTAATTAATAAGCTTAGTAAGTTAAGTAACTTATTAGTAACTAGTAAATATCTAGTAATACCTCTACTAACGACACTTTCATTGGTAAGAAAAAATGTATGTGTGAAAGAAAAGCATAAATGAATTATTTTGAGCACTTGAAGAAAATGCTGCATTATAGGAAAAAATAAACTTGAACAGAATTTTCAAAGGACTTCAGCCTTTTTTAATCTCTGAAAAAGTTAACAAGAGCAGCATTATTGGATATAAATGTCTTATAAAATATTACACACTTTTGTTAATTATTTCTCACCACTGTCTGATGAGACTGGTTGTTCTCCCATGGTCTGATAATCTGTGATGCAGAAAAAAAATGGGAGTTCATTGCTTCAGGCTTAATTGAGTTTTAGGATGTTTAGCAGTGGGTTTTTTTGATTTGTTCTATCTTCCATATAAAAGACATCATAACTCATCATCAGTGGAAAAGTGGACTTATACTTATCCTCATTAGGAGGGATGATTTTATATTCAGTCATTTATATATACTTAACTGTTTTGATTATGGATGTCCACTTAGAACATGGGTCTAGTGTTTTGGAACCCAAGTGTATTTGCCAAACGGGTGCTGATGGAAAATACCAGAAATTGATTGGTTTTTATAAAGGGTATTTATTTGGGGTAGGAGCTTGCAGATACCAGGCCATAAAGCATAAGTTACTTCACTCACCAAAGTCTATTTTTACGTGTTGGAGCAAGATGGCTGCTGACATGTCCGAGGGTTCAGGCTTCCTGGGTTCCTCTGGGCTCAGCTCCTGTTTTCTCTATAAGGTCAGCTGTAGACTACCAGGCGAATGGCTCTATCTCTTTCCCCAGGGCTCCAGCTTAAGACTTCAGCATCGAACACCAAAATCAAAACTCCAACATTAAGAACCTCCAACTCTGTCCTTTGCCACGCCCTAGTGACGTGGCCCAATCAAAGCCCTAATCATAACTCAGTCATGTCCAGGTACAGACCAGATTACAAACATAATCCATTATGTATTTTTGGAATTCATAACTGTATCAAAGCGCTACACCAAATATGCTAACTGTCCTGCAAGGTCATTGAATAAGGCAACCCTGATTTCAGTCTCATCGAGATCTTCCCAATTAACTTTTTGTGGTTACATTTCTTCCACAGATACTTAAAGAGAATGTACTACTTGCCAAGTGCTGGAGGTGAAGTGTTCAATTAGACCAGATCCTGATCTTATGGAATATTTTCTAGTGGTAGGGTAGAGAAAACAGACAACAAACACATAAATATGCTTTCTTAGACTGGTATTACAATAAAACTGAAACACAAGAATGGACTAGTGAGAGATGCTGGGTGGAAGGCATCCTTGAAGATGTGACATTTGAATGAGACCTGAATGATAAGAAGGAGCCAGTCAATTGAAGATCTGGAAAAACAAATGCAAAGGTCCACAGGCTACAATGAGTTTTTTTTTTTTTTTTCTGTTTTGAGGAACAGATAGAAAGCTCAAATGAATAGAGGGCACTGAGTAGAGGACAGATGGATGGCGTGACATGAGGGGGAGAAGTGCACAGGGATTCAATCACATTGGGCTTTGGAGGCCATGCTAAGGATTTTATTCCAAGTAAAGTTAGAAGCCTTTGGAGTATTTTGAGGAGACGAATGATGCAATATGGTTTGCATTTTTAAAAGACCATATTTCATGAATCAGAGTTGCCATTAATTGTAAGGTGCATGTTGTTGTTAAGGAAAAAATGCTGCCAGTTAACCTGATATGCTATTAAGAAGTGCTGGATTTCAAGGATGTTAAAAAGTAAAAAAACATGCATCTTAGAATCGATGAAAATATGGATTAATGGTAGAAAATTATTGTATCCTATTTCCTAGGCTAGATCTTAGCCATTAGAAATCTGTAACCTAAGTATTTGGTGATAAGAACAAATAATTTTGAAAGTTTTCTCACAGTTTTCTCACAGTTTTTCACAGTTTTTTAAAATATTGTTTTTGTTACTTAGTTCTTCTAGGGTCATACTATTTACCTTATATGTGTTTAAATGTATTTATTATCGAGGGTAATGAGAATAGGTAGCTCTTACTGTCCTTATCCATCTTTCTTGGCAGTTCTGATACCCGGTTTGCAATTACGTTGAACAAGAAGGATGCCCTCACTGGCGATGAAGAGACTTTGGCTTCATATGGGATTGTTTCTGGGGACTTGATATGTTTGATTCTTGAAGATGCCATTCCAGCACCTAACTTACCTTCATCCACAGATTCAGAGCATCCCTCACTTCAGAGTAGTGACCCATCTTCTTTGGCTGCCAGCTCCAACCAGTCCAGCATTCAAGGTGAACAACGGAATGATTCATTCCAGGGACAGGCAGCCCAATCTGATGTCTGGAATGATGATAGTATGGTGGGTATTAAAGATGGAGGCATGGGGGAGAGTGTAAACTACAATGTAAACTATAATCCATGCAGTGCAGCAGTGCTCCAAAATGTATTCACCAAATGCAATGAATGTGCCACAATGATGAAAGAGGTTGTTGATGTGGGAGGAATGGGGGTGTGGGGTATGGATATATGGGAACCTCTTATGTTTTTTAATGTAACATTTTTTTGTGATCTATGTATCTTAAAAAAAAAGACAAAATAAAAAACAAAGAATATAAGACCCAAGACAAGTGATCCAGGATGCAGATGGCATCTTTGCTCCATGAGGTCATTCAAGGATCCAGCATCCTTCTTCCTTCTTGCTTTGCTCTCCCTAGGCTGCTGTTCCTTCTGCATTGGCCAAGATGACTTGGTAGCACATCCAAAATCCCAGAAGCAGAATGGGTGAAGGCAACCTAAGAGGACACAACTTTAAGGACACAATTCTTAAGTTACATGTGACACTTCTCCTCATAGTCTATTGGTTGGAAGTTAATAATAAATTCTAATACTCCAGTCTTCCTTCCAGATGTAGATAAGACTGGAACATGAAGACTTTTTTATGGGAGGCTACAAATGCAGCTACAACTCAGGGTTCCTTTGCAATGAGCAAAAAAGGGGAACCTCACATTGGGAGACACTGAGGTGACTGTCAAAACATCCAAACTTCTTAGCATACATGAGTGGTCAATAAATAGTCATGATTATTATTTATGATAAGGTCATAGAGTGTTAAAATTTTTTGGGGAGAGGAAAATCCCAGTTTATTCTCCCTAAGTCTTGTCTGGCACATCATATTCTATATCTTTCTGAGTAGGTTTACCCTGAATACACTTTCTCTGTAAATGCAGAAAAGGGCAAGTTTCTGAGACTACAAATGGACTACATCAAATCATTTTTTGGGTTCTCATAGGCTAAGCCCCTTATCCTCTGCTCAATGAGAAATGGTATTCATCCTAAGAATCCTTGTTGGACTGTCAAGAGATGCTGAGATATTTGACCCCTGCTATCTATGAATTTCTGTATCTGTGTGTCTATCTCAGTATCTATCGATTGATCTAGTTTTATACAAAGAATATATTTGCCATTTTTCATTATGATATTTTTAAAAGTAAAAAGGCATTCACTGTTGCCAAGCTGTGGGATGTTTGGAGACAGATCATGGTCATTTCAGGCTTTTTAATATATGACCTGCCATAGGGCGCCTTACCCTTGAGTTGATACAGCCAAGGAGAAGATTTCATTCTAGGGTGAAAAACTTGTTCCAGTTTGCCCAGGACTTTCCCCATCTTGGTATTGAAAAGTCCATTGTCCTAGGAATCTCAGCCCCAGAGAAATCAAGATGATTGGTTATTGAAGATGTGAAAACAGTGGGCTTCAGAGTGTTTGGACTAAGACTGGGCAGGAGCTGCAGGTGAATCAATTGAGGCATCTATGGGTGTCAGAGATAGAAGGCCTTAAAAATTTAGACAAAGTCCTCATTTTATGGTCAAAATTATTGCTGAGTCTCAGAGAAGGAAAGAGATTTACCCAAAGTTATGTCGTTTCTAAGTGTAGAGGTGGATAGAGTGATTTTCAGAGGTCTAAGGAGGGCTTTCTCCAAAATATTTCCCCACGTGTTTTCCCTGGCATGCATGGCCTTTCCTACCTAGCAGGAGAGGTTACCCACCAGTTCTATTTTTGTGTTAGACCCTGGAGTAGGGGACCTATCAGCAGATTTCAAAGGAACCCAGTCTCCTCTTTTTCTTTTTTTTCTTTCTCTTTTATATGTTAATTGGAGCTCTTTGGGTTATAGATGAAAGAAACCTAATTTAAACTGATTTCAATTGCAAAAAATATATATTGGCTTGTGTGACTGATCGATAAATAGAGTTAGCCTCAGGCACATCTGGATACAGGGGCTCAAATTACAGTATTGGGAATCTGCCTATTTCCATCTCTGCTTCTGTCTGAATCAACTTAATTCACTGGCAGAGTCTTTTCTCATGGTGGCAAATTGCTGCTGGCAGACATGGACCAGTAGACAGAGAGTTCATCTTTTCAGTAGTTCTAATAAAATTTCCGGAAGTGGGAAAAAAAAAAAAAAAGACGGTACAAAATAGAGTAGTTGATAAATCATATTGCACACCTCAGTTGAATTCTGTATCAGTCAGGATAATTGTCTTCATAGATTACAGATAATATATTCTTACAGAACATTCTTTCCCCCTGCTAAGTTTGGACCAATATCAGAGTGGCATTCCTAAATACACAGATTTTACCCATTTGTTTTGTTCTCACACTCCTTCATATAAGTTATCCTTTGGCTTCTGTTGATGCCTCTCTGTATTCCCTCTGTGTCCAAATGATTATGGGATGTTTACGCTGGATTTTTTTTTCTATGTGCCTCAGTCTCTATGTGCCCAATGTATATTTGGAAATATGACCAATTTCCTAAACTAGTTACCTTTTCTGTCAGTGGCACTCCTGTTTTCCTGAACCCAAAACTTTGGAGTGACTTTTAACTCTTTTGTTATATCCAGCATATTAAGAAGCCCTGTCAAGTTTTTCTTTCCATTCCAGGCTTCCAGTGTCTGTTTTACATTCTACCTTCTAGGTTTAGCTTTCTTGCATATGTTTTTGATTGTTGTTTCCTTGCTCTTTAGTAACAGGTATATCTACAGACATACCTGTACTCGTAACTTTTGAACTGAAAAAGACCAAATATCTCTAGTTCAACCCTTTCAGAGGAGGAAACTGAAAAAAACCAAATATCTCTAGTTCAACCCTTTCAGAGGAGGAAAATGTTCCCCATCACCTTCTATCTGGTTTTCCAGGCTTTGTAAAAATTTGCCCTACTCAACCTCTCCATGGCTATTTTCTGTTTCTTTTTCCTATAAACTATCTTCTGCTGTCAGACCAGACTCCTTGTCATTTTCCATCCACCAGCAAACACATGCACAGGCTCGCGTGTACTGCGCACACACACAGCTTAGTGACTGCTCCATGCCTTTGCTTTTGTCTTCACCAGCCTGCAACTCACTACCTTTCCTCCTCTTCCTATCTGTATTTCTACCTATCTTCCAAGGTTCTTGTCAACTCCAGCCCAGTAATTTTCTTTAATTTCTTATATTGATGACTTTACTGCTTTATAAGCACCTTTATCTGTTTTTGTTTGTTTTTCCTTCCCTTGCCCAACCCTGCTGTTTTTGGTAACTGTCCATTCACTGTGGTCTTCTGTTTTCTATTTCTCTTTGTCTTCTCATCTTTCTCCTCTAGGATTCACTGGGATTCATCCTGGGGACCTTTGATGTGAAGAGAGTTCCCTGTCATTTGCACCACCTCAGTTCCTGGTCTCTGTTGCATTTCACCTTTACTCTCCCCTTCGTCTCTCTTTTTTTGTTGTGAAATCTCATAAATAATCTCTCTTTTGTTGTGAAATCTCATAAATAATGCTTTAACACTTGAGACAATATGATTTGTTAATAATCAGAACATTAGAAAAGGAAAATAGGGTAAAACTTAAAACATTAGGAGAAAAATTTTATTCTTGTAATTGTAAATTAATCTTAGTTCAATGTATTTGGGAATTCATCCAGTACTTGTTGAGTCTTTAATGAGAAATAAGAATAACTTCTTACCAGGCCCTAATGCTTGCTCTAACTGCATTTTAGTCACTTGTTTCAGTCTTTTGCAAATGACATATGGCAAAATGATCTGTTTAGAGAGGTGCTGCTCAGCCTTGTTTTTTTTTTCCATTCCCACACATGTAAGGAATGTGACCATATCAGAGAATGTCAGAGGCTCTCATGGAATAGGAATGAGATTTGACAAGCTCACCAGGGGATTCTGATGTTTCCCTCCCATATCAGTATCAGTTTAGGTTAATCCTTTTTAATTTTGTCCATATATATTCTTTTCCAAACAACTGTTGATAAGTAGTAAATGACCTAAAGTTTGGCATAATAGGCAAAGAAGCAAAGAGCCTATATAGTCATAATTTAGCTAACTGGTAATTGGTTTTTAATGTATTGGTTTTTATTTTCTCAGATTTTGTGCCATACCTCCTTTTTAGGTACTGTGTATTGTCATGGGCCTGTAGATTTTAAATAAAAGTGAATTTGGATCTTCCCGTTAGCCATCAGAATTTAGATCCTCAGGAATTTTGGAAGAATGGCTGTCACTTCTGGGTCCTTTCCATTCCTCCAATCCTTTATTTATATTATGATTTTTCATTTCCTCTGCCCCTTCTTTAATGGAAAATATGAACTTTAAAAGAAGTAGCCCATGCTTTGCATTAAGAATTGAGCACATGCCTAGGAAACAAACTTTCTGAGCAAAATCAATATAGGTAATTTAGTCTTACTGAAGCAATATATTGTGTCTAAAAGAGCCCTGAACTGCAAGTCTGGAGATGGAGACCTGGGTTCATTTAAAATATTTATTATTAGCTGGTAAGCTTGAATGAGTTATTTAATTTTCCAGAATCACAATTATATCATTCTTAAAAAGGCAATATTACCTACCTGGCTGATTTTAGGATTTTTGTAAGGATCAAATAAGAAAACACTTTGAAAAGGAAAACATTACAAAATTATAAGATAATACTTGTTGAATAAGCATTTACTGAGTACCTACTACGTGCCACGTACTCAGTTTACAAAAATGAATAAGGCGTAGTGCTGTCCTTTCTAATCCTGCAGTCAGGGTGGAACGTAGATGTGTAATCAGAAAATTGCAAGATAGTGTGGTAAAGTGCAGTTAAGAAAGGCTTTTGCAAGGCAAAGTGGTAGTCTCTATTACCTTTACTGAAGAGGTGGGGATACTGGATACTAGAGAGGGGAAGAAGGGACTGGCAGAAAGTGAACTTGATACAGGAATCAGATGATGATGGGCCTTGAGGCAAACAAGTTTAGGAGCTTGAGCTTTATTTTGTGGGCCTGCATTTCTCAAAGTATCTTCTACGCAAATTTTGTTTCAAGAGGTAACATCTTAAAGAAATGCCAAGTGTTGAGAAGGAAGGAAATAGTTCTTGGTAAAGTGTTATGCACACTTAAAAAAATTATTGGACTTTTCACAGTCTTTTATAATGCTAACAGATTTTGTGAATATAGAAAGTAAGGTCAGATGGCTATTGTATGTAGCATTTTCCAAACTCGTTTGACTGTGGATTCCTCCTTTCTTAAGAACACCTAGGGCCACATTGCAAGGCAAAATTTAGGAAAATACTGAAGTCTGCATTGGGGAAATATGGGTGGGTGTTAAGGACACAGGATGAGATTGAATTCTTTTTTTTTTTTTTAATTTCCCTCCCCTCCCCCGGTTGTCTGTTCTCTGTGTCTGTTTGCTGCGTCTTGTTTCTTTGTCTGCTTCTGTTGTCTTCAGCCCCACAGAAGTGTGTGTGGCGCCATTCCTGGGCAGGCTGCACTTTCTTTCGCTCTGGGCGGCTCTCCTTACGGGCGCACTCCTTGCGCGTGGGGCTCCCCTACGCGGGGGACATCCCTGCGTGGCAGGGCACTCCTTGCGCGCATCAGCACTGCACATGGGCCAGCTCCACACGGGTCAAGGAGGCCCGGGGTTTGAACCGCGGGCCTCCCATGTGGTAAACGAACGCCCTAACCACTGGGCCAAGTCCATTTCCCGAGATTGAATTCTTTTTTTTTTTTTTTAAAGATTTATTTTTATTTATTTAATTCCCCTCCCCTCCCCCGGTTGTCTGTTCTCTGTGTCTTTTTGCTGCATCTTGTTTCTTTGTCTGCTTCTGTTGTCGTCAGCGGCACGGGAAGTGTGGGCGGTGCCATTCCTTGGCAGGCTGCTCCCTCCTTCGCGCTGGGCGGCTCTCCTTATGGGTGCACTCCTTGCGCGTGGGGCTCCCCTACGCGGGGGACACCCCTGTGTAGCACGGCACTCCTTGCGCGCATCAGCACTGTGCATGGGCCAGCTCCACACAGGTCAAGGAGGCCCGGGGCTTGAACCGCGGACCTCCCATGTGGTAGACGGACGCCCTAACCACTGGGCCAAAGTCCGTTTCCCTGAATTCCTAATTGTCAAAAAACTGCAGTGGGGTGGAGTTATTGTAAGACAAAAAAGTGGAGGCAGGAAAACTTGTAGGGAGGCTATTGCTATAAGTCAGGAGATAAATGATGAGTCTGAAGCAAGTCAGTGCCAATGGAAAGGAAGGGACAGATTTTAGAGATATTTAGAAGATAGATACAGTGTAATTGAAAATTGATCAAATTGGGGAGGGGTTTACTAAGGTAGAGAGTAGGATGATTTCCAGGTTTTTGTCAAAATTGGTTAGGTAGAATTAGGAGATAAGGAATTCAGGATGGAGGAGCAGGTTGCAAATTCATTTATTTATGTTGTCTCATTTAAAATGTCTTCTGTTTCTGAACCCTATGATATTGATTTTAGGATACTAAATATATTGTATAAAAATTAAAGTCTTAATGAATTCATTGTTTTTCATATCTTTTTCAGTCAGGGCCTAGCCAAGATTTTGAAGCCGAGTCATTTCAAGATGTGGATTTGGAAGAGGGCACAGGTTTCTGTCCTTCGGAACCAATGCTTTGCAGTGAAGCGGTGGAAGGGCAAGTGCCCCATTCGTTAGAGATCCTGTATCATTCAGCTGACTGTGCTAACGCCAACGATGCCTTGATAGTGTTGGTCCATCTTCTCATGTTGGAGTCAGGTTATATACCTCAGGTAAGTACTCAAGAGGAAACATATGTCTTGGTAGGGTGTAAGTCTCCCATTGTGAAAGGGGGTGTATCAGTGAATATCATTAGGTCTTGTGTTCTAGGTTTCTTGAGTAAATGAGGTATTTCTCCTTCATTTCCCTTGCCACTTTTTAGTTAGTATGGTATGGTGATGACAACTATGGTAAGAAAGACAAAAGATTATGTGTAGGTCAAGTGGTTAATGGGTATAGATTGGGCATGACTAGATAGCTGGCCTTCTAGGATTTTTTTTTTTTTTTGCATCTGTTAATGGCTTTATGAAATACTAGTAACTTAATAAAATTCAGTTAGGGAGAGGGACCTTGTTCTTCGCTGTAGTTGTTTACCTTCAGTCATTCACTTATTCTTTTATTCATTGAATATCCATCTGGTAGGATCTGCCAACATCAGGTACAGTGCTTTGTCTCTGCCCTCAGGTTGCTCATAGATTGGGGAACGAGGAGAGATCTGCCCTCAATTTGTTCATAGACTGGGGTTGGGAGAGATAATTTTACAAACCATTACTATATTGGTTAAGTTCTAGGATAGATAGATGGTAGTGCTACACAGAGGAGAGCATCTAGAGTAGAATTTCTGAAACTTTGCATACCTAGGGATCTTATTAAAATGCAGATTCTGATATAGTAGTATAAGTCTGGGGTGGAGTCTGCAATTCTCCATGCTTCCACGTGATATCCAAACTCCTTAGCTTGGATCATACTCTGTGGGTCATACTATGAGTAGCAAAGAGAGTAATTCATTCAGTGACCATCCAACACCTGCAGCTTGGCACACACTGAGTTCAGAATCAGGGTGTAAAGATATTAGGACAATCCTTGGCCTCAAGGAGTCGATAGTGGGAGACAGATAAGAAAAAGATTATAATGTGTTATATAACATGATAGAAGTGTGTAACAACAGAAATAAGAACAGAATGTTAGGAGATAAAAGAGAGGCAGTCATAAACTGGAGGTTTGAAAAAGCCTCCACAGAGGAAGTGATACTTGAGCTGGGGTCTTGAATAATGAATGTGGCTTTGCTAGGTAGGGAAGTGAGTCATTGAAGAGAGAAATTAATCCCTATTTCTGTGATTTTCTTTTACCTATTTGAATAAAAATTTTGATAGAAAAATGTTAGTTAATATATTTATATATAATTAATATCTTATCCTCCATTGATAGCAATATTAATGATTTTTTAACGGGAACTGTACGGAATGCTATTTCTAAATAAGTTAGGGACCTCTGGAGTTTTTAATCTTTTTAAGAGTAACACTTTCTTCATTATTTGTTTCCCTTTCATTTCATTCCCCAGGGGACTGAAGCCAAAGCAGTGTCCATGCCAGAGAAGTGGAAAGCGGGTGGTGTGTACAAGCTGCAGTACATGCATCCTCTCTGTGACGGCAGCTTTGCTGCTCTCACCTGTGTGCCTTTGGGAACCCTGATGGTCATAAATGGTATTGGAACGCAGAGTCATGGTCCTTAGTTTTAAATGTTTCTCTCCTAATGTTCACACCCCACCTGACCATAGCTCTCTCGTCTGTTTTTTTTTTTTGCTTGTTGTCTGCTTGTTCTTTTTTTGCTCATTGTTTTTACTTGTCTGCTCATTGATTTTGTTTGTTTGGTGTCTGCTTGTTGTTTGTCTTCTTTAGGAGGCACCAGGAACCAAACTGGGGATCTCCCGTGTGGTAGGGGGTGCTCAACTGCTTCAGCCACACCTGTTCCTCTCTCCTAATTAAAAAAAAAAATTATTTCTCCTCTTTTCCCCCCACCCCCTTGTTGTTTGTGCTTGCTGCCTGCTCCCTGTTCATCTTTTTTAGGAGGCTCTGGGAACTGAAGCTCTGACCTCCCATGTGGGAGGGAGACACCCAATCACTTGAGCCTTCTCTGCTCCCTGCTTGTTCTGTGTCTCATTGTGTTTCCTCACTTGTCTCTTTGTTGGGTCATCTTGCTGCATCACCTTGTTGCGTCAGCTTGCCATGCAAGCCTTTCATGTCAACTTGCTGTCTTGTTTAGCTTTAGGAGGCAGTGGGACCTGAACCCAGGACCTCCCATGTGGTATGTGGAGGAGGGCACCTAGCTGCTTGAGCTACATCCACTTCCCTTTCCTAATGTTTTATTGCCACTTCAGTGATTGGCTATCATTATGTAGTTGTGAGTCTTTCTCAACTTTATTTACTTAATCTGTAGACCACTGGTAACACAGTATCTGAAAGATTGATGTTTGCACCAGTTGCATTCATTCGTGGGGCAGCCATATTTTTTGGATATTTTAACCTTGTAATTTTTTTCTGCCCAGGGGAAAGTTGTTATGGATACAAACCATAGATAGAAGCTCTCAATTGGGAATAAAGTTGTGATAATAGATGGGAGACAAGTCATGAACTCTTTGAAGAATATGTGTTTATGCTTGTAGGTGGCTTTTTTTTTGGTTTTTAAATCTAGATTTTTGAGCTGAGAAATGGTGAGATTGAGTTGGGGATTGCTTTTTTTTTAGTTCATATGATATACAGTTACCCATTTTAAAGTATATGATTCGGTGGCATTAAGTACATTTCCAATGTGTGCAACCACTACCTCTCTAGGTTCAAAATTTTCCCTCATCCCCGAAGAACACTGTACCTGTTATGTAATCACTCCCCACTTCCCCCATCCATCGTATGGCAACCACTCACCTCTTTCTGTCTCTATGGATTTGCATATTCTGGATATTTCATATGAAAGGAATCATATAATACATGAACTTTTGTTTCTGGCTTCTTTCACTTAGCATAATGTTTTTGAGGTTCATCCAAGATGTAGCATGTGTCAGTACTTCATTCTATTTTATATCTGAATATACTGTATATACCCAATTTGTTTATCCTTTCATCTCTTGATGGACATTTGGGTTGTTTCTACATTTTGGCTATGATGAATAATGCTGTAAACATTCATGTACAAGTTTTTGTGTGGACATATGTTTTCACTTTTCTTGAGTAATAAACCTAGGAGTGGAATTGCTGGGTCATATGGTAATTTTATGTTTAGTTAACTTTTTGAGGAACCTGGGGCTCACTTTTTTATCCAGCTTTGGCATCTCTGTAAACAGAAATCAATAAACACTGCTAAGGATTCTGAGACCTTAGTGTATGCTTTGTTTCTTTGTCCAGAACCCTGCACAGAAGAGGTCCTTTTTCTCTCCTTTTTACATATTAAGAAATTTCACCTGGATAGCAGTATATTCCAACTCTAGGTTTTTTTTGTTTTTTGTTTTTTGTTTTACCTAAGAGGCCTGAACCACCTACCAGTGGTCTATGGAGTAGTCTGGTAATCACCCATTCTGAATATCCATTTGAGCGTTTGACCAGTGCCTTTCAGTTTTGTTTGCTTTTTGAGATTCATCGTCTTAGCTAGACAAGATAGTATGGTAAGAGTAGAATGACTGTATTTTTGTTTTGCTTTGTTTTCTATATAGCTCACCTTTTTTTTTTTTAAATAGCAAAAGCAGTCTGATATACCTTGGGTTAGCAACTTTCAACATGTTCTGCAGTCAGTCAGTTTCTGCTGAACTGGGATCGCTATTACTACTTACACTTTGAACAGCAGCATATTTCCCTTTCAGTTTTTGAGGCCCCATGTAAGATTTTGTTTAAACAAATGATTTTTTTGTGTTGCAGTTAATTTTGGAAGCTACTAATTTGAGCTGTCTTGATTTTTGAAATGAAAGATCATCCTATGTCTCCGGTCATGTAATTTCTGCTATTTTTAAAAAATTACTAAATTCTTAGAAATCTTATTTAAAAGTCTCAAAGTTTGAACTTTAACAGCTTTGGTGGTACTCCACATTTGTCAGGACATGACTGTCTGATGACAATGTCTCCTCAGCAGTTTGTCACAATTAGCAGTATTCTTACGCAATTAGTAGTAGTGTTGTACACAGAGCATCAGCACTTCCTGCCTTCATCTAACCATTCTGTATCATGCCATAACTTGCAAATAGTAAACATGAAGTTGTCATTTTTACATCAATTTCTTATTATTTTTTTCAATTTCTTATTATAAAAACACTTTAACCACACACTTGTATAATAATCTCTATTAGTTTCAGGAAAATTAATATAAGGAGAATAGCTGCTAAATGTCTTGGTTTCTTAGCTTCTGATATTTTGTTCCTTTACTATTCTTGGTAAATCAGCTGCTTTCAGACTTGCGTGGCAGACAGCCATTCCAGACTTGATTCTTTGAAAAGAAGCAGTGTGTTGTTGAGTCTTTTTCCTTCACCCAAGGCATCCTGCTCAGTGCACATGTGCATAGGCACATCACTGGCTCTTTCATGGAATGAGATGAAGTGCGCCTTTGTGTATATGATTAAAATTGAACCCTCCGGTGATGTCAAGAATATCAGTCATTTGGGTCTAGGGAGAGAGATGAGGCTGTGAAAACTAGCAGGATTCTTTTAATGAATAAGGCAAGATTCATTGCCAAGGGTTAAATAAAAAACAAATGGAGTTTTTAGTGACCTTGTTAGAAATAATGATTTTATTGTGTTTAGCTGACTCCTGGTAACCTTGTTGCATGTCCTTCAATTACTAATAAGCTGCCATTGGTAACACTTAGTGGATTTGATATAAAGATGCTTACTGTAGTTTTGAAAGGAGGTGTTTTAGAGGGATTTTACTTCAAGTGATGGCAGGTTTACACTTTTGACCTTGCTGTGAGGGAAGGAAACAGGCAAAGAGCAGTTTGTTTTGTGTAAAGTCTCTTTAGTAAATTGGGGCCAAAGAAATGCAAGTCTATGCTAAAATATGAAGGCAGTTGATGTGACATTTTTTTCATCTTTCTTTCACTTATTTACAGTTACACTAAAAATCAACAATGAGATCAGAAGTGTGAGAAAATTGCAGCTGCTGCCAGAATCTTTTATTTGCAAAGAGGAACCAGGTAATATAATCCATGTTTGCTTTCACTCTTGGGTTGAGGCTTTGAGAGTTTTTCCCTTTAAAAAAACACCAAGAGATAATGTTCAAAGGACAGAAAATTTCTAAATGAGATTAAGGCAATGTTGTCTTTTTCCCTTTAAGAGTGCAAAGGTTTTGATTATAATTTGGGGAGTTTCTGTTTCCTTCCTGTTTTTCTTTGGGTCTTAGAGTGCTGATTTATTTTATATTTATACTGTCCTTATTAAATGACACAGGTATATAATTCATCTCTCTCTGGATGATGCTCCATAGCTTTTGAATTAATCTTTGAGGTTCTTTCTAGCTTTGAATTTAACCAGTATGGGGATATTCTGTGTATTGTGGTAATAGTACAATGCAACTTCTTTAGTTGCAATTATTGGAGGTAAAACTGTATTCAGAATGTTTAAGTACATAGAAAGTTCTTGCTATTTGATGCAGTTTACAACATTACCAGAAGTTTTATACTCTTGGCATGATTTTGCTTATATTTTATAAAAGTATTAATAGATGCAAAGAAAACAGGTTTTCCTATCTACTGTTTTTCAATGAAACCGAAGCTGTGAGAGGCAGGTAGGTGGTCAAAGAAGAAGAGGTGGGTGGAGAGGGAAGTAACATCTTTAAGAGTCTTATTATGTGTTGAGCATGTGCCTTTACATATGTTATTTCACTTATTCCTCAGAGTAAACTTAGGAGGAAGGTTTTAAAGTCCAAATGGAGAGTGGTGCTATGTGGTAGGGAGATGGCATTTACAACAGTGTCTTTTAATCGAACACTGGCTGGATCTAGACCTTGGCTTTGAAGGCCAAGAGACTTAATTTTACTAGTTCCTAGGGGAGATTAAGCCCTGAGAGACTTTGATGCATACTAACTGAAACTGGTAGGAAAAGGAGACATCAGAATACATGTTTGTAATGATCTCTGGTTGGACATAAAAATAAAAACTTGGGCTTTAGCTGAAATGAACATTATGAATGCCAGACTAGACCAGTGTTTGTCAATTTTTTATTTAAATCTTTATTGGCCCTCTAAGTAGCCTTTTTAGACAATTTTTTCTACTATACTTGCAGCCTCTGAGCTCTATAGGTTAGCTACAACTCTGTTTATTTGATATTGTGGGATTTTAACTTTGTCTAAGATTCCATTTATCAGAGTTGTAACTTGATCTTCCCTTCTCCTAGGGACTTTGGTTTATGTTTATATAGGAATTCCTATTGGTGAATATTGATTTACCAATTTGATTTGGTAAAAATCAATTAGTAGAGGATACCATTTCAAGTTTTTCCACTTGATTTTGTGTTCTGGTTTTTTCATTTAAAAATATATTTTCTAGTGGAAAATGTAGCCGAGATGTACAGAGATCTTCAGAAGCTGTCCCGTCTCTTCAAAGACTATCTGGTGTATCCTCTTCTGGCTTTTACCCGACAAGGTGAGATGATAAATTATCACAGGGTGAATGGCTAGAAGGAATAATAAGTTTATTTAGTGTGCCTGGTGACTCCATGACATCTAAGTTCCCTCTTCTCCTAGTGAAGTTCTACTCTTTTTTAAGACTAAGCTTAAATGTTAATTCCTTAAATACTACTTGCTTCCTCTTTTGTATTTCCATAGCTTTTGTATATACCTTTATAGTAGCCCCTTTCCCAAGGTAGAATAATTGTTAGGATTTCTTTCCACCTAAGGTTGTGAAGTGCTTTGAAAGCAAGCCATGAGTCTTATAGTCTCATGTTCTAGTACAGGGTCTGGCCTATAAAAGGTGTTAAGTAAATACATAAATAATGCATACTCTGTAAATTGGGTCCTTTATTTTTTAATCCACTTTTTTTTTGATCATGTGGTACTTTGTTAATGCCAGGTACTTTGTTGGATGTTTCACATGCATTCTCATGTAATGCTAATAACTTTGAAGTAGATTTTTAAATATTCATTTTATAGATGAAACTGGAATTCAGTAAGGTTTAGAATTCACTAGAGATCAATGTATAAGCTCTCTCTAATTTGTGCTGTTTTAGAAACACTGAAAAAATTTCAGGACCTTAGAGCGAGCATTTAATTCCCATTCACACACATGTTGTATGTGGGTTAGTTTTGGCTGAAGGGCATGCTGTTGCTGGGACAGAGTGGGCAGAGGGTAGAGGCCAACCACGTGTTGATTCTGAAAGCTTCTGCTCAGAAGTGATATATGTTACTTCTTCTCATGTTTCATTGGATTAAAAGAGTAAAAAATGGTGATAGTAGTGGGATGAGGAAGTAGAATTATACACTTGGAAATGATTAATTGTGGGTTATAATATAATATATTACAGTTCTTTAGCTACTAACTAGTTTCAGACTTATATAAATATACAAATATGTATGTGGCTTTTATTTCCATCTGTGCAGAGAAATGAATGGTATTTTAGGTCTCAGGTTGCATGGTGATTTTTATTCCCATAATTTTCTTCCTTTGTTGGGAGAAGAGGAATAATGTGAATTTAAATACTTTCGTTGGATTTTTTTTTTTTTTTTTAAGATTTCTTTCTTTCTTTATTTCTCTCCCCTTCCCCTCCACCCGGTTGTCTGTTCTCTGTGTCTATTTGCTGCGTTTTCTTTGTCCGCTTCTGTTATTGTCAGTGGCACGGGAATCCGTGTTTCTTTTTGCTGTGTCATCTTGTTGTGTCGTCTCTCTGTGTGTGCGGCGCCATTCTTAGGCAGGCAGCACTTTCTTTGGCGCTGGGTGGCTCTCCTTATGGGGTGCACTCCTTGTGTGTGGGGCTCACCTACGTGGGGACACCCCTGCGTGGCAGGGCACTGCTTGCGTGCATCAGCGCTGCACATGGGCCAGCTCCACACGGGTCAGGGAGGCCCAGGGTTTGAACCATGGACCTCCCATGTGGTAGACTGACACCCTAACCACTGGGCCAAGTCTGCCGCTCTTTTTGTTGGATTTTTTATTATCTTTGCTAATAAGCAAAAAATCATTTACATTTGCTTTTAATCCATTTTTTTCTTCTTTTCCTTTCCTTCTTTGGCTTTGCTTCTTAATTTACCTACCTCTCCTTTTTTTCCCAGCCTGTTAGACATCAAATAATAGTAATTGCTAATACTGGATTGCTTACTACATGCCGTACATTGTTAAATGCTTTATACGTATTAACATGTTTAATTCTCATGACTACTCTGTGAAGTAAATATTATTATTATTTTAAAGATTTATTTTATTTATTCTCTCCCCTTCTCTCTCCCCCTCCCAAGTTGTCTGCTCTCTGTGTCCATTCGCTTTGTATTCTTCTGTGACCGCTTCTGTCCTTATCTGTGGCACCGGGAATCTGTGTTTCTTTTTGTTGTCATCTTGTTGTGTCAGCTCTGTGTGTGCAGCACCACAGGCTGCTTTTGCGCTGGGCAGCTCTCCTTATGGGGAGCGCTCCTTGTGCTTGGGGCTCCCTTGTTGGGGGGACACCCCTGTGTGGCACGGCACTCCTTGCGCGCATCAGCACTGCGCATGGGCCAGCACCACACGGGTCAAGGAGGCCCGGGGTTTGAACTGCAGACCTCCCATGTGGTAGGCAGATGCCCTATCCATTGGGTCAAGTCCGCTTCCCAAGTAAATATTATTAACCCATTTTACATGTGAGAAAATTGAGTTAGAGGTTAAATCACTGTCCAGAGTCACTCAGCTAATAAATTACAGGGTCAGGAATCAGTCATAAAGACCAATGAGTTATCCATTCTCTGTAGGTGGATTAGAGAAGTTGTATCATATTGAATATTGCTTGATATAAAAGAGGCCATTGACTAGTGTTTAGAAATTATCAGTGATTTGTAATGAAGTTTGACCTGTGTTAAAAAGTGTTTGTATCCTACAAAATTATGGAGGGGATAAAGGGTTTAGAATTGTGAGTTGGTGGTAATATAGTCAATTGGTGGTTAAAAATTTGTAGATAGTGTACAGTTAGGTAATTGAGACTACCATCTAATTTGTCACCTCTTTACAGAAAGATATAGGTTGGCAATTTTGTTGAATATGTGGTGAAAGCTGGATGCTCTGTACTCAGTTATAACTGTTATTTCTTTTTATTTTTCAGCACTAAACTTACCAGATGTATTTGGGTTAGTAGTGCTCCCATTGGAGCTGAAACTGCGGATCTTTCGACTTTTGGATATTCGTTCCGTCCTCTCTTTGTCTGCAGTTTGTCGTGATCTCTTTATTGCTTCAAATGACCAACTCCTGTGGAGGTGTTTGTATCTGCGTGATTTTCGAGGTGATTTCTGTAATTCTGTTAACAAGAAAAGGGCTCTTTCCTAGGGAAGTTCTTATTTTCTCAGCTTGCTGAAAGTCCTTTTTTTTGGTAAGTGATCATAACTAATAGCCTCAGACTAGAGAGATTCTAAGCTTCCTATATATACCTCTCCCTGTGTCCTGAAACCTCCCCATTCATCTTTGTGTTCGCCACAACCCAAATGGCTTATTAGAATAAGTAGATTATTTCAGGGTAGAAGAATGGAAGTCAAAGTTTATTCTCTCTGTACAGACCATCCTGAATATCTGACTTAGAAGTGAGTGGGCATTTCTAAAGTACTTGATTCCTACTGCCCTCCCGCTGCCCCACCCCACTGTCTCTGTAATGGCCGCTGTGTGGATGCTGGTAGAATCTCTCCAGCTTCTGAAATAGAGGGCTGAAAGAGTCCCTGCCTCCAGAGGCAGATCTTTGGGCAGGACCAATTTATTGGAGTGTCTGCACTGGAAAGTTCATTCCCTCACACACTCTGAAGTGTTTCCCTTACATTTTTTAAAGCTTGACAATCTCCTAATTATTCATGTGAATAAACAAGTGTCTTTTTTGGGCAAGAATCTTTTGAGAGGATTAAGAGGCTGTCAGGGAGTTCCCATTTTGATATGAATTAGTGTAATCAGATTGCTTTTATTCTGCTGTCTAACTAAGCTGAACTGCCCTGAAGGAATGGGAGTTGTGATTGGGAAAGAGAGAAAATAATTTTGGTGCAAAGAGTATAGTGAAAATGCTAACGTAGGGGGTTTAGGGCTGTGGTACAGGTACTAAGAACAGAAGGAAGGAGAGATGGCAGAGTAGACAGGGAGGCAAACGCAGGCCCCAAACAGTTTTCCTCCAATAAAATACTTTGCCCAAAGCTGACTCTGTGACTAGGAAGGAGTGTTTCCTTTTTTTCTTCCTGTTTCCAGTGGCCCTCTGGCTCTCTGAAATGCCTGCCTGAGACTGATTTCACTGTGTACTTCTGGTGCTGTGTTTTAAGTCACATTGTGGGTTAAATGTTAATTAAATTTTTGTTTCCATTAGAAGATTGATTCACATCTGCAAATCTAGATTACACATCATCTTGGAGGCTACCTCCAAAAATAACATAGTAATTGACTATAATTATAATTAGATTTGAATATGTAAGTCAAAGGGTATTCTTTTGCTTGAATATCTGTTTCATATTCTTTCATTTTTTACATGTGTTAGTCATTATGTTTTGGTTTTTTTACATATTTTAAAAATTAAAGTTAATAACACAGAATGTTACATTAAAAAACATAAAAGGTTCTCATATAACCCACCCCCATCATTTTTATAAATTATATTTTTTTGAAGATACATACATCACAAAAAAATTATGTTTTTTTATTATGACTGTAGTCAGGACCTAAAGTCCACTGAGAAAAATTTTTTTTCCCACTACAATCTAAAAAAGACACTTCTTTAGCCCTGATGACTGTGGATTAGCATTGCTCTTGTAACTCTCCCAGTGTATACTCTGTATATTTCCCAGAAATGACCTGTTGACAACTTATATTCTCCCCAGTTTGGTCAGATTGAAAAGTTGGTTTCAAGGTTGATCCTAAAAAGAAAGATGCAAGTCTTCTAAGCCATTACCCATACCTTGTACAGCTGGATGTGGAAGAACTGAGTGCTTGCCACTAGGGTCATCGTTTATAGCTTATCTCTGCATACTTATTTTTCATAGAAATTGTCATTTCTTTTAAAAAGACTCTCAGGAAGGTTTCTGAAGAACAAAAGTAGACCAAGGATCTGGGAAATTTATAGGGATAATGAAATTTGAAGTATTTGAATTCTGACTGGAATGTGCTGATAATACATTTTGTTTACCTGCTAAGTATTCATAGGATGTTGGCCTAATATGTGACTTTACAAATAGACTTGAGTTTAACTTTTCCTACGGGAATTGTTGGAGAAAACAAAACAAGAGGTATCCTCATCCTCCTTACAGATAGGGATGATGATATACTGGGGCTACGCTGGCTCCTAACCCTTCCATTAGTTCTTCTAGGAGCAGAGAGTAGAGATTTTTGCTCCCCCCTTTTTTTTCCTCAGTGGAGGAGAAACATTTTTGGAGTGGGTTTAATAAGTTGTGACCAGTAGACAAGAGATTCCTCCTCTGTGGCCTGTGCTAGAGTAGCTCACATTACAGTGACGTGGTGATCATTGCAGCAGACATGACAGTGAGACTCGCGGAAGGGTTGATTTTATCTAGCATGTCAAAGATGTGTTCCAAGAGTTCCAGACACAGGGCTAAAAATGCCACTGTGGAACTTCTTTTCTGCCACCATCATGTTACTATGTATTGGTGTTTTCAAACTGTTTGGACCCTGGGGTAGGTCAGGAAATCAATTTAATAAACCATTTATCAAAAAAAAATAGGAAGATCAACATACATTTTATAAAATAGGAGTAAACTTCTGTTTTATATATAGCTCTATAATTCTTTGCAATGTAAAATATTTGTTATATGGTTCACATCCAAAAACTTTCATAGTGCTGTATACATTGTTAAAATACCACCTTAGCAACTGTAAAAATCTGTTGGGTAGATCCCCCTCCCTTTTATTTTTTTAAGTAGCATATCTTGTAGAGTTATTTGAATAGTTAAAAAAAAATTTTTTTTTTCTCTTTTAAAACTTTAGAATGTAAGAAGTATGAATGACCTGCTTTGTTCCTTTTTTCCTTCCTGATTCCTAAGGTCCTCTTTCCACTTTAATTATGCTCCTGAGTCTAAAGTTTAAATGTTATTTTGAAAACAAAAATTACAGTCAAAATGAAAAGACAAAATGACCAGTGCATATCAAAGAACTGGCAGTGAAAAAGCCAGTATCATATAAATACTCAAGGAAGGAACAAATGCCCTTTCACTTGTATATGTAACTCCGGGCTTAAATTATAATCAATTTCTGTATCATTTTCAGATCATGGTCCACAAACTCATTTCTTAGTTGAGTCTTTAGATTTTATAATGAATTTTCCTATAAACATAATGTGATGGGACTAGAGGTTTAAAAAGTCTTCTTTCCATGTTGATGTCACAATTTGTAGTGAAGACATCACTTTTATCTAAACCCTTCATTAGACTTAACAAAGTTGAAGGGTTCCTTTTCCCCCATTTCACATATTTCAAATACATTTGTTAAAAAAACATTTTAGTTATGGACATACTTCTGATAGTTGAATCATTCAGACATGATTGGGAGAGTACAATTTAACTCAAATATGAACAAAAGCCTGAAGTCAGCTTTACCTCCAGTAATGAATGTGGGCTGTAAGACAGATGCTCAGAGGTTGTCCCCCATGAGACATGGGGTTTGAGACATGGGGTTAGAAGAAGCTCATACACTCAGATGAAATTCAGGGCAAAGGCATGGGTTGGGACTGGTTAGTGCATGGAGAGAGCATCCATATATCCCTCAGTAGTTCCCAAGCCAATTGCTATGTGGAATTACCGTATTGCACAGAGCAGTGGTGATCTCCCTTTGTCATCAAGAAAGGGTCTGAATTAAGACCAGAATACAAATGATAAAATGTATGTTGTACAGATGATTCATGTTTCTTTTTGTGTTTAATGAGTAAGTTTCAGTTTTCTTAGGAAAAAGACAAATCCACTGTTAATGCTGGATGATGAATTTTTAAATACTTATTTTTTGTTTCTCCTTTATAGATAATACCACCAGAGCTCGGAATACTGATTGGAAAGAAGTAGGTATTTTTAAATATCAAGGCTAATGTTTATATCAGAAATAGTAAATGAATAGATTAAGGATATATTTTTACTTTTATTATGATGTTATGGAATTTTTTCATTAAATGTATTGCTGAATTTCATTATATGAAAATGTTCTCAAATTTTATCTTCAGTTTAGTCCATATTTTCCTATAATTACACGAGAAAAGATCTTAGTGATTGTTTTTCACCTTCAATTGATGTAAAATATTCTCACTTATCCTTGTTGCCAGAAAAAGCTTAAGTTAATCATCTTTGTGCTACAGTAGTCTTTAGCTTTTCAATGAGTTAGAATAGGACATTATGAAAAGAATAAATTTTAGTTGCATATGACTACAATAAAAGACATTGATAGGACTGAGAAAGCTCTTTAGAATGAAGGAATAGAAGAGTAAAATTCAACAAAAGTTCTCAAATAAGAGCAAAATACAGAGTGCTAGTCTCTAGTAATATGTCCCATCCTCTAAAATGGGCATTTTTAAAAGATCGAAATCCATTAGGGACATAATTTAGGTGAAAAAGTGAAATTTAAGTGCTGCCTCTTCCCTAGTACCTTATCTTTATATTTTGTGGCATTACATTTTTAACACATACTTAAATTTGCCACTTTCCAAAAAAAATCACTGAGTTTAGGTGCTCTTTATTGCAGTCTTGAAGTAATTACAGTCATTCCCTTATCCCTCCTTTGGATTTGTTACTTCAAATTAGCACTCGTTAGCTCATTTGCAGTGTAGTTTAAAGAACAGAGTTCATCTGGCACTGTATTATTTGGAGCTGGTACCTTATTCATGCAGTTAGAAACTGATAAATGTTCTCTTCTAGGCAGTGTTGCTCTTTGTTTGTCTGCCTGGATAGTGTGGGAAAAGCATAGCTAGATTTATACAATGAAAGCAAATTAGAATTTTGGGAAAACATCCAAATCATTTGCCGTATTTTATTCTTTTTCCTAATACAGCTGTATAAGAAGAGGCACAAGCAAAGAAAAGATGCTCAGAGAGGGCAGCACGTGATGTTCCTGCCTTCTGTCCCCTACCCCCTTCCATACTTTCCCAACCCCTCCTGTCCCAGGCCTTTTCCTGCCAGCCCCCTCTATCCTCCAGGAATTGTTGGTGGGGAATATGATGTAAGACCAATACTTCCTTATGTTGGGGACCCAATCACTTCACTCCTCCCTGGGCATGGGGAGATACCTGGTCAGTTCCCTCCACTCAGACCACGTTTTGATCCCATTGGCCCACTTCCGGGACCTAACCCTATCTTGCCAGGGCAAGGTGGCTCCAATGACAGATTTCCCTTCAGGCCCAGCAGGGGTCGACCAATGGACAAGTGATTATCATTCATATGATTGATTTGTAATCTCATTTTTCAAGCTTGCTTTGCTTTGTTTTTTAAAACCAGCTGTCATCTCTCTGGGATACCGATCTCTAGTGTTATTTTCTGACTGTGGTGGTAAGAAATACACTCACAGAAGCTCTTCAGTAGATGTATTTAACGCTTTAGGGATGGTGTGCCCAGGCCCAAGGGTTATTACTGCATGGTAAGCTTGGCCTTGGGTAGGTGGCTCCTGATTTCCCTTTTGCATTCCTCTCAATTGAAGGTTGCTTACTGATAATGTTTTGCATCAGATTAAAAAAAAAAAAAGTATAAATACCATGCCAGTCTTGCCTTTTATTACAGAAAGATATGTAATAAAGAGAACAGTTTCACAAAATGACTTAGGACATTTTAAAATGATCAGAGAACCTATTCAGTGTCACCCAGAATATTGGTTACTCAGGCTATTTCCTTTTTTTCCCCCAAATGGCACCTTTTCTTCAAATGAAATCATTTGCAGAAGGCCAGTTTACAAAATGAATGAAAGTAGAGCTAGTCTGGTTGAACTGGGACTTGGGGTTAGTGTTCTGACACTGACGAGTGCAGCCCACCTCCTCTCACTGCAGCTATTTCTGAGGCTCTTGAGTCACACTTCCTGAGCCCTGGGAAGCAGCACTGTGTGAAAACCCCTGGATTAGACAGACTCTTATTTCTGGCTCCTTCTGGGGTGGGGTTGTTATGAATGATTGCATTTGCTTGTGTTTTGAACACTCGGTGCCTCATTTGTAATCTAATTTGATGACCTTTTGAACAACGTTTTATGCCTTTGAGTGCCAGTCAGATACTTGTTTTTCAAAGCTAGCCTGATAAAATGTGAAGAAAATTTTGCTTTTACAACTTGAAATACACAAAATTCAAGATTTATTTTTCCTACTACAAGAAAGCCAAACACAAATGATTCATCACACAGACGTCTGTATAGAAACATGCTGTAGTGACAAAATCTGAATCACAACACAGGAATAAAATACTATTAGTACCTGCAGGAAATATTTAGGAATATTGCCAATGTCTTCCTGCTTTTTAAAAAAATCTGTTTTGCATATAAGGAAATGGCTTGGGATGTTGTATGCTGCAGGAATATTTTGAGGCCTATTTATAACTGAAAAAAATTTTATTTGCTACACACACACACACATATATATATTGTGGTTTTTTCCCCATTGCAGTGAAGAAAACTATTATGGTTTGCAGAGGCCCTGTCACTTTAGTAGCTTAATGTATAGGTAAAGGATTGGGGCTTTTGACATTTCTTTCTGTGATATTTTATACTGTCTGAGCTACAGAACAGCTTTAAAAAAAAAATGTGTCCACAATGCCATGTGGCTTTAATTGGGTCTGGGTTTTAAAGAGTCACCCTAAGGCTTTGCTAGGTCCAAATAGATTCTAGTTCTCTAGTACATTTCTTTGTGGCATTGTAATGTTCAGTTGTACTGTGTGTGTGTGTGTGTGTGTGTGTGTGTGTGGGATGGGGGTGGGAGGACATAGTGATGACCAGAAGCACCAAATACTGTAAAACAATGAGTTTTCCAAATTCAGTCATTGTCACGTGGTCCTTGAGAGGTCCATGAATGGTGCTGGTGGTGTCCCTTGCATACAGGTGCTACTTTTCCAACCTCATCTCACCCTTACTGGCAGACATCTCAAATCTCTCTTAGTTTAGGATACTGACAGTGCGCCCTAAACCTAAATTTGTAGTCCTCTCAAAATTTATTGTAAATTCATAAAAACTCAGTCTTTCCTCTTGAATAGCTAAATTTGTAGTTAGAAGCTCATCAGCTCCTACATTCTTTTCATTAGACTGAGACTGCTGACCTTTATGTATTGCTGGTGTATAATGAGAATGCAATCATGATTTGGCAATAGCCCATTCACTGCATGATTTTCTGTCATCACCTTGATATATTCTAATGCAAACAAGATAGTTCAGAGTACCATGGCAAACATTTCCCTAAGTTCTATATCATTGGCTTGTAGCCTTAAGACCTTTCTGTGGCCTCTTATTTTCCCCTTTAGGCATTTTTCTTAATAGGAACTTTTTCTCCCCCCTTCCCTGTCTATAGGTGAAAGTTATTGGTTTTGACATGGCTGGTAATCAAATCATGGGAGGTCTCCTTCCTTTCCAACAAGGCTTTGTGATTCCCTATGTAAAACCAGTGCTGCATTCTCTCCTTTCACTCTTGCTTGGCTCTCTCCTATGCCAAGATCACTTAACTTAGCTTAATATCTCTGTAGTTTGTTCTTACTCTGAAGGAGCTGGCCACTCCTCTCTTGGCTCCCCTAGAGTCAGAACCCAGAAAAAGTTGGGCAGGTCCCAGTTCTCTGCTGAGCCATAACCGTAGTTATTCTGTCTTTTGGATAGTCTTCATAGATTATTGGGAAGTACTGAATCACACAGACACTTAAATGTTTATCCTAGGATTCCCCAATAGGTTATAGCTCTTAAGTGTATACTGTTCCACATCAAAATGGGTAAAATATTGCCTTGTCTAGGAAGTGTTAACTTGCTTCTGCTCTAGTCTCTGAAAGCGCATTAGGAGCAGACACTTAAAATATGAAAATATAGAAATTAAAGCTTGGATCCATCAGAATAAAAAAAGTGTTTAGTGATTGTAAAGGATTTTTTAAAAACCACTCTGTAATGTCTAGTTTTAGATAATTCTTCCCTTAAAGAATGCCTCACTAATTCCAAAAAACATTCCCCAGTAGTTTTCTTTCTTTCCTATTGACCTGCCAATGGAGAGATGTCTGAGTACAAAGTCTGAGTGTCCATGTCTCCTCGATTTCGGCTGCATGTTTTGTGCTATGGAAACACAAGGGCGCCTCTGTGCCTTTTATGCATGTGTTTGGTAAGTGAACTGAATTGGCTTACTTGTGCAACCTTCCATTTTGTCTCCAGCCAAACTAAACTTGCTACTTTCTGTTAGAGTCTAAATATTAGACTGAAACCCTTAATTTCATCAGTGAACGGCCTTTGACACGGGCCAATTTAGATAGTGACCAGCCAACTTACCTATAGGAAAAAGAAAAATGTAGGTAATGCAGGTGAAAGTGCCCGTAGGCAATGAGGTATTCCTCCAGTAGAACTGTCAACCACTTGCATCTGCAAGACCGACAACTTGCTTAAACCATGATTCTAACCTGCATCCTTTTACCAATTCTAAATGGGTAAATCAAAATGAACCACCGGCCTGTTTTATGAAGTTGAATAAAGCACAAGGGGTCAGTCTGCTCTCCAGTACCGAGAGGGGAAGGGTTCTGAAAGGACATTATGTGTGCCTGAGGCCTGGCTCACGCTGAGGCGCCCTGTTCTCTGGAAAGCGCTGCTGTATTCTGTTGGGTGGGAGTCAGTGTGGCTGAAGTAGAATGCTACTTCTTTTTTTTGGTTCTGGGCCTTTGCTTTAAAAGCTTTGCTATTGTCCTGGTCTGCACCTTGTATGACTGATGCTGACAATAACAGCGTGCCCCTTTGCCTCCTAGGTATGGCAGCCCTGCAGTTAACATCCCCAAAAGGCCCACGTAAGAGGATTGCCGGAGCATGCTCACCAAGGAGGGGGCCGCATTCTCCCATGATTCTGCTTGTTCTCCCGTTCCTTTTCAGATTCCATTTGTTTTCCTTTATTTTTAAGGTAAAAAAATGCCATAGATTTTCTTCAGCTTTTCTGAATTTTACTAATCTCTCCGTTGATTTAATTCTGTTCCTGGGCAAATGATTTCCTTATATTGACAATCCTAGAAAAAGAGCCCCTTTTTTCCCCATCTTATTTTAATATTTTTCTTATGTTTTATTAATTTCATAGTTTCCTAGGAGGGCCAACATCAAACATGCCCTCAACGCCTATTTGGTGCCCAGCAGGTGCTCCTGCTTTACCTGCACAGCTCAATACCTGCACCACTTTGCTTTCCCCTTGACTTCCTTTCACAGGAAATTCAGATGAGTACTTCCGGGAGGTAGATGATATTATGCTCATGGGGTTTGTGGCTGTCTTTATTAGCATGTGAGTGAAAGCCCGTCATTCCCAAAAAGGCTTTACTTTGGAAAGGTAGAACTAAGTGCTATGCCAGCAGGGACAGAAGGTTAGGGGAGAATGTGGCAGTGATGAGAACTGGAGGATTCATGGAAGAGAAAGGATGCTTGTATTCCAGGCTTCCTGGAAAGCTAATTTTATATTGAAGATACACTAGAATTTTATCATGCTGATGGGAGGATGAATGGGAAGATGATTTCTCTGACTGGTTGGGGTATCCACTGAGGCTCGCTGCTTCAGGTTAGCACAGACCAAATGGGTTGTTGTCATGTTTCACTTTCAACAAGTCAGCCTGGGAGAAAATGCTAGCCCTTTATAAAAGCAAAAACCAAACACAGCTTTTCAGAATCTATATATAGTGACTTGCTTTGCCTCTCTTTTTACCCTCTCCTGTTTCAAAATGTCAGTTATTAAAATAAAATTTTTAAGGCAGCATGTGCCACCCTGTGTGAGAGAACAGTCAATGTCCACAAAACCACACATACGCAGACCAAAGGGAAAAATTATTTAAATTGGTTATTTACAAGATAGTGTTGCATCATGGAGCTGAATAGATCCATGCAGAGTTACGAAAATCAGGATGCCTCGTCTGATTAAAGGGGTTTGTGCTACACTGGCTTGGCATAGCTGGTTTGAGTGCTGAGATGTTTCTAGGAATAAGGGATAGAATACAGGAAACTGGGATATTTAGGCCATATGGCTTCTATTTTTGGAGCCACTAGTTTTCCTCACCAAAGGATTGGGTCCCTACTGTTTTGGTGACACTAACATATCTACACCAATACTATTTCTCCCTTAGATGCTTTCCCATATAGCTTGCAGCTCAGGGCTGCGGGTCTAATTTCAATACATGTTTAAAACACCTGAGAAGATTGTCAAAGATGAAGGTTCTGAGGCCTTGGGAGCAGAAATCCTGATTCCTTTGATCCAAAATGAGACTTCACCTGCCTTTGCTGCTAGTTCTGCACATGACCTATGGTCCATACTTAGAAAGTTTGTCATTGAGTTGTGAGTTTTGTGCTGTATGTCATTACTATCTGACATTGGGGACAGTGCTTAACTTCCCCTACCCATCTTAATCTTCCACATGTCAAGGTGACAATTGCCTGAGGTGTTTCCTCTGTTTGTAATTTGCCTGAAACGTAGGCTTCATCATGTTACAGCAAGCCCTACCAGTTGTCTCTCACCCTTTTATTCTGAATGTCACACAGCATTATTTCTTTGAAAGATCTACCCCTAGGTAATGTGAGGAAGATTTTTTTTTAAGGCAGAGGAAACCAACATCAATCCTATATTTCTCTGTGTTTTACTCTTATAATTGACAAATGAGGATAGAGCCCAAAGCCCTAGTCTGAGGCAAACTCTGCTGTCATTGTCATGAGAGAGAAGGAGTAGCCAGGAACCAGAAGGTGTTGAGAGTGATATCTGCTCAGCAGCAGTTCTATCTGTCTGCCCACCAGGTCAGAGAAGCATTGTTGGGGGCTCCTGGCCATCCCAGTTCTACCACAGTGCATGGGTCGAATGAAAAGGAGAGAGAATGGGTGGCTGGGTAGTGTGAGCTCCAAACCAGGCCAGCAAGGACTGTCCCATAGACACTGAGCTCAAGAGTGCATGGAGATAGAATAGAGTGGTGTTTTTTTATTTTGTTTTTGTTATGTATGGTAAAGAATACCAGGTCCTCACAGGTTAATGCCTCAGCTTACACAATGCATAGTTTGTTTGGCTGTTGATCCAGCAAATGCCAATTAGGCCCAAGCCCACCAACATTCCCAGCTGCCAAATTATGACTCCCAAAGATTATTGGCAACTGGATCAATTTGATTTCTCTTTTGCCTGGACTGATATTATTGAATCCAAGACCAAGAGGACTTTGGAACTAGCCTTTTTTCTTAATATTACTCAGATCACGAGGGTGGGAAGAGGGCCAGGAGAAGAGGACAACCTGAAAGGTCAAGCGGAGCTCTGATAGCTGGGTGCAAAGCCATCTCTTTTGGTACTAGCTGCCTTCAGCCAATAGTTTGTTGGAAAGTCAACTGGAAGGCAGGATCTGCTGAGGAACAAGAGTTCCAGGTGACCCAACACACCCAGAAGGAGAGGGTCTCTGGCTTTGTCCCCACCATACCAGTCTGGCCATGGAGGACCAAGAAGTTGGTGACTGCACTTATGCTCCTAGTAACATGGGTAGGTCTCTGCTGATTACTAAGCAATCTGCATTTCTTGGGCATGACTAGAATCTTCTCCAGGCCAAGGACACTTGCATTTTTACCTCCTTCTCTCCCTTTACCCCATTCCTTCCTTCTCTGAATAATGAAAGGAAAGCATATCTCAAGTCTCAGAGTAAGTTATAAAGGGGTAATATGGCTATGTTTTAATACCCTGGGCTCTTGGGGACCAGATGGCCATTTCTGGCACCTACAATATTTCTAGCACCGGGTGGTTGGTGATTTGGACACCCTTGAACCCTATTTATTAGTGGAGGCAGTCTAGTATAGAGGAAAGGGCACTGGAAAGGGAGTCAAGACTACTCTTTCCAGCTCTGTAGTTAATTTGTTTAGTCAGATAAGTTTGGGTTAAACTAAGTTAAAGCTGGTTTCTTTACTGTAGGAGTTCCAAGAGCCTTTGATAGATAATGTGTACTACAAATCTCCAAAAAACCAACAAACTATTTCCTAAACATTTGACCATGGAACCCTTTTGTAATGGAGTAACCTACTAAACCTTTGCTGCACACGGTTTGTGAAATGCCAAACTAGAAGCTGCTATCATTGAGCTCTGGTTCTGTGCCATTGATCCACTGATTCTCCCTGATTCTTCATATATCCTTGAGGAGGAAATGTTTCTGGTGGGAAGCCACAAAGACCAGACAGTGGTGTAACCATGCATGGAGGAGCTCTAACTGATCTCCTTCCTCGGGAAGTTCAGGGCCATCTTTCCTCCCTGGGAACTAGTAAAGATTCCTGAAAGAGCCTGTGGTTGGTTCTTGGCTGTCCAATGCGGGAGACCTCTCTGGATGTGAGCTACATTATTACACGGGTTTCCTTTCTGTTTGTTGTTTTCTGACAGACCCCACTTATCACAGAGGCTCTGGTTTCTTCACTTGTCCCTAGGATCCCACTGGGGACCAGGCGTGATGAGGCCTCTTTGCCTGCGTGGCCTGAGGGGAGGTCTCTTGAGGGTGGATGGAACTTGCAAGGGTGGGTAGTAGTTTCCTGGGCTTTTCTCCTTTTCTTGACAAAACACTGTCAAAAGATTATTGCCTCCTATATTACTGAGGTCTGCCTATGGTGTCTGCATTTGTTGAATGGGGGCAGGACCTAGAAGGGGCCTCCACCCACAGGCAAGCAAAACACTAACAAGAAACATGAAAACTAGCCACAAATCAACATCTCACGTGGTTACTGGTGGCAGGGAAGCAAGCATCTGGGTGGACGGAGGGTGTGGTGCCTACTTTTAAGCCCTCCTTCTGAGGAACCTGGAGGCTTGTAAAGGCCCACCACTCAGCTGGCCGATGTTGGAACGTCATGGGAAAGAAAAATGAGAACACATATACAGAGTTCCTGTATCAAAGGCATTTAGAAAGTATCTTCTCAGACCCTCCATTCTGTTCCCATCGGGAACCCAGGCTGAGCAAGGAGATGAGGCAGGAAGGCGAGATTGTCACTCCCAGCCTGGACAGGCTAGTCAGAGAACAGGCTGGCGAAGGACTTCCTCAGGTTGCGGATGGTTTCGGCCTTGGCCTCGTCTTCGCTTGGGGTCCCGCGCTGGGAGGCGTCGGAGGTGCTGAGGCTGTTAGTCAGGGACTGGGATTTGCTGAAACAGAAAGGCAAGGGGGTTGGGGAAGACGGGGCCGAGGCTCCCAAGGGAAGTGAGTCTTGGAGGTTTGCCTGAAAGCCCGACGGGTGAGCCCACTTAAAATACCGATATTTGGACTTGCAGCCAAGCATTCAAACACTCACGTGCCCATTAAACTATCACAGTAACCTTGCAAGTTGCCTTTGCTGCTCCTCCCATTGAAAGGTAGTCTATTTCCCCAGGTCTTGAGTCTGCGGTGGGCCACTGACTTGGCCCAAAGCATGGAATGGGATGCTATTGTGTGACTTCCAAGGCTGGGCCTCCAGAGGCCCTGATGCTTCTACTTTCAACCTTTTGGAATGCAGTCTAAATCTTCCCCTTGAGGAACCTTGGCCCTAGCCTGCCTGATGGAGAGGAGGCCCCATGCGAGGGAAGCCCAGCTCTCCCTCAGGTCCTCTTTGACCATCTAGCCCGGGTTGAGCTGTCAGGTGACTACAGCCACGTGGGTGGTCCTAGAGAGTAGGGTGGAACAGATTTAGCAAATACAAATACAGGGCAGCCAGTGCATTTGAATTTCAGATAAAAAACCACAAGCTTTTTTTTTTAGTGTATCTCACACAATATTTGGGACATACTTACACTCAAAGTCCTCTACTGTTTACCTGAAATTCAAACTTAACTGGGCATCCTGTATTTTACCTGGTAATCCTAAAGAAGAGGTCAGCAAAAGAACCTTCCAGCTGAGCCAAGCTCAGAACAAATTACTGACTCACAAAACTGAACAAATGGTTGTTTTCTTAAGGCACTAAATTTCCAGGTGCTTTGTTGTGCAGCAAGGGATAACTGATGTATGTCCGTAGAGAGGGTCACGGTGGGGCCTAATCTATACCCCCACCTTGCTGGGCCCCCCTAGCCCAAGTTCCGTCCTCAAGCCTGTGTCTATTTCGAGTCTAGCTGAGGCCTCACTGGCTCTTCCTTTGTCTCTGCATCCCTGGTCCTGAGAGTCCAGCTCAGCCCACATTCTCCACTCTACATCCCTCTGCATTCCCAGGGCACTTACTTGCATTCCCAGGGCACTTACTTGAGGTGGGGGTGGGGTGGCGATGGCTTCGTGGCCTCCTCGCCCTGTTGGGAGGCGCTGCGGCCCTGCACGGCCGGCCGGGGCTGTGAGGCGAGGCTGGCGCCTGGTTTGGAGGCCTGGTTTGCTGAGCTGCCGCTGGCTGCCCGGGACAGCTGCGGGGAGCCTGGTGACCTCTGCTGCTGCGGGGATCCGGACTGGGGGCTCAGGGGCTGCTGGCCTTGTGGGGAGAGCCTCTGCTGGGAGGGGCTTCCAGACCTCGGGGGCTGAGGAGACTGAGCTTGGCGAGGGCCCCCTACGGGGAGAAAAATATCACTCATTTTCCTTGGGATGACGACGGCTGTACACAAACAGTGTCACTTCAAGGCTGTTCACGACAGTCTTTTTTTATCACAGCGTGGAACTGAAAACTGTAAATGCCTAACTCTCGGGGAACTGAGAACTTATTCAAAACATTAGCGATACCTCCACGCAGTGGAACATGCTGTGGTCATCATGTATGCGGTGGTAGAATAATATTAAATGGCATGGAATATTGTTGTTAAGCCATGCTAAATATATACAGCCACATGAAAAGGGCAGCTACAAAACAACATGCACAGTTTGATTCCTTTTTGGCATATAAGTATAAAGCTCTGTGAAAAAGAAAGTCTGGAAGGATACACTAAGGCCAGCAGGGCTTGGACTTCAACTTGCACGAGTGGCCAGGGGAACGCCTTAAAGATTCTGATTCTTGGGCAGGGCCCCCAGTTCTGTGGATTCACACACACTTGACTTTGGGTAGCAAGGCCTTAAACAATGGGTATAAAAGGGACGGATTATGAGTGATTGCAATGCCCTTTTTATGCTCACTGGTGCTTGCCACCCTGAAGATGCTTTCATTTGAAACAATGAAAAGAATTCCCTTGCTTTTGGGTAGCTGTGTAAACTTTTCTAAGAACTTTCAGAACTCTCGAGGAGAAGCTGGGGGGTGGGGAAGGTTCCGTTCTTTTCATCCCACGGGGTTTCATGGCCGCGAGGTGTAGCCTCTGAAAACAAGAGGATCTTGGCTTCTCACTGTCACTGCGCAGCGCTCACATACTTTCCCCCGCAGGGCTAGGGATCTTTTAGCACCCAGATATGGCTTTGAATAGAATTCCAAGGCCTTGAGCAAGCAAGGTGCACCCTCCTGACCCTGCAATGCAGACTGCCTGTCTGCTGGGTCTCTTCCCGCCTGCCCTGGGAGAGAGGGATGCTCCGTGGTTATCTAGCCCTGCTCTTTTGGGAGCTGGCTGCTGGCAGACCCTGCACACAGGTCCGGAGACCGAGAGGTGAAATGTGCAGGGGCCTACCTCTGAGACCCTTTCGAGGTATGGCTTTAGCTCCTTTGAGCTCAGCAGGGTTCTCTTGAGCAATGCTACCTTCCAGCCTTGGGCTGGGCAGCCTCACAACAGCTTTGAGCGTTAAGCGTTGGGAGCATCCTGGGTTCCACAAGGACAGTGAGTCCTGGATATTCTGTGATTTGTTCAAGAAGTCACTTCTCATACGGGAAAGAGCCAACATTCAAACCCAGATCTCTGTGCAAAGTAAGGAAAGGTGCCCTTCCTATTGATGAGTCCCGGGGTAAAACAGGGACTAGTTAATAAACGAATGAACAAGAATTCAGATTTTGCAAGGTACTATAGGCTAGTGAGTGAAAAAACTTAAAGAACAAGTAACGAATTAAGAAAAAATGCCCTTCTTCCAGTGCAGGCAGCTCTGAGTCAGGTGCTTGGTTTGGCAAGCGGAGCGAGGATGAGATTTCAGCCTCAACCTCCCCACTCTGTTGTCACCTCGACATTGGTGGAGAGCATGACCTGCAGGCCTGGTGGTTCCGACATCACACTGGCGCCAGAAGCTCTAGGTCCTGTCTCAAGCATTGCCATCAACGTGCTAAGTGACATGCTAAGTCACTTCTCTCTGGGCTAGTTTGTAACATAAGGAGGGTTGGGCTACATGTCAAACATCCTATCCAGTTTGAACTTTCTGTGAGCCTGGGGAACACTTTCTAAATTGGATTAAATTGCAGCACCAGTTTAGCAACTGAATGCACATGGCTTTGCCTCATTCTTTACCTGTTTCCTGATTGTAGGTCCCAGTAAATTGGAGGATCCATTGATCTCCAACTTAAACACCTATTGGGCCAGGTAGGTACATAAACAAAACAGGTGTGTGTAGGAAAAATCAGTTGGCTTTTAAAAATTTATTCACTTGAGATAAAAATATGAATCAGAATCCTATTTCTCTAAAGAGGTTTAAACATGAAGAAAATGGCAATTGGCTCTAGGAGTACAATGGGATAAATAGGGCCTGAGGCAAATGGAGAGTCCACACCTATCCAAGGGCCAGCGTTACTGCGCCGCAGGGACAGCTGCCTTGCAGGAATGCAGGCCCATTGATTCTAGACCTTTACTTCATCAAGAGAATCAGGGAATATCTAGATGTTTAAGCAAAAGCTCTTGTTTTAAATGTTCACTTACTTTTTTTTTTTTTGTTTCTTTGTTTTAAACCCACTACAGATAAAAGAGAACATCTGTTTTCCACTTACACCTTAAGTTTTACCCATCATTAGCCTATAGTATCTTGCAAAATCTGAATACTCATTCATTCATTTATTAACTGTTTCTTGAGTCCCTATTATACACCTGGGATTCATCAAGAGACACCCTAGTTATTTCTTCCAGCTACTAGGCAAAGCAAGCAATTTAGTAGTCTTTAGTTGAATATATACAAAAAAAATATCAACTTACATATAGAAAATATTTGCTTAGGCACAGGATTGGTGCTAAAAAATGACGAAGTTCATTGAAAGAAAACGTCATTTTTACTGAGTTGAAAATGAACACTGAGTTCGAAAGCAAGTTAGTGATGTGTTCTTGTTATTTGGGGAATTCAATGAAAGCATTGCCTTAATCAGCCTTGTTATTTTTAATCTGAATGTTAATTCAGCAGGCATTTTCTCTAATTACCTTAATTGGTTTTATTATTATTATTTTTTCCTTAATTGGTTTTAAATTGTTTTTCAACTCCCTAAAAGTATGTTTATCCCCACGTCCCTTAAAATACTATCTCTTGATCAAGCATGCCTCTATTCTGGGCCAGAGGAGGAAAACAGAACACAGTAGATCTCTGTTTTAGAAGAGCTCTGTTCAAATATGTTTTAAAAAGTAAGTCCTGGGGCAGGGTGGGCAAGGAGGGGCCAGGAATGGCAATGAATGAACAGGTTTTGAAAAATTAGTAACTATAGAATTATTGCCAGGTTGGAAGGCAATGGGCTGCATCGGTTTTAATAATTATCAAAAACAGCACACACATTCTAAGTGTCAGTAACGCACGCCTCCATAGTAAGATTACTATGGAGTTCTACCTCTGACCCAGGCATCCCGTGCATTATTGCATGGACCCCTTCTGATGACTAAAGGTAACAACTGCTCTTTTTCTCATTTATCACTGTGGAAACTGAGGCTCAGAGAAACAATGGGCCTTTGACTAAGAGCGCCAAGGCAGTGAGACACGGGACTGGATTCAAACACACACATGAAGAGGAGTAATGATCGTTTATCTACAGTTTTAGGCAAGTAGGCAAAGTTCCTTCTCTTAAATACTTTCTGCTTTTCCAGAGTGAGAAGCATAGAGGAGAAAGATGGGTAGAGCATTTATCTAAGACCCAGGGAAGAGAAAGCCATTAAGGGTCAAGGGCCAGTTTTCCCAGGAGGGAACAAATCTGTTGCTTTAAGAAAAGCCTTTGGAAATGCCACGGCAAGGTAGTAATACCCTCTTTCTGGTAGGTTCTTTGTTATTTTTTCCAAAAGTAGATACCTACAAGATTGCAGTGAAATTACGCACTATGGGTTTTTTTTCCTCTGTCTTTCTTCTTTCTTTCTTTCTTTCTTTCTTTTCTTTCTTTCTTTCTTTCTTTCTTTCTTTCTTTCTTTCTTTCTTTCTTTCTTTCTTTCTTTCTTTCTTTCTTTCTTTCTTTCTTTCTTTCTTTCTTTCTTTCTTTCTTTCCTTTCTCTCTCTCTCTCTCTCTCTCCTTTTTTTTTTCTTTCATGAAATGAAGGCCATATACACTTAAAACATGTAACATGATTGGATATACTGAGGCCACGAGTATAAAAACATACGCAGCATCAAAGTATTAAGTCAAAATTATCTGAAGAGCCTACTGCTATGGTTTCTGATGAAGCTGCTCTGCAACCTCGTGCCTGTGCCCGGAAGGCTTTGATTCCCCGAGAGGAGGCAGGGTGGGTTTTCTCCGGTGGCCTGTGAGAACACCCAGGCAGCTGACCTTCAGCAAGAAAGTTACTTACGTGATCGCCACTATTTCTTTTCATCTTGTTATCAATCATTTATTCTTTCTCTAATAAATGGTGACATTTACCTAGTAATGCTGGCATGTTTTTTTGAGGAAGGTTGTCAATTGGAAAGGTTGTATATAATGGCCTGTTTTGTTTTTTTTTTCCTTCCCCTTGCTTTCTAGCTGGTTGGCTCACAAATCTACAATCAGGCACCACTAGTGGCTAGGAAACTTAAACACTTTCTAGAAGGACCGAAAGGCCAGACTTGTAAACTTGCCATTTCTTGTGTCTCCTTGATCAAACAACTTTCCAAGCCTCAACTTCCACCTCTGTAAAAAGGAAATACTGATGTTTTCGTTGCAGAATGGTTGGGGGCATAAAATGAGAAAACAGATGAAGACATACCTAGCCCAGTCCCTGGCACCTATTAGGCACTTAATACATTCTGTCTTCCCTGCCTCCTTTCCCGACTTTAAGGGGATGACAAACCTCATCGCTCCCTCCATTCTGCACATGGAGACGGGGCACATATTCTGTGGGTAAAGTATTTTCAGGTGGATTTCCCAGACTGCCTTCCAGAAATGACAGTGGCTCCCACCATGCATTCAATGCCCTCACTGTGGCGTGTAGTCGCAGGTCGTACCTTGGGGGGGTGGGCGTGGCTGGGGCTGGCCAAGCTGCGACCCCAGCTGTGCTTGCCCCGAGGATTTTGCTGACTTAGTTGGTGGTGCCTAGAGCAGGAAAAGAGGAAAGAAACCCACTGGGATCACCACAGCCAGGTACTCTCTGGGGTGTTAGGGGGGAATTGAAGCTCTTCTGTTGTGTTTTTATTTGGGTAAAACTTACATTAAAAGTGCACAACTCAAGTGTACAGGCCAATGACTTTTTACATACATATACATTTGTACAGCCACCTCCCAGATCAAGACAAAGCCCATTCCCAGTGCCCCAGGAGGCTGCCCCTGACCCCTCCGTGGCAGCCACCTCTCAAGGGTAACTCGTTTCTGTGGGAAGTGAGGAGCAGGCTTTTGAAGGCTTGCTTTTCCTAAAGGCTGAGGGCGCCAGCAAATTACGTGGAGAACTATCTGGATGGCGGAGGGGAGGAGCTAGGCAGGCGCTCGTTGAGTCTGGGGGATGGGAAAATGGGAGCTGCAAGAGTCTATTGACTGGTGCCCTGGGAGCACACAAAGGGCATGTGTACACACACACACACACACACACACACAGCACACTCCAGCTCGGGCCCCGGACGGAGGGCACAGAAGGCACAACTGACTTCTTATTTAATAACACCTGCCCACAGAGCAAAGTCCAGCGGATAGAAGGTTTTCCTCCCTAGGTGGAGGGAGGCGTGGCCCCTGCCGAGGCCCCCAGGGGGACCTGCAGGCATGGGTGCCGACTGCTCCCCTCTGCCCAGCCTCCGCCCACGCCCTGCCCCCTTCTCCCCAAGGTGGCTCCTGCCTGGGGGTATCTCCCGTGGGTCCAGCATTTCTCAGGGCTCCAAAGTCTCCTTTGCTCCCAGGGACCTTACCCACGGCCTCAGGGGTGAGGGCCCTGAGCCCCCTGGCATCAGGAGTTGGCTCATTTTGGAGACCACCAGGTCGGCCATCAGCTGTTTGTCCTCTTCCACGTGCTCTCCAATCAGGGGCATCGAGCTGTCCATCACCTGCGGTGAGGAGAGGAGGGCTGAAGGACCCACACACAGGGGAGCCTGGCAGGGGGCAGCGCATCCCAGGAGGGCTGGCTCTGGGCTCAGCCTGAGGCGACCACTAGATGGCGATGTTCTCCACGGCAAGCCACCCAGCCCAGCACCTCCAGTAGGGATGGGCCCCCCCAGAGCCCTCCAGCTCCCTTCGTTCAGGCGAAAGCAGCTCCATTGGATCAAGCTCGCCTCAGCCTACAGTCGCTGAACTGCCGCAGCGCAACCGATGGCCAGGGAGCCTCTGCTGACCTTTCCTGCACTTTCTTGGGGGAGCTGGTCTCCACCCCCTCCTTTCCCAGCCTGGCCCGCGCCCAGGGTCAGAGCTGACCTCCTCTCCTTTGGCCCAAGGTCAAGGCTTTCCACAAAGCCGGAAACAGTGAAGGTGGGGGCTCAATTATGACCAAAAAATGACACGGCCTGGAGTTGACCCGGGATTCAGAGAGAAGAGGAAAGAGGAAGCGCCTGTTCTCTAGGGCCCTGGCACAACACAAGCCCGGGGCAAAACCCACTGCACAGGGAGCTGGGCTGTTTCTCACAGGAAGCCAAGCTCCTGGCTGGGGAGCCGGCCTGGCACATCCTAGGGGCCTCTCCTGGTTTGTTTGTTTTTAACAGACGAGGAAACTGAGACCTGGAGGAGGGAGGAGACTTGCCAACATCACGCAGGCCTTGAGGGGAGCGAGGCCTCGGCAGGCCTGGGAAATCGCCGGGCGTCTCTCTCACCCTCTCCCTGTCCCCGAGGGGCCCCAGCTGCCCGTGTTCACCCGGCCCGCCCCCCAAGCCCACTCTCTCCTCTTTTCCAAGCCCTAGGCCTCCCTCTCACGCGGGACCTTGTGTGTGGTGCTCTCTCTGCCTGCTCTTTGTGTGGCCAGTTCCTCCTCAGCCACCAGGGAACACCGAGCGAGCCCTTTCTCTGAAGCCTCCCGACTGTGCAAGCTCAGCCGAGCTGCCTCCCTCTCTGTTCCCGTGGTCCTCCCTTTGGCTGTCCCTCTGGTGGTCCTCCCCCTCACCGCTGTCACCTCCTCTTTACTCCTCTGTCCCCCCAGTCAGGCTGTGACCCTCTGAGGCCAGGGCTGGGCCCTGAGTCCTGCTGGACAGGTAAGCCCTCGATAAACACCTGCTGAATGGAGGAATGAACGGTGCTTGCAATAAGCCCTGCTCACGAGGAGGCCGGTAAGGGCCACATTTTACGCAGCACTTACTGCGTTCTAAGCCCCGATGTGGCTGATCCCACCCAAGCCTCGGAATAGGTCTTTGAGGCAGATGCTATTGCTGTCATTGTAACAATGAGGAAACCGAGGGTCATACAAGTGGCCAGTGCAAGGACACGCTGCTCACAAGCCACGGCTTTCTTCCCATTTCATCAGGCTAATTCTCACCAACAGCTGAAACAGCTCTCTGTGGTAAAAACTGGGACCAGGAAGCCTGGGTTCTGTGACAGACTTGTGGGATCTGGGCAAGGCACTTTTCCTTTAGGGTGCTTTTAAAAAAAATGTCCACTGTAAATTGAGGGGTTCGGGCAACTGCTAAGGGTTTCCAGCTGGGGTTTGCAGGGGTCTGTGAGTCTATAAGACCCTCTGTGGATGGGACGCTGGGAGGCTAACTCAAAGATACGAATGGTGATTCTAGCAAGATCCTGAGAACTGTCTCAAGTTGAGCTCCTTGTGAGCTGGGCCTGGGTCAAAGCCAGGCCCGGGTCGAAGTCATCCTGTGACCCCAGGGCCTGGCGCAGGCCCTTGGGCAACGTTGGCCGGGTGGTTGTAACTGTAGGGTCTGTCCCAAAGGGACAGAGCTTTCTACACCCCACCTGCCCTCTCTGCCCGGGCCCCGCCCCCTTCTGTGTGGGTTTCTGTTTCCTACTTTCTGCAGCGGAAAACAGCCACCGCGAGGAACTGAGGTCAGAGAATTCTGGAATCCCCACGGTGGACACAGCCAAAGGAAGTGGACGCTCCGGCCTCCCCAGGGAAACATTTTTCCAGTGAGCAATGTCATTCCTCTCACAGGTCAGAGGGGACAAATTCAGGGGTCCTTCCCCTGAGCATTTCACCATAAAGATCTTCACGAAACATTTCACACACATTTTCCACCATCACCACAGACGGGGCTGAAGAAAGCAGTGCGTTTGGCTCTTCTCTGCTTTTTTTTTTTTTCCTTACTACGGGAAAACACCTTTTATATTCCTGGTAACAAGCTCCCCATCTCCCCCTGTCCCAACCTAAACCCCAAAGCGGGAGAAACAACCCTGAAATGTTCCTGAGGGCAAAAAAAAAAAAAAAAAAATCTGAAAAGCCATCTTTTTATTTTCTTCCTGGAACATTTCTGAGAAGTTGTTTTCTTGTTTTTCAAAGTCCAAACCCACTAACTTTACTCTTTTTTTTTCCTTGAATGTGAGAGGGCATTCATCCCCGACCTTCTGAGTGTGTGGAGGCAGGGAGCCTGGGCCCCGGGAGTGGATTTCTTCTTCCTAAGAGCCGCAGTTGAGGAAACTCAGAGAGGCGAGCTCTTTTGCTAGGGGGAGCACTGAACAGAGAGTCAGAATGACTAGAGAGAGGCTCTCTACCCCAGCATCCAGGAGATTTGGGGTCTGACGGGCCTGGATTCAAATCCTAGCGTGTGTGACTAAACCCAAGTCATTCTCTGTTGGGGCAAGTGCTGGGCCTGACACCCAGTGAGCACTCACTAAGTCAATGGTCCCTGATGTTATGGGGCTCTTCCTGTCGGCTGGGCACTTTGGCTGCATGATCTCATTTAGTCCTACGAGCTACGTGGGCCATTTTAGAGACGAAAAAACCGAAGTCACCCGATGGCAGCACTAGGGCTCAGGCCCAGCCTTTTCTCGCTCTGGAGTCCACGCTCCTACAACGCTTGTCTTCGGAGAGTGAAGGCTCAGTGCCTCGAACCTCGTTGCTGGGGTCACTCTTTAACTGGCCCGCTGGTGCCAGGTGAATTAGGTCTTGGAGGCCCTGCATGGCCTCAAAAGGCCTAAAGCTTTCTAGAAGGTAAACACGGTGCTTGGTATTGTTTCACTGCATAAAAAATAAAAAAGGAGAAGTAGATCCTTGAGCTAATGCATGTCTATACGAATGTCCCGACCCTCCACATACCAGCCTCCTGGCCCTGGCCCGGGCCCTGGTGACACAGAGGCCTCTGAGCTCGCAGGGAGAGAGCAGGCTAACGCACAGGAGACGGGCACTGGGGAGAGCCCCTCCCTTGAGCTGCTGGTGGCCTGTCAACTTTCTGGAGTAGAAGTTCCAGGAGGCAGGGTCCCTGCTGTAGTGCCCACTGCTGTTCCCTCACCACCCAGCTCGAGGTCTGGGGCCTAGAGCTGGGGCTCAATAGTGAATGAGCGAGTGAGTGAGTCTGTACGGAAGTGGGGTTCGTGCCTGGTGGTCTCCGTGAGGAGGTGCAGAGAAGGGCGGGCCAGGCGGGGGTCTCAGGAGACCCGGGACCCAGGCAGGGTGGCCCTGGGCTCACCCGTGCTCTGAAATTCCCGGGGTTCCTCTCAGGGGGGCGGGGACTGGCCCCTCCAGGGAGCAGCTGGACCTGGCCCCGGAGCAGGTGTGCGAGGCCAGTTGCTCTGTTCCCGGCCCTTCCCTGTGGCTCCTGAGACAGGGGGGAATGGGGGTTTTCAGATACGGGGGCAGCCAGAGGGGAGGCGATGCCTGGGCCTGAGGGGAGAGCGGTTTCCCGAGGGAGGACTGGATCTGCAAATACAGATGCGCCTCATCCCCAGGGAGTTCCGTGGCCTTTCTGGGGAGCGTTCAAGAGACTGAACATCCTGGGAACCCCGGCCCCGTTCCTGCGGGGCGGCCCCTCCCCGGGCACAAGCGCCTTCCTGGCACGGCTGGGGTAGAAGGGCAGGGCCGCCCACCCGTGGTGTCCCCGGGTCCCGCCACGGCGTGGTTCCCCAGGGAGCGGGGCAAACACGAGGGCCCGGAGCGGGCTGGCTCTGCGGTCACCCCAGCCATGTGCTTCCCATTAGCCGCCCACGCCCGGGGGAGAGGGCAGCCGCAGAGCTCTCCTCACTTGTCTTGGCCTGCTGTCAGCACTGTCCCTTGGCTGTGGTTTGAGGTGAAAGTCCCAGAAGGAAAGAGTGGAAAGGCGCACTGCAAGGCGGGGCCGGGAGGACCTGCCGCTCCCTCCTCACCTCAATGATGTAATCTCGGCCGTCCTTGCTGTGGACGGCCTTGACTGCGCAGATGTCCAGGCCGCCGAACATTTCCGAGCAGCTGTCCACCCACAGCCTGTACCTGGAGGGACGGACAGACGGACGGTGAGCCCGGAGTGGGGCAGGCAGGGAAGGGGAAGGAGAGGGAGGGGGAGGCAGACACAGAGGCCCACTACAAGAGAGGCGGAGACGGTGGCGCACACCCCTCGGAGAGTCAGCAAGACGGTGAGAGACAAAAGGCAGCAAGAGACAGAGATACGGTGAGAGAGAGTCAGAGGCGAGAGAGATGGGGGTGGAGTAGGGCGAAAAGGAGGTAGAGACACGGCATGGGGGAGACAGAGGGGGAGAGAGAACAGAAGGGGAGCCAGCGAGGGGCCCAGGAGGGAGGGGAGAGGGAAGGAGGAGGGGAGAGGGAAGGAGAGGTGGGGGAAGCCCCGACCCCCACCCCCCCTCGCGCAGTTCCCAGGAGAGGGCGCCTGCCCTCCCCCAAGGGGACCATCCCAGACCCCTGCAGCCCTTTTCCCTTGGGAAAGCTGCTTGCAGGCTCCAGCAGGCCCTCGCAGGCCCCCCTCCAGCCCCAGAACCCGGGCCAGACAAGAGCCAGCGGGGGACAAAGGGGGCATTCTCCCTCAGGCCCGGGGCAGGGCGGCCTGGCAGGACCCGGCTGCTTTTGTTCGCTTTCTGGCCACTTGAGGCCTGCAAGGCCAGTTTGCTTTGCAGGGGAACGATCTCGACGCTGGGCCCCGACCCTGCGACAAGGGGGCGGCTGTCTCTGAGAAATCTTCCCCGCTGGCACTGGGCTTCCCTGGGGCTGCCTGGGCTGGGGAGTCGCGAGACTTGGTGTCAACGTTCCTGCTTCTCTAGTCGCTCTCCAGGGTCACGTGGGGCACGCCGGCCCTGAGGTCTTAGGAGAGTTCAAGGCTGGAAGTGGCCTTAGAACCAATTGTCTTAGCCACTGATGTCCACTGGAGGCCCAGAGAGGGAGAGCGGCTTGCCCGAATCACGCAGCAAGACGGTACTAGAGCCAGGATCACGCAGCAGCGCTGTCCAAGTCCAGGAGCACGTGAGATAATGGAAGTGAAGAGGCAGGAAACTCAGGCCCCTCGTGCTCCTACTATGTGCCAGGCACTCTGCACCGGGTTTTACTGCTCATTTCCTCTAATCTCTGCGACTCTATTGGGAAGGTTTTAACTCATTTTACTGTTGAGGAAACAGCCTCAGAACGGTTAGTAAGTGACTGTACTAACTTCCAAACCCAGATCATGTTGGATTCCAGAGTCCGAGAAAGCCGCCTTCCTCTCATTCTGAAAGCTTCGTGGCCCAGGGGACCAGGGACCTAGGTTCTTTCTAATCTGATTTCCTGAAAAACTTTGAGTGAGCCTTCCCTCTTGCAGCCTCATTTTCCTTATCTGTAAAAGGGGGAGACCTAGATCTGAATCTGGGTGTGCCCCAGGATCACCTGGACAGTTAAGTCAACAAACACAAGAATAAGCAGCCAGATGTGGGCCCCCACTCTCTGTTAGATTAATCCATAATTTTTAAAAGCTTCCCACGCGATTCTGTGATGCAGCCACATTTGGGGAAGTCTCCAGGTCCCTGGAGCTCTAAGGGGACCCTGGGCTTTTCATGGTCACCAATGGTTGACTTGTGGGGTGCCCCAGCTCAGGGAGTACCGTGCCCTGAGACACACTCATAAATGGGTTTCTTCTCAATGGAAGACAGAAGCCTGGAACTAGGTCCAGAGGCAACTAGTTTCCAGGGGTTGTTTTCAACCCACAAGCTTCTGCGGCACCTTCTGGTTGCAACCCATTGGAGCACAGACAACCCAGGGCAAGGAAGGGACTTTAAGGTTGGAGCAGAGTGGGGAGGCTGGAGAACGGGGGTCACGCCCTCTCCAGCCGGGTGGGAAGAGAGCCAACCAGGTCACTTCACTGGTTTTGCCCTGGGGTCGGACTACCTGGTAAGCAGGTGAGCCAGGTAGAGGAAAAGGTCAGGCTCAGGGCCTGCCTACAGACCCCAGGAATTGCGACCCTCTGGGGATGGTACTGGGACACTCTGTCCGGGCCCTGGAGTGCTGCCCACCAGATTCAAGTCTTACAGAACAAGTAGGCGGTGCTGGCATTCACCCACTCCTTCATTGTTTTGTCAGTAATTTGTTGAGCACCAGCTGGAAGCTCTGTTGAGGGAGGCCCTGGGGACACATTGCCGACGGGAAGGTGACGTTCAGGCACGGGCAGTCCTATTCCCACGGCAGGCTCCGCAGGGACACCTCAGGCGTCTGGGACTGAGCTCGTCTGGGAGATATGGTGGCCTGGTGGGCACGTCCGTGACTGGCTCGTGAGGTGCTGGGGAAGGGTAGGGCTCACACTCAGGAAACGCCCTGGAGGAAAGGGCCATGACTGTCCCGTGAACTCCTTCTGGGCAGGGACACGACTGCTCCAGACCAGATGTCTTAATTGGCTAACGGCTGTCCTTGCAAAATACCAGAAATGGGTTGACTTTTATAACGGGAAATGTATTAGGGTAAAAGCTTACAGTTCCAAGCCTGTGGAAACATCCAGATCAAGGTACCATCAGAGATACTCTCACACAAGTCAGCTATGGTCTTGCCACATGGTAAGGCAAGATGGCAGCTGATCTCTGCTGAGGTTCCTGACTTCCCCCCAAGGCTCACCCTCTCCAGGAATTTAGCTGTGGGTATTCAGGCATATGGCTTGTCTCTTTCCAGACTTCCTTTCTCATCCTTGGCTGCTCCACTTTCTCCCTAAGCCCAGCTGAGGGCAAGCAGGGATATAGCTCGTCACGAGGCCTTGAGCTGCTCTGTGGGCCCAGCCTCTTGGGGGCTTTGTGCCTCAGCGTCAGTTGCTAGCAATCCTTAAGTCCTCTTCACATGGCAGGGTCAGAACGTGGCTTCCTTTTCTCTGTGTGTTCTCCGTTTATATAACACCCAGCAAAAGGGCAGAGACCCAACCTACATCACCCCTCACTGATGTGATCCAATCAAAAGTGATCTAATCAAGTCTCCTTAACCAAATCTAATAAAATCAAAGGTTCTCACACCCACAGGAATGGATTAGTTCAAAACATAATCTCTTGTTCTTGGATATACCAAATTCAAACTGTCACACCAGATGATTCAGTTGTGCCAGGTAATGAGCAAACACTCATGAGACCAGATGGCACAGGTGAGCTCCCAGGTTGCAGATGGAATTGCCACCTGGGGTTAATGGGAGGGGAGAGATGGCAACATTTATGGCCTCTCTGCCATGAGCCAGAACTAGCTTAACCTCTGCACATCCTTCTCTCATTGACCCTCACAATAACACTCTGACTTGGGTATTACTGTCTCCATTTTACAGCTGAAGAAGCTCAGGTAAGTTAGTTAACTTACTCAAAGTCACACAGCTAGGAAGTAGCAGAGCCACCAACATTGCTTCATGCTCCTTCCTCAGCTTAGAACCCCTCAACTGGAAGTTCCATGAGGGCCGGGACTATTTCCATCTTGTCTGACACTGTATCCCCAGGGCCTCCCTCAATAAGTGGCTTCCAGTTGGTGCTCAACACATTGTTGACAAATGAATGAGGGAATGGGTGAATGCCAGGGTCTCCTACTAGTTCTTCATGATTTGCATCTGGTGGAGCCTCCCTTCACGAAACCTTCCCTGACTTCGCCCCTCTCTAGTCCTCATTGGGTGCTCTTTATCTGAGCTCTCATTGACATGCCCAGGGTTCACTTTCATCCAAACTTTGCTGCATTGCACCGTAGGCACCATAGTGGTCTCTATATCTGCTTCATTGGTCAGAGTCTGGAGTGAATGCCTGTTATTTTAGTCTGCATGGCATCCCTTCTCCCTTCCACTTAAGGCTTCTCCATGCTTCTCACCATTATATCTTTCAGTCATTGTTATTTTAGTGGGAAGGTCCCATTCTGACCTTCAGGGGTGGAGACATGGCATAGGCCTGTCCAATCACAGCATGGCATCTTTCTGGGCCATAGTGATTGGCTCAGGGCTGGGCATATAACCTAGGTCAGGACAACCAGAGGGAACGAGACTCAAACCTAGGCTTTGGTTGAAATGGTTGGGGAAGAGAAGCTTGCTTTCTGCTGGACTTGACCCTATGGGCCACCAGTGTGAGAGAGCCTGCCAGAGTGAGGCAACAAGAAAGCTGAACCCAGAGGTGGCTAGAGGGTGAGGCCTAAAGACTTACCTGAAGCTGTGCCTCTGAGCTTTCAGTGACATGAGCCACCAGATCCCCTTTGTGCTCAAACCAACTTGCTTTGTGTTTCTGACAGTTGCAACTGATACAGAGTTCTCAGAGGGAAGGATTGGATCCTTCCACCTTGGCCGCTTTAGTGCTCAGCATTTCATGACCTGCATGCAGCAGGCACTCAACAAATGTTTCCTGAAAATAGTTTTCTGACCCTGAAGCCCATTCTCTGTTCACCACCATTCCTTGTTTGCAACAGAAGTCACTGTGTTTCTGGCCCAAGTGCAGAGGACTTACCCTTTCTAAGGAGAGGATGGCGCACCGCAGAGTTTAAAGGCGGAAAGAGCTGAGGGAGGCAGGCCTCAGTCCCAGGGACTGAGCCAGCCACATGCATGGCCACCGGCCTCTCCATATGCACAGCGAGAGAGGAGAGGGCTCTCCTGTACCTTGGTGCTCCAGTAGGGATGCTTTCCTGCAGCTTTCGGAGCACAGGAGCGACTATGAGGGCTCTGGCTACTTGCTGAAGCAGGTTGCATGGCTGGAAAGACTCCTGGTCTTGTATTCAAGACATCAGAGTTCTACTCTCAATTCTGTCGTTGATCAGCTCTGTGACCCTGGGCAAGTTACTTGCCCTCTCCCAACTTTCTTCTGTAAATGGGGTTATTATAATATTGACCCTGCAGAGCTGTGGGAAGTGAAGGAGATTGTTTCTAGGAAAGTGGGTGGTGAGACATTGGACAGAGAGTCCTTACAGGGCTCCTTATTGCATTCCTCACCCAGCATCTCCCTGGCTGATTCCTCTTCGCATACTTCCTTTGTCTCTTACCTCTCCGTCATGGCCACCTGCTCTAGCATGGCTGAGCCTGTGTTAGCCTTCCAGTTCCCAGAGATGGAGGTTCTCCTGTATCAGAACAAAGAATACAACCAAGGCATTAGGGATGCCTGCCATTGATCTGCTTTCCTTCTTTGTTTTGGCTGTTAGGAGGCTCAGATTCAACTATCTGGCTCGTATAATGGCATGTGTTCCTAGGTACACACTTTGTCATCACCTTTATTTTCCTGCTTTTATTTCCCTTCATGCTGATTGGTTTATTTATTCACTTTTATCTTATGTATCTTTTTCTAAGCCACCTTTGAAAATTTAAAACCAAACCATCACACACACACACACACACACACACACACACACACACAATACCTACACCATCAGGTGAAATTCCCCAAACATTGGCTTCCTGTTGTTGAGAAGAATGATTCTGAATTTGTTGAGGATCCCAAAATATAGGAAAAATGATCCATCGAGAGAAGTAAACTGATTACTTTTCCACAGTGAAGAGCCGAGGCCTTCTGACAGTGCCTGCCTCACCGCCCTTCCCTGCTCCCCGCTCTTTCCTCTCCAGCCACAGTGACCCTCCTGCCCCGGGCTCTTTTCTGTGTTGAGGCCTCCGCATGCAATCTTCTCTTGGCCCAGTGCAGTCTTTGTATCCATCTTTGCCTCCCTGAGTCCCACTGTTCTTCTGGTTTCCTCTGAAACGTGGCTTCCTGACTGCCTTCCTTCCCCAGAAGAGGAGGCTGCGTTATACTAAATCCTGCACTAAGGATTAGCAACACTCATCTCACTTGTAGTAACTGCTTTAGTGTCCCAAGTTCAAAGATGGAGTGGAAGCCCCTGAGGGCAGGGGATGTGTTTGACAAACCTGTACCTGTGCAGCCCAGCATGTAGTAAGTGCCCAGCGATTATCTACTGGGTGATGGACTGTGTGTGCTGGCATAGAAGTTGGACAAACTATGGCCCAGGGGCACACCTGGACTCAACAAAGCCCGAACGAGTTTAACCAATGAGGCAGAGGCAATGCTATTTGATTTATGGCTAAGGGAAGGCATGTGGTTGAAATTAGAAGGTGAACCAAGGGAGAGGAACTGCCATGAAAACTTGCCCTCCGAAAAGAGAAAATAAAATGAATCTGAGAATTGCTGCTGAGAATACATGGCAACCAGTAGTAGCCAAGGGATGCAGTGACATTGATAAACTCTATGTCAGCTCAGGGTACTTCTGCTCAACTCAACTCAACTCAGTTTGGTCAATGTTCCCTGGGCCACCCTATGTCCTGGGCACAGGGCTAGTTTTAGTGTGTAGAGATGACTGCATCCTCAGGCTGCTCACTACTTAGAAGGGCAGAAGAGCCGACAACTAGAGTAAAGACATTGTCAGGTTAGCAACATACACAAATAGTTTTGGGGAAGCAAAGGAGTAGCTGCAGTAACTTAATGGGACCAAGAATGTGGCCACTGAGATGTTTAGACAGGTGGGATTTGGTATGGTGAGATCTCATGGTGTAAGAGAAGGTGAGAGAGTGCCTTGAGGCAGGAGATGTGGGTTTAGATCTTGGTTCCAGTGTTTACTAGCTGTACAACTTTGGGCAAGTATCCTCTCCTCTGAGTATTTCCGCATTGGTAAAATAAGAATAACTATAGTATCTTCCTGACAAGACATTGTGTGGGTTAAAGTAAATATTCCCCAAAATATCTTAGGATAATGGGTGCTATTATTATTTTTTTTTCAGTAAGTGAAGTTGAGAAAAAAAAGATGATCCAAGGGACAGAAATGACAGGAATACAAGCCAGATTGTGTTCCTTGCAAGAGGGGAGCTGTAGTGGGAGCTGAGATTTAAGGAGTGCTTTTTATGTCTGAGACATAGGTCCAAGGGCTTTAAAAGCACTGACTCCTTGTAGTTGCACAAAACCTAACAAGATGCGCATTATTATTGTAAGTATTGTCTCCACTTGGTAGATAAGAAAACCAAGGCCCAGAAAATTTTAATCACTTGTTCAAAGCAACAATTCATAAATGGCAGAAGCAGGACACAAACCATATCTTAAAAACTCCATGATCTTAACCATGGCAGAGCCCATTGCAGGTTTCGGGAAATAGGTGGGTCATCCTGAGTGTGATATAGGTGCCGGAATGTGGGATGGTGTGTAGACTGTGACATAAGAACTGACCTATACTACAAATGTATGACATAACCTCATTGAAGAACATGGGGCAAAGGCGCTGGCCTAAGTGCCTTTGGAAATAAGACTAAAGACAAAAAGAACTGTACATAAGAACTGTGCTGTGGTTGGTAAAGTTGTTTCCCAGAGGTTACAGGTAAACCGTTCTGTTCAGTGATACTGAACTGAAGTAGTTTTAGTGTCCTGGGATCAAACAAAGAAGTAAACAGATGGTGGGAAGTGGCAGCTGGGTTTTTCCCCTTTGGGAGTGGGAGATTATGAATAAGCAAGGGGAAAGAGCTAAAAGGAATCACATGAGAATGGGTGAAAATTGGAGACATCAATATGAATTTCTTTTTCGCTTAAGATACTTGTAGATGGATGTACATAGGAACACTTGTAGATGGGTGTGTGTACGTGGGTTAGGCTATACCTTGCGGCTCTGTCTGCCCTGGAGACAACGACATGCCACAACAACAAGCAGAAAGGCATACGCACGGGGCAGGCATGAGCAGAGAGGACAATCTATTCTGAGGACTGCCTTGAGCCCCTCTGGGTGTGGGCCAACCCAGGGTCCAGGAAATGCTGTAACTAATGACTGAATTGGAGCTGTCAGAAGGGAGAGGCTCAGCATAAGGAATGCGGCATGAGGTAATCCTCATGAGAGAAACTGGGGCAAGGTGCTGTCAATGTCAGTGGAAACTCTCACAACGAGGGGAGAAGGAAATGATATCATGATGGACGGTGGGGACTTCGGATGTGCGCTGAGACTGCTGTACTGGAATGTGCAACTCAGAGGGAAGGGAGGCAGCTGATGTTATCACCCGGGGGGGCACCTGAGCGCAGTGACCGCTCTGCCCTGGCTTATGATCGACAAGATAAGTCAGGCATGTTCCTTGACCTGGCTCCTTTTTTCTTGCATTATTTCCTTGTAGGTCAACTGCTTGCATCTCCTCCAGTTGCCCAGGCAATGGCAGAATTGAGTAGCTGTGATTGAACTGTATGGCCCACGCAGCCTAAAATACTTAGAGAATACGTTTGCTCCCTCCTGATCTAGGCAATCCAGGTAGTGCCAAAGCAGTCATAGACAACACATAACCGTGTCTGGCTGTGTTCAATAATACTTTATCGACAGACACAGGCAGTGCCTGGATTTGGCCTGTGGACTAGAGCTTGCTGACCCCTGGCCTAGAGCACAAGCGATCTTGCATGGAAGCTCACCACAGACTTCCCAAATGCCCTGAGCCAGCCACCGAAGTCCTCCAATGTGGAATCACGGACAGTTGCTACGCCATAAATACATGGGAACCAGCCAATGGTTGGCTCTCTAGGGTCTTCTCATTTCATGTGGAACCAACAACCACATTTCAAAACGAGAGACAGAAAGGTCTCAGAGCAGACAAGACCTCTCCAAGGAGTGAAGCTTCCTACCTATTCAAGAACTCCCTCCCAGCCTTACAACTACAGTTCAAGTTTAAGTCAGTCTTTGCCTGAACCGTCACCCCAGCCATCTCTGGGGGTGAATATGTGTTTACTTTTCTGCCTGACATCCATTCCCTTTTCTTCAGTCACAGCGCCTTCAATTCCGCTGGGCAATGGACCCTGCCCACATTGCCTGCCACGTTGGTGGGACTTTCCATACATCACGTGATGGAAGTTGAACCAATCAGTGTCATCTCAATGGAGTCAGAATCGTGAGCAGAATGAGTCAAGCACTGAAAATGATTTGGGGGGATTCACTTCCCAGTGGAAGAGCACAAGATTGCCTGTTTTGGCCATCCAGACTCCTGGGACTTCTCTAGACCCTAATCTTTCTGAGATTGCTCTTATAATAGCTTGGCTGCTGCTGCTTTTTGCTTTTAAGTTTCTGATCAAAGTCTTAATAAATTTCTTTAAAAACCCAAACAGACAAAGCTTATATTAGATTTGGTTTCTGTTGCTTACAGTCAGAGAATCTGAAGTAACCTCCTAACTGATCTTTCTGCTTCTAGGGAAACCCTTTGCAGACCACAGCCCCAAAGCCACCATTTTGAAAATACAGGCCAGATCATGGCTCTCCGAAGAGCACAGAGGAAATCCTAACCCATCAGCATGACATTCGATGATCTCCTTGATTTGGCCCCAAATTTCTCTCTCAGTCTTGTCTTCTATGATATACATCCCCTACATACTTGCAATTACTCCAGACATGCCAAGCATCTTTCTTCCTCTGGGAAAAACATCGCTGGCTTGGGTAGACAGATTTCTACCCTGGAACAAGCTGTAACAGAAGAGTCAGCCACGCCGATTGGAGAAGGGCAGTAGAGGAGACACAAAGGGAGAATAATGACGTGCTGAGGGAGGTCACAGCCCTTGGACGGAGGAGCCAAGCTGGCTGGACACGTATCTCTCATTCCACTCCTCCCACGCTCCCTCCCAGTCCCCCCAACCTCTGTCCCAGGGACTCACATGTAAGCTTTGTAGTTGGATCCGATTTTCTGAATGCGGATATCGTACTTGGAGTCGATGAAGGCCTCGGTGGTGGCGTAGGTTTTGGCCATGGCGACCACGCTGGTGATGTCCTGATAGTCATGCTGGTTTTCCACTTTGATCTGTGTGACAGGACGAGGGCACTGAGTGCCACCGGCCAGCATTCCCTGACCACCTGCCCAATGCCCGGACCCAGGGCTCCACAGCTAGGGACGAAGAGGGCATGGCTTCTCGCCTTGAGGAGACCACCCTTCCAGCAGGGGAGATGGACTCAGTCAACCCATCGTCCCATAGGGACTTGCACAAGGAGCAGAGGAGGGAGGGAGCTGGTCCATTTGGTGGGGTCAAGGAAATCTTTATGGAACAGGTGAGGTCTGAACAGGGCTTGGTGTGTGTGTTTTTCAGATGGACCAAGAGGACGCTTGGCCTCTCTGGACAGGAGCAGGAATGTACAGCGGTGCAGGCGTGAGGCACCGCCTGGTGCAGTGGGGAAGGGCAAGTGGTTCACATCTGCTGGTGGGCCAGGAAGGTGGAGTGTGGCTGAAGTGTGTCAGTGGGAAGCAGATCACAGAGGGCCTCAAATGCCTTGGGAGGGAGCTAGACTTTTAGTCAGAAGGCTCTGGAAAGCCATGGGACAGGGGGAAGCAGGGAAGAGGAGCTGAAGTAAAGTGGCCTGCATTTTAGAAAATCACTCAGGAAGTTGTGCAGAGGGCGGAATGCAAGGGTGTGGCATGGGAGATAGCTTGACCAGTTAGAAAGATGGATGTGTGTGTGTGTTGTGCATGTGGACGGGGTATGTAGGGGATATGCGGGAGATGTGCGTGTGTGTGAGGTGTGCGTAGTTTGTGGTAACAGGTGTGCTGTGTTATATAGCACCTACTGTTTACACACGTGTGGTATGTTTTCTGAGTGTTCATGTGGTGTGTGTGGAGTGTGATCCATGTGCATGTATGGTGTGTTTGTGTGTGATGTGTTAGTGGTGTATGTGTGTTGTGCATGTAGTTTACGTGTGTGTGCTGTGTGCAGCATGGTGTGCATGTGTAATGCGTGGTGTTTCCATGTGTGCATACGTTGTGTGGCGTATGTGCCTGTGTGGTGTATTTGCATGCGTGTGATGTGTTTGTGGGGTGTGTGCAGTTTATGTGTGTATATGGTGTGGGAAGTGGGGTGTGTGTGTGTGAACGTGCTGGGCCAAAGGCCCGAGGGAGAAACTCGCGCTGTTCACGAGGCTGAGACCAGGAACATGGGGCTGTGCGGGGGTCGGAGCGAGGTCCCCGCAGGGCTTCAAGGCCAAGCGCAGGGAAGCAGGGCCGACGCTGCACAAGGGCAATCTCAGGAGCTAACAGAAGCAACTCAGAGCGCTGTGGACAGCCGCCCGGCCGTGCCGTCCCATGGGGGGGGGCAGCTTTTCCAGCAGGGGCTCCCCCGCCCCGTCATGCTCCCCGGGGAGATGGGCCAGGGAGAGCAGAGCCCAGATCCCCTTGGGGTGCTGGGCAGCTTGTGGGGGAGGACCCGTCCGGGGTGGGAAGGGGGGTTGGCGCTCACGTCCTCAGGGGCACCCGCTGACCCTCCCTGAGAGGAAGCCCATGACGATGCCCACCCCCGCCTACACCCACTTCACAGTTTACAAAGCACTTTCACAGCTCCCAGGGAACCCAAAACAATCCGAAGGGGCAGGCGGGCGGACATTCTACAGCCGCTGTACAAATGGGGGACCTGAGGTTCCTTGACTTGTCCAAGCCTGTAGGGCACGGAGCTGGGGATGGAACCCTGGGTGTGGCTCGCCTTTCGCTTTAACCATCTCAGGGCACCGCCTTTCCACCCTACGGGGAGCAGTAATCAGCGACGAGGAGAGAAGCCCACAGACTTAGGGGCGGCAGCTTTTCTCTCTCCTCCATTCCGAGCGCCCCAGCCTCCCTTGCAGCAACGACTGCATTTCGCTTCGCTGAGAAAATAAAGGTGACCAGGCAAGAGTTCCCTCTTTTCCTTCCGTTTCCAAAGTCATCAGCCTTCCCACTTCTTCCTCCCAGCTGCGTGGGCCTCTGTGTGCCTCCTGCTGCCCCAGGCTAAGCCTCTCCATTGCTCTAGATCTAGAGGAAAACTGGAGTGAATGTGGTGAGGGCAACTTCTGGGTGTTGCCCTTAAGATGGAAGATTCCTTTCCCTTTCCCTTCTTTCCACTGGCTGGGATGTGGACGTGGTGGTATGAGCGGGAGCAGCCGCACTGGACCCCAGGATGGCAGCTGCACCTGGAAGGTGGCCGAGGAATGAGAGGAAGGAACCTGGGTCCCCAGCATCACGGAGCCCCATAGCCACCTTTCGTTGTGTGTGCTCAAACTCTTTACAAGAGAGACAAATAATTCCTCCTCCCACCCTGAGATGACTCTCTCATCTATTTGCTCGTTGTTTGTGTTCTCTGCTCATTTTTTTTTCTTTATGAGGCACCAGGAGCTTAACCTGGGACCTCCCATGTGAGAGGCGGGCACTCAACCGCTCGAGTCACATCTACTTGTCAAATACACTTTAATCTTATTTAAACCACTGTTATTATTTTGGTTTTTGTTAACAGCAGTCAAACTATATTTCTGTCCCTTTCTCCTCATTGATGATTTATCCTCTGGATCAACACGATCACCAATCTCAAAGTTTTCCTGCTCTCCAATCTCTAACTTACTCAGCATTCTCTCTGTCTCTGCTGGATGTGTCTGCATCCTCGTTTCGACTCAGTCCTGAAGCCACTCTCCTAATTTCCCTCCTCACCACACCACTGAAACCAACTTGGCAACAGAGGTCTTCTGTGCTCTGTAGCTTTGGTGAACTTGCTGACACTTGGTTTCCACACCACTCTTCTCTGGTTCTCCTCCCAGTGTTCTGGGAACTTCTTCTCAGGCTACACTGCCTTCAATGGCCGTCGTGTCCTGGGGTTTCCTCCTCAGCCAGTGTGCAGGAGGACGTGGAGGGCACTGGAGGTCCTGAAAGGGGGAGAGCCTGCAGAGACAGCTTGTCTAATTCAGGTTTTCACCGGGTGGCTCTGGAAAGGTCTAGAACTTCTGTGCCTTGGTTTCCTAGATAGCAGGCTACCTCAGAGATGGCTAGTGTCCACTAAAGCCCATTCTCCTCTTCTATAGCCATGAAACACCAGACACTGGTGGCACCTGGCCACCCGGGAAACCTGTTACACTTCTCCATCTCCCCGCAGCCGTGTGTGGCCATGTGACCACGTTTTGGCCAATGGGGTGTGAGCAGCAGGATGTGCCCTTAAAGGGAGGGGGGACCTCCGTCTTCCGCCCTCCTCCTCCTGCTGGCTGGCGCGGCTGTGGCAGTGCACTCTCTGCGGCTGAGGGCAACATCTCAGGCATGGGGGGTCAGCAAGAGGGAAGGAACCTGGTCCTTGAAACTGAGGAGGCCCCACCCCAGCCCTGGGCTGCTTACGCCCCATGGTCTCGTGTGTGAGAGAGGCAGTCCTTGCTGACGTCACCTTAGCGCCTCCTGACGGAGGCCACACTTGGCCCTATCACTCAGTACTTGCTGACTGCACACTTGCATGCGTTCATTTGATTCATTCACGGGGTGGACAAAAGGGAGCAGAGAGAGAAAGTGCAGATGTAGTGGTTTAGTTACTTACTGCATTCCGGTCAGCCCGCCCTCTCTTGTGAACCCTCCTCTCCTAGCTTAGTCCAGGTGCTTTTGGGGGTGGGGTGGGGTGGCATCACGCATCCTGTCCTCTCCAGGTGTGGACATGTAACTCTTTCATGGTCCTTCCGAGGCTCTGGGAGAGGCCCTGGCCAGCCGCTCCTGGGAATTTTCTATTTTTTTTCTTACCGAGGGCCTCCCTGTTCTAAAACTCGCCTGCATGCGCCCCTGTCTGTCTCCGCATTAGAAGGCGAGCTTCTTGGGGACAGAAAACGAGTCTCGTTCACAACGGTAGCACCTGCGCCTGGCATTTTGTAAATGCACAAAATGTATGTGTTGGATTGCATTTAAGAAGGTTGGACAAAAGGCCAGCTGGTAACCTGGGAGGGGGCAGGAAAATAGAGGAGAAAAGAAGGGATCTCAGAAAAGGGCAAAGAAAATGTGCTTCGGGGGCCTTCTTTTACCAAGTGATTTTAAAAAACCCCAACAGTTGGGCTGTTTTCTCCACTCTCAGAGATGACCAGCTTCTCCTACGGGCCCTGGACACCACGATGAAGTCAGAGCAGGGGGCGGGAGGGTGCGCCGGGCTGGTCCCCGCCAGGAAGGGCAGGCGGGGTGAGAGGGCGCTGAGGACGGCCGCGGGGAGGGTAACGTGCTGCGGGGCGGGCGTCTTGGCACTCGGCTTTATTTATTGGCTGGACACCCCTCAGAGGGTTCACCAAGAAGGCTGAAAACAGGAAGCCCTAAAGGAGCTGTGATTCAAGATTGCCGTTAGCTGGCGCGGGGAGTGCTGATGGGGCCACGGGGAACTCCCTGACCCCGCAGGCTCACGCCTTTCTCCCCACCTCTCTCTTCCCGTCTTCCCTCTCCCTTCTTCCTCTCCCTCTCCTCCCTTCCTCTCTCCCACACTCCTCTGCCTTCTCTCTTAGCCCTCCCTTTCACCTTGAAAGTCATCGCTCCTGCTCTTTTTTCCTTCTTCCTTCATCTCTCCTCTGTAGCTCCATTCTTCTTGCACCTTCTCCAGTCCCTCCTTTCACCTCCTCTTCTCCCTGACTCTTTCACTTGTCCTGCCCTTCCTGTGGCGACTTTCTCTTCCTCCTTTCTATGTCTTCTCCACCCCCCCCCCCCCACCTTCTGCTCTCCTACCCCTTCCCCCTCACATCTCCCTTCAGTTTCTGGCACTTCTCTCCCCTCCCGCTCTTTAAACCACCTCACCTCCCTCTGGTTGCAAGGAGGGAGAGGGGAAACAGACAGAGAGGGAGAGAAACTGGAGAGGGGAGGGCTGGGATCCAGTTGAGAGTCTTCTGAATGGAACTCAGTGACTCAGAGGTCCCCTGTTTCCAAAGCCAGCTTGGGATGGGAAAGCCCTCTTCTGTGTCCTTGGTAGATTGCTCACTATTTGCTTGAACACCTCCAAAAGCGGGGAACTCACTATCTGAACAAGGTCATTCATTCCTCTTTAGGAAAGCTCTAACTAGTTCTACTATGTATTATTACACCTAGAATGAATGAATAATGAACAAATGGCCCCAATTATTGATCACATGGGGCTAAGTCTCAGCCCTCTGCCTGGCGTCTGCTCTTCAACCACTTGGAGAGAGTTATCCAGGTATGCCTAAGTCACTCTCACTCTCTCTCTCTCTTTTTTTTAACTACTCCTAATATAAGCCAGTTCTAGACCCTTTACTACCTTGTAATGCTCTCATTTGACAATCACTCTCATAAATTATGTGATGTTCAAAATTAGACACTATGCTCCAGATGTGGTATCACCAGTGGAGATTGGCTAAGTCTGGCATACATTCTGGCATATTCCTGCCTCAGGGCCTTTGCACTTACTGTTCTTGCTTGCCTGGCTAACACCCTCACTTCTTTCAGATCCCTGATCCACCATCCCCTTCTCAGAGCTGTTTTCCCTGTCTACCACATGTGAGGTTGCCCCTTCCACCCCAGCCCTCCCCACCCACCTTATCCTGCTTTGTTTTTCTCCATAGTACCACCTGCTATTATCCATCAATTTGTTTATTGATTTATTGTCTTTATTTCCTACCATCCTACTGGAATGTAAGCACCACAAGGACACTGCTATATTTTAAGAATCTGTAACAGCACTTGGGAAAGAACAGGTGCTCAATAAATTTGCTTAATGATTGAATAAATATACTTAAGTATTTATAGATATGTATTGAATGCCTATTACATCCAGATAATTACTGATAGTTTTTTCCAAACATGATGCTGGAGGCAAGGGATGTAACAGGGAACAAAAGATTTATGATTCTTAGCCAAATAGAGCTTAGAGACTATTAATTGTCTTGCTTCTATTAATGTAGCTTAATACAATGTTAGTTTTTCTGTGGTCTATGTGGAGCTTTGTCCAAAGTTAATATCTCCATATCTTTTTAAAACATAAGATCCTAATAATCCACATATCCCCAGGTTTCAACTTGAGTGGTTGATGTGTTTTAATCCCAAAACAGGATTTTATATTTAATCTTGCTAATGTTCAACTCTCGCGTTTTCGTCTACATCTCCATCTTCCAATACTGACTCTGCAGTCCAGCCTGTTAAGTATTCCCACTCAGCTCCATGCCAGTCATGAGTTTGGTATACTCTTCCTGCACCTGATTCCAGCAGGTTGACCTTACTTAAGTCATTTAACTTCTCTGAGCCTCAGTTTCCTCATTTGTTAAATGTGTTTTTTTTAAAAGATTTATTTTATTTATTTCTCTCCCCCACCCCCTGCCCCAGTTGTCTGTTCTTTGTGTCCATTTGCTGCGTATTCTTCTTTTGTGTGCTTCTGTTGTTGTCAGCAGCATGGGAATCTGTGTTTCTTTTTGTTGCATCATCTTGCTGCATCAACTCTCCGTGTGTGTGGTGCCATTCCTGGCAGGCTGCACTTTCTTTTGTGCTGGGCGGCTCTCCTTACAGGGCGCACTCCTTGAGCATGGGGCTCCCCTATACGGGGGGCACCCCTGCATGGCGCGGCACTCCTTGCGTGCATCAGCACTGCGTGTGGACCAGGTGCACATGGGTCAAGGAGGCCCGGGGTTTGAACCGCGGACCTCCCATGTGGTAGACGGACAGCCTAACCACTGGGCCAAGTCCGCTTCCCTGTTAAATATGATAAAACTACCTTGCAGGATTAGTATGATGATTAAGTGAAATTTTAATGAATGTCAAAGGACCTAACTAGTATAGGGTCTGGCACCTAGTAGGTGCTCAATAAAACTTGGTTCTTTCAGTTGGATACTTGCTGAAACTTTTTCCTGACATTGAACCATTAGTCAATACTTTTTTTAAAAAGATTTATTTATTTTTTAAATTTATTTCTCTCCTCCCCCCCCCCCCCCCGTTGTCTGCTCTCTGTGTCCATTCATGGTGTGTTCTTCTTTGCCCGCTTGCATTCTTGTTAGCAGCACTGGGAATCTGTCTCTTTTTGTTGTGTCATCTTGCTGCGTCAGCTCTCCGTGTGTGCACAGCGCCACTCCTTGGCAGGCTGCGCTTTCTTCGCGTGGGGCAACTCTCCTTGAGGGGCGCACACCTTGCGCGTGGGGCTCCCCTATGAAGGGGACACCCTTGCGTGGCACAGCACTCCTTGCGCGCATCAGCACTGCTCATGGGCCAGCACACCACATGGGTCAGGAGGCCCTGGGTTTGAACCCTGGACCTCCCATGTGGCAGATGGATGCTCTATCAGTTGAGCCAAATCCGCTTCCCATAGTCAATATCTTTTTACACAATTATTTACTTAGTCACTCATTCAGCTACAAATTTACCTTCTGTATAATCATGAGATTTTATATCTCTCTTATGGTCTGTGGGATATCATAAGACTTAGCAAGCTTTTTGCAAAGTTTCAGGAACATGGTAGATTTTCTTTAAATATCTGGGGACTAAACAAATGACTTGGTGAGATGGCTATTCACCTGTTGGTTAGATAGTATTCATTCATTCATTCATTCATCTATCCATTCTATGAAGAGTGAGCTCCCTGTAGATGCTAGAGTTGGAGACTTAAGAAGAATTATTAATGTCTTTATATTTTAATGTTGCTTGTTTGAGAAAGGATTTATGGTAAACTCCAAAGACACCTGACATTCAATAAGATACTTAAATTAAAAGTTGGGCAATATTGATTCCACTTCTAGGACTCTTCCTAAAGATGGAATGACAAAAATACGAAACAGTGTATAGACAAGGCTATTTACTGCAGCACTATTTGTAATAGTAGATTATTCTATAAATGCTTGGGCTATAGTCTACACTCCCCTGATGAAGTTAGGGACTATGGGGTAGGGGGCAGTCAGCCTGGAGCTATGGGTGGCTGGGTGTTGGAGGAGATATTGGACTAGTTGTTAGGTCAAAAAGGGCAGATGACAGGAGAGGCATTCAGCGCTGGCCTGCATGTCCACCAGCAGAGGAGCAGGTTGGATAAACGGTGTTCCGTGCACACCATGGAGCACTTTGCTTCTGTGAAAAGGAGTGAACAGACCCTCTGTACACTATGAAAGAGTGCTTTATATACTGCTATGCAGGGTAAAAAGAGTGCAGAGTAGTGAGCATGACATGCTATCTTTTATCTAAAAGTGTGCATGGCATATCTACTTGCTTAAAAAAAAAACCAACACAATGGATGGATAAACCAAAGACAAACAAAAATGGTTACCTAGAGAGGAGATGGGGAACAGGCTAGATAGAAGCTGATGTCTCTGCATGCACCTTGTTCTAGAATTTGACTTTGGAACCAAATAAACATGGCTACATAATGGTAGAACAAAGTAAATCGACTGGGAAAAATTCCTGAAAATAGAAAATCTAACAATATATCAAAGTGATAACTTAAACATAGAGAAGGCCGAATGATTTTAAGGGTAATAATTCTGACCACTGGTTCTCTTTTCTCCAGAAAGCTAAGCAGATGAACCTCTGGACTACTCCAGTGTCTTGGATGCATTTCTACTATTCTCTCTAAGCCACTGTATCATAAGTTGCTTACTTGACTGTCTCTCACTCTAGACCTTATTATCTTCTTAGCAGTCTGACCAATGCTTGGCACATTGTAGGGATTCCCACAAGTATTTGTTTGACCAATAAAAAAACCAACTCAACAATTTCGTTGTACATTCTTGGTAGAAAATATCTAAATGGACTTTAAAAACTGCTAAGAAATATAAAGCTGTATTCAGAAAACAAGTTGTTAGAAATAATTTTGGGGTTACTATTTTAAAACTATTATAATAGCAATAATGTTACTGTTGTTAGGAGCCAAGAGAAAACAGATACATTTTTTTTAAATCAAAGAAATTAAGGAGAAACCTTGAAATTTAAAATTTGAATCCAAAATGTCAGTATAAATAAATTTATGGTGTACTTTTTTCTTTCAAATAAAAATACAAATTTCCTCCTGTGTCCACCAAAAATTCCTAGAGGCAATGACCAGCTATGCAGCAAAAACCACATCTAAGACTCAGATTGTGGTCTTTAAAAAGCATTATTTTACTGGGCTCCTTGGAGGAATTGTTGATTCCAGGTTTGGGACAGCAAATGTGCATGATGCACTGAGAACATTTTATGCTAGAAAGAGGGAAGCTATCATGTCAAAAAGACATATGAATCAACTTGAAAGAGCTCCCACTGGCCAAAGATGGGATAACTTCAACATCAGAAAGAATAATGATGGCGACAGATTGACATATGTTAAATTGTGGAAAGTTGATGTTAAAATGAAAGTCATTGGTTACCTTTGGAGGATGCTAAGATACTACCACATTATTCTAAAAATGGGTTAATAAAAGGAAAGAAATTAAACATTTATTTCCAGCCTTTTCCCACGTGAGCTATATTTCAGGGTAACCAAATAGTTGATGAGGAAAAGTTCTTCATTTTAGATGAACTCCAGATAAAAAATGCAGAAGGAGTAAGAGAATTAGAACATCATCATTCTGCAACCCATGATGCATTAATGGCTTTAGGCAAGGATGGTCAATGTCAAGAGCATTGGGGAAAGGCTGGTGGGGAACCTTATAATGTGTGGATCAGGCAAACACCTGAACCCACAGATCAGTGTTAACATCTTGAACATGACAGACCTACATGATTGCGCCTTGGAAAATGAAGTGTGGGAAACACCACACCGCCACCTATGAAGGCTTCTTGCCAAAACCCAGAACCAGGGTAGGGTCAAGCCTCTCCATCTGACGGCTAGTTTACAGGATGTGTAGGGGAGAGTGGAGCCCATGGAGCTGTGATCAGCCAAATTCTGAAGGAGAGAAATTCTACAGGAAAAATGACCTGTTCCTCCCAGCAAATAAATGGCAAGGTAAAAACAGCAACAGCAACAACTTAAAAAACAAAACAAAACAAAAAACAGTGGGAGGGGAACTGTTACAAATCAAAAGAGACTTAAGTCATGCTAATCAGGTGAAATATGAAGGTCTTTTGTGGATTCTGATTAGACTAAATGTGTTAACAGGACTATTGAACACTGATTATATAGTAGATGACATTAAGAAATTATTGTTAAGTTTTTAGGTGTAATAGTAGTAGTTAGGCAACATTAAAGATAAAAGGAAGCCCTTGTGTGTTAGGAATACATACTGAAATACTGACAGATGAAATTGTGTGATATCTGGGATTTGCTTTGAAATAATCCAGTGATTCATAGAGACAGAAAGTAGATTAGTGGTTGCCAGGAGCTGAGGGTGAGGGAGAATGGGGAGTGACTGCTAATGGGTACAGGGTTTTCTTTTGGGGTGATGAAAATGTTTCGGAATTGTATGGTGGTGATGGTTGTACAACCCTGTGAATATTCTGGAAAAAAGTACACTGAATTGTACAATTTAAAAAGGTGAATTTGATGATGTGTGAATTATATCTCAATTTTTGAAAAATGAAAAAAAATCTAGGGGTGTTTGAGGGGTGGTGCAGAGCTGTATATAACACAAAATTGACTGTTGGTGGATAATGGTTGAGGCTGGGTGACTTGTATATGGGAATCCAGTTTACTATTTCCTTTTCTTTCGTGTATATTTGAAAATTTCCATAATAAAAGGTAAAAAAGTAGGACTAAATGAGAAAGACAGCTAAGTGTGATGATATAAAATTGTGCTTAGAAAGAAGTTAAACATGTATATAGTGTTGTCTTTCACACTGGCTATGGTGAGACAGTTTTTTTTTTGTTGTTGTTGTTTGTTTTTCTTTTGTTTTTTTTGGGTGCCTGTTGCTGAAAAGGAAACTTTGGCTTGTAACACAATTCGGTCTCCCTAAGAGGAAAAGCAATCAGGTGCCTAGGAGAATTACAATTCTTGGCACTAAAATCGGCATGACATTCTCCTGGGTTCTTTCTGTGGGGGACAATGTGATATGCAACAAACATCAGCCTCAACAATGCCCTCTGATGATTGCAAGTTCCTTATACTGTCCTTAGTGTAGGGCTCATGTACATAAATTATCTTCTTAAAGCAGGATTTGACCAGGGTAAGTCCACGAAGCAGAGAGTAGGTGTTTCAACTCTGCTGAGATTCAAGTCTCCTGAGTATACACCAACCCCATCACCAACACAGGTTCAGTAAAAGTGTCAGAAGAGGCATGTGTAGTGAGGTCACTTCTGAGTCCAATTCCATAATGCTCAGGAACACAAATTCCAAAGTAGGATCCACTGGGAAGGCACTGAACTCCAGAGCCATCTGCCATGACCATAGGACCTGGGTGTCTGTAGCTCTCAGGAGCACCACTACCTGGGGTTGCATCTGCTTTGGCTGTCTCTGAGATCCTGCTGAGATGTGTGAAAGCGTGACCACTCTGATGACCTCTTGACTCATTTTGAAGTTTATTAGTCATATAAACACATTTGTCTTTACCATTTCCCCCTTTTATTCAAGGTCTATTTTTAGCTGCATCACCAGGTCAGCTAACAGGGAGGTGAGGATGGTCAACCACCACACTAGGGAACCGAGAGAGTCTACAACTGCAAGCAGGAGAATCCCATCCATCAGCCATGTGGGATCTAAGCTCCCTCTCGATTTAGAGGTGGAGTGGACATCGTCATCCCAGGGTCTTCAAGATGGAGGAATAAAATATGGATTAGAGTGGACTTACTGGTATTTTACAATAGAATTATTGTGACTCTAGCAATGGAAGAAACTGTATCATTGCTGTGGAGACAGTGGCCACGGGAGTTGCTGAGGTCAGGAGAGGGAAGAAGAGATGTGATATGGGGGCATTTTTGGGACTTGGAGTTGTCCTAAATGATATTGCAGGGACAGGTCCAGGGCATTATATATCCTGCCATAACCCACTGAATGGACTGGGAGAGAGTGTAAACAACAATGTAGACTATAATCCATGCTGTGTAGCAGTGCTCCAAAGTGTATTCATCAAATGCAGTGAATATACCACACTAATGAAAGAAGTTGTTGATGTGGGAGGAGTGTGTGTGGGGGGTATGGGAACCTCCTATATTTTTTAATGTAACATTTTGTGTGATCTATGTATCTTTAAAAAAAGAGATAATAAAAGACAAAAAAAATTAGCAGGATTTGGACAAGACAATTTGCAGAGGGCCAAGAAAATGCATTAATGCAATCCAATGATCAGTCTGATCTATTACTTAAAAAGTTTTTTTTTTCCAAAAAAAACACAATATACATACAGGGCCAGATATAAAAGGTAGCATGGAGAAAAATAAATCTCTCTTTCTCTAAACCCCAAACTTAGTGAAAAGACTTCTTTGTACTCTTGCAGAAATATTCTATGAATATAATAAAATAAGAGGATGAGCTCAGTTTGAGCTGAGGCGAGAAGGTAAAGACACTACCTCCCAAGTGAGCTGTGGCCGAGGCCACTGTGGCCAAGAACCGGAGGATTCCCCAGGTCCATACGATGGGGTTGGGCTGCTGGCGATTTCGAGATTTTGAATGATGATTTCTTTGGACAAAGATGTACCAGCCGACTCCATCCTCCCTCAAGCGTGTAAGAGGGCCAGTGGGACATCAGTGAGCTCGATATGGGTTCTGAGCAGACAGGTGGGCACGGTGCCTGGTGTTGGCCCTTGCAGGCCATCTGCAGGTGAGCTTCCCAGGCTCTGGGATTGGCCCACACTTCAGGTTTGTCCAGGCGAAGAGTGCGAGAGCTTTCTGTGGGCCGCAGGTGGGCTGAGTGGCCTCCAGCCATTCACAGTCCTGCGTGGAGGGAGCGGAGGCTGAAGGAGAGGTTCTGTCCACCTCCACTGCCACCACGCTGGCCCAAGCCCCCATCATCCTCCCTGGACCACTGCAGTCCTTAAAAATCCCTGTCACCCAGGCCCAGCCTCAGACTCATTGCATCAGAACCTACTGGGGTGGACCAAGGCGTCAGTAGTTTTTGAAACTCCTCAGGCAAATAACAGTGAGTAGCCCAGGTTGAAGACCCCTGCCTCCGAGACCCGACGCCTGCTCTGTGGCGCTCATCTCCAGCCTCGCTCACCTTCTTTTTTCGTCCATGAACAAGCCAAACTCGTCCCTTCGCCCTTGGAATGATTTCCTTGGACTTGCTTCACCTGGCCGGTGTCTTCAGTTCCCAGCTCAGTGGCTCCCCTCACTGGAGGCTTTTCCAGTGATTCCATGTCAAGCGCCTACTCCTTCCTGCCTCCTCTGGGGAGGCTCAGCTGAATTACTCTGGTTTGTTTGTTTTTCTTTCCACCTTTGACTAAATGAACTGACTTGTCTGTTCATTTGTTTATCGTTTCTCTCCTCCGCTAAACTTCAAACCACGGTAAGACCCGGGACCTCGTAGGTCTTGCTAGGGAGGCAATGTAACAGACTGTTTAAGACAGCAAGCTCAAGTCTCAGTCCCATCACTTGTTAGCTGTGCAACCCTGGACCAGTTACTCAGCATCTCTGTGTCTCACTTTCCTGTCAGCAAAATGTGGATACCTTGTTGTTGGACTGGTGATGAACACTGGATGGCTGCTGAGCATTAAATGAGATGCTATGTGTAAATGGCGGAAGAGTACCTGGCTCATAGTATTATTATATCATATTACACTATATTACATTACATTACATTACATTATATTATATTACATGTGTCTCTCTTAGACCCCTAACATCCACTATAGTGCTTGGCACCCAGATCACGTCTCCATAGGAGGCTCAGCTTGGAGAATGCTCCTTCCTGGTGACATGGCCAAGAGGAACTTCTTTTTAAAAAAATAAAGATTACATGAGGTAATTTACAGAACCAGGTTCCTTACAAATCAGCAAAAAGTTGGGAGGGCAGCTACCCAAAATAATAAGGGCGGTTGCTCTGTGGCCTTTCTATCTGCAATCATTAGCGGGCAGGGCTTGCTGGATGTTCAGCCCTCGTCGCTCTAGATGGTAAAGCTGTGCCCGAGGCATATGAATGGATGCTTGTTTTCTGTTTTTATAACAGGAAGGCACGAGTGCATCCAGCTCATTCCAAAGAGGTATCTGCTCATTAAGAAACTAGTTACATGGGGTTGAAGGACGACAGGCTGACTCTCTTTTACCTCCCAGTAAATTTTTAACCAGTCTTCCAGTTGCTAGACTCTCAAGAAGGGATGAAGGACAGGGTGTGTGTGAACAGCAGTTATGCTGGGCCGTTCCCGCAGAGCTCAGCTCAGAAGCAATTCCTGAGCTCGGCATCAAAGGCTCAGCAGAGGAAAATGGGAGTGGCAAATGACTTAATATAGAGGTTCCCATCTTTCATCTCGGGAACTTTTTCATGGCATTCCTAGGTCAAAAGAAATATTTAGCAGTTTAATTTATTAAGTCATTGGAGCCCAACAACTTAACAAGTATTTACACCCTAAGAACTTAGTAACACTTGGGAAAAATACATATAAAATTGAAAAAAAAATTAAACTACAATTACTTACTAATGGCGTGCAGGTGCTTGTTGGGCGCTGCAAGTATTCTAAAGCCTTAAACTCCAGTTGGAAATCATCACTCTCGATTCCAATTTCACATGGGACTCGCTCTTTAGCACAACCATCACAGAAAAAACAGCTTTGCAAAGACACAGTGTCATTGCAAGGAATATATTGTGAGCTAATGCTGAAATGGTGGGGCTAGTAATTTGTGTGGCATCTGACGAACATCAAGAATAGTCATGGGAAGCAGATTTGGCTCAACGGATAGAGTGTCCGCCCACCACATGGGAGGTCCAGGGTTCAAACCCAGGGCCTCCTGACCTGTGTGGTGAGCTGGCCCATGGGCAGTGCTGATGTGGGCAAGGAGTGCTGTGCCATGCAGGGGTGTCCCCCCACTTAGGGGAGCCCCATGCACATGGAGTGCGCCCTGTAAGGAGAGTCATCCTGCGTGACAAAAGTGCAACCTGCCCAGGAGTGGTGTCACACACAGAGAGCAGATGCAGCAAGATGATGCAACGAAAAGAGACACAGATTACTGGTGCTGCTGAAAAGAACATAGGCGGACACAGAGGAACACACAGTGAATGGACACAGAGAGCGGACAACTACAGGAGGTGGGGGAGAGAAATAAATAAAAAATAAATCTTAAAAAAAAAGAATGATCATGTTTTCCTTGAAAATTTAAAATATACTGCAGTGCCCTTGTGAGTGTGTGGTGCCCCGGGGTACCCTGATGGAGAGTGTGGGAACCAAAGGCCTAAGGGTGCCACTTTTGGCATTTTTTTTTTTTAAAGATTTATTTATTTATTTAATTCCTCCCCTCCCCCGGTTGTCTGTTCTCTGTGTCTATTTGCTGAGTCTTGTTTCTTTGTCCGCTTCTGTTGTCGTCGTGTGGGCGGCGCCATTCCTGGGCAGGCTGCACTTTCTTTCTCGCTGGGCGGCTCTCCTTATGGGCACACTCCTTGCGCGTGGGGCCCCCCTACGCGGGGGACAACCCTGCAGTGGCAGGGCACTCCTTGCGCACGTCAGCACTGCGCATGGGCCAGGGCCAGCTCCACACGGGTCAAGGAGGCCCGGGGTTTGAACCGTGGACCTCCCATGTGGTAGACGGACGCCCTAACCACTGGGCCAAGTCCATTTCCCACTTTTGGCATTTTTGCTGGCAAAAAGCCTGCCTCTCATATTCCCCTGTGAAGGGGACTGGTCGGTGAACTAATCTATACTTTAAACCAGCCAATACCTATGGAAAATGGAAAGGATGCTACACTTTTTAAGAGGGCAGAAACTCTATTCAAGACTGATTCTTCGGGGCTGTGTTCCTAGTGCAAAGGTAGGTTGGTTAGTTTAGTCCTTAAATATCCCTGAAAAGAAAACATTGTCCAAGAGCTGTATGAAAAGTAAAATTAAGGCACAGTCCCTGTCACTGAGGAGCTCACAGCCTGCGGCGAGATGGATACACGAATTCTGCAACTCAAGTAGAACAGGAGGCTGTGGGCAAGCAGTGCAGGTGGGGGAGGGCAGCTTAGCTTTCCCAAATGAGGTGATGGATTCCACCCCAATTTATTATGATTGGGCAGAGGAGGATGAATTTACATCCCAAGCACCTCTTCTCTTTTTAATTATAAAATAACAATTACAGTGGCCATCGACATAAGCTTTATATATCTCAATGTTTTCAAATCCATTTTTTCCGAGCCATCTTAGCTAAGATTTTTCCCACCTTATGGCATGGAACCCAGATACAGCGACTCAGGGCTCCATGTGGGGTCCACCACCCAGAAACAAAGGGAGAGAAGATGCCCTTTGTTGCACACAACCGAGAAAACCCAGCTCCACAGAAACTTTGTAGGAGAACAGCACAGTCTGGCCTCAGGTCCCCTGAATGTGGCCTTGGGACCCCACCCCCAGGCTGGACTCAAACTTTGGCCTTTATAGCCAGTCGCCTATGTGGAGCCTACAGCCAACAAGATAGGCCCAGATCCTCCACTCCTGCTATCAGGGGGAGACCCATGCAGCACCTCTGGGCAGTCAGAAAACCCAGGGGAGCCGCAAGTTTCCAAGGGGTCAGCCAACCTGACCCACTCAAGGTTCTGGGCCCCTTACTGCAGACTGGACACCGCTCAGCTGCCAGGTAGGGCCAGGTGCTGGGCAGTAGCCCCAGCTCCTCCCAGCCCACTTGGGCACTGGAGAGACCACGGGGCAGCGTGGCTGCATGGTATGGTGGTGGGATTAGAGGGAGGGCAGCTCAGAGAAGCTCTGGGTGGCTTTGGCTGCTTACCTGAGCTCCTTTCCTCCACAAGTACCTCAAAGGCCATGGCTCTGAGGCCTGCCCTTATTCCTGGGACACAGTCCCAGAACCAAGGGTGTCATCATCTACACTGTGGCCAACAGCCCGACCAAGGGGATCAGGGCCCCTGGACAAGGCTCACAGAGCTGAGAACCATCTGCTCCCATCCTGAGCTCCCCAGTGAGGCCTGGCCGGGTAGCTCCTGGAGGAGAGGGAGGTAGGAGCAGATGCCCCAGTACCTGGGAACCATGGAGAACACAACCACCAGCCCCTGTCTGCAGGGGGAGCCGCAGTCAAACTGCCAGGCAGGTGGTCTCAGGTAGACCAGTGGTTCCAGGCATCCATGGCCAGCGCAGGCCCACCTGGGCTAGGGCTGTGGCCTGTGTGGGAGGGGCTACCCTAAGGGCCAGAAGCCCACCCCGGGACCCCTGGGGACAGAGACCACCGCTCAGTAATGCCTGTCACAGGAGGACTGAGGGACCAGGCCCTCTGGTGGGCAATTATGAGGAGGTCGAGGGGGCAAGACTGCCTGGCCCTGGGGCTGGGGCCTGGGGTCAGGGGCCGGGCAATCCACCCTACAGAGCCAGGCCCAAGGCCACAATTCCACCCTCAGTGGCATTTTCCCATCAAGTGCCCCTTGAGTCCAGACTCAGTTTCTTCCTTCTTCACTTCCACAGAAGGAAGGGTAGAAATTACACTTCCCCCACGGCAGGTGCTTCCCACTCTGAGACCCAAGGCCTTAGATGGTCGGTCAAGAGCTTTGCTAAGAGCCCAAGGAAAGTGGCTGTGGCTGAGCCATCCATCACCCCTGCCTGGTGCAGAAATCAGGGCCCAAGAGGCACGTTTGTGCCATTGGCCAGCATCTCGATGGCTTGCTGTCTGGCAGCGCCTGCACAGACACTCAGTGCTCCTGGCGGTTGCGCCAGACCCGTCGTTGCCGCGCGCTCCGTACAGTCACAGTGCCGCTGCCATCGCCAAAGCAGATTTTTGGGTCGCGGGTAGGGAAGCTGTCATAGTGGAAGGAGTCTCGCGTGGGGACACCGGTGCCATGGAGGCAGTGCAGCCGCACACCAGGGGGTTTCAACCAGGCCCTCTGCGTCCTGCCGCACCAGCCTTCCTCAAAGCCGATGTCCTGGCAGACGGTGACAGCCCGGCCGTGTGTAGAGGGTGGCAGGTGTTCCCACAAACGCCTTCTCAGGAGGCCAGGTGCAGTTGTAGGGCAGTGGCCGGCTGCGGCCCTCGGCTCCTCAAGGGCCCAGCGGCCTCCCCTGAGGCCAGGACACCCAGGTTCTTGGCTCCACCCCGAGGGCGCACCCAGAGCCACAAAGCCACGGCCATCCGTGTCCCTCCAGGCCTGTGGCTGCTGCTGCAGCCAGGAGAGCACCTCAGGGTCCCTGTACAGCTGGTGCATCTCCTCCGTCATCCTCTGCAGGGCCGGGAAGTAGGGCCCGTTTGCACCTGCGGGCTGGAGCCAGGTGGGAGGCAGGCGGGCAGGATGCTGGTTCTCAGGTCAGACCCAGGGCTGGGTGGGCGGGGCCAGCGCTAACAGCCGAGCGGGAGTGGCTGGGCTGCTGGACGGGGCAGCACATGGACAGGGCTGACAGCGTGTGGCTGCGACCTCCCTGCCCCCTAGCCCACTGCCCGAGACTTCAGGGGGCAGAGGGCAGCGCGACTGCTCCCTCTAGGCTGGATCCCAGAGGCCCGGGGGAGAGGAGAGCCCAGGGCCTGAGGGGCCGCCCCCTCCTCAGCTATTTTTTTAGTACTGCCCTAACTACATGGCTGGAAGCCAACTCTACAGTCCACAGCTAGAATTTCTTTTAATCTTCCAACTCTACAGGCCTGACCAGCCTGTCTCTGTCAACAACTAGGAGACTGGACAAAATTTATGAGGCAACCATTTTTACAGAGTGGAGATAGGACGTGCAAGGCTGCGATCCTTGAGAGGAGGGGAGTTCCGGAGGTGAGCCCCCTATTCACCCAGCCCTCACGGCGGGGTTCAGGTCCCCACTTTTCGCCTCAAGCTCGAACCATGCACCCTCACCTGTGACTCGCCAGTGGCCAGGTCTCCGGGCATCTGCCCAACAAGCCAAGCTCTTCCCTGCTCCTGTGCTTTGCATATGCGGTTCCCTCAGCCTGGAAGTGTCTTCCGCTCATTTCCTGTCGGCCTGTTGATTCTTGTTCTTCAGGCCTGGGTGTAAGTGCCACGGCCAACGCCATGTCCTTTCTCTTAACAACCTGTTCCTCCCCTGCCCCAGTAGAGCTTGTACTTATGGATTTATTCACTCACTCACACATTGTCTGCCTCTCCAGGAGTTCTAGACCATGAGTTCTACGAGGTAGAGTGTCTACTTAGTGCAGCACTGGGCACACAGTAGGCGCTCAGTAAAGAGCTGTTGAAGGAAGGAGGGAAAGAAGGATTCATCAGACTGGCCCCTCCCCTTCAGGGGGAGACATGGGGGAAGGGGGAGAGGGGGGAGAGCGGGGCGAATCCCTCCCCCCTCTGCAGATGTCGGAAGCTCAGGGGTCTTGTTAGGTATCTGGAAGCCTCCGTGAGGCTTGACACTCGGTAAGTCCCCACAGGAACCTCGTGAGGAGACTCTGTCTCCACCTTTCACAGATGAGGCTCAGAGATGTGAAGAACCTGCCCGAGGTTGCCCAGCTAGTAAGTGGGGAAGGGGGGCGTGCGTCCAGCCTCCTGGCTAAATCAGACCCCGGGACCTGCCCAGGACGTGGCCCTGGTTTGACAGCACAGGGTGGCTGCAGCTTTTCTCTTTCTGCATCTTCTCCTTCCTCCTTGCCCTCATCCATTTATCCTGGCAAAGGGCAGCTCCTGTGAGGGCAACGGGGTAGGTTCCCAGGCTCTTCCTGGAAGGACCAGGGAGGGGACGCTCTCCCCGGCCAAGCTCCACAGCGGAGGTATCCCCCGGCGGGAATGGTGGCCCTCCCTCATGACTCCACCCCAGGGCAGCCAGCACCAGGGGGACCCCGACCGGGCCAGGGCTCAGGCCTGACCCCCAGGGACAGCTGCCTCACCCGCGCGCCTCTGGCTGGAGAGAGGAGGCTGGGAGGCTGGGAAGGGGCCCTGGGCAGGGCCCACGTGACTCCGCCTGTTTATAAACGATGATGACCATGAGGAGGAGCATTTTAGAAACAGGAACGGCCATGACAGCTGCCTGGGAGTGAATGCTGCTCGTGTGCCAGGGGCTATTTTAAGAGCTACATTAGCTAATTCATTTAGTCTTCACAACAGTCCTCTGAGATAATTACTATTATTTCCCCATTTGACAAGGGAAAACACCGCACCCCAGCAAGACTACGTAACTGGCAGCAGGACTCACAGCTGGGACACGGAGGAACTGAGCTACCAGCCCAGATCTGCCCGACACCGAAGCCCCATCACTCATCCCACAAATATTTATGGAGTGCCTATCGAATGCCAGGCACCAGGCTAAGAGGCGTAGGGATGATGGGACGAGGGTGGGGGTGTTCTTTCCTATAAGGTCTACTGGGCTCCTGCCTAACGAGGTGGTCATGAGCAGAGAGCTAAGGGAAGTGAAGGCGCGAGTCACAGGCCTTGTGCGGATGAGCGTTCCCTGCAGGGAACAGCACGTGCCAGGACCTGAGGTTGGAGATGGCTCGGTGAGCTTGAAAAAGAACAAGGAGGCCATAGTGGGCACAGCAGAGTGGACCAAGGCTGGAGGGTGAGATCCAGGGTGGAGAGGTGGGGCAGGCAGGTCACACAGGGCCGCCAAGCTGCGGGAAGGACTTTAGGTTTTACTTTGAGTGACACAGGGAGCCACTGAAGGGTGTGAGCAGAATGACATGATCTGATCTATGTTTTAGGATCCTTTCAGCCAGGGCTAAAAAGCAGGGAGACCAGCTAGAAGGTTCTTTTCATAATACAGGGAGATGTGACAGTGGCTTGAACCAGTGGGGCAGACTCTGGAAATAGTTTGAAGTGAGGGCTGAAAGGATTTGCTGATGGATAGCATGTGGGGTGTGAGAGAAATGCTGGGGTAAGGGTGACTGCAAAGGTTTTGGATAGAGCAACTGGGAGAATGGACTTGCACCCCCCCCCCCCACTCCTGCAAATGATGAAGGCCGTGGGAGAAGGGGTCTGGGGGGAAGCCAGTGCTCATCAGTCGTCCTGGTGGACATTTGGCTATACAAGCTTGGTGTTCAGAAAGGAATTTAAATCCTGGGGATTTAAAGTCAGAAGTCCTCAGTGCATAGATGGTACAGAGAGCAATGGGAGTGGTTGAAGCTGCCTTTGGAGGGTGGTGAGGCAGAGAAGGGGTCAAAAGATGGAGGCTGGGGCTCCAGAGTTTAGAGGTTGGGGAGATTAGAGGGAAGCAGCAGAGGTGATTGGGAAGGAGCAGCCAGGGAGACAGGAGGAGATCCAGGACAGTCCACACTCTTTCCAAGACCATCCTGTTTGAAAGCCAAGTGGGGCTTACTCTCCTCAGAACTTCTGGGAGGAAAGGACCCTTGACTTTTCCTGATTCTGGGTGGCCATTCATGGGCCACATGAGCTGCTCATTGGGGCTCCTCTCACCCCCAGGGTGATTTCAAGTCCTCCCTCCATTCTCTCCTCTCTTTGCCCCCTTCCTTTCTTCTTGACTGCCTGCACCAGACACAGACTAACACCTTCTTCTATGCTCACTCCTGCCCCTCTGTGCCAGGTGACATATCTAATAAACAAGGGAAACCTAATTGGATAAGAATCATAATACAAATGTTCCAGAAGCTTAGAGGCCAGGTCAGAATTTCTTGTGTTTGCACTGTTTGCGAAGTGCCTTCATGTTCAATTCTCTAGCCTGATCACTAAGGGTAAGCCAGGGATGTTCAGAGCAGGCCATGATGTCATCCTGGGACTCCAGTTTTGTGTTCCCAATAGAGACAGAAGCAAGACTGAGACAGACCCTCTAACATGGTCGTTGCCTTCTGTAGTGGATACTGTCGTGTGCTGCCCAGATCCCCTCATCAAGGTAGAGGCTCACAGTCTCCAGGCTGCCCCAGCTGCCTGGTATGGTGGCTGCTGATGGCTCATAGCTGTGTTCCTCCCCAGGCATTACCTTCAATTTAAAGGAGCCGGCTCGCCCAGGTTTATGCCACCTTTCCATGGAAGCTCTCATCCAATGACTGATTGATACAGGGGTTCAAAGACCTGGCTCCCTTGCCTTGATTTGGGACAATTCTGAAACTGCTATTCGAGCTCTAGAGCACCCTGTGAGATCAATGGAGGCCCCTCTTGCCTCTGCGTTGCAGTTCAACTTCTCACTCTCATTCTTTTCCTTACTTCCTTAAAGATGGTATTCCCAAGTAAAGACCCCAGTAAACATCTTGCGGCAAACCCCCATCTCAAAGTCTACCCAATGTTATACCCCCATCCTCCATCCTCCCAGAACCCTGGTGCTGTTTGGCTCCTCCCAGTCATGACCTTCAAGGCCACTGGACCTACTCCCAACTCCCAGAGGTGGGTCCTGGTTATCTGAAGCCAATTTGAGCACAACATTCCACTCTTAATGACAGACAGGAGCACGAACAAATTGGCCAAGTCATATGGAAAAGACTCACTCTATGTCTCTCTTGTTCCTAACAGTTGTGAGCAGGGAAACATGTAACCCAGAATGACACTAGCAGCCAGTATAGGATGGGGAAACTAGCCCAAGAATGTAGCTGACCCCAAGGCCAGTGAGCGCAGAAGGAAAGAGCCTAGGGCCTCAGTGACTTCACTGCTCCATAGTGTTGAAGCCAGTTTGAGGTGGCATTTTCCATTACTTGCAGCCAAAATACTTCTAACAGATACAAGGGTGATTCATTTACCAGCTCTTGGCTGTCCAAATCTACTTTGCTGCCCTGTGGGCTTCTCTGCAGGAGAGGCATTCTTTGCTGGAGCTCTTGTCTGAAGCAGAATTTTTCACTCTGGAGGGACTTGGGGACTCTGAGTTCAACAGAGTCCTTTCCCTCAGTAGAAAGTACCTTTGGGTTGGGGAAAGATATTAGTGGACAAGCTTTTCAGGTCAGGCCCCAATGTGGGGACGCCTTTTGTGGCCCAGTGCTGTATGCATTTGAAGGGTAAATCTGTAGAATTCTGAGGCTCAAAACTAAGAAGCCTATTTGTCTGCACACTTAAGCCACATTCTTCAATATCATCTTTATTTGTACTATGCTGACATATTTCAAGTTTCAAATTCCTTTCTCTTTTTTTCACTTTATAACAAGTTTAGAACTTGAGTGGAGAAGAGGAGTGTTAATTTTTGGTCCTTCTTGAATCCTGAATAGAGGAGGCTGGGGAAGTGGTTCAAATATTCTCCCCTATTTACATAACCTCAGAGCACTCTAGATCTGTTCCAATTTTGCTAGGATCCAGACATCCTTGTCATCACCATCTTGGGCAGATATGGGGAAAGGTATTCTGGATAAATGGAGAGATTCCAACCCAAACTTTCTCATCTTGCTTCCATTTTCTCCCAGATTGGTTTTGGGAAACATTAACAAAAGTGCATAGACATTAGGCATCATGAAATAGCAATAAACAAACAAGAGCAATGGGAGAGGGGAGAGGAGGGCTGATAATTGTACCAAAATTCTAGGCTGAGAGCAATTGTTTCCATGAATTTCAGAAACTGTAAAATATGCTTCTAAGCATCTGAAAATGGAGACAGAAAAGAGTAGCCTGGCAGATGTTAAAGGCCTCAGCAAGTCCTGAAGCATTTATCCAAAACAGGTCCTGATTTTGACCTCTTCTAGCAATCACTTCACTATCATCTGAGTCCAAGCCATCAGCCTCTCTTGCTCAGGTTATTGCAAATCCCCACAACTAGTCTCCCGGTTTCTACTTGTGCCCTCATCTATCCCCACATGGCAGTCAGAATGATTTTTATTTTTATTTTTTTATTTATTTCTCTCCCCTTTCCCCCCAGTTTTCTGTTCTCTGTGTCCAGTCGCTGTGTGTTCCTCTCTTACTGCTTCTATACTTATCAGTGGTACCTGGAATTTGTGTTTCTTTTTGTTACGTCATCTTGTGTCAGCTCTCCGTGTGTGCGGCACCATTCTTGGGCTGCACTTTCTTTCACGCTGGGTGGCTCTCCTTATGGGGCGCACTCCTTGCGCATGGGGCTCCCCTACGCGGGGGACACCCCTGCGTGGCATGGCACTCTTTGTGTGCATTAGCACTATGCATGGGCCAGCTTCACACGGATCAAGGAGGCCCGGGGTTTGAACCGCGGACCTCCCATGTGGTAGGCGGACAGCCTATCTATTGGGCCAAGTCCACTTCCCAGAATGTTTTTTTTTAAGATTTATTTATTTATTTGTTTCTCTCCCTCCCCCGCCCCCCACCCCGGTTGTCTGTTCTCTGTGTCTATTTGCTGCATCTTCTTTGTCCGCTTCTTTTGTTGTGAGCGGCATGGGAATCTGTGTCTCTTTTTGTTGCATCGTCTTGCTGTGGCAGCTCTCTGTGTGGGCAGTGCCATTCCTGGGCAGGCTGCACTTTCTTTCGTGCTGGGCGGCTCTCCTTATGGGGTGCACTCCTTGCGCATGCGGCTCCCCTACGCGGGGACACCCCTGTGTGGCACAGCACTCCTTGCACGCATCAGCACTGCGCATGACCCAGCTGCACACGGGTCAAGGAGGCCTGGGGTTTGAACCATGGGCCTCCCATGTGGTAGACGGATGCCCTAAGCACTGGGTCAAGTCTGCCACCTCCAGAATGGTTTTTTAAAACACAAATTTGATCATAGCAAACCTCTGCTTAAAAGCATTCAAGTTACTTCCTAAGAGCCTCCTTGTAGCTCAAATGTGGCCTCCTTCTAAGTCAAACTCAGCATATAAATGCATAACCTTCCCCCCAGCATGGGACATGACTCCGGGGGATGAGCCTCCCTGGCACCAAGGGATTACTACCAAGCACCAACTAGCAATGTGACTAGAAAAAGACCTTGGCCAAAAGGAGTAAATGGTAAAGACAAATGAGTTTATATGGCTAAGAATGAATGATGGACTAGAACAGATTTAACTGGTATTCTAGTATAGACTTATTGTGATTCTAGCAATGGAAGAACTTTTATCATTGATGTGGAGGCAGTGGCCCCTGGAGATTCTGAGGGGAGGGAGAGGGAAAAACAGGTATAATATGGGGACATTTTTGGGTCTTGGGAATTGTCCTGGTAATTTACAAAATTGTGCAGGAGAGAGTGTAAACTACAATGAAAACTATAATCCATGCCTATGGTTAACTTTGTTTTTTTTTTTTCCTCTTTTTTAAAAATTTTTTTATTGACTTTGTAATAATATTACTTAAAAAAATATATATATATGAGGTCCCATTCAACCCCACCACCCCCACCCCAACTCTCCCCCCCCGCAGCAACACTCATTCCCATCATCATGTCACATCCATTGCATTTGGTAAGTACATCTTTGGGCACCTCTGCACCTCATAGTCATTGGTCCACATCATGGCCCATACTCTCCCCCATTCCATTCAGTGGGCCCTGTGAGGATTTACAATGTCTGGTGATTGCCCCTGAAGCACCATCCAGGGCAGCTCCATGTCCCAAAGACGCCTCCACCTCTCATCTCTTCCTGCCTTTCCCCATACCCATCAGCCACCATGTCCACTTTTCCTAATCCAATGCCACCTTTTCTATGTGGACATTGGATTGGTTGTGTCCTATGGTTAACTTTGTAAGAAACTGCCAACCTGTCTTCTAAAGTAGTTGTATGATTTTGCATTTCCACCAGCAACAAAGGAGAGTTACTGTGGCTCTATATCCTTGCCAGCATTCGGTTTTGTCTTTAGGATTTTAGCCCTTTTAATATTGTGTAGTAGTATGAAGAAGCCCTTGAATGCTTTTTTTAAATACTTTTTTAAATATACATTTTGACTTTTTAAAAAAGATACTTAGATTGTATAAATGTTATATAAAAAATACAGGGGATTCCCATCTGCCCTGCTCCCAACCCCTCCCACATTTTCCCACATTAACAACGTCTTTCATTAATGTGGTACATTTGTTAAAATTGATGAACACATTTTGGAGGATTACCACTAAGCATGGATTATACTTCTATGGGTTTTGACAAATGCATATTGGCACATATCCACGGCCCTAAAAATGCCCTGTGCTCCATCTATTCATTCCCCCACCTCCCTGAACCACTGGCAACTGTTTTTTTTTTAATGTCTCTAGAGTTTTGTACCAATAAAACTGTTTTGCTAAAAAAAAGAAATTAAGAATGCTTTTATACATTTGTATGTTTTTAAAGTAACAAATAGTAACATTTATTTTTTGGCCATGAAATAAACCAAAATAATGAAATAGAGGAAAAAAAAGCATATTGCTAAGTGAAAGAAGCCAGTCTGAAAAGACTGCAAACAGAAGGCTTCCAAATATATGACATTCTGGAAAAGGCAAAACTCAAGCCAAGGAGCTCTTATCTGCCCTGGGGTCTTTGCACTTCCAGCTCCCTCTGCCTGGAAGACACAGGCCCAGATTGCCCATGACTGATCACTTCTTGTCATCCAAGTCTCCACTCCAATGCCACCTCCAGGGTGGGGCCTACCCTTTCCACCCAGTCTTGAGTGCACCCTCCTCCCTGCTACTTGGTCTCTCTCTCATCAAGAGGTTCCAGTCTACAAGGTTTCCCATCTCTGAAACCCTATTGCATGCTTAACATTTATTTTCTATTTCCCCATTTAGAGTGTGAGCTCCAAGGTGTGCTCCCCTCTGTACTTCAACACCTAGGACAGAGCTTGCAATATGGACGAGTGGTTGAAAAACCACATTGTAAGAGGGAGGTCAAGCACAAGGTGGGTAGGTGACCTTTAATACTTTTTCCAACCAGAGATTCAATGACTATTATCTGACAAGGGGAGCTCCGCAGTTCAGTAGAGAAGACAATGGTTATTCCCTAACACAATTCTGAAAGGCATTTATTCAATGGCTCCTCTCAAGGGACCTTGACAATGAATAACAAATAGCATCATTATCAGTGGTTTTATAAAAGCTGCCCAAGAGTCCCCTGGACTGATGGGAAACTCCTCCCCTGCTTTCCCATCTTCCTTGCATGACCTCCTGGCTTTGTCTGGCAGCAGGCTTCCTGCAGAGCTCATTAAGTTTTGCTTTTTCCTTGCCCAAAGTGACCCCTGGTAAATCTTCCCTTTGGGGTCTGAGAAGTCGACCTCCAGGCAAGGGACCATCTTGGTTGGCTTTGAGGGACATTACTCACCCGTGAAATGACTGCCCCCCTGAGTGACAAGCCCTGACAGAGAGCTGGTCTCGGCCAGGTCTCTGCCTATCCCTCCCCCTCGTCCCCCTGGCGCTGACCTGCTCTGCTGCGTGGTCCTGTCAGCACTTCTCAGCTAAGCTGCTGCACCCTACTCCCTTTTCTGCCCAACAGGAGAATAAAGGACGTGGCTCCCAGGGGGAATTCCAGATTGTTTGTAATGAAAACAGACCAAGCCAAGCAAACACAGATGCTCCCTGAGCCCTGCTTATTGGTTCCATCACATTTCATTGCTTTGGGCCATGTCTTCAGGCAAGCTTTATCTGGGCATCAGCCTGGACTTTCACGGGAGGAATATTTGACCCATCAAAACCGGAAAAAACACTTAGAACCAGGAGGCAAGGACCCTGAATCTGTTTGGGCTGTCACCTCACAGGGTGGCCTAGAGCAAGTAACTTGCCCTCTCTGAACTCTTGGATTAAAAAACCAACCATGCATGGCATCTTCACACAATGGGGCAGGATTTTGTGCTGCAACACGGATGAACCTTGAAAACATTATGCTGAATGAAAGAAGCCGGTCACAAAGGATCACATACTGTATGATTCTACTCATATGAAAGTCCAGAATGAGAAAATCGATAGAGAGAGAAAGTAGATCAGCGGCTGCCAGGGGCTGGGGGAGGGGGTGGGGAGATAATGGGGTGATAGGTAAAGCATACGGGTTTCTTCTTTTTTGTTTTATTATTTTATTTCATTTTATTTTATTTTTTCTCCCACGAACTCTTTATTATTATTTTTTAAATGTTACATTAAAAAAATAAGAGGTTCCCATATGCACCCCAACCCCCTTCACCCCACTCCTCCCACATCAACAACCCCCTGCCCCCACCTCCACGGCACACTCATTGCACTTGGCGAACACACCCCGGAGCACCGCCACAGCACATGGCTAGTAGTCCACATTGTAGTTTACTCTCTCCCCCAGTCCACCCAGTGGGTTCTGGCAGGATATATAATGTCCAGCATCTGTCCCTGCAGCATCATTCAGGACAACTCCAAATCCCGAAAATGCCCCCATATCACATCTCTTCTTCCCTCTCTCTGCCCCCAGCAACTACCATGGCCACTTTCTCCACATCAATGCTACAATGTCTTCCATTACTAGTCACAAGAGTTCCATAGTAGAATATCAGTAAGTCCACTCTAATCCATATTTTATTCCTTCATCCTGTGGACCTTGGGATGGTGATGTCTACTCTACCTCTAGATCAAGAGGGGGCTTAGATTCCACACGGCTGATGGATGCCCTTCTCCTGCTTGCAGTTGTAGGCACTCTCGGTTCCCTGAAGTGGTGGCTGACCATCTTTACCTCCCTGTTAGCTGGCCTGGCCTAGTCCAATGAACTAGAGGGTAGGAGTTACAAGACTGCTGAGGCTTAGGGCCCAGCTGGCACATGGACAGTCCAGAGATTTAAGTCTCCCGAGTATATACCAACCCTAGTGCCAACCACAGTTTCAGTAAAAGTGACAGAAGAGGCATGTGTAGAAAGGTCACATCTAAGTCCAACTCCATCACATTCAGGAACACAAATTCCAAAGTAGGGCCCCCTGACAAGGCACTGAACTCCAGAGCCTTATGTCATGACTGTAGAACCTGTATGTCTCCATAGCCCTCAGGAGAACCAGTACCTGGGGCTGTATCTACTTTGACTGTCTCTAGGGACCTGTTGAGGCGTGAGTAAGTGCGACTCCTCTGATGACCTTCCGACTCTTTTTTGAAGACTCTTAGCCATATAAACTCATATATGTCTTTGCCATTTCCCCCTTTTCAACATGTACTCTATTTAGAAACAATTTATTGAGATTTTTTTTTATTCTCCTCCTTGTACCCTTGGAAATCCAGGGTATATTTTACACCCACAGCATGTCTCAATTTGGTTCAGCCACGTGCCAAATGCTCAGTAGACACACTTGGACAGTGGTGGCCAGCTTGGCCAGTGCAGGGCTAAGGAATCTAATTACAGTGAGGACAGAGGGACAAGGTTGGAAGCTAGGACATACTGATGTCCAAGGAAAGGGCACAAGAGGAGTCTGCAGACATGGCAAAGAAAGTCTGGTTAGCGGGAAAGGATGAAGGCAGTTGAGAGGGGTGACCCAGAAGACAAGGTAAGACCGTGTTTCAGGAGATGGGTCGATAGCGACAAATATTAGAATATATTGGTCTACCTGGAGCTCATGAGTGAGCTTTGCCTGAAAAAGGTTTATGGAATAGTGGGAGCTGATGTAGGGAGCTGGAGAGTGAGTGGAAGGTGAGGAAGTGGAGCCAACAACTGCGGGCTCTTCTTTCAGGAAACCTGGCCTTTTAAAAATATAAGGTAGGAGAGGCACATGGGCTCGGTGAGATTTGTTTACTATGGGTGAGACTTGGCCATCCTGAAATGTTGACAAGATGCAGGTTGAGAAGAAGCACTGAAACCAGCTGCGAGAAGAAAAAGGGAAATTAGATCTGAACAGGAGAAATGACACCACTGAGAGGGGAAGGAAGGAAGTGAGGGTGCACGAAGGCTTAGGGAAATGTGTGTGTGAGCACAGAAGGCGATGGAGTTTATGTCTGCCTGCATCCATGAGCTCTGTGACAGGGGAGCAGGTCCGTTTTGGGGAGAGGGAGAGGAAGAGTGTGGGGCTTGAGGAGAGCAGGGAAGTTCTGGAAGCCCCACAGTGGGGGTGGGAAAGGAAGCTGACAAGGGGCATGGAAAAGCTTTGCTAAGACCCACCGGGGCCCGCTGAGGTTGGCGACTGTGCATCTCTAGTAGCGACAGTTCAGTGGCATGGCTTTTCTCCAGTGGTCCTCAGCAGTCTTGGTTCAGGACAGGAGAAAGCCTGTGGCTGAAGTGGTCCAAGGCCAGGAGTTCAAGGGCAGGCATCACAGAAGGATGAGAGAGAACGCTCATTCAGTGAATAAAGATTTATCAAGTGACTACTGTATGCCAGGTATTGTTCTCGATGATGGAGGTAGAATGCAGAAGCAAAACCAGACAAGATTCTTGTCCCCTCCGTGAAGCTTGCAGAAACAGTTTTTTCTCCAAAAACTCACTTCTGTGTCCATTACTCAATTGGTTCTTACCAGAGGAGGAAAAAGAGGTGTTATGGTGTTGGGCCATAGTACTTTTGATTAAAAAAGTAAAATTGGGGCATAATGAAGTTTAGCAGGATGGCTGATCAGGATGGGCACTGATCTTGAAGTCATAGAGGCAGGGATTATCATCCCCACAGCACAGATGAGGCAAAGGAGGCTCAGAAAGGGCATGTGTCTGGCCTGAGGTCACACAGCTGGGTAGTGGAAAGATTGTCTGAGCTCAGGTTCCTGCTGCTTTTACTTCTCTATTTGCTCAAGCTGGTGAGGCCCACAAAAGAGGTTTGTTAAACCCCTTGTGGACAGGGTTTCCTGCCCCCTCTCTTTATCCCCTCATAGACCCCAGTTTGGGCCAGTGTCACGGCCAATTTGTCCATACACGGGGTGTGTGTATGTGTGTGTGTTTGAACTTGCTAATGAGGATGGGGACCAGCTCCAAAAGGAGCTGGGATCAGTCCCAGCTGTAGAGGGAGCTACACAGTTACAGCTACATAAAGTCCTCTAGAGGATGAAAGCTTTCCATGGGAAGGACGAGGCTGGGATTTCAAGGACAAAACCACAGTCAGACCCTTACAGCTTTGGGGAAGTTCCTTTGCCTATGGAATCCTGGGGGACCTTGGGCTGATCTCGGTTCAAATCCTGCCTTAGGCACTTATGAACACTATGACTTGGAGCAAGTTCTTCCTTGGGCTCACTCTTCTCAGGTGTTAAATGGAGATGATAATACTTATACAACTCACAGGGTTGGGTGCATTAGAAATTCTCTCACTCTCAATTGCTCTCTCTCTCATCCATCTCTATTTTTATTTAGCTGTCTAGCATCTATCTGTCTCTCCTAAGTGATGAGTATTATTACATGCATAAGAGTTTCAAGGGATACCAAATGTCACACAAATGGAATTCATTGTTCTGGCCATGGGCTTGGGAGTCAGGCTTCACCATTTACTAGCCATGGGACTTTGGGAAATTTGTTAACTTCTTTAAAATCTCAATTTTCTCATCTTTAAAATGGAGTTCTTATTAGTACACGCCACACAAAATTACTGTGAAGATTTAGGAAAATAAAACAAATCATATGATTTGAACAGTGCCTGGCACGAAGCTCCTGAAATGTTAGCTGCTTGTCCTTAATTTTAAGGACTTTTATGGATAAGGTATCTAGAGATTTTGTCAAGTCCAATCTACACTAATATCCTAAGTCATTCCAAATAGAATTCAAGCTGTTTTCTTAATTCTTCTGGCTTCAGTGGCTTGTATTTTCTGGACATGGGGGCCTCTCCCCTCGGTCCTCTATAAAGTGTTTTCAATAAAGGGCATGCTAGGTGAGGCCATGGCGGTACCTAACCTTGCTCACGTGCAGCTTCTGAGGTCAATCAAACATGGTCCTTAACCACCCTCCCTCCACTTACTGCCCTTTCAGGGAGGATTTGAAAACCTGCTGATGTTTCCCAGAAAACTTGGGAGGTGTTTGTCTACAAACAAAAGACAGACAGGGAGGGGCGTGCTAAGCATGAGGGTCCAGACTGGATGGTTAGACTTCTTGTCTGTCTGTCTGCCTTGTAAAATATTAAGCTAATAAAGGCCATTTAATTAAAAAAAAATAATAAAGGTTTTCTTTTTTTTGGTGGATTGGAATTTGACTTCCTAGCAAACAGAATCTTATTTTAGCAGAACAACCGGGTACTGTTCTTGTCACCTAAGTTATAGGGTCAGAACATTGTACTGACTTTTTCTCTAACTTAAGATTTTAATTTTGGGGTTGAGAGTTGTGCAGTCGTCTATCTCAGGTAGATTTGCCTTACAGTATGGAAAGGGGGATAACAGGGTAGCAGGGAGGCTTAGAAAGGAGGGGTGAGGGCAGAGTGTTGAGAATTCAGTCCTAGGTATGCTATGTCCACTCACTCTACATTTTAGATTAAACAACTCAGAATCTCAGAATGTGGAAAGACCTGAGTGGTCATCTGGACAACTCTTTCATTTTGCAGACGAGGAGACTGGAACATAGAGAGGGGGTGTAGCAGTTTGATGTAATTGATGAATTCCAGAAAGAAATATTGGATTGTGCTTGTAATCTGATCTGTACCTGGGCATGATTGAGTTATGATTAGGACACTGAGCCCCACCCCTTGGCATGGTGAAGAACAGAGTTGAGGGCTTTTAATGTTGGAGTTTTGATTTTGGAGTTTGATGCTGAAGACTTAGGTTGCAGCCCCAGGAAGTAAGCTCACAGAGGAATGAGAAGCAGTCCCAGGAAGGAAGGAACCTTGAAGCCAGAGTACAGCAAGCCCCAGGAACGTAGGAACCCAGGAAGCCTGAACCCTCACAGATGTTGGCAGCCATCCTGCTCCAACATGTGGAAATAGACTTTGGTGAGGGAAGCAACTTATGCTTTATGGCCTGGTATCTGTAAGCTCCTACCCCAAATAAATACCCTTTATGAAAATCAACCAGTTTCTGGTATTTTGCATCAGCACTCCTTTGGCTGACTAATACAGGGGGACTCAGGACTACCCATCAGCCAGGGACCAAGACCTGCTCCAAGTCTGTTAAGCACCAGGAGTGCTCCCTACCTGGATCCCACGGTGCGGCATACATGATACCTGCAGCTGGCAGGATGACTTAAAAGGAGTACACAAACCGACATTTTCAATGTGAACACTTAAAAATTATTTCAATGTACTTTAGGTAAAGTTATCTGGCCCATAAAACTCATAATTTATGGTAGTGATATAAAGTTTCATTTAAAAAATTAATTAGTGAAGTAAGAAAGAATGTGAATTGTTCTAAAAACATTGGCTAAATAACAAAATAGGTAACTTATAAGTTACAGACTACCAGCTCTGTATGAGGGCTAGAAGCAGTGGTATCCTGCAGCTGGCTCGTACAGGCTTGTGAGAGTCAACTGTTAAATATTCAGGAATTTTGTGAGCCACTTGTCCACGGTGGGAGTATTTACACCATAGAAATTGGCAAACAGAACAAATTAGGGTTTTTTTTTTCCCTCAGTAAGCCAGTTTGTCAGGATACTCCTGGCCAAAAGACAGTTTAACTGACTGGTTAAGAGGAACTTAAAGTGTTGCACACATATTTGATTGTCTTCTTGTTAAAATAAAATATTCAAACGCTTCATTTTAAAGCATCCAAAAGCTCTAAAAGAATTACCCAGTAATTTTCATGTAGTCTTCAGAGTGAGGCCTCTCCCTTGACTTGGCTTATTTGGAGAGTGACCTGGGATTGCCGGGCGATCTGTGAAAACGCGGGTGATTGTCTGAAAACCGCACCCCCCAAGGACACAAATATGAAGGTAAGCTGGGTGCTGAGGCTGACAGAAGACTTACTTTGTCACAAGAGCCTCATGGTTCTCTTGATGGATTTGGTAATAAATGTCGTGAATTAAAATTATAGAATAAAATTATCACGGATATAATACTACTTTTACCTCTGTGATGATTTTAAGTGTGGTGCAGGATTTCACTTAAAAGAAGAGTGTTGATGTCACCCAGTCCACTTGTTAGAAAAGGAGACTGAAGCTCCTGGGAAGGAGCATATCATTCTGCCCCTTGGGATGCAGCTGCAAGGGAAAAGCCAGGGAGGAAAACCTGGAAGGGAGGCAAGGGATTTTCAAATAGACTCCTGGCTTTTTCCTTGATGAGGGAGGAATGTGTCCAAATTTCAGTATTTCAGCAGGGAACAAAGTCACCATCAATGGCGGGTGCCAGAAATATCTGAACCAAATCAATGCCCTCTAAAGTGTTTCATAAATGTGCATCCACAAAGGACCACTGTGCATTGGCCCTGCCTCTCTCCTGACCTCATCTCCTACCAGCCACCCCCTCACTCTCCCTGGGGACGTGCCAAGCTCGGTCCTGCCTCAGGGCCTTTGCCCTTGCTATCCCATCTGCCAGGACAGCTCCTTCTGCAGATAGTCACAGGCCAGCTCCAGATGATCTCTGTTCAGTCTGTCATCTCTTAGGAGAGGCCTCTCCTGATAACCTAATCTAAAAGAAGCTCTCTTACACTGTAAGATTCTAGTACATTGCCCTGTCTTGGGCTCTTTTTCACACGTATCACTGTCTGAAATTATCTTGTGGTTGCCTATATCCTCGCAAAAAGATAAGCTCCATGGCAACAGGGATATGTCTCTTAAAATGACTACTGTATCCTTTGCTCCTTGCACATAGTTGGTGTTTAGAAACTATTTGCTGAATGAATAAATGAATAAATGGATGCCAGTTATGGTACCTAGACGCTCTTTTGATCTAAGGGAATGGTTTTCCAATGGGACTCCAGGGATTCTTGTGTCCCTTGGAGAAGACTTGAGAGCCCTTATGTGGAGGGAAGGACTTGTGCAAGGGAGACCACTTGGCTGGGATTCTAGATCTCCTCCCTTTACCTCCAGAAGTCCCACTGGGTCTGTTTTACATATTGTGCGTTTGCACTGTTCATCAAACAGAGGGCTCAGAGTCCAAAGAGCAAGGCCAGGTCACTGTTGAGGAGGCACTGGGTTATCTTAGACTCCTAGGGCCCCCCTAACAAAGCAGGTCCCAAACCACAGACATGGAATGTCCCAGCTCTGGAGGCTGGAGGTCGGAATCAAGGAGTGGGCAGGGCCGTGCCACCTCTGCAATCTGAGGGTCCTGGAGGTGGCTGCCAGCACTCCACGGTGGTCTTGGGCTTGAGGCCTCCTTCCATCCCTGCCTCTGTCACGTGGCTATCTTCTGTCTCTGCCTGACCCATTCTAAGGACCACAGTCAGACCAGATTAGGGCCCACCCTAATCCAGTTTGGCCTCATCTTAACTAATAACATCTTCCAAGGTCCTACTTCCAAGTAAGGTCACGTTCACAGGACCAGGTTAGGACTTGAACGTGTCTTTGTAGGAGGCATAGCTCAATCCCTAAGAGGATAGAAGGTTGGAGTCCATACCTTTGAAAGTCTTCAAACCCGATAATTATGAAAGAGACACAGGTAGCTTCATTAAAAAAAAAAAAGTACTGTGGTTACATAGATACCACACGAAATTTCCCAGTCTAACCACTGTCATGTGTATAACTCAGTGATATTAATACATTTGCAATATTATGCTACCAATACCACGATCCATCATCGAAACTTTTTTTTATCACCATTCTCTCTCTCTATTTGCTCCTTCTAGGTACTTCCTATAAGAGAAATTACACAACATTTGTCCTTTTGTGTCTGGCTTACTTCACTCGACATCAGGCAGGGTGAGTTTTGATGTTGGGGAAGGGGGTGGTAGCTAGAGGAGCAGAGAAGACACGTCGTCCTGGGGTGGGAGTCCCCAGGCGTGAGGACAGGGTCTTTGGAAAGGTGGTGGCTTGGTTCTGAGTTTTCCCTGCAGCTGCCTCCACTGCTTGCTCGGAGTCACGTACGAGGGATGGGCTGGCTGGTGCGTTTTGCTGAGACCACGTATGAGCAATCGGCATCTTCCATGACTTTAAACATAACGTTTGCTCCTGTATTCACCAGGAGCGCTACAGCCTCACTCCCTGTGGCCCCCTCAGTGGGATTCTATTTCCACAGCGCTCACTTTTAGAACATTCTTATTTGCTGTTCCAGGTTCTTGGAGAGATAGCTCGAGAGACTCTGAAGATAAAATGACTCCCGGCACAATAGGGATGGGGAGATTCTGAAATGAATAGCAACTTTGTTTACTTGGCGCCGGGTCAAGCAAGCCGAGCTACACTAAAAAAATAAAGTTCCCTTTCTCTCCATCAGGAAAAAAACCCTACTCAGACTGCGTGGCTTACGAGACAATTTCTCTCACAGAACGGAACAAATGCAAATGGACTGTGATTAACTTTGTGAGAAGAAAATTTAAAAAAGAAGTAATTATGGGGTGGGAGTGAGCCAGGGCTGGAGTAAGGGGTGAGATCAAGAGGCATTTGAGATGCCTAAGTAGAGAGCCAACTATAAAAAACAGCAGCAGACTGGGTGTGGGTCTCCAACACACACACACACACACACACACACACACACACACACACTAACATCTATATAAACGCCAGGCGCCCACGTATGACCAATTCTCCTCTGCAAGCTTGGCCCATGATTCCTTCCCAGGATGGGCAGAAGATGATGATGATTCATAATCCTGCCCTTTTCTGCATAGCCACCACGCACCAAGCTCTGTTCAAAGCGGTATGCGCCTACAATGGTGGCTATCATCATTCTTCACATTCATTGTGCTTCTCTGAGTCTCAGTTTTCCTTTCTGTAAAATGGGGACTATGAGATCACCCACCTCCTAGAGCTGTTGCGACCATTAAATGAGACGGTGCACATAAAGCGTGGAGCACAGGGCCTGGCACTTAGTAGGAGCTCAGCAAACGGTCTGCTGCTGCTGCTATTCTTACTATTCTCCACAGGTACCTCAAACTCAAAATGTGAAACACTGAATTCAGTATCTTCCCCTTTAAGCCTGTCTTCTCCTAGATGTCATAGTTCAGTGAGTGGAATCAGCATCTTCTCCAGTTTCTTCTCCTGCCCTGCAGTGTTCAATTCTGCCTCTTCCATCTCTCTCGATTCATCCTTATTATCTCCTTCCTTGCTGCCTCTGGGCCCGCATTCAAACCCTTATCCTCTCTCCTGTGAACCGCTCCCGGGTCCCTGCCATCCTCTATTGGCCACACTGCCACCAGCATGCTCTCTCTACCATGTAAACCCAACCATGCCTGTTCTTTGCTTAAACCAACCAGAGGGATCCTCTCTTACCTAGAGGATAAAGTCTGGCATAAAATGCACCTTAGGTCCCGGCTCAGCCTCCTTCTCTGCCTGGGGTGCCTCTCTTGGCTTTAGCCGCCTGGCTTACGTTCCTCATCTTCTGAGATGAGCTGAGCTTTCCTCCCTCATGGGGGTCATCCCTGGTCCCCCTCGAAGACGCGCCCCCTTGCCCTGACATTTCCTGCTGTCATGTTTTAGGTATTTGCGTACCCGGGTACTGATTGGGATTAAAGACTTGTTCAAGCCTTACTCCGTGCTCCCATGGGTGTGGACCCATTCATAAATAGGACCTGCGAAGATGCTGTTACTGGTCCAGGTGTGGCCAAACTGAGCGAGGACAGGCCTGAATCCACAGGGCTGAAGGCCTTATAAGGAAAGGACATATTGACAAAGACAAAGTAGACAGCAGGAGAAGCCAAGTGACGAAGGCAGAGGGGCAAGCCGAGGGACCTCTGGATCACAGCAAGCCAACACTGGCGGCAAGCCAGCCCTGGAACACTACAGACTCCTGGGGAAGCATGGCCTGCTGAGACCTTAATTTTTTTTTTTAGGAAATATCTATTATTTTTTTTAAGATTTATTTTATTTATTCTCTCCCCTTCCCCCCCACCATTGTCTGCTCGCTGTGTCCTCTTGCTGTGTGTTCTTCTATGTCCACTTGCACCCTCAGTGGCACTGGGAAACTGCGTCTCTTTTTTGTTGCATCATCTTGCTGTGTCAGCTCTCTGTGTGTGTGGCACCACTCCTGGGCAGCCTGCACTTTTTTCACGTGGGGCGGCTCTCCTTGCAGGGTGCACTCCTTGTGCGTGGCAGTTCTCTGCGTGGGCCGGCTCACCACGTGGGTCAGGAGGCCCTGGATATCGAACCCTGGACCCTCCATATGGTAGGCGGACGCTCTATCAGTTGAGCCATGTCTGCTTCCCAAGACTTTAATTTTGAATTTCTAGCTTCCAAAACCATGAGACAAAAACGCATGTTGCTTAAGCCAACCAATGTGTGGTGTTTGTCATAGCAGCTCTGGCAAACTGAGACACCTGCTATCCCCGTTAGAAAGGGAGCTCCTTGAGGGAGGGTCTGTGTTTATTTGTCTTTGGATGTTTTCGGCTTCCACACAGTGCTTAGACTCACTTACAACATGTGCTTTTGGGACAAATGAATAAAACAGTACAGATCCCATTCACTCCCTGTCATAGCTTTATCTGAACTCCCTTCTCAGAACTTGGCTTGCATTTCTACTCCAGGATTCACTTCGTTCTGCTCTGCGTATAGTAAATTGTCTACATGACTGGCCTGGGGCCTCCCAGCCACCCCAAGGGCTAAGGGATGTCTATTGGGATACTCCACCATTCTCCAACTCTCCATTCCTGTTTCCTACCACCTTTTACCTCAATCCCTTTCTCCAGCCCCATTAGCTGGTACCTTGAACTTGAATACTTGAAGCCTCCTGTCTCAGGCTTCTCTAACTGCTCATCCCTCTACTGTCATGCTCTCCCTCCGTATGCCCACACAGCTCACTCTTGCCCTCCCTCCTTCTCACATCACCTTTCCCTGATGGCACTGGCATCATGCTCCCTTTGTCTTCTATTGTTTCTTTATCTCATCACCTGGTATGCTACAGATCTATTTCTTCATTCTCTTAGCATCTACTCCCTCCCTCCCACCCAGATGTGAATTCCATGAAGTCAGGGACTTTACTGAGATCATTTTTGAATTTCCAGTGTCTAGAAGAGTACCTGGTATGTAGAAATCACTCAATAAATATTTCTTGAGTAAATGAATACGTGAACATGCTTCTCTTTCCAATAAACCAGTAATTTTAAAATTGTGAGTTTGAACTGGGTCATCAAGTCAATTTAATGGGTTGCAGCCAGCATTTTGAAAAATGAAATAGACCAGAACTAAAAATATCAGAATGCCTTGCACCTAGTAAGGGTAAATATCCTGTGAAAGTTATCTCAGTATATATATCATATATATAATCAGGTGACAAGGCAAAACGTATTACTTGTTTGCTAGAAAATTTTTTGGAAAAACAATGCTTTAGACCAGGGGCCAGCAAACTTTTCCTATGAAAAGCCAGATGGTAAATATTTTAAGTTTCCAGGTCATATGCAACTATTCAATTCTGGTAGTATAGTGTCAAAGCAGATACAGGTAACACAGTCACAAATGGGCATGATTGTGTTATGACAAAACTTTATTTACAAAACCAGGTGACGGGCTGAATATGGCCTTTGGACGGGAGTTTGCTAACCCCTGCCCTAGACTGTAGCCTGGTATGCGTCTGTGTCCTACGGGTGTAAACTTCCAGCATACAGGAAATGTGTCTTTTCCACCTCTGGATCTTCACTAAGAGTCCTCAAATCCCGACGTTTAGCCTGCTGCTTGCACATAACAAATGGCCATAAAATATTTGCCAAAATCGTCAATGAACATTTATTGAGTCTCTTACTCAGAAGAGCTGGGTGCCAAATCCATAAACATTTGTTGAATGAATACCAGAGACCTTGGCCTTGAATTCTCAAAAGCCCCCAATGCTTGTGAAGGTTGAGACCCAGAGCCCAGAACATGTCCTTGCCCCAGCTGCCAGGGGCAGGAAGGCGTGGCAGGGCGGGGACCGGGTCCAGGAGGGCTTGAGCGACTGTTTAGGGAACCAACTATCCTTCTTATCAGCTTGCTGGCTCCTTTTGTTTGCTCTTCCGCTCAATAAATCAAAAGTCCTTCTGTTGTTATGGAGCGCAGGGTCACTGATTCTTTTGACTCTATGTTTACAGAGTTAGAACATGACTGTGAGATTGAAGGGAGAGGAAGGGAGGTACCAGACAAGTGTTGGCCTCAACAGCAACACCTCAGCTTCCCAGGCTCGAGTCGGTGGTGCCAGGCGCAGGGGGAGGGCTCTCCGCTCGGCAGGGCACAGGCAGAGGCTGGGAGGGGAGGGGAGGTCAGGGCTGTGCCCCGCCGACTTACAGTCTGGCGGGGGAGGCAGGCCAGGTTCGGAGTTGCAGGTGACCTTGAGTAGTGTGTGTGTGTGGGGGGGGGGGCGGGGGGGTGCAGCGGCAAAATATGGTCTGTGGGCCAAAGGAAGCCGCTTGCTTTCGTGTGGCCTGCCTATTAAGAATAGTTTTGACACTTTTCAATGGTTGAAAAAAAAACCCCAAAAGAAGAGCTCGATTTCATGAGACGTGAAAAGTGTCTGAAATTCAATTTGCAGGGTCCATAAATAAAGTCTTATTGGAATGCAGTCAGAGTTATCCATTTATGTATGGTGTGATTGCTTTTGTATTACAAGGGCAGAGTTAATTAGTTTGTGCCCAGAAACCATATGGCTGGCAAACCTTCCGATATTTCCCATCTGGTTCTTTAAAGGCAAAATTTGCTGACCTCTGACCTAAATCCTAGGCTAGGACCCTGGACATCAACCAGGAGCGTGTTAGAAATGCAGCACCCCAGGCCCCATCCCAAACCCAGATAGTTGGAAATTACTTTTTTTTTTTTTCAATCCTCCTCTCCTTGTGGCTTTCTGCATGCTGTCTGCTCTCTGTATCCATTCGCTGTGCATTCTTCTGTGCCTGTATTTATTTACTTATTTCCTGCCTCCCTGCTTGCCACTTGCTTGTTGTCTACTCTCTGTGTCCATTTGCTGCGTGCTCTTCTCTGTTTTTGCTTGTCTCCCTTTTTTGTTGCATTACCTTGCTGAGATGGCTCTCTGCGGGCGCGGTGTGGGTGAGCCTGCCTTCACAAGAGGCCCCGGGACTTGAACCCAGGGCCTCCCATACAGTAGACGGGAGCCCAACTGACTGAGTCACAGCCGCTTCCCTGGAAATTACACTTTAATAAGATCCCCAGGTGATGTGCCTGCGGATGAAAGCTTAAGAAGCACTGACCTGGAGGAAGTAAATCATCATCTGTTGAGTATCCACAAGCAGGTGCTCTGGTATTTTATCTCAGTCACTCTTTGGGGCACCCTACAGCCCCAAGGAGGGTTCATTAGGGCCATTTATTTTACACGTAAAACAACAAAGGATACAAGTCAAGGGCTTGCCCAAGGTTATCTACTTAGGAAGCCCCTGAGCTGAGATTTGAACTTCAGGCCCCTAGGACAATCAGAGGTTTTAACCGCAAGGGTCCTCAGTCCCTTGCACAAAGGAGCATCGGACCAAAGAGGGGTCTTGGATCTGTGCCCTAAGATGTTCAGTGGCCAGCAGAGGTGTTTGGCCCGTATAGAGCTACAAACTATTTTAAAATTTGATGCCAATTATTATTTTAAAATCAGGGGAATTTGTATCGGAAACCTAGGGACTTGGCATCTTCTGAAATTATCAGAAGATCAGGCCCCCTGGGCTAGATGGTCTGTTATGGCTTTAACTGTCTGCCACCTAGCTGCCCTCCTTGGTGGACAGAGCCTCTCTGTGTCATCACACTCCCCTCTGGGCCCTGCGGGCGTCTGAGTTTGCGTCCTCTGGTCAAAACTAAAGGGAACACAGAGCAGCATGCAGATTACCCGGGCATCCAGTTGAAATGCAGACTCTGATTCAGTAGGTCTGGGACAGGTCTGCATTCTGCATTTCTAAGGGGCTCCCAGATGATGCCAAACACAGATCACACTTTGAGTAGCGAGGCTGTGGAGGAACTTGCATGTCTGACTCAGGGGTTGCACCTCCTGGGTCCATCACCCAGGGTATCCCAAGAGATGTCCATTAGCCTTTGGGGTGGCTGGGAGCCCCCCGGGTGGGTCTCTTTAGCTGCCAGCAGCTTCTCTATCTGCCCTGCTGAATTGTATGAACATTGTCATTTTCTACTGGTGCCATGATGTGAAAAAGGTTGAGCAGTGTCCATTGTCCCATCACACGGCTTCCCTCACAGCTTCTGGCCCCTGCCCTGGTAGGTGTGGCTGTTGTGTGGCGGTTTCTTGGGCTTGAAGGCCAGAAATTTAGGCAAGAGTACAGGATCTACTCAGGGTATCCCATTTGTCTCCACAGAGGCTGCTGCTAATTGTGTTTAAGACGGCTAAGCACATCCCACCCTCAAACACCCGGACACACGGACACACTGACACATGACGATGTACACACACTCTCTGAAAAGTAATAAAGATGCTGTTTACTTCCTTCTTTGGCCCCTCCAACCCCCCGCCCTAAAACACAGAACTGCTGGCTGCCCCAAGGGGGGTTATTTCCAACAAGCCAGAGAAGTGGCTGGTGTCACCTCCAGGAAGCTTCCCAGGAGGCTCTCCCATGCCACCGACCTCAGAGAGGTGGGCAGGCCTCCCTGGCACTCTCAGGACACCAGTGACCTTGTCCACTGGTGGGGAGAAGGGACCGTGCCTGCATGTTTGACCAAGGAAGGCCTCCATGGGTGCACAGGCTGGGTTCCAATTGGCTGGTGGACCTCTCTGCAGGGTTTGTCCTCTGGCATGTGCAGCAGAATCAGGGGAAAGATCAGGCACACCCTGAGCAAATCATTTTGTCTCCTTGATCTCCACTTCCCTCTTCTGTAAAATGGGTGTCATAATAGAATGCCTACCTCAAAAGGCTGCTGGGAGCTGCAGATGGGATAGTAAACGTATCTGCACTTTGTAAATTGTATATGACTATCTAGTGTTGGGGTTTTTTTTTTTTTGAAAGAATGAGGAGGCTGATGAAAGCGTGGTAAGTTAGAAACAGTGCCTCCCTCACCCCCCAGTGACCAAGTGACATGAGTATCCCTGCCCAGGGACTCCTAAGGGGAAAGACTTATCTGGACTTCAGTACACAGAACGCACAGGAAAACAGGGAAAGAAACAAGGGAAGTGTACGCCTTCTCAGTTCAAAAATACAACGATGTTCTTTTTCTCGGAGGGATTGTGTTGTCAAAGCAACAGGAACAGGAAATTTATGGGCCTGTGGCACCTCTGTTCCTCTTGACAAAACGGGGCTCGCAGATGATGGAGGTGCACACTGGCTTTACAACACCGTGCCACGGCTTGGTGTTCTATTATCATCCTCTTGCAATGAGTGTTCCTGAGCTTGGCCGCGGGCCCGGTGTGAGATCAGTCAACACCAAAACCAAGAGCAGGCCCTGTGCTAGAGGTCAGTGCTTGACTCCGAGGTACTGACAGGTTTCTTGGATGGGGCCCTGTGAAATTCTTTATGAATCAACTCTCCAAGTAAGTTGGCTCCTTGCCTTGTGCTGGGAAGAGATGAGTCCTCCGGGATGTCCCTGAGGGTCCCTGGCAGCAGGACTAAAAGGGCTGAAGGGGCCAGGACACTTCAGTTTGACTCCTGTTTCCACCATTTACCTGTTACCTTGGGGAAGTCAACTCTTGAACCTCTGCCAAGCAAGGGTAAGAAGTTCCTCTCAGGGTACTTCTGAGGTTTCTAGGAGCTACTGAAGGCACATATCCTGGCATGCAGACACTCAGAACTTGTTAATACCCTCCCTGTAGCTTCCTTTGTTCATCCCATCCAAGTTGCTTTGAGTCATCCCAGAGAAGTTAAGAAATCTGCTCAAGATCACCGTCTTAGTTTCTTAGGGCCATCATTACAAAATACCACAAATCAGGTGACTCAAAACAATATAAATGCATTGCCTCAAGGTTCCAGAGGCCAGGAGTCCATAATCAGGTGTTGGCAGGGCCATGCTCCTTCGGAAATGTGTAGGGAGAATCCTGCCGTGCCTCTTCTAGGTTCGGGGGTTTGCATTGCTTGGCTTGTAGCTCGTCACTCTCACCTCCGCCTCCTCCATCTTCACCTAGCTTTCTCTCCTGGGCCTCAGTCTGGGTCCAAATTTCCTCTTCTTGTATGACACCAGTCATGCTGGATTAGGGTCCGTACTAATACAGTTTGGCCTCACCTTAACTAATAGCATCTTCCAACAGCCTATTTCCAAACAAGGCCCATTCACAGGACTGGGGCTGGGGCTTCTTTTGGGGGACACAGTTCAATCCATTGCAGTTGCCATGCTAGTAAGCGGCAGAACCAAGGCTAGAACCAGGTAGACGCAAATTGAAGCCCATCCTCTCTCCTTTGCTTCCCTCCATGCCTCCCGCTATGTGGGGCTCCATAGTTTCAACACATTCTTACTAGCTCTTCCAAACAATCGGGTGAGGGAGACCATGTGTATTCGGCATATGGGGAAATGGCATTTTATGGTTTAAAACCTGCCCAGGTATGTACTGCTGGCCCTAGGGAGTGTGGAGCTGGCAGGAGGACCCAGGTCTCCTGAACCCACATTAGGGCTCTTTCTAGAGAGCTAAGAGGGCACAGGAAGGAGAAGGGAGCTGCTGGAGGAAGTGCTACCAGCAGAGCTCTGGACCTTAAGCCTGCACGTGAAAACCTAAGTTTATTATCCAAAAGATTTAGCTGTCAGCACAACAGTCATCAGGCTAGACAGAGAATTACTGTTTCAGTTTATTTCTGTTTGTGCTTAGAATCATGGTATTTTGGTGTCCAAAGGAAGAAGGAAATCTCTAGCATTCCTATCAGGATATATGTATGTGCATGCATGTGTGTGCAATCTCCCCCCCTCTCACTCTCTTATCAATTTATCGTCTATCCACCCCATCCATCACATCTCTCTATCGAATCTCTCTATCACCTATCTCTATCATCTATCTATCTATCTATCTATCTATCTATCTATCTATCTATCTATCTATCTATCTATCTATCTATCTATCTAATATCTATCACATTCATAGATCATCTATCTTTATTACATTCTGTAGAGGACAACCTAAAGTCAGACGCTTTGAAAGAGAGAACAAGCATCTAAAACCATCATTAAGGTATAAACGGGGGAGGGCTGGGGGGAACATTTGAACATGGGAGATGGTCAGGTATGTGGTTGAAACTATAATGTTGAGAAAAGTCTTTAGAAAATATAATAAGGAAAGATTGCCTATTTAAGATGCTTAAGGGGGGGGCATCTGGCACAGGGGCAGTCTTCTAGGGAGTGTGTGAGGGCTCATTTTGTCATAGTGTGTTATGTCATTGGGTGGAGACCCATACAATGAGTGTGAAGGTGTACCCACATCCTGGGGAGGACAGATGTTCTCAAACAATGAGAATTGTGTCTCTCTGGAGAGAATTGGTAGCCCCATTGGGTCAGGGCAGTCTAGTATGTCAAGCCTTCAGCATTGTTGCAAGTATCTGAATCTGGTCCTTTAAGTAATGAAGACTGATTGTCACTGTGAGCCCTGAGGGGAGGGGAAGAGAGGTATAGAATAGATGGAAGCAGGGTAACTGGAGGGCAGTGGACGTGTTCCGCAGGATCGTGCAGTGATGGATATAAGACATGTTAAATTACACCAAAAATGTATAAAAGTCCATAGGCTAAAATATAAACTGTAATGTAAAACATAAGATAACTAAAAATTTAGAAAATTGTACAGTCTAAAATATAAACCGTAATGTAAACCAAAATGGAACTATGTTTGAAAGCTATGTTTCAACATCTGTACAACAGCTGCAGCAAATATAACATGACCATGTAAACAGATCATTGCTGGGGAAGGGGGGAAAGGTTTGATGTTGTATATATGGGGATCTCCTATATTGTATATGTGAATTACTGTGATCTAAAACTTTTCTAAATACAAAATTAAAAATTAGGGGAAAAAAAGCAAGGATGTAGACACTGAAGAAGAAATAAAAAAATTGCCTTGCTGCTGTACATACAGGACAACACCTATTGCAGTGATGAAATGCAAAATGTCAAAAACAAATTTTATAATATTTTTCATTTTTTAATATCCCAATTTATTTTTACTCTATTTTAGTTTTTCTAAATTTGTATGTACTCTATTTCTAATTTTTAAACCCATCACTATATTTCATTTTCCTATTAATTGAATTTGGCAATATATTAGGCTTCATTTTTGAAGAAGTTTTGGACCACAGAGAGGTTCAACTATGGAGGGGAGGAACACTGGTGTGGGGTGTTATTGATGGGGGGGCACATGGTTGGGAGGGAGTTCTCCAGAGCATGTATATAGGGTACATAAAAATGTTTGGATCTGTGTTGGGTAGTTTCATAGTAGTTACAGTTACAAAAGACAACTGAGGGAGTGCTGAGTTCCTAGCCAGGTGAGCTCTATCACATTCCCCAATGGAACAGCAACAATTCTCTTTTGCAATGGCAAAGACCAACAAAGACGAGTGGTCCAACAATGAACCCTTGACACTGATGACTATTTTTATGAATCTGTGTGCCTGAAATATGAACTAGACCTAGAACTGCAGGGTGCCTAAGAGTTACCTCCTGAGAGACTCCATGTTGCTCAAATGTGGCCACTCTGTAAGCCAAATTCAGCATGTAGATGCATTACCTTCCCCCCCAGCACAGGACATGACTCCCAGGGATGAGTCTCCCTGGTGCTGAGGGATTGCTAACAAGCACCAGCTGTAATGTTACTAGAAACAGACCTTGAATAAAAAGGCCAACTCAGACCAGCAGAATATCTGAGCCTACATGTAGGATCATGTGTTTAAAACTGCTTTTCGACCTTGAATAAAAGGGGGAAATGGAAAGGACAAATGAGTTTATATGGCTAGTCTCCAAAAAAGAGTTGGGAGGTCATCAGAGGGGTCATGCTTATGCATGCCTCAGCAGGGCCCCAGAGACATCCAAAGTAGATACAATCCCAGGTACTGATTCTCCTGAGGGCTACAGAGACCCACAAGTTCTATGGTCATGGCAAATGGATCTGGAATTCAGTGCCATGTCAGGTGGCCCTCCTTTGGAATTTGTGTTCCTGAATATGGTCTAGTTGGACACATGCCTCTTCTGTCACTTTTACTGAACCTGTGGTTGGCACTAGGGTTGGCGCTCAGGAGACTTAAATCCTTGGACTGTCCATGTGTCAGCTGGGCCCTGACCCTCAGCAGTTTTGCAACTCCTACCCTCTGGTTCATTGACTTACCCAGGCCAGCTAATAGGGAGGCGAGGATGGTCAACTACCAAACCAGGGAACCAAGAGTGCCTACAACTGCAAGCAGGAGAATCACATCCATCATCCATGTGGAATCTAAGCCCCCTCTTGATATAGAGGTGGAGTGGACATCACCATCCCAGGAGCCACAGGATGGAGGAATAATATATGGATTAGAGTGGGCTTGCTGATATTCTACTATGGAACTATTGTGACTAATGGAAGAAATTTTAGCATTGATGTGGAGAAAATGGCCATGGTAGTTGCTGGGGGTAGGGAGAGGGAAGAAGAGATGTGATGTGGGGGCATTTTCAGGACTTGGAGTTGTCCTGAATGATGCTGCAGGGACAGATGCTGGACATTATATATCCTGCCATAACCCACTGGGTGGGCTCGGGGAGAGTGTAAACTCCAAGGTGGACTGTTATCTATGTGGTGTGGCGGTGCTCCGGGGTGTGTTCGCCAAGTGCAATGAGTGTGCTGCGGTGGTGGTGGGGATTGTTGATGTGGGAGGAGTGGGGTGTGGGCGTGTGAGGGGTATATGGGAACCTCACATTTTTTTAATGTAACTTAAAAAAAAAAGAGCAACAGATCTATTCTAAGGGAGACTCTTGCTTAAGAGAAGCAGAGAATAGACCAGGCAAGCAGCCGCCTAAAGGGAGTGGTGGGTCCAGGAGAGGAGATGGGAGGGAGAGGACAGATGAGAGGGGGGTGAGTGGAGCAGGTGTGTGACCCTGTTTCTCCTTCACAGTGTGGTAGGGACCAGGCACTTGGCAGGTCCTCGCACTGAACACCTTGCGGGTGGTGCCTCTTCCTGCTCTCTCTTTGCTCAGCCTCTGTTGAACATAAAACACAGTGTGAGCCTTCTCTGGCAGGCTCCCTGTTGCAGAGAAACTTTTGATTTCTTAACCTTGCCCTTGGGCTCCATTCCTCCACTTGCTGGTTCTCTAACACTCCCTCTTCATCACTGTGTAATTGGGCTACCTACTCCCACTTAAAGAGCCGATGGTGCAGGGAAAGCTTGGTAATGAGTCAGCCTCAGAGGAGAGCACAGGGTCCAGGTCGCTTGGAGCTGATAGCAGCAAACCTGGCCCAGCAGGGGTGTGAGACGCCCAGGCTGCTGGAAGCGTCAAGGAGAAATGAGATTATAAGGATATAAGTCTCTAAAAAAGAGTCTGGAGGTTGTCAGAAGGAATGCCCTTATGCACAACTGAGCAGAGTCTAAGAGACAGATAAAGTAGATACAACCCCAGGTATTGGTACTTTTGAGGGATAAAGAGACCCACGGGTTCTATGGTCATGGCAGATGGGGTTCACTGCCATGGCAGATGGCCCTTCTTTGGAGCTGGTGTTTCTGCATGATGGAATTGGACTCAGAGGGGATCTCTTCTCACAAGACTTGCATGCTACTTTATTGGCATTGTAATTGGTGCTGGGGTTTAAGATATATTTAGGGGATTTGAATCTCTGGACTGATAATAAGACACCCAGGCCCAGAGCCTCAACAGACTTCAGCTCCTACACTTTGATTTATTGGACTTACCCCACTCAGCTAACATGGAGTTGAAGAAGGTCAACCACCACACCATGGAGCCTAGAGTGTCTACAACTGAAAAGCAGGAGGAGTGCATCCAGTATTCATGTGGAATCTAAGCCCCCACTTGACATAGATGTGCAATGGACACAACCAATCTAATGTCCACAGAGAAAATGTGGAATGGGTGTGGGAAGGGTAGCCATGGTGGCTGCTGGGTTTGGGGAATGGGAGGAAGAGATGAGATGTGGAGGCGTTTTCGGGACGTGGAGTTGTCCTGGGTGGTGCTTCACGGACAATTACGGGACATTGTAGATCCCCCCAGGGCCCACTGGATGGAACGTGGGAGAGTGTGGGCTATGATGTGGACCATTGACTACGGGGTGCAGTGATGTTCAGAGATGTACTTACCGGGTGCAATGGATGTGTCACGATGATAGGAGAGAGTGTTGCTGTGGGGGGAGTGGGGGGTGGGGGCGGTGGGGTTGATTGGGACCTCATATTTTTTGAATGTAATTTTTAAAAATAAATAATTTTAATTTAAAAAAAAAAAAGAGCTGCCACCTGGCCCCCGGGACACCCCTGTCTGCAGGGGTGCCCCAGGCCTGCCACTCATCAACCCAGGCTTCTCTTAAACAGAAGGACCACAGGCCCTGGGCACACGGGGGCAAGTGTTAGGGTACCTGGGCCTGGGCTTAGTGACCTGTGGCCAGGGCAATGACCTCCACCCCTCTGAGCTCAGGCACCATAGTCAGACCACTTGGGGTCTAACCCAGTTCCACTATCTCCTGCCTGTGCCTCAGTTTTCCTCATCTGTCAAATGGGGGACCCAGTAGCACCTTCCTCATGGGGGCTGTAGTGAGGATTGCATTAAATGAGTGAACACATATGCAAAGCATTTAGAACTGTGCCTGGCTCAGAGAATACTCTAGAGAAGTATGAGCTGTGAAAATTATTATTATTAGTAGTAGTATTGTTCTTATCCCTCAAGTAAGGGGTGGGTGGTGATGGATAAACTCCAAGGTCTTGCTTTCCCTTATTGTTCTGTTATTCTGTGATGCTCCCTTGCTGTGTGGCCATGGACAGAACCTCCTCTCTATGGAGCCTGCTAAGTGCGGTGCTAGGAGTCCAGCTCTCTCAGTGCCCACAGTCTGTGAATCAATGAAAAAATGGAGAAGGTGACTCCCCGGGTGGGGTTAGTTAGCCTGTTATCTCGGCCTCTCCTGGGGATGCGGGAAGGCTGTTTTCCTTACTTTAATAATTTACCCAAAATTTAATTCCCCTCCCTTTTTTGTCCATGATGAGCAACTGCGTATCTCATTTCAGCTGAGACAAGCAGTTAAATAATCATAAAACAGCTTATATTTTTAGTGGGCTTTCAGAGCTCACATTCATTAGCATTTACTTGGCATTGTCCTAAGCCTGGGTTGATTTACTCTTTCATCACTGCAACCCCAGGAGAGAGATGACTGGCACTCTTTTAGAGATAAGGGAATTGAGGCATGGACAGACTGTACTTGTCCAAGGACACTAGTGAATGGTAAGTACAGAGTCAAATCAAAAGAAATGAAACCCTAGATTCTACAAGCTCTACCCCCACACTATACCTGCTATTGGTCTTGAACTTGATTTTCAATGGCCTGCTCATAGTATTGGTTAAAACCACAGGATCTTATCCCTGGAAGATAACCTTGGGGTTGTCTCTAGGGTGTCTAAGAGTGTCAGGGACCCCTGTGGGAATCTGAAAGAAGCTGTGGACCCTTTTCCATCAAAATGCTCATATTACATCCACACTTAAACACACACACAGATTTGCACACAATTTCAGAGGATTCAGACTAAGAACCCGGCACAATGCCTTAATTCTCTTGAAGCTCTCCGGTAAGTCTTTGCCCTGACTCTCCAGTGATGTGAACTTCCTACCAAACCACTCCATTAATGTTCACCTCTGACTGAAAGGAAGATGCTTCTTAAAAAACAACTGAGGAAATTGGATGCGGGTCAAGTGATTGGGCTCCTGCCTACCAAATGGCTGGTCCCAGGTTTGGTTCCTGGGGCCTCCTGGTGAAGGCAAGCTGGCCTGCACCATGAGCTGATGCAGGAAGATGACACAACAAGAAAGAGACATAAAGGAAAGACAAGGAGAGACACAACAGACCAAGGAACTGAGGTAGCTCAAGGCACTGAGTGCCTCTCTTCCTCTCAATGGCTCCCAAGATCGGTTTCCTGTGCCTCCTAAAGAGAAGATGAGACAAAAGAACAAGCAGACACAGAGGAACACACAGTGAATGGACACAGAAAGCAGAAAGTGAGCACAGGTGGTGGTGGTGGTGGGAATTAAATAAAATAAATCTTTAAAAAAAACCCCCAAAACTGACATTCACTTCCCCATAACTATGTCTAAGATCTGCCTGCTAGATGTTACATAGAGTCAGTCCAATTCATCTTCCCATGACAATCCTCCACATTTCTGAACACACTGGTCACGCTTTCCTTAGCCTTTCCAGGCCAGATGCCCGTTTTCTTTCCTGTCTCATTCATTCTTTCCTGGACACAGTAATTTACCAATGTCTCTCACAAACACCCCTAACTGAATTACAGTTATTATAACCCAGAATGGATGTGAACTGACCAGCAGAGTGCAGGCTCTCACCTTCTTTGCTTTGCATATTGTATCTTCATTAATATAACCTAAGAATGTATTGCATTTTAAAGATCTTATTTTGAAATACAATATAAAGAAATGCAAAAAGCAAAAATGACTGGTCAATGGACTATTGCAAAGCACAATCTACATATTTACCATCGAAGTCAAGAAATAGAGTGTTATCCACACCCAAGAAGCTCCATTCCGGCCTCATCTCAAAAGTCCCATTCCGGAAAACAGACTTGGCCCAGTGGTTAGGGCGTCTGTCTACCACATGGGAGGTCCGCGGGTCAAACCCCGGGCCTCCTTGACCCGTGTGGAGCTGGCCCACGTGCAGTCAGTGCTGATGTGTGCAAGGAGCGCCGTGCCGTGCAGGGGTGTCCCCACGTAGGGGAGCCCCACCTGCAAGGAGTGCGCTCTGTAAGGAGAGCCGCCCAGCGCAAAAGAAAGTGCAGCCTGCCCAGGAATGGCGCCCCCCACACGGAGAGCTGACACAACAAGATGACGCAACAAAAAGAAACACAGATTCCCGTGCCACTGACAACAACAGAAGCGGACAAAGAAACAAGATGCAGCAAATAGACACCGAGAACAGACAACCGGAGTGGGGGAGGAGGGGAGAGAAATAAATAAATAAATAAATCTTAAAAAAAAAAAAAGTCCCATTCCTTCCTCTCCATAGATAACTTCTATTCTGACTTTCATGGTAATAACTTTCTTGCTTTTCTTAAAAGTTTTGTCATCTAAATATGTATCCCATTAAACATTATGGTTTAGTTTTCCTGGATTTTGTTTTTTATATAAATGGAATCGTAATTTAGGAATTCTTTTGTATCTGGACTTATTTCACTCGATGTGTCTGTGAGATTCATTCACACTGTTGTTTATAATTGTAATTCACTCATTTTCATTTCTGAAAATATTCTAATTGTATGACTATGTCACAATTTGTCTGTTATATTGTTGATGGACACATGGGGTGTTCCCGGGTTTTGCTATTATCAACATATGGTATCCATTTACACTTTCACTAACTGTGTGCTTTCCAATTGCTCCATACTCCTGTCAAAACTTAGTATTATCAATCTTTTAAATTTTAGCCATTCTGGCTGTTATATAGTGACATCTCATTGTGGTTTTGACTTGCCTTTCTCCAGGACTAATGAGGTTGAGTCCATTTTCAGCTATTTGTTGGACACTTATGGATTAGTTCTTTTGGCAACCCCATTAGTCATCTGACTCATTCAGAGCTTGTAGCCAAGTGAATATTTGATGCTGTTTAGTCACGTATTCCCTATTGACTTCAGTTAGGTTCTGGGTCCCAGAGCAGGTTTGAACATTTCTGATAGTAATGACAGCTACTATTTATTGAGGGCCTACTGTGTTCCAGGCACTGTGCTGCACATTTACTTTATACGCACATTTACTTTGTATGTATAATCCTCACAACAAACTTAGGAGGTTTATACTGTCTTTATTTTACGTAAGAAGAAAACAAGGCCAGGCAGGTTAAATAACTGACCCAAGGTCTCGCAGCTAACAAGTGGTGTAACCTGGACCCAAATCAACACCCTTCGCCACTATAGCACACTGCCTCCCAAAGATGGAAACATTTGACTACTTAAAATATCCTTTTTCATTTTTAGCAATTAAACAATGCTTTTTTAAACATAAGCAAATGGACACAGAACTGTCAAATGAAGAAAACACTTGCAAAATGACAAAGGATTAAGTTTCTTAATATGCAAAGAGTTTTTATGAAGGAATAAAAGACAAGGGACTTTGTAGAGAATGGTTAAAGATTTCTGAAGGCAGATAAATCTGAGAAATTCTGCATACTCTTTCATGGTTTTGTACCATCCCCCATCCCCCACAATGTATATGAGCAAATTTATAACTGAGAAATCCTTCCCTAAATTAGTACAGAGTTTTCCAAACATATTAGACCAAAAAAGGCTTTAGCATCCTGAAACTTATAATTCTTTGGAACACAGTTTGAAAAATGTACTCTATTATAATCACTATTACAACCCTCTGGTTTCTTGTCTGGAAAAACTTTCAACAAAGGAAATGAAGTTCGTTTAGTGTCGTTTTTCAGCCTTGACACTGTTGACACTGAGGACTGCGTACTTACTCGTCGCAGACGCTGCCCTGTGCTTGTTGGATGCTTAGTGCATCCTGGCTCTCCCGCCTAGGTGCCAGCAGCCTACCCCCTCTCCCAAGTGTACAACCAGAAATGTCTCCACACATTGCCAAACGTGCCCTGGGGGACACAGCGCCCGTAGGTAAGAAGCACTGGCCTAGCCTGATTGACTTCTAAAGGACTCACGGGGTGCCCTGTGACTATCTCCTACTCTCTAAGGGCTCCCCCACACTGCACAGCGCTTCATTGTGTTCTGATTTCTGTACTTCGGGACAGCCTCTCTGTTTTAATTGTAGGTGGCATCGGTCCATCTTGCCTTCTAGTCTTTCTTGCTCATTATGATTCTTTACATTTCCAGGCACTCAACCACAAGGTTTCCCTGAGGCCTCGTGTTTCTTCTCACTGGCTGGCTCGTAGGCTCTGCTGCCACATAGAAGGCGTCGACCCCTTGACCTTCCATCTCCAGGGAGAACAAAGTCTCTCCTTCGTGCACCACCTTCTCCTCACAGCCTTCTCTCAGAAAGCCAGGAAGACGTTCTACTTATCCAGCTCTGCGATTATCTCCCCAGCTCCACGACGGCAGGAACCGAGTCCTATTGGGCCTCTGGTTCTCAGCGGAGAGTAGGCACCATCGATGTAAGCCAGAAAAGGAGTAAAATCGATCTGAGAATGGGTCCGCAATTTCATCCTTGGGGTCCTGGGTGGATTATGAGCAACTTGAGCTCATGGACACCCTCCTTGCCAGTCTTCTCCTACGAAAGTTCACTCGTTTCCAGGTGGACGATGTGACTTCTCTAGAGAAGGTAGCAGCACAGTGGGAGGGACCAGCTTTGTTTTTCTCCTTCTCGGCCATGAGCATGTCGTCATCCGCTCAGGCGGCATGTCCAGGCTGTTCCTGCTAGATTTCTCATTCCAAACATAAGGAGAAAAACCCTTTTCCCTTGAACTCAGCGTTTTTGCAAGTCTTGGTTTACTACTGATTGTGCCTTTTTTTTTTCACTCCTTGGAGCTGTGCCCTCCCTTCCACGTTTTCAGAGTCTCTTTTAGGCCTGAATTCCTCAGAGATACTCCCATGTCCTTCCCAAGCATTACATCCATCTCTTTAAGTTCTTTCTTCTTTTTATGTGCTACGCGGGATTAGTATACGATTTAGAGGCAGAATTTAATTCTCGAGACTGCTCTGACTTACCAGAGCTGTCTCAGGTGGTGGTAGTGGGCAGAGAGAGAAGGACGGGCTTGAGGAACGTTAGCGATGGACAACTGGCAGGATGTGCTGCCCACTCGTGTGTGGTGCATGGGGAGGGGACCCCCAGGTTGCTGTTTTCAGGTGGTTAGCCAGTGGTTCGCGACACATGGATGGAGGGTACGGGAGGGAGAGGGGCTGGTGGTGGCTTGTTAGGGAAGGTCACGGGCACCGCGTGGGATGTGTAGAGTCTGAGGTTCCCCGAGAGACGGATGGGAGACGGAGAGGAGGTGGTTGTATATGTGAACCAAGAAAGCCAGGAGAGGGGCAGGAATTGGAAGCCACTGGAGGAAGAGTTCCAGGACAAGGTGGGGCCAGCAGCTTTAACTGCTAGAGGAGGATTCAGGTATGGACAGAAAAGCACCTGCTGAACCAGCCATGGTGGCATCCTTGAGTCCCACCCTGAGGCCACATCAGTGGGGTGGAGGGAAGGGCTGGGGAGAGACGGCAGGGTGGAGGAGGGAGCAGAAGACAGGAAACAGAACGATATGGGATGGGGTAGCAGGTCACTAGCCACCCAGAGGTCTCAGGCCCTAATCCCTGGAACCTGTAAATGTTATCTTATTTGGAAAAAGGATTGTTTTCAGATGGGAGTACCTTAAGGCTTTCGAAATGGGAGATTATCCTGGGTTATCTAGATTGGTCCTAAATGCTACCACAAGTGTCCTCTTAGAGACAGTCAGGGAGAGATGTCACATACACAGAGGAGGCCAAGCTCGACGCAATGCAGCCAGAAGCAAGCAAAGCCGGCAGCCTCCAGAAGCTGGAAGAGGCAAAGCAGGATCTTCCCCTCCAGCCTCCAGGGGGAGTGTGGCCTGGCTGATGACTTGGTTTCTCCCGGTGATACTGATTTCAGACTTCTGGCCTCCAGAACTGTGAGGGAGTGTATTTCTGGTTTTAAGCTGCCCAGTTTGTGGTAATTTGTGGAAATTGAATGCAGGTGGTATCTAAAGATGCATTTCTTTATCTATTCAACCAACAAATCAGGCTCCTTGTGCGAGGCACTGATGACACAAATGCCAGCGCTGTGGGTCATGCCCTGACCGCCCCCTTCCACTACGTGCTGCTGAAAGGGGGGTGGGGGAAGAGAAGCACAGAAGACGTACCGGGGTGGGGGAGAGTAGGGGCTCGAGGTGCAGGACTAGGATCTATGGCTGGGCCAGGCCCACTCAAGGCAGGGGTCTCCCACACCATCCCGTGTAGTTTGGCTCCTGTTCTCTTCTACCAAGAGATCACTGTCTGGGGTCACAAGGTTGGGTACAGATCCCTCCACTGGGGACAGCTGCCACCGAGAGCCACATGTTCTCATTCGGCTCTACGTGGGCCAGAGGCCTGAGAGGTGGACTGTGGTAGCCCCTCATGCCCACCCCCCACGCCCTCCCCGTATCTAGGAGCAGAGGCTCTCTTGCCCGTGTGGCTCTGATCCATAGGCTTGAGCGAGGCTGAGTCTGCCTCCACATCCCCTGGTTACGGGGTGGGCACCTTGACCCAAGCAAAGTCAATCAAGGTCTCTCCAGGGGATGAGATCCAGAGGTGCCGGCAGGAGGGAGGGTCTTTCTGCCCTTGGGACATGCAGCTTAGGGACCAGGGGGGGCCACCTGCCCACAGCCATTGGACTACCTGGAGAAAACGCCCAGTAGAGATGAACAGAGACAAGAGACAGTAGAGAAACCAAACCTGATGAAATCATTTGAGCTCCTGGAGGACGCCCTGCTTGAATCCAACAGACCCGTCCCAGACTTCCTAACTGGTTGAAACAATGAATCGCTTTCTCTTCCCCTAAACTGATTTGAGGTGGGTCTGTACACTTGCAACTGGAAGAGTCTGACCAGTAGTTTCCCAGGTGTCGTCGTGACCATGTAAAATGGGTTCTTTACAGTGGCAGAAGCTGACTCTAGGGTCTCGCTCCCTGGAGCCATTTGTATTCGCCACCTTCTAGGAGTTAGCCTGCAGGTGACAGAGATGAGTAAGGCAGGAGCGCACAGGGAACGTGGGGAGATGACAGCCACCACCCCTTACAAAAGTAGCACCGTCTATAAAATGCTTCATGTCCATTTCTCTTAAACCACAATCAGAGGAGACGATGAGCTAACGAATCCAGGCAGGGTCGGCAAGTCCGGAGGGAGCTGGACAGTCACTCTGCGTTGTGGGAGCTCAGAGCGAGGGGGCTTGGGGAGAGGGAGGAGGTGTAGCGGGGACTCCTTAACGCTGGGCTGGGGGTGGGGCGGCCGGGGCTGGAGGGAGAGCGAGGGGCGGTGCGGGGAGACTGTGGGAGTGGCTCGTGTGAGCACGCCCGGCGTTCTCCTACCTTTCCCATTCCAGCGTGGGCATGCCCCAGCTTGACCACCACGGGGAAGTGTGCGGCTGTGAGCTGAAAGAGAACAAACAAGGCAATCAGGCTTGAGCACTGAGAGCTCTGGGCACTGTCTGTCCCGTAGAAGATCCACCCTGCTGATCTGGCCAGGAACCCCTCAGGAATGCTTTGAGAGATGGACATCCTGCTGCGGTGAGAGCTTTCAGCTTCCAGATGAAGCTCTGAGCTCTGAAAACCAGGAGTAGCGGTTGATCTGCAGAGACACTAGAGCAGAGCAAACAGTGGTTTCACAACGTGGATCTACCACGGACAAGTTACTGCATTGAGCCGTGCCTCAGTTTCTTCACCTGTAAAGCAGGAATGATGACGGTATCCACCCCATAAAGTTGCTTTGAGGACTAAATGAATTATTACACATGATATACTGTATGCACTCAAGGAATGCCAGCTTCGTTATTCGTCTCCAGTTCTGTCTTATGCTGTTCTCCCCCTCCCCCCAATCCTTTGACTGCCTGAAAGCTCTCACTACCTGCCCCCAAGCCCTCCACAGGCCACCTTATGAGGTTTCTTTGTATTAGTGATCATACCCGCCGGCACAAGCATTTATTGGCTGCACCATGTCGCACCCATCTCTATCATCTCTCTCTCTTTTTTTTAGGTACCAGGGCAGGGGATTGAATCTGGGACCTCGTATGTGGGAAGCTGGCACTCATCTGCCTGAGCCACATCGGCTTCCTCTATTATCTCCTTTAGAGAGTGATGTAGCTACAAGCCAAGGAACCCCAAGTATAGCCAGCACCTGCCAAAGCTAGGAGAGAGGCATAGAGCAGGATCTCCCTGTAACCTCCAGAAGGAGCTAACCCTGCCGACATCTTGATTGTGGATTTCTGGCCTCCCAAACTGAGGGTATGCATTTCTGTTGTTTTAAGCCCCCCAGTTTGTGGTGCTTCCTTATGGCAGCCCTGGGAAGCTACTGCAGAGTTTAACTTGGCTGTTTGGGTCTCTGTTGTATCCTCAGCTCCAAGAACTGCCTGATCCAGGGACAGTGCTCAATACTCATTCTGTGGTGCAATCAATTGCTCTCAGCAAGCCCTGGGAGGCACACATTCTTCTCCCTCTGATACAAATGAAAAGAGCAGGAATCGAAAGATTACGTGCTTGCCCATGCCCACGGCCATTTAGCAAGGAAGAGAGGGAACCAGGATTCAAATCTAGACCAGCTGCTTCCAAGTCCAGGATCTTTCTGCTATGCTTCACGTCCTCCTTTGTGTTGTTCATACAATGTTTGTGATGTGTTCACATGGTTTCTAGAAGTGCATTTTTAAAAATTTATTTATTTAAAATTTATTTCTCTTACCTCCCCCTCCCCCCAGTTGTCTGCCCCCATTCGCTGTGTGTTCTGGGTCTGCTTATATTCTTGTCAGTGGCACTGGGAATCTGTGTCTCTTTTTGTTGCATTATCTTGCTGTGTCAGCTCTCGGTGTGTGCGGCACCACTCCTGGGCAGGCGGCACTTTTTCGCTCTGGGTGGCTCTCCTTACGGGGCGCTCCTTGTGCATGGGGTTCCCCTACACAGGGGACACCCTTGCGTGGCACAGCACTCCTTGCACGCATCAGCACTGTGCGTGGCCCAGCTCATCACATGGGTCAGGAGGCTCTGGATTTGAACCTTGGACCTCCCATGTGGTAGGCAGAAGCCCTATCCATTGGGTCAAATCTGCTTCCCTAGAAGGGCATTTTGAGTTGCTTGATGGCAAAGGTTTTAGTCATAGCACTCCCTTCTACTTGAGTCACCCCAGGCAGGGTTCATCAAGTCCCATTCTCTATAACCATGCAGCTGTCTGTTCTTGTGCCTGTCACTCTGTCCTGGATTGTCTGCTGACAGTGCTCTCTGTCCTCTTATATTGCGGAATCTGACAGCAGGAGCCGCAGCTCTTCCCTCATGGTGCCTAGCACCTTGCCTGACACATAGCAGCTGCAGTAGAAGTGTCTGCTGTGGATTATAAAGCAGTTCTATGGACCTTATCTCACTTTACCCTCACAATTGCCCATGAAGCAAGCAGGAAAGGTATTTTTATTACCATTTTACAGAGGAGAAAATTGAGATTCAAGTCAGCTTCTGGTAAGGGCTAGAGACAGGACTTGAAGTTGGCTTTGTCAGACTCCAAGTTTGATGTGGCATATTTACTTAAACAGTTTCCTCCAAATTCTAGTACAGGGCTACCTGCAGTAGAATCTGAATAAAATCTCCCCCCGCCCCCCTCCAAAATTCAGGCTAAAACTTACTACACCCTGGTGTCTGGTGTGAATACATGTATCTTTAAACAACAACAATAACAATATTTGATTTTGATTCCAGAAGCAATATGTACTCACTATAAAATGTTCGGAAAATATTAGAAAGTTAAATATAGGAAGACAATAAAAATCATCTTCAGACTTCTAACAGTTCTGATGTATTATTTGCTGGTCTTCAAAAACTTTAAAATATCTGTGTTTGTTTTTCTTTTGTTTTGTTCTCTTTTTACAAACCTGGGAGTATAGCATATATCCAGTTTTGCGTCTTGCTCCTTTCTACTAAATGTTATGTGATGAGAATGTAACCAGTGTTAATTTTTAGTTTAATAATTATAATGTCAGGAAATGGACTTGGCCCAGTGGTTAGGGCGTCCGTCTACCACATGGGAGGTCCGCGGTTCAAACCCCGGGCCTCCTTGACCCGTGTGGAGCTGGCCATGCGCAGTGCTGATGCGCGCAAGGAGTGCCGTGCCACGCAGGGGTGTCCCCCGCGTAGGGGAGCCCCACGCGCAAGGAGTGCACCCCGTAAGGAGAGCTGCCCAGGGCGAAAGAAAGTGCAGCCTGCCCAGGAATGGCGCCGCCCACACTTCCCGTGCCGCTGATGACAACAGAAGCGGACAAAGAAACAAGACGCAGCAAATAGACACAGAGAACAGACAACCGGGGGAGGGGGGGGAATTAAATAAATAAATAAATCTTAAAAAAAAAAATTATAATGAAATACTTCACATATGAAAACGACATGATGAGCAATATTGTGGGCATGACTTAATGTAAGAAATCAAACATTGCCCACAGTTGGAGCCCCTGATGTGCTTCTTTCTTATCACAATCCCTTTTCTCCTGTCAGAAAGATAACCATTATCTGAATTCTGAGTTTATTATTCCCTTGCATTCATTCATATTTTTACTATTACATGTGATTCCCTAAGCAATGTGGGATATTATGCATTCTTAAACTTTACGTACTTGGTATCATGGAACGTATTCTTTGACAATTTTTTTGCACATTGTAATTGTGAGATTCACTTATACTGATATGTATAGCGCTGACTCATTTTTACTGGGGCATAGGAGTCCATCCCACGAACTCATCACAATTTATCCATTTCCTGCTGCTGAACATTTAGGTGGTTTCTGTTTTTTCCAATTATAAACAGTACTACTACATTCTTGGGCATGACCTGTCTGCCATGTCGGGGAGTTTTTCTAAGTAGGGCTCACACATGGAAGTGAAATTGCTTAGTCTGGGGAATACTTGTCTTCAATTTTACTAGCTATTGCCAAATTGCTTTCTAAAGTAGTTATACCAACGTATGCTCTCATTGGCAGGAATGAGCTCCCACCCTGTGGGTTTGGACAACTTACATTTTACTAATCTGAGGGATGTGATGTGGAATCAGTGGGTACATTTTCACCAAGTGGCTTTTCCTCCCTGACAGAACCATCTTACCCAACCATCTCTTCACAGACCCAGGTGCCCCCAGCAGTGCAAGGATGCCCTGTGTCTCCTCTGAGGCTCCACCTTCACCTCATTTTAAGTAGGAGCCTGAGGTAAGAGAAAATGGGTGTGTTCTCTCCTCCCATCTACCACCCCTAGCTGGGCACTTCCCCCCACACTGACAGGCTCTGGAAAGAGCATGGACGTTGGAAGGCCAGAGACTCTGACACTTACTCTATGTCTAAGCTTGGGCTAGATCTCCAACCTCAATGAGCCTCAGTTTTCTAATCCCCGGTGGAGATGATAATGTCTAGCTGGTAGGATTGTTGGGAGAAGAAGACATGAAATACATAATGCAAAACTCCTTACTACCAAGAGGTGGTTCAAAATCTAAAGTGTCAAGTAGAAGTGAGGAGATGCTAAGCTGGTTTTCAGGAGAGAGACAGAGCAAGGCTGAATGATGCAGGAGGGAGAGTGGCTCCAGCTTGGCTGGACTCTGATCGTAGGGGAAGCTGTGAAATGAAATCCAACAAAAGAAAACCAGGAGACCATATCAGACTGAGTAATTGGGGGCAATTTAAAAGTTGGCAGTTTTCATCTGATAGCTTGCTAATAATCCCCATGTCACCATGTGGTGGGAGGTGGACTTTCTAGGGACGGGCGGCAAACACCCTGTCCCAATCCTCTAGAGCCAGTGAATGTGATGAGATATCATGGCCCGGACTGTGTTAGGTGATATAGCCCAGATGACCTTAAGATAGGGGGATTCTCGGGTGTGCCTAAGCTAATCACATCAGCCCTCTGAAGCAGACAACTTGCTCCTGCTAGTGGCAGAAGAGGAAGTCAGAGAGATTCAAAGCACAGAAAGACTGGACGCACCATTGTGTTGCTCTGAAGATGGAGGGGGCCGAGTGAGAGGAAATGCAGGCAGCCTGGAGGAGCCGACAGCCAGCAAGGAAATGGGGCCCTCAGCCCTTCAGCCCCAAAGAAGTGAATTCTGCCAATAACAGAACGAACTTGGAAGAGCGCTCCAGAGAACACAGCTGAGTGACATCTTGATTTCAGCCCGATGAGTCCCTGCCTTGTCTTCCCAGACATCCGACCTACAGAACTGAGACATTAAAGGGGTGCTCCTTAAAGCTGCTAGGTTCGTGCTAATTTGTTAGGGCAGCAATAGAAAACCAGTGCATGTGTCCTCATAGAAACTGAACCCAAAGAGTACAGTGATTTTTTTTCATGCCACACAATAGCCGAAGGAGAAGTCAAGCACATGTGTTTTGACTCTCAGTCAAGCACGTGCTCTACTAAGGCACACTCCCATGAGGATCAGAGACATATGTGGGGTGGATTAAATGTTTTCCCCTAATCATGAAAATTAAAAAAAAAATCAAATCAAATCAATTCAGAGGGTAGTAATTGAGACTGAGTGACAGTGATGTGGCTAGCTCTGGTTTGATGCTGTGCAGGAGATGCAGAAGATTGAAACAAGATCTGTTTCATCTGGTTTGGAGAGATGGGCTGTACAGTGAAAGGGCAGAACCAGGCAAGGTGGTGGGCAAGACTGTTGGGGCTAGAGTCACGAGGAAGTAAGTCTCCACAGGCAAGGAAGGCTCTGAGAAGGATTTTGAAGGAAGGCAAGGTCATGGGTGGGTAGAAGGAAGGCTCAGCACCTCATGGGTGCTGAGCACTGTGGGCTTCCCATGTGGGTGTTTAAATTCCTGGTGAGCTCTAATGAACACGAACGCATAGGAAGGAAGGATTTATTTTAGATGCTTAAAATGATTTAATCTGTAATAGAAGCTGTTTTGGATACCACTGTAAATGGAATTATGTATTTGAACTGAATGCCCTTCTCTAGCATTCTTTAAATAAAATTTGAGGATAATATTATCAGAAATAATGGGAGTGAAAACTGTATCTGGGTTTATGGGACACAGAAAGCCAATCTAGAACAATCTGGGAATGGTTAAATTAGATAACTCAAAGAGAATTTGTGGAATCAGTGAATTTTCCGGATACTACAGCAAAGTTTCCTTGACATTTTTGCTTTGACTTGAGAACAGCATTCGTTTTAGAACCAGGTGTCAGCCAGCAAGGCCCTGGGCTGGGGCTGGGGAGAAGGAAGAGGCAATTTGGCAGCAGATCATTGGGGGCCTTTAAAGTCAAAGGGAAGAGTTTGGGTTGCGCAGATGGGCTGTGGGGAAGGAGGACAGTTCTGGAACAGGAGAGTAACCTGCCAGCTGTGGGGAGGCGAGAATGAAGGGGTGGAGGCCACTTTGGAATTGATGATAACAAACAGGTGCCACTGGTTGCACCTGGCCTGGGACTGGGCTGGTGGAGAAAGTGGGGTCACCTCTGAGAGTTTTTCTTTCTCTTTTCATAAAGTGACACTTTATTGAAAAAATCATGTTAAAATAATCATAGAAGTTCAAGGGGAATTAGTCACAATCTCATTATTTCATCAAATCAGTATTTGTGTTGGTCACATTACTTCATTCTCCTCATTTATATGTCCAGGAGAAAACTGGATATTTTGTTATATTAGAGACAGAATTATTTTAAATTCTCTCCTCGCTTGACATTGTGCTGTTCCTATTTTGAGATATTTTTCTCCCTTCTATTCTTCCCCTGCTCCCCCTTCAAAGCCCGAGAAGTAGTCTCACTTGCCTGGTGTGTGTGGTATACAGTCTTCCTCATCGCCTGCCATGCTCAATCTTTGCAAACATTTATCCACAAATATGGCCTACGTTGATCTTTGTGTTTTCAGAAAGGCTCTTTTCACTTAATATCACATTATCCGTCCCCTCCTCCCGTTCATGTCAATAGATCCAGCCCTAACCCGATAGCTTTAATAGCTCCGGAATGTTCCACACCACATGCCTCAATTCTCCAGCCATTTTTGTGTCAATGGACATTTGTGTTATCTCTCTCTCTCTTTCACTACAAACAAGATTCCCTAAGCATCTTGTACACATTTCCTTACGAACTCATGTTTTAATTCCCAGAGGCCAAAATGAAAACTTTACAAGGGGAGACTCAGCAGAGTTTGGAGACAGCCTGATAGGTTTCAGAAGTCAATTGTTGGAGCTCAAGAAATGCAAGGGCGTACTGTGGAATTGCCACCCAGGCTAACAACAACTTCATTTACTGAGTATCTTGTCAGCACCAGGAATGGTACTAGGTACTTTCCATATGTTAGCATTCTAGAAATCAGAGGCCAGGAGTTTGCCCAGGGTCAGACAGTTAGGAAATGGTGATGCTGCTCTACTGCAGCCTGTATCTTCTCCCCATTATCCCCTTTTCCCTTCCCAAGCCATTTAAAGTAGTTTCCAAAAGCCATTCCCATTTCTACTCATTTGCAGCATGCTAGCCCCTCCCCGGGCACAGAGAGGTCATGGAGGACAAAAAACAGCTTGTCGGCTATTTTCTCTCTTCCCTTCCCAACAATAGCTTTATTTAGTTCCCTTGGGGATGGCGAGGCCTACACCAGTTTCTCACAGGCACCCTGTCCCGCTCGCCTGCCCTAGGAGTTGCAGAGTTCAGTGCTGCCCAATGGTGTGAGAGGCCTGACATCCTGTTACCAGGGGCGAATCAATTTTTGAAACCAGAGATCCTTACCCTGATAAGGACCCTATTCAAAAGTATCCCAAGAAACTGGAGGAGGTGGTTTCCTCCCTCCACATTTTTTTAAAGATTTATTTTATTATTTATTTCTCCCCATCCTGTTGTTGTTTGCACTTGCTCTGTCTGTTTGTCTTTCTTGTTTCTTCGGGAGGCACTGGGACACGAACTGAAGACCTCCGATGTGGGAAGGAGGTACCTAATCACTTGAGCCACCTCCATTCCCTGCTTTATTGATCTCTCATTATGTTTTTCTACTTGTGTCTCTTCTGTCATCTTTTTGCATGTCATGCCAGCTTGCTGTCTTCTTTATAGGAGGCACCGGAAACAGAACCAGGGACCTCTCATATGGTGGGTGGGAACTCAATTGCTTGAGCCACATACTCTTCCCTTTCTACAATCTTGACTCACTGGTGGTTTAAATAAGTACAGTATCTGGTCCTGGCTAAATGGTAGAGAGAGCTAGGCCCGGAAGAGTCGGGAGGAAGTTTGGGGAAACTTCAAGGAGGAGCTGGGACTCCATACTAGCCTACAATGTCCCACTTGATCTAGGTCCTGACTACCTCTTCTGGCTCATCTTGTGTTTCTCTTTCCTCCACACCCTGACCACCAGTTGTGTCCCAGCCACTGGCCTTCAGTTATGTAGATGGACCATGCTCCCTCCAGCCACAGGCCTTTGCACATGCCATTCTCTTTCCACAGACGACTCTTCTTAACACTCTTTTCTAGAGAAATCCCTTCTCATACTGTAGGTCTCAGTTGAACTCTCCCCAGAGAGCCCTCCCCTGGCCATCCTGCCTTTCCAATGATCTTCTCTCCCTTCGTGGTGCTAGTCACTGTCTGTAGTCACACACTTGTTTCTTTGTTCTCCTGGCTCCCCTGTAGGTGCTGGAGGACAGGGCCTTTGCTGGTGTGTTCACCGCGGCCCAGCACACAGGAGACTCCCTGTACGTGGTATTGGGCAGATGGATTCTACACAGGTAAGAAATGGTAAGAATGTGAGGGACAAGGAGTTGATCAGGTTGGAGGTGATTTGTGGGGGAAGCAGTGAGAATTAGGACAGACGCACGGGAATGAGGAGCTCGTGAGGGGCCTCTTGCGCCAGAGCTGGGAGTTTGGACTGCGTTTGTGGGCCTTGGGCAGCCATTGAATTTGAGGGTAGGGGAGTGAAGACACACAGGACAGGTTTTAGGATGCTTCTTCTAGACGTGGCGGTTACAAAGCTCCCATTTACTGAGCACTTACTATGTGCCAGGCCTGTGCTGCACACTCTGCCTCCACTGCCTCGTTTGATCCCTTGACACTTCCGGGAGGCAGCTCCTGTTTTTATCCCATATCCAACTGCAGCGTGAAGGAGCTGGAGTTCCTCTGAAAGGCCACCCCTCTTGCCACCAACTGTGCTGCCTCAAGATCATCATGCTAGAGACCAGCTGGGAGAAGACTGGCCCTGCGATCTCAGAGCAGCACCGCATAGGGGGAGCAGCACCACACAGGTGGAGGAGTTCTGCACAGTGGGGAGCAGCACCTCACAGGGGGGAGCAGCACCACACAGGTGGAGCAGCACCACACATGGGGAAGCAGCTCTGCACAGTGGGGAGCAGCACCGTACCTGGGGGGAGCAGCACCACGCAGGGGGAGCAGCTCTGCACAGTGGAGAGCAGCACGTGCCTGGGGGGAGCAGCACCACACAGGGGGAGCAGCTCTGCACAGTGGAGAGCAGCACGTGCCTGGGGGGAGCAGCACCACACAGGTGGAGCAGCACCACACAGGTGGAGCAGCATCACACATGGGGAAGCAGCTCTGCACAGTGGGGAGCAGCACCACACATGGGGAAGCAGCTCCGCACAGTAGGGAGCAGCACCACACAGGGGGAAGCAGCTCCACACAGTGGGGAGCAGCACCACACAGGGGGAGCAGCACCACACAGGGGGAGCAGCACCACACAGGGGGAGCAGCTCTGCACAATGGGGAGCAGCACCACACCTGGGGGGAGCAGCATCAGCTTTGGAGCCTGAAGGACTCACGTTCACTTCTCAGCTCTGACATATACAACCTTGAGCCCTTGGGCAGGTCACTAACCACCCTGTGCCTCAGTTTCCTCATCCAGAAACAGGAAGATTGCTCGAATCTCACCAGATTGGTGGGAGGAGTAGAGAGTACAGATGCTGGTTCCAGAGGAGTTGGTCACTCAGGTCACGGAGAGGAGGGTGGAAACGGGGCTAAGGGTGCGTCGCCTGGCAGCTAGCGGCACATCGACGTGTCCTAATTCCCATCGCCTACACTGTGCAGTGGCGTGGGGAGGGGCGGGTAGAAGGACGCCAGGCTGCCTGTCAGGACTCTAGCTGCGGGAGAAAAGGGGCAGGGGGAGGAAACCTCATGCCCGATTTGTGATTAGGAGCTCAATGAAGCCTTTGGCTGAAATGGGGCAGCCCGGGATTGGGGTTTGTTACAGACGATTTTACAAAGATTCATTCAAAAGAGAGAACAGAGACATCCCAACAGCTGCTTGATAATGCACCTTGGTGTGCAGTGTCTGACAGGAAGGCCTTGGAGTTTAAGCACTGCCCATCAAGATGCACAGGCTCTGGTTTCTATTTGCGCCTGCTGGAGGCAGGGGAATGAACAAGATGACCTTTGAAAGTCCTTTCCAATCCAAGCCTGTGAAGTATCACCTGAAAGCCTGGAATAGGTAAAAGATGAAACGCGTCAAGAGCAAATCCTGCCCACGGCATCTAGAGCTCTGTGTGGTCTGGGCGGATTTCCCTGACCCCATCCTGACCTCACTCCCCCGTCAACCTCTCCGTCCCAGCCTCAGTGGACTTCTTCAGGACCATGGTCTTGACCCAGTTCTGTCCTGCCACAGAGCTTTTACATGTGCTGTTCTCTTTGCTTGAAACGCTCTCCTTGCTCCTTTTCATCTGGTCAGCTCCTATTCATGCTTCAGAACCCAGCTCAAATGTCCCTTCCCTAAGAAGCTGGCCTTGACCTCCCTGCCTTGGTCACAGCCTGCTCACCCCTCTGTCTCCTTCCTGGCACCTCTGCCATTTTAGATGTCTGCAGGACTGCTCGATGGATGTCCGTTGCCCTCACTAGACTGCAAGCTCTGTAAAAAGCTGCGTATGGGTTTGCCTCTGCTGTTGCTCATCCTTGAAACTAGAGGCCTCTCTGAATTAGACACTTGCCTCTTGAAACTGGCTCCTGGGTGGTGTCACAGGCACCTGCAACTCCTCTTTTCCAAACAACCTCATGAGCTTCCCTAAGGAAGGTCCCTCTTTTCTTCCTGGGTTCCAACCTCAGTTGGTGACCTGCCACCCATCCAGGTGCCCGGGTCAGGGGCGGAGCCTGCCGGCTCCATTCTTGTACCTGCTCTCACCCAGGGCAGTGCCCGGGAGGGACCCACTGGGTGTTTGCTGAACGAGGTCTGTGGTCTCGCTGCCCAGCCCACGGCTCTCTGGCCCTACAATCCCACCTCTGAGCCCTCTTCACCGCTCGTTGCCTCCTTCTACTTTTAGTGGGCCTTGGAAAAATACTGGAAGCATATTTAGAAAAATTAAACTAAACCTGCCCTACCAAAAAAAACACAAAAAAACAACAACCCACAACATTCCTTTCTCTTATATTTCCTGTTTCCCTGAGAAACGGAATAGTCAAAAATAAACCGATAGGATGCGATGTTTGTCTGCACACGGGCTTTTCAGTCCTCGCCCGTGTGACGGTGACGGCACACTCAGGCTGCTGCCCTGTCTCCCACGGCGTGCTCCTGGGTGATGCTCAAAATTCAGACGACACCCCCAGTGAAACCGGGCTGCTGGGGAGCACCTGAGGGACCCCGAGCACGAAGACCACACCGCACCCCACGGGTAGACGCAGCCGCGGTGGCGCGTCGCCGCCGTTTCCTTTTCTTGACAGTCTGGTTCCGTCTCCAGTTCTGGGTGGGGAAGAGTCCTTTTTCCAAGTCAGATGATCCCTGATATGGAAAATTTCTGTTCCTCTTTTTAGTTACTTCACCAAATAGCTAAATAATAATTGTATTGCTTGAGTGTCCACTTTTTTTTTTTTTTTGCTTTAGTTTATGGTCGCAGAAGTAATGTTTTAAACAAAAATAGGAAAGTAGCATTTGCTTAAAGGTACCCTGGTTGATGTTTCATAGAACAAATAACTGCTCACTTGGGGCTCTAGGCAAAGGGAGCTATTTCCTCTGGTTCGGGGCAAGCCTATTTGTGGCGTGGCATCGAATGAGGCTGCAGAGGGAACCAGGCTTAGAAGCCAGTTGGACTTGAAATGCTTGCCCTGAAATGCTTCCTACCAGAGTTCCCCTCGCCAGTTTCTTAGCTTCTTTGGTCTCAGGTAATTTCTCTGTGAATGGGCAAAAGTACAGCAGCAATTAAGATAAGGTTATGGTGAAGATTTGCATTTGTAGGCCACACCTATCTGGATGCTAAGAGAAATTCTTTGGGGAATAATTCAAACTAACATTCATTTAAAAATCAATCCAGAGTAAACAAAGATACCACCTGATGCAGTTATGGACATTTTTTTTTTTAATTTCCTTTTTTAAACTATTTTTTTTTTGTAAAAATCTTCCTTGATATTATTTATGAAATTATCATTCAGTTGAATTGATGGATTGATCCCCTACATCCAAAATGACTCTATGTATTTATTTTCCTGTGTAGAAATCTACTCCAAGTCTGATGATCACAACTTACCTGGTTTTTATCCTATAAACCCTGCAGTATTTATTATTATTTAATAAAGTGAAATCCGACCCCAACCATAGATGGAACGATGGTGCCTAACATTTTTTTAAACAGCTTTATTGAGATAGAATTAATGTACTATAAAATTCACCTTTTTAAGGTGTAGAAATCAGTGGTTCTTAGTATATTCAGAGTTGTGCAACCATTGCATCATCTAATTTCAGCACATTTTTATCACTTGTAAAGTCGCCGTGTACCCATCAGCTGACATGCATTTATCTCATTTGAGCCTCACAGCAACCCTTTGAGATCTTCAGATGTGGAAATGGGTTCAGAGAGGGGACGCCTCACAGGGTCACACTAGTCAGTGCTAGCCGAGCTTCCACCCAGCACTGCTGTGTTCTAAAGAGGTGAGAACTGTCGCCGCCTCGTGCACAGCTGCTCTCTTAGTCGACCAGGCGGGCTCGGGTTGGAGGGCGTGTAAGGAGGGGAAGGTACTCTCTTATAAAGGAGTAATAATCTATTTTAAAACGTTGGCCACTAAACAGTTTAAAACCCAGTAAGCATCCCCCACCACAGAGCGTTCAGAGAACAGGTAGAAAACCCCTTTCCCCCACGTGTCTGCAGGGAGAGGATGCTGGGAGATGAGGCCGGCCGGGGCTGGCTCGCGACCCTCTCCCCCACCCACTGGGGCAGCATGGCCGGGTAGAGGAAGCCCCCTGGGTGAAGGGGTGCCCAGGCGGGACTTGGACAGCCCTTAAAAGAGGCGGGTGGGGGGAGAGGACCGGGGCCTGGAGCCTGCATAATTCTTACGGGGAAGGTGTGGAGATGGGCGTGGCTGCGAGCATGGAAGACGAGACTCCCGTGAACCTGAGGCTGTGGCCAGGCTGGGTGAGAAGAGCTCTGTGCAAGCTGGGAGGGAGCGGGGGCCAGAAAAGAGGTGGGGCGGAAGCGGCAGGACAGATAGCAGGAAGACGGAAGCACAGGGAAAGGTTTTTGGGGCTTGATCTCCTGCATGGGGGGCGCAGGGTGAGGGCTGGAGCCACAGCAGCCTAGCAGTGACCCGGTCTGGCCCATAGACCTTGCTGCTGGGTCCAGCTTGGGACAGGCAAGGGACTCTGTGTCTTTCTCTGAGGGGAAATCTACGAGGACCCGAACAGAGCAAGGGACTTTGTGTGGTAAAGGAAACCGTGTCCCCGACTGGGGCCCTTCAGGGGAGGAGTCCCTGCTGACAGCTCCTGAGAAAGGCCGATGGGTACTGGTTTTCTGAGTGGTAACACGTGGCAGACTCTGCCACAACCACTGAACAGATACGTCTTCCTTCATCCTCACAAGAGCCCTGTCACAGTGCTGGCATTGGCCCCAATTAACAGGCGAGAAAACAGAGACTGAGTTCAATGACTCGCCCAAGGTCACACAGCCCAGGGCGGGCTGAGGCTTTGGGACCTGAGGCCAGTGCTGCTCCTCCCTACAGAAGAGGAGGCCCAGGGCCACAGAGATGATGAAAGAAAGACTGTACAGGCCCTGCCCTCAAGAGGCTCCCGGGAGGGAGGGCTAACAGAACCATAAATAAATGATTTCGATGCTTCAGCATAAATGTTAAGAGAATTATGAAGAAAATGCTGTAAAAGCAAAGAAGAGTGTATAGTTGTCTGTGGGGTAGAGTGGGGTTATGGGCTGGGGAGGTGTCATGACCAGGGACATTTGCTTTGGGCTTTGTCACACAGGTAGGAGTTTGCAAGGCAGAAGAAAGGGCCTTTTGGGCAGGAGTATGCACCAGAGACTAGCCATAAATTTGGCAAATTTCCTGGAGGACTCAGGAAAAATGAGGACCGACGGCGGGGGTGGGAGGTAGGTGGAAGGCGGCCCTGGGAGGGTCGAGACAGACCTTAAATGTGGGTTTTTAATACTCTCTCCGAATGAGGGCACACAGTCCTGGCACTGAGCGTGTCTGTGTGTGTACGTTGAAAACATTGGTTTGTTAAATGTGCACATTCAAACCGGACCATAAATTTGGTTATCCCGTGTTGGCATTTTAAAAACAAACCTGGGACCTCAAAAAAGGACTCTCTGCATTTTCTAGAAATTCAGACTGAAGTATTCTCAGATGAAAGTCTACGATCCTTGGGGTTGCTTTGAAGGAATCCACCGCGGGGCGAGGTGTCGCGCTAACAAGGCTGGGCACGGACTGAGACCGGGGGACGGCTCCGTGGGCGTCGTCGCGTTATGCTCCCCAGGGTGTGGCATATCTGAACATCGCCGTAAGGAAGAACAGTTTCAGTGGGGTGCCTCCACTCCGAGCCCTGGGGAGCCCCAGCATGTACACCGCCGTGGGAGGAAAGGATGAATAATGGGGAAGGCGAGAATGCGGGGCTGAGAAATCCATCGGAGCCAAATTGTAAAAAGCCTTGTAAACTATTCTGAGAAGTTTGGCCTTCATCCCACAAGTGATGGGAAGCCCCGGCAAAGAACTTTTAGTGGGGGAGCAGCACCCTTCGACGCTCATTTGGGGAAGACCCCTCTGGCTGGTGTCTGGGAGACCAAGGGGGGACGTGTGTGGGCTGGGGGCAGATTGGGGTCAGGAGAAGTTGAGGTCTTTCTCCTACGCCATCAGAGAGGACCTGAGTGGAGGCAGTGGCCGTGGGGAGAAGGGAAGGGAGGGGTCTCAGCAGGATCGCCTTCATTCCTGTCACCCCAGCGTCCCATCCTACCTGATTACTTATCCCGAGAAGTAGGTGGTTACTGTGAGAAGTCAACAAAGATTGCTTACTCACTGTCTCTCCAGCAGGCTTTTCACTGCAGGATGGTGTAGACAGAACACGCCCAGCTCCCAGCTTTCTCCCTGGCAACAGCCTGCAATAGCTTTTGCGTGAATGAATGAACGCATAGCACAGGGGTATCCCCGATCACTAAATCTTTTGATGAATGGATGAATAGCCCAAGCACAGTGGCTGACACATAGTAGCCCCTCAATAAATGTCTGTGAGTTGAAATGAACTGATGTGGAATTGAGGACATGGGTGCCCAAGTGGGGCAAGGGGGGAGGTTCAGTCTCCCCTTAGGAAAAAGCAATTTCCTCTCAGCACAAGAGCTTCCAAAAAGGCAGTGGTTTGGAAGCCGAAAAGGGTTGGGAAAAACAACCCAGGCACAAGGTTTGTCCATTAATGTGTCAGCCCCCGAAACTTGCATCTCCATTTCTCTCTTGGCTGCTTTATGAGGTGCTTCCTCCATTTCAGATGGATGGTGCTTTTTTCTCCCCTTCTAAGAAAAGCTTCTAGATGCTTTTAAATTAGGCAAATGAGCAAGGGCAATGTTCATTTTCTCCCCCTTTGATTTTGAAAATGTGTGGCGTGCCAAGAGTCCTTTGGACGGAATGTTCACAGGCTGCATAATAGAACGACAGAGGCTGCCAGGCTCTTAAATCACTAACCAGACAGGGCAGTCTTAAGAGACCCCCAGGCCAGCACCAGGAGCTGAGTCCCCAACCAGTGAAAAGATGGCTCACGGCCCAAGGTCTCAGCAGGAAGGGAGGCCCCTACCTTGAGGAGCTGGGGAGTCACAGTGGGCCACAACTCCTTGGGCTCACCTCTCTAAGAGTTGCTTAGTGAGGGAGGAAAATTGGGTCACCCTCTGTAAAACTTCATGGAGTGGACCCAACACTGATACTTCCTTTCTGAACTTCAGTTTACCCAGTGATAAAACAGGTGGAAGCTGAAGGACTGCAAAGGAATAAAAAGGCTCTCAGTGTAGGGTCTACTTACATCTCCTCTCTGCTGGTCCTCTCTGCAGAATCTGTGCAGTCTATAGCTTTAACACTCAAAGTGTGCATCCTGACCTGCCAGCATCCCCTGGCGCTTGCTAGAAATGGAGCATCTCAGACCCCTCCCCAGCCCTACTGATCAAATGCCGCATTTCCGTGATATGCCCAGGCAATCCCTGTGCATGTTAATAAGTTTAGAAGCAAAAGGTAAAGCGAGAAGTCTACCTAATCATGTGATCTTGGCTTAGTCACTTTACCTGCGGACTTCATTCTTTTTTAAAATGAAAGGGATTAATTTAAATAGCTTCTAGATCTGAAATCCTAGAAAGTTCAAAGCCTGCTAATAAATACTAGCCTTTGATCCCAAAATGCACATAGGAGTGCCATCCCTATTATAAAATACCAGGTTTGGAATTGGCTAGACAATCAACAAACTCATGTTCTGTGGAGGTCACTGGGCTGGGCTCTGTTGGGGTGATGTGGAGGTGTAAGTATGACCTTATATCCCAGAATTTCCAACACAGCTCTAATTGAAAATATTGTGGTCCACTATCAACCCTTAAATCTCAAATTTTGGTTTGGAAAATAGAGTCTCCAGTAGTACTAGATACAGTCCCAACCCAGGGTAGATTGGTTGCTTTGATGGCACCAATTAATGACTTGCTTGTTCTACACTCTTTATAATGTACTGTGCAGCCCCTCTGTCATGAGATGGAGTCTATTTCCTCATCCCTTGAGTCTGGGCTGCCCTTGAACTTTCTTTGGCCAAGAAAACACAACAGAAATGGTATTGTGTCAGTTGTGAGGCCAGGCCTCATGAGACTTTGCATACTTCTGCTCTCTCTTGGAACCCTGCCATCACTACGTGAACTAGTCTTGGTTAGCCTGCTGAAAGATGAAAGACCATGTGGGGGAGAGCCCAGCCCTCCCAGTCGAGGATATCCAGGACAGCCTACTGCCAGCCAACCCCAGTACAGGGGAGAACCCAGCCAAGACCAGCAGAGGACCACAGTTGACCAAAGATCATGAGTGAATCCAGCTGAGACTGGAAGAAATAATTCAGCTGACTCCCAGACTTGTGAACAATAATAAGTTCTTATTGTTTTAAAGCATTGGGTTTCAGAATGATTTGTTACACAGTGTTAGCTAAAGGTACTGATACATTAAGGTTCTTAAAGGTCTTAAGTCTGGTTGGAAAACGATCATGGACTTTTCAGATTGCCTCCAGCTCTAAAATTCTGCGGTTCTTTAGGAAAAATAACTGTATTATTGCATAAAAGAGGTTTAGACAGGGTTCTAAAGTCAAATGCTTATAAAGGCTTTTAAGTGAAGAGGGGCCCAGTGCACTGCAAAATCTTTTTATCGTTTTCATATGAAACATTTAAGGACTGTTTTAAATTACTACAAAGAAATCTTATGGTTTCCATTTTCCTTGAATCTGAAGGTCCTCTCACTTTATCTTTTTTCCTCCACTCTTGATAGAGACATGGAAAATAAGACATTTTCTCTTTTCTCCTAATGATAAAGCCAACTGATACACAGTGTTAGTGTGAGGGGACAAAAGTGAGTGGTGGGGACTGGGCCAAAGAAGGAGTTTATTCCCCGTCTGAGCTGACTATTGCCTTAAAAAGACTGAGGGCCCAAATCCATCTCTACTCCTTTGGGCACAGTATGAGAGCAGCAGGAATCAGAGACACGTCCCCTTGTTATACTCCTGGTATAAAGGATGAGGACACTACTGCCCGCGTTGGCAAGGTGAGGTGGAACAGAACTATCCTCAAGGTCAGGTAAGGCTGGGTCCTGTTTACCTTTGTCTCTTTTAGTCTCTTTTTTGGGGGCCTCTCTGACCTGGGACTTGATGATCTCTGTGGCAATTTGATATGGTTTATGAATTCCAAAAATAGATATTGGATTATGTTTGTAAACTGGTCTGTTTCTCTGGGCATATTAGGCATATTAGATTATATTGGACTCAGAGGTTTCACTTTTACTTGATTAAATAATGATTAAGGCTTTGACTGGGCCACCTCAGTAGGATGTTGCATCCCTACCCCTTGGTGAGTGGGGACTCACAAAGAAACCTTACTGCAGAGAAGGGAGGTTGGAATTCTAATGTCAGAGCCCCGGAAAATATGCACACAGAGGAGCAGAGCTACTGAGCCTGGAGAGAATCGAGCACCAGGGAGAAAGAGCAGGTCGTCTGATAGTCTATAGCTGGCCTTGTGGAGAGAGCAGGGCAGCTGAGCCCAGAGAGAAACATGCTCCAGGAAGAGAGGAACCCAGGAAGCCTGAACTCTTGGCGGATGTCGGCAGCCATCTTGCTCCAACACAAGGCAACAGACTTTGGTGAGGGAAGGAACTTACACTTTATGGCCTGGTAACTGTAGGCTTCTACCCCAAATAAAAGCCAACAGCTTTCCGGTATTTTGCATCAGCACCCCTTTGGCTGACTAACACAATCTCTCTCTATGACTTGCCCCATTTCCACTCTTGTTAGGCATTTTAAAGGGGATCAGTGACGCCTCTGAAAGACTGGCATGCTGATAGAAAAAGTCTCAGCCCGAGGGGAGGCAGGCCAGGCTGGGTTTTCCACAGCCCTGTGTGGGCGGCGGCTTGCAATCGGGCACCGGGCTAGAAAGGGACGCAGTGCGGCAGGCTTCACTTGCTGAGCCAGGTACCTGGGGGAGGGACTTACTCCGCCTGAGGGGAGCGCTGCCTTTTCCAAATAACCCCTTCGTGGGGTGGGTGCAGGGGGCGTGCCTTTGCTGTGACTCACCCATCGCCTCCTTAGGTGCTAATCTCTACTCCAGAAAGGAGGAAGGAGTCATGGGGGAGGCTAAAAGGGCTGGCAGGATCTACTGGGGACCACCTCTGTGTGAGCCCTGCCTGAAGCACTTTCATGTTTATTTCCTCCTTTATGCCCACTCTGCGAGTTAGACATTAGCATGGCCATTTTGCAGACGAGGAGGCTGAGGTTCAGGGGGTTTAAGAAATTCACCCCAAGTTTATCCAGCTGAGGAGTGGCAGAGCAGCTATCCTGCCTCATATCCATGTGACCATCCTGATGTCCAGGTAAGACTCACCAGGTCCCTGCAGGTGGGGCTGGGGGTAGAGACAGGTAGGAGGGAGACCTGGACATAGAATCAACCTCTGCCTCATCTGGGCACCTCATTTGCCTCCCCTAAAGAAGGGTGGAGTGGGCTCTGTAAATACAGGCTGGGGGAGGGGGATCTGAATCCCCCCAAAAGGCCCTGTGTGCTTGTAGACTGCACAGCTGGGATGGATTAGCCCAGCTTTGTAAATAGCTTATGAAAATCATCAGGCTGGAAAGGCCCGGCTGGTCCTGGAGAATGCACAAGGGCCCCACCCGCATTCTTCAGGGTCCTCTGCTCCGTCTCCCCATCCCTGGCCTCTCTTTTCCATGGTCCATCTCCACCTCCTTCTCTGGCCCTGAATCAATAACATCTCTTAGCAGTTTTCTTCCCACCTCCACCCTCACCTGTGCTGGATTGAATTGTGTGCCCAGTTTGGCCGTGCTCTTGGTTTTGGTCCACATTCTGGGGGGTGTGGATCCACTGTAGATAAGATCTCTTCAAGATGTGACTTCAGTTACGGTGTGGCCCCCCTGACTCTAGATAAGCAGAAGAGAAGCCCCTGGAGAAGCAAGAAGCCAGACGTCAACAAACCCGGAAGAGAAGACACCATGGGGAACAGAAAAGCCAAGGAACCTGAAAGATTGCCAGCCAGCCAGAAGGTACTGGAACCAGAGAGAAGCAAGTCTTCTAGCCTCTGAAACTGTGAGCCAAAAAATTCCTTTTTTAAACCAGCTTGTGGTACGGCACCTGTTTTAATAGTTGGAAAACTAAAATACTAGCTCTATCAAATTCATGCAAAGACCAAACTGGAAGGAGAGGAAGAGGAGAGGAAATTCCTTTTAGGCCCATCTGCCTGGGTCTCCTTTTGCTTCCGGCCTCGTTCCTATGGGGCCTACCTTTTTTAACCTGAAGCCTGAGCTGTGAGGAAACCAGGAGTTGTATTTGGGGCTGATTAGTGCCTTAGTGAACTCCAGGGCGCCTTCATTTTGAGGGACAGCTGAGGGTGAGAGCTGTCCAGTGGTAGCCTCAGAGGAGGGCAGCTGGATTGTGTTTTCTCATAGCCACACTTTGGTTAACATTCCAGAAAGCAAGAACTGGGAGGCATGCACAGCTCAGCAAGTCCAGAAGGTTTTAGCCCTGGGCTCTCTCTCTGGGCTGTGAGGGGTTGTGGATCTCCCAAAATTGATGCAAAATTGTTCCTCTGTACGATTACGAATTTCCTTTTTTGCAGGGAGAAACTTCATGGGCTTCTTTTGTTTCTTCAAGAGGGTGGAGATGCTCCCCCGCCTAAAAGTTAAGAACATTGAATTTTTGTCATTTATCTTGTATATTTTGTAGGAGGGGAAACCGAGGTACAGAAAGTGGAAGTAATGTGCTCAGGGTCAATGTTATAGAAGGGGTTGAATCCAAGTTAAAACCTAGGACAAGTGTAGTTTAGTGTTGGAGGTTGAGGAGACTTGTTCTTCTGGAACACATTTTCCCAAAGTGTGGTCTTTTCAACAGTTTTTAACACAGTAGGTTGACCAAATGATTGATAGGAGTAAGATTAAAGACTTTAGTGGGAGAAGTTCAAAGATAAGATTGTGAACCATGGCGAGAAGGTAGTCAAAGGTTGTCAAAGGATAGAAACTTTAAATAGGTAACATACATCTTCACCAATAAATGGCAGTTTTCTAACCACCCCAACCTGCCTGCCCAGCCCTGCCACCAAGCTCCACTGGAAAACCTGGGCATGCCCCCATCCCTGCAGCCCAGACATGCTGGTTCCCATTTCATTCTACTTTCCTCTTCGCCATTCGCTCAGCGAGTATCTACTGATTTCTTAACTCCATACCCGATGTGGGGGATACAGCAGTGAACAAAGTCCCTGCCTTCACGAAACTTATTCAAATGGAGTGAACCACTGACATCTTTATAGTAATTAGAAGAGGGCTCAGGTCCAGTGTGGGGTGGCACGACTCTGCCAGAACAAGGTCTCTCCTTGAGTTATGAGCTGCCACCTATTCCCCAAGAGAGGGTTCTGACCGGAAGAGATGGCACTAATTCTCCTTTGTTTTTGATTCGACGTTCTTCATCTTGACAGGGTCCCTGAGGTTTTCCTGAATCCAAGGACATTGCGGCTTCCTGGCTCCTAACAAATGATGCTCACAAGCATGCCAGCCCTTTCTTTCTATGAGGCAACCCTGGGAGGCCCTTGCCAAGATAAACTGTTTGGCCTTCTGCCTTGCAAGTTGATCCTCTTCTGAGTCTGATGATTGCTTTTCTGAAACACAGAGACAATGACATCACTGCTCCAGCCCTGGCTTGGGAATTTGATGGTCAGCATGAAGTCAGGGTTTGGCGTGGTGCCTCCTCTTTGCCAATGCTCAGGAAGCCTGGGGTGGGGACCCTGGAGGGAAGCAAGCCTGTGGGAGAAGGGTGGGCTCTGTGAGGTCCCAGTGGCTTGGAGTGGGTTCACTTTCAGATCTGCTGCCAACAGCTGGGTCTGCCTTGTTGCACACAGGAAGGGCAGCGTTCAGATGAGGGCTGAGCCGATATTCAGTGGATACACACCTGTCTGGCTGGGCCAGTTGTGATAATATTGAAATACTTTCAGTCCCATTGGTATTCATTTGCTGGGGTGTCTCCTAGCCACCCCAACCTCCCTGGCCTCTCCTCTGGGTCAGCGCTCCACAATTCCTACCACCCTGCCCTTCGGGTTCTGTCCAGCAGCCCTTTGACTGCTGGCATGCCTGTGCTGGAAATTACTCTGGGAGGATGGGTGGGGCCTTGAGGACTTTGGCTGGCTTTTTGTTGGTGGGGCCCCTGCAGGAGGGAAAGTCAGAAGGTAGGGGAAAGGCCTGCTTCTTGGGCTCCCAAGCCTGGGCCCTGCTGGCAGGAATTCCCTCCGGCCACTGTGGGGCCCGGTCCTTGCAGAGTCGGGGGTGAACACCCTCTCTGTGCAGGAGGCTGGAAGGCATCTCAGAGGGGTTCCAGTCCAGCCCACTCGCTGTACACAGGGCAACCTGCAGCTCAAAAAGAGGACGTGACTTGCTCAGGAAGCAAGCTGGTGTCTGACCCGAGCCTTCTGACTGTCCTCAGTGTCCTGATACCTGACGTGAGCAAAGGTCTTGGCTCGAAAGACGAAGAAGACATTCTAGACATTCTCCTACCCCCTCATCGGCTGCCTTCCTGCACCCACAGTCCATTTACGGGAATAGCTGACATTTCCCTAGTTAGAGGGGATTTGAGAGCGCGATCACAACCACAGTTTCACATTACTCAGTAACCTGGTACACACCTCAGCAAAGGTCTCAAACTGACAGCCCAGGGGCCAAATGCGGATGACAGACTTACTTATTTCATTGGTTCCACCCAATGTTGATGTTGATTTTTTTTTTTTTTTTAACTAAATAGGTTGCCAACCTTTATAGAGTGGGAGATTTCATATGGGGCTTTTCTTGAATGTGACTTTGTTAGATATGGCAGCTCAGGTGTCCACATTTCTGCACAGTAAGGCCAGCTCCTTTAGATGGGGCATGTACCCCAGTTTGCCACCACCCGCCCCTTCTTTTGGGGCTGACTTTGCTCATTTGCTGGTCCTTCTAGGCATTCAAGTTTGCTATCCCTGATCCAGAGTTTTGTGACTCCATGACATTGCCTAACTCTTCATTTCTTGGAAAAGTTGTGCTCTAGCATCCATTGTCTTCCTCCCCTAGTTCAGGTCCTTTTGGGTAGGGGAGATGCTCAGGGCCTCAGGCTTTTTGCAGGGACAGCCACTGGTTGACCATTGGCTATGCTTTCTGAGGTTCCTTCCTTCCTTACTACAACTCCCTCCCCAAATGGTGCCCCTTTCTCCAACCACGTTGAGAGTTGCATCCAGTCCACGGAATTCTACAGACACCTGTTGAACACCGGTGGTAGCTACTTGATGGGAATTCAAGCATGAGAAAGATCTATTTTCTGACATTTAGCTTTAAGGAACTCAGTCACACTGTGGAGTATAGACAAAGACACAGCTGATTAAAAGTCCAGGCCAAATAGGATGTGCCATATGAGAAATTTCTAAAATGACCGAGCTCCCATCTACTGGGGTGGGGAGTAGGGGAATCAGGAAAGGCTTAATGAAGAAGGAGGTGTTGTAGAAGGGCCTTGAAAAGTGGTGGCTGTGATTTGCAAGGATAGGAACGGGTTGGGGGTGGAGGGAGAAAAGGTGTTTCAGGCAGGCAGAGGGAATGGCTCGAGAAGGGGCTGGGGGTGGGAGGAGGCTTGTGCAGGGGTGCCACGTGCAGTGGAGGCCGGCTGGCATGTGGTGGCAGGAGGGGAAGGATGTGGCACCTGAGGTGGGAAAGAGGGGTTGGGGCTGGGGCTGGGGGGCGGTCGATTGCCCTGGTAGAAGCTGGGATCGCGTTAATGCTGGGAACCCTATTAAAGTGCAGCCAAGGGAAGGAGAATAGTCCAGGCTGACAGCAGGCCTTGTGAAAGAAGGAAAGACAGAGAGGAAAGCAGAGGAGCACTTGGGCAGAAAAGGGGGTGAAGGGGCCACTGCTGACCCACTCCAGCTGGGGATTGGAGAGGGGAAGGGAGAAGTCATGGAGTCGGGAGCTTGCCATACTAAGCATCAGAGAGTTTTCAAGTTGAAAGAGGCTTTGGAAAGATCCAGTTCAAATCCCTCATGTTAGAGGACAGGGAACTGAGAGGCTCCAAGCAGGAAGCTCCAAATCCTATGTGGCAAAGCTGGGTAGTTTCATCTTTCGCACTACTGAACACATAGCAGGTATTTAATAGATGTGTTGAAATGATTGAGGTTGATTTCTGCCTAGAACTGACCTGGTGGGATGGAAAGCACCTTCCCAGGACACCTGGCTGATTGGTACCAATCTCCGTGTTAAAGTGTGGACTCCTTCACTTCTCCCCCCATGGAGCTCTCCTCTTTGGAGGAAGCCCCCAAATGATGTGCTTATGTTCCGACATGGGCTCCCAGTCCCCATGTGTGGCCAGCAGCTGGCTTAGGAGTTGGGGTGTCAGTGAGCTGCGAGGCCCCCCCTGTCCTGCCCACCCTCCTTTCAGGCTTGTTATGTAAGTGGGTGGTAGCAGTGGGCCGGCTGGTGGCTTCCTGCAGCAGCGGCAGGGCTGGGCATCCGAGCTGGCACCGTTCAAGTTCACCGCAGCATTTGAACATTTGGGAACACAGGAAGGGCTGCGTTGTTTAAGCTCCCTTTGTTTTCAAGGAAGGTCTGGAGCCCATGGGGAGGAGAAAAACAAAACCAGGAAAACAGATGACTTGCCTTGCAAAGACACTGTGTACATTTGCTGGAGCTTCTGTGAGTCCAAACGCATCTTTACCCCATATACATTAGCACACCTATACACACACGCACATGCGCTCCTTTATTTACCCTCTTCTCTGGCACCTGGAGATACACACGCCTATAGCAGATGGACCCCATACCCCCAGAATCTGAGACCACAGAACAAACACCTGTACAAACACAAGGGCCCCTCAGGAAACTCTGCATCTTTAAAGGAGACCTCAGCAGTCCTGCCCACATGCCCCTCTCCTGTAGCACTCAGCCTGCTGCCCTCAGCCTGCTGCCCTCGGCCTTCTCAGCCTGCTCAGCCTACCGCCCTCAGCCTTCTCAGCCTGCTGCCCTCCGCCTTCTCAGCCTGCTCAGCCTACCGCCCTCAGCCTTCTCAGCCTGCTGCCCTCGGCCTTCTCAGCCTGCTGCCCTCGGCCTTCTCAGCCTGCTGCCCTCAGCCTGCTGCCCTTGGCCTTCTCAGCCTGCTGCCCTCGGCCTTCTCAGCCTGCTGCCCTCGGCCTTCTCAGCCTGCTGCCCTCGGCCTTCTCAGCCTGCTCAGCCTACCGCCCTCAGCCTTCTCAGCCTGCTGCCCTCGGCCTTCTCAGCCTGCCGCCCTCCGCCTTCTCAGCCTGCTGCCCTCCGCCTTCTCATCCTGCTGCCCTCGGCCTTCTCAGCCTACCGCCCTCGGCCTTCTCATCCTGCTGCCCTCGGCCTTCTCAGCCTACCGCCCTCAGCCTTCTCATCCTGCTGCCCTCCGCCTTCTCAGCCTGCTGCCCTCGGCCTTCTCAGCCTGCTGCCCTCGGCCTTCTCAGCCTGCCGCCCTCGGCCTTCTCAGCCTGCTGCCCTCGGCCTTCTCAGCCTGCTCAGCCTACCGCCCTCAGCTTTCTCATCCTGCCGCCCTCCGCCTTCTCAGCCTGCCACCCTCCGCCTTCTCAGCCTGCCGCCCTCGGCCTTCTCAGCCTGCCCCTCCGCCTTCTCAGCCTGCTGCCCTTCGCCTTCTCAGCCTGCTGCCCTCTGCCTTCTCAGCCTGCTGCCCTCGGCCTTCTCAGCCTGCTGCCCTCAGCCTTCTCAGCCTGCTGCCCTCGGCCTTCTCAGCCTGCTGCCCTTGGCCTTCTGGGGAGAGCGGGCAGAGGAGATAAAGTTCCAGAAAGGCTCCGGGTGGAGACGGCAACAAGTCCTGTCTGCTTTTCCTTTTCTCCCTGCGGTGTTTGTGTTTCTAAAAGGTTCCCCTTCATGCCCTCATTTAATTGACAAGTCTGAATTCTTCTTTCCCAAAGTCAGTGCATTACAATCAAGGAGAAGTGCGGGGAGAGAAGGAGGGAGCAGCCCAAGAGGCAGTGGCTGTGGCTGGTTGCCATGTCCATCCACTTCATCAGCAACGCCTCGGAGATTTCTAGACATTTCCAGATCGGCACTGATAAAGAGCAGCCCAAAAGCAGCTGAGAAAAAGAGGTCTGAGGAGAAGGCCTCAGGGGTCCTCACAATTCCTCTGACAACCAGACGAGAAAGGAAGCTTGAAAATGGCTTAGATCTCTAGTGAGGAGCTGGGAGGTCCCTGTTCTCCCTGGTTCTCCTTCTGTGACCTGTGCTGTCTGCTAAGGGTGTTTTGGTCCACGTGCTTTCAACCTCCCTAACTGAAATTGCCAGGTGGGGCCTTCTAGCTGGAGGAAGAAGCTCCTTCCTCCTGAGGAGAGGCCTAGGCAGGGGATTAGACCTACCAGGAGCCTCCACTTGGCAAGTGCTGAGCTTCTTGGCCTGTTAGAGAATCTGGAACTCTCCTCTGAGAGTAGTTAAGGAGCTTGGAGCTGGGGAGATGGAAGCCGAAGCCGCAGGAAACAATCCTTAGCACTGTGCTCCCCAAATCTTAGCTGAAATCCAGTAAGCTCAGGAACCACTTAGGGTTTGAGTGTGAGACCTGCATCCTTGATAGCTGAATAGCAGCTCTGGAGGCAGAGAAGGAGGTTTCCTGGTCCTCCATGAATTTATATACATCTTTGGAGAGATTGTGAAATGGATGAAGATGCAAGAAAATTAGATCTAGATTTCCGTGAGGCAAGGGGAGAGGTCCAGCTGACATCTGGGTAACATATGTAAAATCATTGGCAAACTCCAAAGCATTATGTAATGCAAAGAATGAATTGGCTATCCCTGTCATAATATACACAAAACCATTGCTAAAATGCTTGTGTCAAGTTGTCGATAATTATGAACAAAACTGCAAATGAGGGAAACGGACTTGGCCCAGTGGTTAGGGCGTCCGTCTACCACATGGGAGGTCCGCGGTTCAAACCCCGGGCCTCCTTGACCCGTGTGGAGCTGGCCCATGTGCAGTGCTGATGCGCGCAAGGAGTGCCGCGCCACGCAGGGGTGTCCCCCGCGTAGGGGAGCCCCACGTGCAAGGAGTGCACCCATAAGGAGAGCCGCCCAGCGCGAAGGAGGGAGCAGCCTGCCGAGGAATGGCGCCGCCCACACTTCCCGTGCCACTGACGACAACAGAAGCGGACAAAGAAACAAGACGCAGCAAATAGACACAGAGAATAGACAACCGGAGGAAGGGGGGGAATTAAAAATAAATAAATAAATCTTTAAGAAAAAAAACAAAACAAAAAAACTGCAAATGAGCCTTCAAAGGGCTGCTTGTCCTGGTCAGATCCTTGGGACAGGCCGCTCTGGCTTTCTTGGGCAGAGGAGCATCGTGGTGTAGAGGTCGGAGGGCAGAGTGTGCCTCTTCCATGGGCATTCAAATACCTCCCACTGCTCTCACCATCTTTTCTGTTACCCAGAGATATACTTAAACACTTTATAAACTTTTCTCTTTGTTGTTTGCTAGAGCTACTCCCTGGGAGTATCTGTTGCAACCTTCCTTCTTGACCAGCTTCCTGGTCCAAAGTCTCTCTTTGCATCTTTTGCAAACTCCCCCAAACCATTACTACTGAGAGGGAGAGGGAGGACACACTGTGGGGCGATTAAGGGCACTTGCCTCAGGTGCATCCTTTAAGAGGGAGCCCCAAAACTCAGTAACCACAAAATATTTTAATGCAGTATTAAAAAAAAGATTCTTGCAAATAAATCCATGTTGCGCAAAATGCTAACATTTTAAATAAAGACAAGATACATCCCTGCACTCACAAGATTCTGTTTGACTTTCTCACCCTAGTCCTGGGCCCCAGCTGGATCTGAGTTTTGGCTCTGACTCTGTTAGCTGGGGTACACTTTTGTGTTTATTAAAACGTTGATGTATAGTTTACATACAGTAAATGCACATATCCAAAGAGTACAGCTCAATAAATATTTACGTATGTGTGCAGCTGTGTGATCACTACTTACTCAAGATATAGGCCATTTCATCACTCCAGAACGTTCTCTCTTAGGACACCCTTTCTTGCTTCAAGCCCTTTGTCTTAGTTTGCCAGGATTGCCGCGATAAATACCACACATTGTTCGGCTTCAACGACATGAATTTGTTGTCTCGCGGTTTTGGTGGTCAGAAGTCTAAAATCAAGGTCTCAGCAGGCCGAGCTTTCTCGAAGTCTGTAGCATCGTGATGGCGGCTTGCTGGCAATCAATCGTCTGCCTTCTTCTGTCTCGTCCTGTGGCTTCTGCTCCCATGTCCAAATTTCCTCTGCCTGTAGGACTCCAGGCCTGTCGAAGGCCCACCCTGATTCAGCCTGGCCTCATCCAGCAGGCTCTTGGAAGTTCCTGTTCACAAATGAGCTCATTCCTGCAGGACGGGGAGTCGGGGTGAGAACGGATCTTTGCTGGGGACAGGATTCCATCCCCAGCACTCTGCAATGGGTTTTTACTGCTGCCAGGATAAAGAGCAACCTCTCTGTTCTCCCTCCCTCCACACAGGAGCTGCAGGTACGTGCCCTGCCCTTCTCCCGGAAGTCAGATACAAGTGTGTTGTGACCCGAGAACTGTGGTCTGGCCAGCCCGCCACACGGCCGACCTTTGCCCTGAATTTAAAGGCAACACGGGGTACATGGGAACCCCTATACTTTTTTAGGTAACATTTATGTAATCTAAGTATCTTTTAAATAAAAAATAAAGGCAACACCGATCCCAGTCAGTCCTAATGCCAATGAAGCCGGAGGGGCACGTGAAAATGCCTTCCCAGGCCAGGTGATGTTTGAGGTGGCATTTTTTGCACCTATTTTGAAATCCTCAGCTCTTTGGGCCCTTAAACCATCTGATCACATATTATATGCAGCCCCACTTCAGGGTGAAGACTGCAGACCCTAGAGTTCCTGCGGGGACAAGGAGAAGAGAATAGAAATTCACCGGGATTCAGAGAATTCACACGCCCTTAGAAGCCACCTGATGCCACCCTGGGCTGTCCGAGAGGAGGAACCTTACAGGTGCTTTGTCTTGCCTAAGGTCTCAGTAATTACAGCACTTTTTATTGAACAGTTCCTATGTGCCAGGCCCAGAAGGGCTTTACATTCATTACCTCATTTAATCTGCCCACCAACCCTATGAGGTGGGCACTGCTGACATTTCTTTTTCAGAGCTGGAAACACCGAGGCCCAGAGAGGGTCAGTGAAGGCCTAAAGTCACACAGCTCACAAATAGCAGTGAAATTTGAATTTAAGTTCATCAGGCTCCCCCGTTCCTTCACTCTAAAGCCCGACTGGCCTAAGCCAGGGCTCCTTTTCTGCACCCAAACCAGGGAAAGAGGATAGTCTAAGACGTGAGGAATTTGCTTTTGACTCCTAGATTTACTTCCTACAAAAACAAGTCAGATAGTGCGGGGCCATGCTCTCTCCGCCCTTGCTGTGGGCTCACCAGGCGCCAGAGAGACGCAGCAGAACGGAAGATCCGGGCTGCGCTGCGCTGATAAAGGGGTTGCCGCAACCCTTGGACCGGCGGCTGTGTTGCACAACGCAGGGGTGCCGGGGCCTGTGCGGGGGCGCTCCCACTTATCGCCAGGCCACGCAGGCCAGGGCGTTCCAGCGCGCGCTGCCGGGAGGTAGCGGGAGGAGGAGCTGGTGAACCGCCCCAGGCCACTGCAGCCAGCAGCTCGTCGTTAGGAAAGACAGACCATCAGCCCCCGACACAGGGCACTGGTCCTGGGGGCAGTGTGTGGCGGTGGTTAGAGCACTTGGAAGGCCTTTGGAATCCCAGTTCTGACATTTTCAAGCTCTTGGGCAAATTACTTCCTCTCCAAGGGTCTCATCCCTAGATAAGACGGTGTGAGCCCATGGTTAGCAGTCACCTCTAAATTAGTGGGACGCAACAGTGCCACCCTGGGCAAGACACCTTCCCTTCCAGGGCTTTGACTTGTGCGTCTGTGAACTGAGAAGGACAGGCCAGATGCTGGTCAAAGTTCCTTCCTGCCCTAAGGATTTATGGTGGAATCTGTAGCTCAGTGCTCAAGGGTTTGGGGCAGGAAGTTCAGTGCTGGGGCAGAAGCCCTCTAGGCATTCAACAGCTGTTTGGCCAACACCCTCCCTAACCTTCCCTTTCCTATTTATTTCTCAGCTTGGCTCAAGGATTGATTATATTACTGGTAGAGAAATAAACCCCAAAGCCCGGGCAGTCACTGCTGTACACTGTGCTTTCTTAACCTCCTCTTCTATTTACGTAGTGCACAGTGCTCACAGGACCCTGGGGCTGGCGAGGTTGTCTCTGGCACACACTTGCCATAGTTCACTGGGCAGTTCTTGGTAATAACGTAGAGTCTCTCATTTGGCCGGCACTGGTCAGAGTACACAGTGACTGAGTGTTGGCTCTGAGCCACCACTCTCAGGTTCTAATTCAGCTTGTCCACAAAGAGGTGTAGGACTTTAGGCAAACTGCTTCTCTACTCTGTTCCTCAGTTTCCCCATCTGTCAGATGGGAGAAATACAAGTGTTTTGCCCAGTAAGGTTGTTGAGAGGATGAATTGATTAGACATCATGTAAAGCACTTAGTGCCAGACCCATAAGAAGGAACAACTTAAAGAAGTATAGGTTATAATTTTATGAAGAGCATTCTCATTTCTTTTTTAATTGTAAAAACTGAAATGACTTTTAATACAGAGAATGAAGACAGGGTTTTGCAAATTTATCACTCAAGGGGGTATCTCTATTTGAGGTAACCTGGCATATTATACTTTGAAAGAGGAAATGTTACAGCTTGTACACCAAAATTAAAACATGAAATTAAATTAAAAAAATGAAATGGTTACCAAGGTAACGCAGGTGAGGGGATCAAAGGTGAAGGGTCACACGTTATTAGAGAGAAATCCAAAAGGACAAGCTGCATTGCGGTCTCTCATTAGCATTCAGCCGTGCTGCTCTTTTGGTAAACCTGAACATTTCGGCAGACATTCAAGTAGTTTTCTTGGTAAAAAGATTTTTACGTGACTGCTATTGCTGCTGCCAAGATCATCTTCATAGGTGGCACCGTCCTGAGGACACAGTAGGTGCTAGTTGTGCAGAACACACTTCGGGAAACCCTCCTCGGGCTTGTTTCCAGCAGCCCTTTCCACTCCACGCGCCACGTCCTCCTCCTCCCGGTACCGCCGCCGCCGGCCCAGCCCCATTCTCATTTTCATACTCAGTTTCTGGTACATCAATGACCCAAGTCAGACTGGTCTAGAGACTGAGCTAAGAGCCGAGGCTCGGAGGCGCACGGTGAGCAGGTGGTAGAGCCCCTGGTTTCTAACCCAGGGTGTGTGAAACCTGCGCCAAGTCCTTCCCACCACCCCCGAAGGGCCCATCTCCTTCACAGAATAATAAGGCAGTATTCGATGAAGGGCCCCCCCAAAGCAGCGTTGGCCCTAAGTGCTTAGGAATTAAGAAAAGGGGAGATTCCTGGTGGCCGAGGAGGCCTTTCAGCAGACACAGGAACCCTGGGTGGCAAGAGGGCTGGGCGTACCCAGTGGAAGGAGAGGGGAGAAGAAAAGGCTTCCAGCAGGGAACTAGCCCTGCAAAGGCTTAGCTTCAGGAATAGACTTAGCCTATTTAGGGGCTGGCGAAGGGACTGCCGCCTGGGGTAGAGTGCTCTTGGATGGAAGCTCTAGGTGAGAAGAAATACTTGCCGACATTTACTGAAGGTACAAGGGACTGCTCTGAGCACTGTATCTGCAATAACTTACTAAATTCTCATAATCACCTGATAATCCGTGCTTTATGGATAAGGAAACCAAGGCACAAAAGGTGGAGCGGCTCCTGTGAGGCCTCAAAGCTGACGAGCAGCAGAGCCTGGAAGTCTGGTTCTTAACCGCTATGCGCTTGCCGCCCTCCACAGTAGGCATGATTATACAAAAAAGTCCGTAATCGTGGAATGTCTGCTACCTGTTGTGGCACTGAATAAAAACATTGATTCCTGTGTTCACGGAGATGGCATGGAGATGGCGCCTCTCGGAACAGGGGGTTCAAGGCATCTTTGAAAAGCTGCTTTCAGCAAGGATCTAAAATACAGACCTGCCCGTGTCGCTCCCCTGTTCATGTCACTGGGCAGCTGCCCAGCGCCCCTAGCAGTGCAAGCGCTTGTGGGTCCCTCTCCACGGGATGGCTTGCACACTTAGCTATTCTCTCTTTTTTCAGTCAATAGTAATTTTTTCCTCTTCTCCGTGTGACCCCTTCCTCGCTGGACTAACTCCTCCTCACCGTTCAGGACCGTGCCCAGGCATTGCCTCCTCCCCAGCAAGCCCTCCTTGCTTCCCCCAGCTTCCGGGGCCTCTCTCAACTCCTGTTGACGCCTCTGCTGACCTCTGGCTGTGCCTTACCGTCCTGGGCGGCAATGACGCCTATCAAAAGCACTCCCGTATTGTTCAACTAAGAGCCCCTTTTAATTCATTTTCTGTCTTTGGAATCGGGAACTGTAATTCATCCTTTATTTGGGGCTCAGTGGATGTTGGTTGAAAGAGGGCATCAAAATTCACAGTGACTTTGACGGTGGGAGGTATTTAGTCATAGCTGAGGCTGGCTCAGTGAACTGACTCCGTTTTCTCCATTCCAAACAGGACATGCCCACAGACAGCAGGGCCAAATATTCCGAAGAGAAGGCAGAACAAATGTCTGACAGAAGACTTGAAGGTCCCTGGTGCGGTGGGTCGTGGGTGTCACCCCCTGGCGAGTCTCCCAGCACCCAGCGCATAGCCTGCCCCCAAGCAGGTCTCAGCAGGGATGTGCCGAACGAGGCTCCCGACTGCCGGGCTGCCCTCTGGGAGTTCGCGCTAAAGCAAACGGGGGCGATGGATTTAACCAGACCTCCAAATAGGCCGAGCAAATTGCCTGACTCCTCGGAACTGAACACCACTTTTGTTTTAATTGAATTAATGTTTTCTTTTAAAAAATTAAGAAAGAATGAGAAAAAAAGAGAAAGGGGAAACCCCATCAACCACTTCATTCCTTTGCTTGAAACCATGAGGCAGCTCCCAGCGCCTGTCGCAATGCAAGTGTTTGTGATCTTGAAACTCTACATACCCCTTTCCCGCCCCCCCTCCTCAAATTATGGATACAGGAGGAATCTGAAATTTCTGAATATCTTCCTAATGGAAATGAATCAATGTTTCATTCTGAGGGGGCCTGCTGAAAACTCTAATATGGATGGTTAGAAATTCAAAACTGTTTTTTCTGGAACTGGTACTACAGCTTTCCCCAGCACCAGGGGAGAAATGGAGAGGATCCGATTTAAAAGTTGCTGCTGCCCCCGTGACAGGCGTCAGCTCACTGCTGCAGGGATCCAGCACCCTCAGCTGCCGTCCTCTGCAGTGAGGGTCAGTGATGGTGAGCTTGATCTTGGGGAGGGGTCAAGGCTGAAGACCCAAATTACTGGAACTGGACAGAAAACTTGAATTAGGATCTAGACACTGATTTCTTTTGTCTTTCTTTGCCTTGGATATCTCAGAGCCATAGGATGAGCAATGGACTCAGCAGGTGGCAGGAAGTCTGGGCTCCAGGCTCATCCCTGCCACTGATTTGCTATGTGACCCTGGACTAGTTACTCAACCTTTCGGGACCACAGCTCCTTTATCTATAAAATGATGTGGCTGGATCAGACAGGAGGCTTAAAATTTTTTTTTAAACTAATGAATCCTTAAAAAAATCAAGAAAACCACTGTTCCAGTATGTGAAACAGATAAAAGTGGAACTGCTCCTCGTCCGCCAGCCCCGACCATGAGCCCTGCAGAAGTGAGGTCCACGGTCTGAGAACCACAGAACTAGAAACAACAACAACATTTCCGGAGCACTGAAGGGTCGAGAGGGGATGGGGCTCTGCAGTTCTAAATCCCCACAGAGGGCAAGTGCAGTGTTGGGGTTAAAAGTGCAACCTCTAGAGCCGGACTGCTGAGTTTCCATCCTGATGCTCCTACTCGCTGGCTGTGTTTCCCTGGTAAGTGGTCAAACCTCTCTGAGCCTCAGGTTTCTCATCTGCAAAATGAGGGTGATGATATCCACCTTCATAGGGGCGGCGTGAGGATGTAGCCAGTTATTATGTATAAAGCGTTGAAAGGTGTGCTGAGCACACAGCCCATGTGGTGGACCTGCCAGGTATAATGTTACTGTTAATCGCCCCCGTCTCCCCGGGATTTCTTTTGCTGTCAATGTCAGGTTCCTTTCCTCGGCTAAGGGCTGTTGTCAGTACCCGTGGCTTAGCACCGTGGCAGGACGCTGCCCTGTGCGGCCCTGGAGTTTCAAGTCCAATCCCCTTCCGTCTGCTCCCGCCCCTCCTCTTCGGTCTCGTGTTCTTTCCGCACCTCTTCTCTACAAACCACGTGTCTTAGAACCATGGAACTGCTTGCTCTGCACGAACGCGCGGGCTCCCGCTTGCCCCTTCACGTTTGTACCTGCTGACCCTCTGGTGGAAATGTCCTCCCTCTCCCTTGCTGGGGGAAGACTGACACAGTCTTCAAGGCTCAGTGGAGCACTTACCTCCTTAGGAAACCTCCCCTGGCACCCTCACATTAGCTGTCCCTCCACCCAGGCTCCCAATTATGAGTCCCTGGTATCGCATTTACTGAGCGCTCTGTTCCCTGTCTCCCTGCTGGGGGACTGGGATTGTGCCTTTTAACTGTGGCCTGGCATTTAGCACAGTACCTGGCACAAGGCGGCTGGCTAGATGTGTTCCACGAATTAATGAAACAGTATTAACCTCATTTAGATGAAAATCTCCTTGATGGATGACTCAGAGCTCCTAGAACAGCGGTTTTCAAACAGTTCCTTAGAGCACTAGGGATTCACTTGACAAATGTCAAGAAGGGTGATTGAATTACAGGCAGCCAGCCAGGTCTGGGCCCCTTCTGACTTACAGTCTGACTGTTGGAGCTCGCTAGTTTAGACTGAGCCCTGGCACACTGGAGTCCAGAGGTTCTGAAACTCAGTCTCTGGGAAGAGTGTTAAAATGCATATTCTGGGCCTCTTCCCAGAGAGCCCAATGTAGAAGGTCTGGAGGTTCAGGAATCTACATTCTAAAGTGTCCCTGACCCAGCAATTCTATCCAAGACACAAGCCCAAGAGAAATACAATCACGTGTCTATGTAAGAACTTGTGCACACATGTTCATAGCATGATTTGTAATAGACGACAAGGGGGCACAGCCCAAATGTCCATCGATGGATGAATGGGTAAACCAAATGTGCCGATCCATAGAATGGAATATTATTCTGCCATAAAATGGGACAAAATACTGATACATGCTACAACATGGGTGAATCTTAAAAACATTAGGCTGAGTGAAAGAAGCCAGTCAGGAAAGCCCGTGCTTTATAGGATTCCATTTATATGAGATGACCAGAATAGGCAAATCCATAGAGACAGAAAAGTAGGTTAGTGGTTGCTTAGGGCTGGGGAAAGAGTTACTAGGGGGGTGGGAAGGTAAAATTTAAGGGTAAGGGGTTTCTTTTTGAGGTGAGGAAAATGTTCTCAACATTGACCATGGTGATGGCTAAAACCCATTGAATTGTCCACTTTACATGATGGTATTGTGTGGTATGCGATTATTTCTCAATAAAGCCATTATACAGGAGCAAACAAGTGCCCTCTGAAAGTGGGGGGGGGGGGACCCTTCTCTGGTTTCCCACGCAAGGGATGCAGGCTGCCCCTCCCTGCCCCCCAGATATGGGAACCTCACTTCCAGAGCACTTGCGCTAGAAATTCTTACACTGCGCTTCTCACTAAGGATTCTCCCCATTTTCCAGATGGGAAATCTGAGGCTCAAAGCTGTGAAGATTCTTGAACCACAGTCAGTGTTCTATCCAGTATGTCTGAGGTCCCGACTTTTATTGAGCATGGGCCTCAGTATAGGACTACTTACTTGTTTCTTACTTATTTAAAAATACTTGTATTACTGAGCTGGTCCATTATGGGCATTATAAAATATGCACGCAATTTACATTTAAAAAGTTGAGTTTTGGGGAAAACCCACTCTGAGGGTTGAGATTTGAGCAGAGATCTGAATGCAGTTTATTTTCATACTTACTGCCACCTAATCTTGTCCTGTGGGGTCTGCTTAAGTCCTCTGTTGAGGGCCCAAAGAGTCCTTGAAATCACTTGAGCGAGGCCTCTAAGCATAACTAGAGGGGGGGACTCGAAATTGTGTGTGGGTAGGTGCAGAGGCTCGTCTGCGGAGAGAGGGCTGCGCAGTGGAGAGGAAGCAGCGCCTGTTCAGATCCCAGCTCCAGGACGCCAGCCGGGTGACCTTGGCCTTGGGGGCAGCCTTCTCCTTTGTAAAACGGGGATAATGATATTTATTTTATAGGATTGTTCCGAGCATAAACCGAGAGAGTGTTCCGAAGGAAAGAGATCAGATGGGGGAGGAAAGAAAGTTTAAAGGACAGAGGGAGTCAGGAGACAGGGTTCAGTTTCACAAATATATCGAGGACCTACTACGTGCCAGAAACTGCACTAGGCAGGAGACACCAAGAGGAATTCGACGGGGTCCATAGCCTTTAGGGAGCCCAGGACAAGACGCCTAAATAGGGAATCTCGATACCAGGCCGGAAATGGAGAGGGAGGGCTGGGGGCGGGAGGAGGCGAGGGGCGAGGTGCCCTCCTCCAGCTCAGCAAGCTCGGCGGGGAGTGGAGACCCTTCCTCCGGGAGCCGGGTGGCAGCGGTCCCGCGCCGTGGGCGCAGGGCCCTTCCGGAGGTGCCTTGTCAGCGGTTGTGACTGCCTCGAACGCTCCCAAATGAACAGCCCCAACAAGCCCCAACAAGCCCCAACAAGCAGCGAGACGGCTGACGGAGACGCGCGCACTCAGACACCTGCGCGGGAAACGGAGCAAGCCGCCGGGCGGGTGATTTTTGTTTTCCCCTCCCCGCCACTGGAGCAATCAATGGCATTCCTTTCCCGCCTAAAGAAACCCGTTTGTGTCTGGGAGCCTGCCAGGAAGTGCAGAGATCCCCCCTGGAACAGCACAGGCAGCCTCCCCCCTCCCGCTCCGGTGGGGGCTGCCTGGGACCTCCGGGTGCTGAAGCTGGGCGATTGTCTCCTCTTTTTCTGGCTGTTCTGCAAAGTGGAGGCCAGGGAGGAGAAGCTCGATGCGGGCCTGTCTGTGGCTTCACGGCGACGGAGCCTCCGCGCCTCGCTCCGCCAGCCCTAGCTCGGTCCTGCCGCACGGCACTGGGGGTAGGGGGCTAGTAAGGGCTGAAGCTGTGGGGAGGAGAGGGGAGGTGTCCAGTTCCGAAGAGCCCGGGGAGGGGTACAAAGGGGAGTTTTTGACTGACATTCTTTCCCTCAGAACCTTGTTCTTAGAAAATTAAGAAGGCAAGAGACCCTGTAGCCTCCCTAAAGCCAAAGAAGAGTTAAAAACAAGCTAAGAGCCCGGCAGTGGCAGCAAAATAGCTCCTTGTAGCTTGAGCTGAGCTGCTTTAACTATTTGTTCTACAAGTCCTTTCCTATTTGTTTAATGTTGGTGAGGCTGAACGATATTTCTGAAATAACTGATACTTTTTGTTATGTTTGTTTTTTGCTTGTTTGTTTTACACCCTGGTATGTGATTTCTCTTTTGGGACCCTTCCCAGTTTGGGCCATTAGGCTGTTGTAAGGTCGCTGCCTCAGGGAAAGGATGTGATGGCAGAAGGCAGAGAGAAAAGGAAGCTAGCTCTTCCTGGCCTCAGAGGTTCCCTCCCAATACGTGGGAATGAACTTAAGTGCCTCCAAACTTAATGGGAATTAAGCTAGAAATGGGAGGCAAACCCACATTGGCTGAGTTTCAGCCATATTGATGCTGGAAATAGAAAACAAATTGAACCGTAATAAAATAAAGTTGCGTTTCTTGTATCCGATTCCTCTCGGGATGGTGGACTGTGATTTTCAGTCACATGCTTGCTTAAGCATTGACAGTTTTAATCAAGATTTGTGTCTGATTTTAACCATTTCCTGAGCACCTTGTTGAGTTTGATGTTTTTAGGATAACAGATGAACAAAGATGAAAAGGAATGTATTGTAACAGGTGCTCCCGAGGATTGCAAATGCAGTGCTAACAGAAGCAAGAAGACCTTGAGGTTTCCCCAGACCTTGGAAACTATGGATGAGGTTTTGACAGTTTCAAGTGAAGGATTAAGGCACTCTTGATGGGACTGCCTTTGTGAGCAGAGATTGCGAAAGAGAAATAGTGGCAAGAATGGAGGGGTATTGCAGGAATATAGGGACAGTAAATGACAAGGCCCCCTCTCTCTCTGTGGCTCTAGGACGTTTGAATGGATGTTTCTGCGTGAATGAAAACCTGTATGGCTCGTGGGAGAGATATTTGGTAGCAGTTCTGCACAGATATTAAGAAGTCATCACAGGAAGCAGATGTGGCTCAACCCCTTGGGCACCTGCCTACCACTTGGGAGGCCCTAAGTTCAGGTCTCAGTGCCTCCTAAAAGAAGATAAGCAGACACCGCCTCCCGCCACAACAAGCTTAGGTGCCATTTCCTCCTGCAACAAACAGAGACCACAAGCCAGCAGACGCCACAACCCCAGGGGAGTGGATGTGGCTCGGGCCGTTGGGCACTTGCCTCTCTTATTGTAGGTCCCGGGTTCAGTTTCCGGTGCCTCATGGAGAAGGCAAGCAAACAATGAGCAGACAGAGGAGAGAACCATCTGGGGTGGGGGTGGGATATACATTAAAAAAAAATTAATCTTAAAAAGAAACAAACCTAACAATGGACATCAAAGAATCTTTAATAGATATGACAGTTGAACAGCCTGCAAACCTGGAGAGGGTGTGAAAATAAATAAATTATTAATAAAAAAAAGAAAGACAAGAAGTCATTAGGAATATTAGGCAAAAGTTTTCCTGCCTTGTTTGGCTTTTGAAGTGAAACTTCAGAAATGAAACTTCCCTGGCCTTGAGTCAGCTCAGTTCTCTATATCCCTATGTCTGCCAAAGGCTTGGAGACTGGGTGTGCGCACTGGTTTTGTGTATCTGGATTTTGTCTTGTCCACTTATTCTCCATGTCATGAGAAAGCTACCTTTGTCCTTGGGAGACCCCATCAAGAAGGCCCCTCCCCAGGTGCCACGAAGGTCAGATCCAAGGAGCTCAGCAGGGAAGGGATTGAAAGGCCTCCAAGAAGGTCCATTGGTGGTCTTTCCTCGGAACCTGCTATGGGTTCCTCCTCCATGGCTACAGGCATATAAGGTAGGGTAGAATTTCTGGTGGCCCCTCGGTGATTTTTGATGACACCTGGATATAGCACCAAATAAACTGAAGCACATGGTGAGAATGTTATTCCCTTTTTAATGACCTTTCTAGCGTCTGGGTCCCCTCAAGGAAAGTCTGTTTGGTACCATCCCATCTTTAATGCCTCATTTGCAAGCTTCTAGATTGCTCTTGGAGTTTGGAACTTCATAGCAGGCAGGAGCATCTAGCAAGAATTTAATAATATTGCTTTGTTTTTGTAAACCTTTTTACGGGCCCCTTCTTTTGTTTATGTCAAGTGATAATGGCTTTCCATTTATGGTAGCCATACAGTGCTTCTTTTAAAATGCATTTGGTTAAGTTATAATGGAGCCAATTGAAAGATAAATCAATAATTAATTATATGAATTAATTAATTATATGAATTAATACATTAATTATATATTAATTATATGAATTAAAGTATAGATGGTACCTAAATGTTGTATAAATTATAGAGGTTGTGATTGATGATTATAGTTTGGGAAACTTGGACTTAAAGTTTTGGTCCCAGTGAAACCTCTGTCCTTAAGGGTTTGATGGAAAGAACATAGTGTTGGTACGAAATATCTACATGTGAAGCTTGGCTTTGTAAAGCCATCTTTGGCATATAATAGCTATATGACCTTGGGAAGGTTAATCAATCTCTCAAAGTCTTGGCTTCCTTGGCTGTAAGATGGGAACATACTAGTACCTACCTCATACGATTACTGCAAAGATGAAATGACACAATTTGTGCAAAGTGTGGGCTGAACTCAGAGAGCCAGGTGGCCAGTAAACTCTAAGTGTGAGCTATTATGATTTCTTTTGTTGTCTTAGTTTCCTAGGGCTGCATAACAAAGTACCATGAACTGGATGGCTTAAAACATCAGACATTTATTGTCTCACAATTCTGGAGTCTAGAAGTCCAAAACCTATAGGAGAGCACCCTTCCTTGCCATGTTGTAAGCTTTTGGTGGGTTGCCAACAATCTTTGGGCTTCAGTCTCTGCCTCAGTTACCACATGGCATTCTCCCCTCTCTGTCTATTTATCCCCTTCTAATAAGGACCCCTGGCATATTGGAATAAGGCACACCCTAATCCAGTTTGGCCTCATCTTAACATCTTCAAAGACCCTATTTACAAATAGGGTCACATTCACAAGATGGGGGGTTATGACTTGAGCATGTCTTTTTAGGGACACAATTCATAACAGTTGTTGTTAGAAAAGCATCCTTTAAACTCTGAGGTGCTATATAACAGGTGTTGGTCACTTACACCTACCAGCATGAGATTCACAGTGAGTTTTGATGGGCATGGAGTGAGGCAATGGGACCCCTGAGGAAAGCTGGAAATAAGGAAACGTATTTCCTGACCATTCATTATGGTGGATAGCATCATTGTACCTAAATGTTAGCACACCTTTTGCCAGGTGACTTTGTAGCTTCTCGTACTAGAGGAGTATGCATCTCCTATCCCTTGATTTTGGCCTTGGCCCTATAACTTCCTTTGGCTGACAGGATACTAGCAAATAGGATGCAAATCGTGGCTTCAAATGTGCTTCCATGATTGGGGGCTGCCTTCTTGAACTTCTGCAATAGTCATGCTGAAGACATACCCATTGGATTACTGGTCTGCTTGGGCACAAACCTGGCTACTCAGCCTTAAATCAGGCAACTCACATCTGCCTCGTTATTGATCATATTGATGATCAGCAGTAGAGGTTGATGACCCTTCCTATGTCCTGGAAACAGACCACTTTCACATAGACTTTTTAATTCTCAAACATGCCCATTTATTTTATTTTAAATTTTTATTTATTTTTTCTTCTTTATTTTCTTTTAAATGTTACATTCAAAAAATATGAGGTCCCCATATACCCCCCACCCCACCCACGCCACCCCTCCCACATCAACAAACTCTTTCATCATTGCGGCACATCCACTGCACCCGGTGAATACATTCTGGAGAACCGCTGCAGCGCATGGACAGTGGTCCACATTGTAGTCCACACTCTCCCCCAGTCCAGCCAGTGGGCCACGACAGGACACACAAACATGCCCATTTATGAAAGAGGAAACTGAGACTTTTGGAAAGCCCTACAGGGCCTACGGTCACACAGAAAAGAAACAGCAGAGCTTGAAGGCCATCCTGTTCTAACTACTCTTAGAACATGTTCTTTCTACTACATCATGGAAGAAGGAGGTGGTGGGAGAGATGCAAGGCAATGTGACTTTTTCACGGCTCAGCCAAAGGCCAGTCCCATCTATAGTCATTCCTGAGACCACACTGGCCAAGATCATAAATCCAGGATTGTGATCTCATAGGATGACTCAGGTAGGAGGGGGCAGAACAGGGAAACCCTGGTGTGGAGCTGGTCACTTCTAAAACCTCAGTCTAAATAAGGAGAGGGCAGTAACATTAGTAGACAGGGTTGGGCCACAGAATTGGGTGGTTTGGGTCAAATGATGACTTGAAATTTATTTTGGAAAATGTTTTCCCAAGTGTCTCATTAAGCCTTGTGGGAATGAGGAATTGGTGGGAAAGCCAAGAGGCAAGGCTGAGAAGGGGATCAGGATCAGCGGAGCTTGATCTCATAAAATTCAGGGGATCAGATGTTCTTGGGACAAACTCTTACTCATCCTTTAGAACTCTTCCCCAGATGTCTACTCTGTTGATTTGTCTCTATCTTCTCAAGGCAGACTCAATCCCAGTCCTGTTATTCATTCTTCAGTGATTATGGTAACAGCATTTATTGAGTGTTTACTAAGTGCCAGGCACTGTTCTAAGCACTTTTCACCTTTATTTATTTGCCCAACCCTCCCAATAACCCTAAGTGGAAGATTCTCTTATTATCTCTATTTTACAAATGAAGGAAAAAGTAGAGGCACAGAGAAGTAAAATGAAAAGTTCTAGGTCACACAGCTAGTAAGAGTCAGAACTACTCTTACGCGGGGGACACCGCTGTGTGGCAGGGCGCTCCTTGCGCGCATCAGCACTGTGCATGGGCCAGCTCCACATGGGTCAAGGAGGCCCGGGGTTTGAACCGCGGACTCCCCATGTGGTAGGGCGGATGCCCTAACCACTGGGCCAAGTCTGCCACCAGAGCATTGTTCTTAATCACTATGCCATGTGCTTATTGCCTGGCATTGCAATGATTTGGTCCCATTATTAAATGAGATAGTGCGCATCTAGCACCTAACTCATTGTCTAGCATTAAGGAGAGGCCAAAAGTATTATTGTAATAAGTATTATTGTAATGATATGAATTTTCATTTATCGCCTTATGTTTTCGTTTCCTATTGCTAAAACAAATACATTTAATGGGGTGGCTTAACAGGAATTTATTGGCTCATGGTTTCAGAGTTAGAAGTCTTGATTATCCCCCAGGTGAGATCTTCTGGCTGGCAGGGAATCTTTGGGGTTTCTTGACTTTTCTGTACCACGGCAATGCTCGTGGCAGCATCTTCTCCCTTTGCTTCCAAGTTCTGTTGACTTCTGGCTTCTGGATGCTCCTTGTGCTTCTTCCTTCTCTCTCCAGTTTCCTTTGCTTATAAGGACTTTAGTCATATTGGATTAGGGCCCACCTTCGTTCAGTTTGAGCACCCCTTAACTAATAACATCTTCAAATGTGTTCTCACCCAATAAGAGGTTGGGACCTGAACATACTTTTTTGGGGGTCATGATTCAATCCACGATACCTTATAACAGCTGCTTCCAGATTTACCTCAGGGAGGGAAGTCTTTGCGGGGAATATACTTTGGAAAGTGGTTGGCCTAGAAGGCAAGCCTCCTGAGGACCTGGGGTCAGCTGGAGCCAAGACCTCAGGGGTGGCAGGGACTCTTCTGCAGAGACAGGGAGAAGAAATTGGAGATCTTGGTGATCTGTGAGGGGGCTGAGAAGAAAGAAGGGAGAGCAGGGAAAGACAACAAAATGGAGGAAGGCTCTGCAGTGTGTGATGAGACTCCTTCCTGGGACCTCAATTAGGATGGTCATTGAGTCTACTCAACATGCTGTCCCTGGTGAGAGATTTTTGTTTGCCATGAAGCAGAAGTGGCTGAACTTGATGTCAAGGTCGATGTGTTTTGGGTTGATGACCATGGGGGAGCCAGTGTTCCAAAGCCCATGGGTTCAGGAGAAGACAAGCCTGTCAGGAATTAGCAAAAAATCTGTGGAGGCCAAGGAATTCCCTTCAGGCTCTGAGGGGTCGGGAGGTCTCCAGCTGACATTCGGAGAAGGTTGTCAATACCAATGTCACTATTAAATTCCTGTCTCTCTCCATAGAATGCATGCTCACAGCGGCAGGGCCAGGGTGGCTCAGCATTGCGGCTTCCCCAAGGGGAGCCCAGTGATTGGAATGTTTCTTGAATGAATGAATGAGAAAGCTTTGAATTGAGGATGATCGTGACTGCTCAGATATATGCCAATTCAGCCATTTGCAACATCTTACCATAAGAAGGTGCTTCAGACACCTCACTTTGTTAATATCTGAAGTCGTGGACCTGCTTGCCATGTTCCTCACCTGCTCTTTGCCTTCCAGGTGCCATCTCTACACTCATTATTTGGATTTGAACCAGGACACAGTGGTATATAGACCTTGAGGTTGCCATTTTTTCCACCTGCCTGGGGATTGACATAAAGCAGTGCTTCTCACCTGGAGGGAATTTTGCCTCTCAGTGGACATTTGGCAATGTCTGGAGACAATTTTGGTTGTCACAAGTTGAGGAATTGCTACTGGCATCCAAGGGATAGAGGCCAGGGATGTGGTTAAATAATCCGGATTGCATAGGACTGTCCTCCCCAACAAAGTACTATCTAGTACTTGTCAACTGTGCCAAGGTTGAATTGTGCCATGCATGGGAGTGTATTGGTTAAGAGCATACTTCTTGAGTCCAGACTCTGCCACTTTTAGACAGAGGCAATAATGTATCTACCTTTAGGGTCTTTAAATGGATTAAATTTAGAGCAGATGCTGTGTCTGCCCAGCAACCAGCTCCTGTCACCTCCTCGCCTTATCCCACCCCAACACACACTTGGTGTAGAGACAAGTGAGAAAGCTGCATTTCTTCAGAGCCCAGGGACACACCTTGTATGAGTTCAGGTACCTCCAGGTCCATGTGTGACTGTTTTAGAGGCTAAGCCTGGAGAAGCTAGTCATGACATGCTTCAGCCTTCAGTGCAGCTGAATCCAAAATGTGACTACCTCTGCTCAAAGTGACTAATTTCTTTTATTTGCCTTACACTCTGGGCAGTTAGTTTTGGGGCATAATATAATTGTGAGTGCAAATCAATATGTGCAACTAGGCAAGTGAGGTTTATATAAAAATCTAGTTTTACTAAAGGAAACGTTTTCCTGGGGTGGGGGCAGGCAGTTCTAGCCTAAGAAGCAGAAGCTCAGACTCATAGAACTTAGGCTATAAAAATTTATTGCACATTGACAGAATGTCAGAGCAGAAAATGACATCAGAGACCATCTTGTCTAACCCTCTCATTTTGAATTTGAGGAATTGAGGCCCAGAAGGGTGGAGAAACACAGCTAGATCACATCCTTGTTACTGGCAGAGAAATCAGAAACCAAGTCTCCTGGCACCTCGTCTAAGTGGGTTCTATCCCATCCTGCTGCCTCTCGGAAAAGAGAGCCCTGTTTTCTGTGTCAAGAAAAAGATGATTTCCCCCTAAGTTTTAAGTTCAGTCTTCTCACAAAGCAAGAACTGGATATTCAGAATCATCTCCTGCAGTGGGTCTTTAATTGCACTTCTTTTTCCTTCCTTTGGCCTGGAGACAGTTTTCCAGCAATTCCCTCTGTAGATGCCTCTCTCCATACATAAACACATGTCTACCATATATGCACAGGCATACACATTTGTCATTCCTTCCCAGAATGACTTAATGATTTCCATGTAACCAATATGTTGCAGCTGTTCTTTTCCTTCAGGCTGAAGCACTCAGAAAATCATCAGTTATCAAGTTGCCTTCCCACCACTGCCTTTTCTTAGCCCCTCCACATTTCCTCCCAGCTTTCCTTTAAACAAACAAGTTAGGAAAAAAGTAAGAGCAAAGGTTAAAAAAAAAACAAGGTAATAAAAAATGTTGAGTCCCCACTTTTAACTAAATCCAGAGTCAGCTTCCCTGGGGGAGATTCTTCAGGGATTAGGCTGAAAATAGGTTTTCAGGGAGGCTTTCAGTAGAAGAGGATTTGCACATACATGGCAGACAGCTTCCAATCAGGACGTGGAAGAGGTGAAGGTTTGGGGGTCATTTGGTGAGAAGCAGGCTTTGTGGAGTGGCAATGTGGTTGAATGGACTTGGGACACAAAGACTTGGGCTCAAATGCTGACTCTACCATTTCTAGCATTGTGAGCAGGAGAAAATTGCTCAGTTTCTCTCTGCCTCAACTCCTTTCTCATCTGAAAATAGTACCTTGCTCATTGGATTATGGAGGACTAGAACTGATGCTTAATAAAGGTATCTCCTCCCTCCTTGTTTCCTTTCCAACCCATCAATCTCTGGAACGTAAGAGGTGGGTGTCTTCAGTGAGCACCTGCCTGGCTTTGATGTGGGCTTCTTCCAGAGGCTGCTTACCTGGACCAGGTGCAGAAGACCTTCCTGCCCTGGTTTTAATGCCAGCTCCTGGGACCCAAGCAGGTGCCTGTAGGCTCCAGGGGTCTCCTCCCGGGTCCATGCCTAAGATATCAAAGACTAGTCACAGCAACTAGCTAAGTCAGCCAGGAGTGGGCTGGTGTCACCAGGTCGCCTGGAGCTCTTATCATCTGTTTCATATACCCCCACTCTCCACTGCTCACCACCGCTCTCCTCTCTGCTCATTTTTTCAGCTCCACTCCTTATTTTGTGTTTGCACTATGATACTGTTTGAACTCCATCCTGCTCACTCTGCCACATTCATTTTCTCAAAGCTTGGCTCTAGCTATACCTGATGGAAAAAAAAAAGCCTGTCCATGCCAATCTCTTTCTGTGACTTTCAAATCAAATTCCTTGGCTACACATTCAAAGCTTCCCCTGATCTGGTCCCAGGCATCCTTTCCAGCCTTATCTCCACCTGGTTCCCTTCGTGTCCCCTCCAGTCCAGCCAAACAGGGCGACTTGTCGCATGCTTTCCCATCTCTGAGCCTTTGCCCCTGTTGAGTCATTCTTGGAAGGGCCCCTCTCTGAAGGAAGCCTGCTCATCAGTCAAATTCTACTGAAAGCATGCTTCCCCAGGATGCTGGTTCAAGCCCTTTCTCACTCATTTAGCAACCATTTATTGCCCAGCTGTTCTGTGCTGGGGGCTGGTCCAACCCCGGAACTTCCCAGAACATGTCCCTTACTCTCTTGTGACATGCTTGTGTATATGTTACATTTCTTCAACTGTTATTAGCTCTTCTAAGTCTCACTGTGGCAGAAGCTAGGTCTTGGAATCACATGGACCTGCGTTCAAACCCCAGCTTTGCCACCTTGTAGGGCACCCCACTCAAGGCTCAGGTGTCCACCTCATAGATAAAATGGGGTTACCATAAAACCCATCTTACAGGGCTGTGTGCAGATGAGAGGACATGGTATTTGAAGTGCCCACCATGTGGTAGATGTACAACAGGACTCGCTTTTCTCCTTTAAGAAGGGGTTTTGAGTGGCCCTTCCCCTGGTTCATGAGTATATCTCATGGGCCTGCACATTTCTTGAAAGCAGGACTTAAGTCTTCCAGCTCCTCCTCATCCCCCCAGCACAAAATGTACTGTCTGTGTGAGGTACAGGGTGCAGGCTTATGAGTCAGACAAGTCTGTGCTCCAGTTCAGGCTCTCCCCTTACCAGCTGCTACACTCTGGGTGAAGTAAGTTTCAGTTTCCTCAACTACAAATGGGGAAATCATAGAAGTTGTTGAGAAAATGAAATGAGATGATGCACATAAAGTGCTTGGCACGTGGCAAGTGCTTGATAAATATTAGCTGCTGTAACTGGGATCACTAAAAAAAAATCCAAAACAATAGTGAGTAATGTCCTTCTCTCATGAGCATTTCCAGGGGTGGAATTGCCAGCATGAACTTGTCTTGGACAGGTTGAGGACTGTGACAGCAGCAAGGCAAGGAGGGGTAGGGGAGCGATGTTCAACTTTCAGCATTCAGAGGAGGGGTTTTTGAGTCTGTAACAAGACTGTAGTCTTAAGTAAAGCATTTTTTTCCTAAATTATTTTCACTATTATTGACAGACAGGGAGTCAGGGCCCATGGATGCAGTTTCCTGTACAGGATAACTTGGTGGTGATAACTTTTGTGTAGGTTGAACCAAGAGGCCGAATGCCCATGGGAGGAAGATGTGACACAGGGAATCCATGCCAGACTGGAATAAGAATAACGTTGGCCTTTTCCAACTCAGGGGTTGTGGGAGGAAGAAAGTGAGAGAAAGAAAGAGGCAATGGGAGTAGCCAGTGAGAGCTGGGGTGCCAACATGGCCTCCGAGCTGAAGTCCTGTCTAACGGGATCTTCTGGGATTGGGGAGAGAGCTAATGAGGTGGGGTGGGGGCTTCTGCCCATTTTCTTTTGGAATTCTTGGAAGAGACCACCTCATAGGCTCCCTCCCCCATGCTGCTTCCATCTTCGCCTGAGAGCCTGAGTTCATGGAAGGGAAGCTACCAAGGGGCCTTTGGTGGACTCAGAGGCTAGCCGGGACTCAGGCTGGGCTCCTTGCCAAGGAAGGTTGCTGTCACCAGGGCAAAGGGAGCCTTCAGCCAGGGGCCACTCATATTCAGGCTGCCTGGGCTGGAAGCCAAGTTGGCAGCACCAGCGAGAGCAAGGTGGGGCTCCACCAGCAAGGGCTCCCCAGGAGCCTGGCCTGTGCCGGGAAGACAGCAGGCCTGGGGTGACATCCATGTGACACTCACCAGCCAAATGGCCAAGACGGTCCAGGCCAAGTGCTCTCCAACAAAGCCAGCCAGACACAGCCAAAGGGTCGACCTACAGCCCCCTCAGGGGAGATGGGCAAGGGGCCTGATGAGTCAGAGGACCTCCGCCCTTCCTGCCCTCACCACCTGATGCCCCAAAGACACAGTAAGGCCCTTATGTATTCAGGCATCATCTCAGGGAGAAGCGGGGAGGGGTGGAAATCGGGAAGATTGTGCATTTACCTAGAGAGATGAAGTCATTCCAAAGAGACGATTTCACTCAGCTTGGCTGGGGAGGTAGACCTTGAATAGACTGAATCCTTAAACTGAAAGGAGACTATTCAAAGCAGAAGGGACTGAGATGCCATTAATTGACCTGCTTGAGTTTGTTTCTCCACTGTCTATGGGGCAAGGATGCTTATGAAATTCTGCGGAATAAAAAAACAAGTTCTTTGCATAGCTGAGTGTAGGTATAAATTTGACATCCTGATACATAATTATTATACTCAGGGCATATCCTTGTGAATCAATGAATGCAAGCATGAATACATATAAGCACATAGGATTGGCTGGAAGACTATTTCTCGGTTCTTGCTAGATATCTGCATCATACTTTCTTCAGGGTCTCAGGAGCAAATAAAGAAAATATACCCAACTAGAATACAAACAATTTGCATTTGCACTAGTGCATTTGTCAAGATATAATGTTAAGCATGGATTAATAGTGATATTTGGTGCTGCAACGCCTCTGAGGTTCAGGGAGGGAAAAAGAGGTGTGATATGGGAGTATTTTCGGGACTTGGAGTTGTCCTGAATGATATTGCAGGGACAGATGCTGGACATTATATATCCTGCCATGCCCCACTGAATGGACTGGGAGAGAGTGTCAACTACAATGTAAACTATAATCCATGCTGTGTAGTAGTGCCCCACAATGTGTTCATCACGTGCAATGAGTGTACCACACTAATGAAAGAAGTTGTTGATGTGGGAAAAGTGGGGAGTGTGGGGAGTGGGGCATAGGGGAACCTCCTATATTTTTAAAAGTAACATTTTGTGTGATCTATGCATCTTTTAAAAATAAATTAAAAAATATAAAAGTAGTGATATTAATTATGGATTCAACTGCAGATACAGTGATAGATGGGCACTATAATTGGGGACACTTTTTGACAACTCCCTCCACATGACACCTGATTTTCAAGTTCGTAACTAAATTTCAAAGTCCAATGACAGTCCTCTGTGATCTTCAGCAACACAGGTCCATCGATTAAGTAGAGAATAGGCGTGAGAATCTCCCCAGAATTTAGCCCCAGGTCTATGCCAGGCCATGTGGTAGGTGTTTGGAAAGCAGGGGTTCGTACACAGATGGGGGTGCAGTTAAAATCTCGGTGAGAGCTATGGAAAGCTATGAAGGGGACATTGTGCTGGACCTTGAAGGATGTCCATGTGATGGAGAAGGTAGGGAAGGGTATGCTTGGTACAGGAAGCAACACGTGCAAAGTGATGGATGTATGTGGAAGCATGTCAGTGAAAATAACACTTCCTGGTATCTGGGGTGGCAGACTCAACCAATAATGCCGGTTATCAGCACAAACAATGATGACAGCACAAATTATCTGCTTGGTGTGCAGTAACTCATTCAATGCTGAAAACAACCCTGGGAAGTAGATACTATTATCCCCATGACAAGTGAGGAAACTGGGGCCCAGAGAAGGAGTAAGCTGCTCCAGATCACATAGCTGGGAAGTGATGAACCCAGGAATCCATTCTAAGCAGTATGTCTCACTAGGATACAATCATTTTTCCATTGCACCTCATTTAATCCTTGCAGTGATGCTCCAAGGTAAAAGTGCTGTTATCACAGACACATAGAGAGGTTAGTTAACTTGCCCAAGATCACATAGCTGGAAAGGGGAGGAACTGGGGGTTCTTACCCAGGCAGAATCCACAGCCCTCTTTCCTAACCACTCTGCTCCCCAGCTTCCAGGGTACTGGCTGTGTTATATTGAACTTGCCAGTTGATATGTGATCCCTTCATTTGACTTTGGGCTACCTTAGGGCAGGGGCCCTATCTAATCATTTGCTGTTGTATCCCCCGCATCTAGCACCGCAACCAGCAAAAATTTGTGCTCCCACATATTTGCATTTTATTTTACTTTGTTTTTTTCATATTTGCTTTTTTTTTTTTAAAGATTTATTTTTATTTATTTTAATTCCCCTCCCCTCCCCCGGTTGCCTGTCGTCAGCGGCAGGGGAAGTGTGGGCGGCGCCATTCCTCGGCAGGCTGCTCCCTCCTTGGAGCTGGGAGGCTCTCCTTATGGGTGCACTCCTTGCGCGTGGGGCTCTCCTACGGGGGGACACCCCTGTGTGGCAGGGCACTCCTTGCGCGCATCAGCACTGCGCATGGTGCGGGTCAAGGAGGCCCGGGGCTTGAACCGTGGGCCTCCCATGTGGTAGACGGAAGCCCTAACCACTGGGCCAAAGTCCGTTTCCCCATATTTGCATTTTAAAGCACTAAGAGGCAGTACAGTGAAGTCAGCCTAGGGGCTTGAATTCAAGCCTGATGGCTTCTAGCTGTGTAATGTCGGGCAAGTTGCTTCCCCTCTGTGTGCCTCAGTTTTGTTATCACTGACATGGTGGTAATAACAGTACCAACCTCACAGCTCTGTTGTGAGGTGAACCGAGTTAAGATACACACAGCCGTGCATACTTCGCAAGTTTTTGCTAGCATTCCTGAGCTCCCACACAGGCCTCTGGTGTCTGATTTAGGGCACAGGAAGAAATCATGTAACTAAAAAGACAGATGGATTTGCAGTTCTCCCCCAGCAAGTTTAGGGTTGGGGAATGCTGGAGAAATCACAAATCTTGGATATTTGTGATAACAGCAAAGGCGGGGTCCGCCTTGGTGCTGCCCTTAGAATGCTTGGGGCACACGATGTTCTGTTATATGTCTCTCTCCCATTGCATCATCTGCTGTGTGAGGGAAGGTTTGAAATCTTAGCTCTGACATTTACTAGCGGAATAACTTCAGGCGAGTTCCCTCATCTCAGCTTTGTCCTCAGTGAAGTGGGGATTATATAATAGAACCAAGGGGTGAGAATTCAGGGAATAATCTAAGTATCCGGCATAGTGTTGGCACAGAGCAGACCCTTAACGAATGTTTGTATTTCCTCTTCCCGACCCTACCTCCACCCCCAGTGCAGTTTGTGCATCTTATTCATCGCTGAATCTCCCACAATGCCTTGCAAAGAGTAAGTGCTTCACACAATACTTGATGAGTGGATGAGGGAAGGCTTGTCAAGCGTCTGAAATGATTCAAGGACATTAAAGCCAGCTGCGGGGAAGGAAGGAGGAAAAAGGGAGGTGGGCGGGGTGCTGGGAGGGGGCCTTTCCAATTTTACTGTAAACCCAGTCCAAGTGAGGCTGAGGGAGAATAAAGGCAGAGCCTGTGGGGAGAGCAGGGGAGTCAGGCGGTCCCCAAGAGCCAAAGAGAAACTGGAGGAGGGCGCTGGGTGAGGAGAGAGTGGGGCTCTCCAGGTGGGCTGCACTGGCAGGCGCAGCCTGGGAGGCTATTGTTCCTTCTGCAGACAGCCAGTATGTGGCTTCCCTGAACCTGGGGCTGCCTGGGAAGCAAGCGTGGACAGTGGGCTTGTGTTTGTGGCAGGTCGTGGCGGTGATCAGGAGCCGAGCAGCTGACAGCCCTCCATAATTGCAAAAATTATACTTTCCTCATGCTTGTCAAGGGCATTGTAATTTTCAGAACCTACAGAATGACTACAGGAATTGTTATCTGGTCTGTGAGGCATCCTGGACAGATATCATCATTGACAGATGCTATTACTCCCATTTGATGAATGAGGCAGTGTTCGGGACTTACCGATGAATACAGTAGGGTGTGGACTAAGACAAAGTGCAATGAGCCTCCCCTGTGGCTACAAAGGGGACACTGAGCTGGTCCTTGTAGAATGAGCCATTGCCCCTCTGAGGGAGAAGATAGGAAGGACATGTCAGGCACAAGGAACAACATGTGCAAATGGATGGAAGCATGAGGAAGCATGGTGTCTTTAGCGATATAACAGTAATATTGCCTGGTATGAAAGCATACCATGTGCCAGGCACTGTTCAGAGGACTTTACGTGTACTCAATCAATTCTCACAACAGCCTGATCCAGCAGATGCTATTGTAATCTTCATTTTATAAACAAGGAAACGGGCATAGAGAGTTAAATGATTTCCTTAAGGTCATGATGGTAAGTGGTGGAGCCAGGATCTGAAGGACAGGCAGACTGCATGATCAAGGGGTAAGCACGAGACAAGAAGGGATGAGACACATGGCTTGAGAGGTGGAGGGGGACCTGATAAGGAAACTCCAAGGTGTTTGGATTCCATCCTGAAGGCAATGGAGAGCCACTGATGGTCTAAGCAGGGAGAGACATGCCCAAAGCCCTAGGTTAGGAAGGTCAGTATGGCACAGGACAGAGTCAACTGGAGAGAACGTGGTCTTTGGGGATAAACTGGGGAGAGATATACCCCTTGTGGGCCGGATTACTTTATCCATTTGGATAACCATCACTCACCCTGGAATTCAAGTTCATGCACAATAGGACATGGGTCATGCTATTTCACAAACTTTCCCTGGAAGAGAAGAGCCCCTCCTGGTCCTGCAACATGACTGGGACTTCTCCTGCATCACATTCTGTGACTATGCATTTCACCTCTTTCTACATAACTTGGATGGCTAGACTCTTTACTTCTTTATTCAATGCACTAACTGCGATTCCTTATTTTCCTAGAAGGACAGGCCAATGGTAGAGCCCTTGAAAGGCAGTTTAGAAATTCTCAGTGGAAGATCTTCCACCAAGCATGATTCCAGGCAAATGTCTACTTCCTACTTCTAGTGCCCCTTGTTTTGTTCCTCATGTAATTGTGGGCTGACCTTGGCAGGCAACCATAATGGCAAGTCAGTAGACACATCTACCAGTTCCAGCTCTGAGGCTAGCTGTGTGGCCTTGGGTAAGTCATTGCACACAACAATTGAATCAGTTTAACATGCATTAACTGAACACCTGTTACATGCCTGACCTTCTGGTACAGGTTATGAGAGACAAAGAGAAGGTTAATATATGGTGCCTCCTCTAAAGAAGCTTTTTATCCAAATCCATCTCTTTAATGGGGGTTTTGAGCCAACTGAATGTGGACAGGGGGACTTTTTAAAAGGTGCTCCTTCTACCCTTCACCCTTCTTTTGGGCATTACTTCCAGGCCAACCTATCTATGACATCTGTGTGTGATAGGTGACCCAGGAGCAGTTGAGGTGTGCAATGGGCATGACTCAACGTGCCCACAAGGTGTCAGCATTCTAGCATATTCCCAACAGTTGGGTTACTGAGAAACATGGGGGTGGGGAGGGGCAAGGCTACTTCATTTCTTGCAGGGGCTGAGAGTACGTCCAGCCTCCAGCTTACAGTCCAGGTATTGATGTGGTTGCAGGGGCTGAGAGTAGGTCCAGCCTCCAGCTTACAGTCCAACTATTGATGTGGAAAGTGCTGGGAAGTAGGGGTGGGAAGAAGGAGCTGAGCAAAAGAAAATGGCATCCTGGGGCTAAAATGTCACCTATTCAAACCCATAAATCTTTCAGATACCTTCCCTGAACTCCTACTGCTCCCAGGGCTGCATTTGATAATCTGCTCTGGGCCCTCTATCATAGCACCTGCCATATTGGCTTGGCATCATTGATTTACCTGTCTTTCTCTTCCTTACAGTTGGGACCATGTCCACTCCTCTTGGAAGCCAACATGCATCTAGTTAAGAATAAGGATTGGAGCTCTTTGTTGAATGAATGAAGCTTATTCTAGGTGAGAACTTAAAATAGACTCTTACTTGAGAAACATCATCATGAGGAGGACTTCTTGGATCATTAATATTCTTGTTCTTAAAGATGGGAGACTGAGCAATGCTGTTCAAGAGACCCTAAAGTGAACCCCTGGAGGAACTTTATTTCCATCTCTGCCCAAAAGATATCAACCTTGTCCACATCAGCCAGAGCATCAAGGTGGAGAAGATGGAAAAGCCAGATGTCTGGGTCTGGTGCTCACTGGAGAAAACTCAAGCCTTTCATCTGGGTTTTTAAATTCACTTCCAACCCTAACCAGGGAGGGAAGCATGAGTTTTTGTGCTGGAAGTAGAGTCCACAGATTGGGGCCAGCAGGTTCAACCTGCTATTCTGCCACCTTCTATTCAGGCTCCCCACCCTGCTGCCTGGCACCTCCACCTTCCCCGCTGGAGCTCTGGCAGAGAGGAGAGCAGTCAGAGCCACTTTGAGGGGCTGGGCTCCTTGCATTCCAGCCCAGGCCAAAGCCAGCCCAGGAACAAGTGGAGAGCCCCTTTTGGAGGAAGTGATTCAGAAACCACGATGGCCTGGCGGCCGGCGGTGACTCACAGCACATCAATGGGGGAATTGTCTGTGGAGGCTGAGAATACCAAAGCTCTTTTCTTTCCTTGTTTTCTTTTTTTTTCTTTCTTTATTTCCCTCCCCTTGGCGGCATTGAGCAACACCAGGGCTGCCCAGAAACATGTGTTTCTCATCATTAGCTCCAAAAGCCGCCTTGAAGGCTGGGGAGAAAACAAGATCAAGAAGGAACAGGACATGGAGGGAATGGTGGCAGCCAAGGAGGGCCCCTGCTCTTTCATCGTTCCCCAGTCTTATCAATGCCAACATCCTCAAAGAGCATCTGGAATAGTGGAGGATAGAATTTTGGATCCAGGAAGAAACCTTAGAGTATGTCTCCTCCAATACATTTGTATGCACGTGATGAAACTGAGACCCCAAGAGGGGATGAGAGTGGCTTGCCAAATGTCTCACAGCCAACTTTCATCTTGCGTGTTGCTGCAGCAACAGCATTTTCCTGGATCCCCAATCAGGAAAGGTAGTTTGACAAAGGATGATTTTCCCCTGATGTCTTAGTCTGCCAGGACTGCTATAACAAATACCACAGGCTGGTTGGCTTAAACATCTTGTCTCACTTTTGGAGGCTAGAAGTCCAACATCAAGGTGTCAGCAGGATTGTGCCTTCTCTGAAGTCTGTAATGTTCTGATGGAGGCATGCTGGCAATCCACAACTTAGTCCTTGCTTCTATCACATGGCCATCTATCTCCTGCTGTCTCATATGACTTGTGTCTAAATTTCCTAAGCTTATAAGGACTCCAAGCATGTTGGGTTAAGGTTGACCCCGATTCAGCTTGGGCTCACCTTAACTAATAACATCTTCAAAGACCCTATTTACACATGAGTTCATATGCACAGGGCCAGGGGTTAGAATTTGAACATGTTTTTGTGGAGGACATGATATAATCCCTTGTATCTGAAGAATGAAAGATGAGACATTATACCAAGTTTAGTTACAAACCTATCAACTGGCCCTTTCCCCTGATCTATCAGTCTAGGGAGACCAGTCTGCACAAGGTCACCTTTTTGCAGTCCTTATTTGATTGACTATCTGTGTAGCTTCAGAAGTCACCCTTCTGAGTAGTCCTCCTACTTCTCTAGCTTCTTCTTAGGCCACCTTTGCTCCTCCCCCTTGCTCTCAAACATCCAAGCTCCATAGGGCTCTTCTCTTCTTACTCATATCTACAGCCATGGTTTCAGCAACTACTAATTAGCTGATGGCTCCCAAATCTTATCTATAGCCAATTCATTTTTCTGAGCTACAGATGTGTGTATAAAGCTGCCTTCTCAGCACCTGACCTGGATGTCTCAAACTGAACTTGCCATTTTCCATCCAAAGCTCTTGGATCACTTAATGGGACCAGTGTAATTAATGTTTAGAGACACATACTTTGGAATCTCATAGAGTTGGGCTTGATTCCCAGATATGCCACTTAACTAACAAGGGGACTGTGGCCAAGTGACTTAACCTTTTAATTTCCCCATCTGTAAAATGGGGGCAATAAAAATACCTATTCCATAAGGTTGTTATTAAGAGAAAATAAGTTAATACAATAACAATAGCATAATGCCTGGCACATAGTAAATGCTCAATAAAGGTTTAGCTGTTATTTTTATTATGCCTCTCGGCACTTGCCCCACTTGAGTCACACTGAATTCTTACCATTTCTCAAAGACAACAGGCTCTTTTATGACTCCAGGCCATTCTTTTGGGTTAGGCCACTCCTCATACCCTTCTCTGAGGCAAACTCCTACTCACTCTTCAGACCAAGTTCAACTCTCATCTCTCTTAGAAGGTGGAGTTAGCAGTTCCTTTCTTTGTTCTTGTGGGGTGCTTTGTTCATACCACTGCCATAACTTTTTTATTCACTGAATCCTAATTACTAACCTCTTCAGCCTCATCTCTTGCTACTTTCCTCCTCACATTCTGCTCCAACTGCTTGCAACTGCTGAGTTATCCACCTTCTTGTAGAACTGATGCCTTTCTATGCACTGTTTGTTCTTCCTTTTCTTGCTGGGGCAAATTATCCTCTAAGAAGCCTCGGTCAATGTTACCTCTGAGAAAACATCCTGGAAGCCTGAGGCTGGGTTAGATGTCCCTTATTTGTGCCTCCATTATGCCTTCTACTATTTTCCATAATACAACTCACTGCACGCCATCATTTTTTTTTTTTTTAGGAGGCCCTGGGGATTGAACCCAGGACTTCATCATGGGAAGCAGGCACTCAACCACTAAGCTGCATCCACTCCCATGTACTCTATTTTAATGCCAATTATCTGTCTTCACCATTAGACTTTACTATGTCTTATGCATAGCAAATGTTCATTGAACCCTTGTTCTGTGCAAAGCACCATGCTTGGGACTTAACTACATGAAGAGGTGGATGAATTTTCTGTTTAAACGTCTAGATTGTGAGCTTCTAATGGCACACTGTAAATGATGAATGAATAAGAGGAGATAAGAACCATCATGGAAGGATTCACTAATGGTTATGGGCTAAGGAATCAGAGAACGATTTGTTCTTAAGGTAATATTCATTTCAGGAAGTGGATATAGCTCAATGGATAGTTTCCATCTACCATATAGGATGTCCAAGGTTTGATACCCAGGGCCTCCTGACCCGTGTGGCAAGCTGGCCCACATGGAGTGCTGCCTTGTGCAAGGAGTATTGTCCTGCACAAGGAGTGGTTCCTGCACAAGGAATGTAGCCCTGCACAGGAGAGCAGACCACCTAGGAGTGGTGCTGCCCACACAGAGAGCTGACTCAGCAAGATGATGCAACGAAAAAGAGATACAGAGAAGAGACAATATGAGATGCAGCGAACTAGGGAGTTGAGGTGGAGCAAGAGAATGATCACCTCTCTCCTACTCTGGAAGGTACTAGGATGGGGTCCCAGAGCCACCTAATGAGAACACAACAGACACAGAAGAATACACAGCGAATGGACACAGAGAACAGACAATGGGGCGGGGGTGTGGGGGGGTGAAGCGGGGAGAAATAAGAGAAAAAGAAAGGTAATATTCATTTCAAAAACATTTAATGAGTACCTACTATGTAACATGAGTTGTGCTAGGTACTGGCACTACAACTGATCAAGATTCCTCACAATCAGAAGGGGTAGACAGAAAAAACCAAGCCTTATGGGGCAGTGTGATAAGTGCCTCTTGTGCACAGGACCCATGTTAAGAAGGGCCCCACACTTGGTTTAATGCTCTGCCGTTACTGCCTTGAAATCCTTAATAATTTTACCATTGAAATTGTTTTGCCAGTGACAAATGGGACAATGAGTATGTATGTGAGCAGAGGGACTTCATGCAATGTGCATGTTCACTGCTGTTCCTTGCAGCCTGTCATAGATTGAATGATGTCCCCCAAAAGACGTGCTCAGCTAGGTGAAGAAATGTGACTGGAGAATTGGTGTCAAGGAGGTTTGAAGGAGAGGTTTATGGATAGACCTTTCTAAATGGGCAAAAAACATGAAGATATTTGTGTCCTATGAGAATGCTCAGCAGAGGAGGATTTTAGTCACCAAGTGGATAGGATGACCTGTTCTGTGGATTCTAGTCTGTGCCTTTCTCCAGTCACTCCTGTTATTGTCCAATGGGCTCATGAACAAAGTAGCCATGGTGGTAGGGATGGAGGTTATGCATGGGCTTAGCAACATTGACTTCCACTCACCAAGGTTGACCTGGCTACAGTCACTGCTGAGCTCCTAATCAGCAAGCAGTAGAGACCAAAACTCAGTTCCCAATATAGCACCATTCCCCAGGGCGATCAGTCTGCTACCTGGTGGCAGGATGGTTATATTTATCACTGCCACCATGGAAGGAGCAGTGTTTTTGTTCTAACTAGAAAAGACACTTACTCTGGATACAGATTTGCCTTCCCTGAACACACTGTTTCTGCCAAAACTACTATCTATAGACTTACAGAATGCCTTATTCACCATCATTGTATTCTACACAGCATTTCTTCTGATCAAGGAAGGCACTTCACAGCAAATGAAGTGCAGGTATAGGCACATGCTCATGGAATTCCCTGGTCTTACCATGTTCTCCCATCGTCCTTAAGCAGTTGGATTAGTAGAATGGTGGAATGGCCTTTTCAAGACTCAATTATGGTGTCAACTGGGTGGCAATACCTTGCCAGGCTGGGGAAATGTTCCTCAGGAGGTTGTACATGTGCTAAATCAGTGTCTACTCTATGGTGCTGTATCTCCCACAGCCAAATTTCATGGGCCCAGAAATCAAAGGGTGGAAGTAGAAGCAGTTCCACCCATGGTTACTCCCAGTGGTCCTCTAGAAAATTGTTGCTTCCTGTCCCTGAGACCTTATGCTCTGCTGGTCTAGAGTCTTAGTTCCAAAAGGAGGAGTGCTGCCACCAGGAGATGGAACAATGATTCCGTTGAACTGGAAGTTAAGACTGCTGCCTAGTCACACTGGGCTCCTCATGCCTCAGAATCAACAGGCAAAGTAGGGAGTTACTTTACTGGCTGGGGTGATTGATCCTGATTATCAAGGGGAAATAGGACTTTTAAAGAAGAGTTAGCCTAGAATACGGGGGATCTCTTAGGATAATTCCTTTTTTTTTTTAAAGATTTATTTATTTATTTAATTTCCCCCCCTCCCCTGGTTGTCTGTTCTTGGTGTCTATTTGCTGCGCGTCTTGTTTCTTTGTCCGCTTCTGTTGTCGTCAGCGGCACGGGAAGTGTGGGCAGCGCCATTCCTGGGCAGGCTGCTCTTTCTTTTCATGCTGGGCGGCTTTCCTCACGGGTGCACTCCTTGCGCATGGGGCTCCCCCACGCGGGGGACACCCCTGCGTGGTACGGCACTCCTTGCGCGCATCAGCACTGCGCATGGCCAGCTCCACACGGGTCAAGGAGGCCCGGGGTTTGAACCGCGGACCTCCCATATGGTAGACGGACGCCCTAACCACTGGGCCAAGTCCGTTTCCCTCTTAGGATAATTCTTAGTCCTTCCTTGCCCTGTGAATAAAGTCAAAGGAAAACTACAACAATACAATCCATGAGTGAAGGTTTGGGTCACTTCACCAGGCAAAGAAACATGACTAGTTGAAGTGTTTGCTGCAAGTAAATGGAAAATGAAATGGGTAGTGGAAAAAGGTAATTATAAATATGAGCTATGACCACATGACCAGTTGCAAAAATGCTATGGTTATAGGTATTTTTTCCTTGTTTATGAGTATTTTTGCATATATACATAAAGCAGATATCTTTGTTTTCTTCCCTTTCTTATCCCTTTTCATTCAACATAGCTTTATGTT